>NC_052085.1:32347666-32960666 GCF_015852505.1 Tachyglossus aculeatus
GCCTAAAAGTGTACAGATCCAAGTGCATTGGTGATGGAGAAGGAGAAGGGGTGATGAGGGCTTAGTCAGAGAAGGCCTCTTGGAGGAGATGTGATCTTAGGAGAGCTTTGAAGGTGGGGAGAGTCGTGGTCTGGCAGATATAAGGGTGGGGGGGAATTCCAGGCGAGGGGGAAAACATGGGCACGGGGTCAGTGGCAGGATAGATGAAATCGAGGTACGGTGAGCGAGTTGGCTTTAGAGGAGGGAATTGGGTGGGGGGGTTGTAGTAGGAGTCAGCTATATAGGGTAGGAGGGAGAGAGCTGAATGGGTGCTTTAAAGCCAATAGTTTCTGTTTCATTTGGAGGTGAATGGGCAGCCACCGAAGGTTTTTGAGAAGCGGAGAAACAGTATTTTAGAAAAATGATGCAGGCAGCAGAGTGAAGAATGGACTAGAGGGGAGAGGCTGGAGGCAGTAAGTTTAGAGAGGAGGCTGATGCTATAGTTAAGCTGGGATATAACTCATTCTTCCTTTATCACCTTTCCCACTGCTCTGTGCTCCCAGGATTCCTGTTGGGAACCAGTCACGGGTCTGTATTGCCCAATGAGATTGGGGCTAGATTGCAGGGGCGATGGGGGTAGAGGGAGGCTGCCCAGATAGTGGCCCTTGGGAGGCCTTGGGTCCTCTGGGATTTTGATAAATGGGGGAGGTCCAGGGGTGCTTTCAGAACTGGTAAGAGGCTTCACCACATGGAAGGGGTTTTGTCCCCCCGACCCTTTTCCACAGAGCTAACACCTGGGAGATCCCAGATACTTGGGGATTGCCAAGGACACAATGTCTAGAAGCAGGGGGATGGGCTGCTTGACCCCCAGGAGGTCACCAGTTGCCTTTGATCCCATCCTGTTGGGGAAGAAGCTTGGGGCAACTGAATGAGGTGAACCGGGCCGTGTGCTCAGGGGGACACCGTGGAGGCAGGGTGGGTGTGCGTGTGTATGGGGGGTTGGGGTAGCAGGGCATAAGTCAGGCCTTGAGTCCCAGGCGCTGCAGCGGCTGCTTTGCTGACCACAAGAAAGGTCACAGAAAAAGGCCGACAGGGAGCGAGACAGCGAGACCTGTTGCAATATGTTCCGAGCCAGCCGGTTACATCAACCTGCCTGCCCGCCCCTCCCATTTCCCAACATCCGAGACGCAGATGCCCACTGGACCTCAAGAGGCTTGCTGGCCCCTCACTGGTGGCCCCTGCCCTGCAGAACTCCCACCGCTGTGACCCTGCAGCTGCCCGGAGGATGGGACAACTGCCCCTGCACTGACGGAAAGAGATGGGCATGAGGAAGAGTGAAAAAAATCACATTCACGGTTGAGATTGTAGCTGGAGTTTATGGGACCAGGAAGGGGAATGGACAAGAAGGCCACAGAACCCCAAACCCCCCACCCTCCATGACAGGGGCAGCCCCTGGAGCTAGAGGACAGCAGGGTTTTTTAGGATACTTATGAAGTGTTAGTTGGGTGCTAAGAGCTCTGCCCAAGGATAAAGTAGATACAGGATAATCAGACCAGACACTGACTTGTCCCGCCTGGGGCTCAAGTATTACAGGAAAGAAGAACAGGCATCGCAGCCCCATTCTATGGAGAAGGAAATAATAAGAGTAATTATGGTATTTTTTAAGTGCTCACTATGTGCCAGGCACTGTACTAAGCACCGGGCTGGACACAGTCTCTGTTCCACTTGGGGCTCCCAGTCTCAATCCCCCTCTTCCAGATGAGGTAACTGAGGCACAGAGAAGTTAAGTGGCTTGCCCAGGGTCACACAACAGACAAGTGGCAGAGCTGGGAAACAGAAGCCCAGAGTGGTTCAGTGACTTACCGCATCAGGCTGGTGGCAGAGCTGGAACTAGAACCCAGTTCACCTGTCTCCTAGATCCGTGTGCCTCCCATTAGGCCATGCGACTTAGTTTCAAAACAAGATCTGTGATCTAGCTGGCAGATTCATCATCATCATCATCATCCTTATCATCACCATCTGAATGTTCATCAGGACGAATGCCAGAAAGCATGCCAAATTTTTGTGCAGCAGACACTGCTGACTTGACGACTGGCACTGAGCCCAGCAGAGTTGTAGGTGAGCACGGTCCTGAATGGTAGGAGAACTGTGAACAAAGCTGGGCACTGAGTTGGGGGTGAGGATCAGGAGAGGAAGATCTTTGCTTGAATGATTTTGATAGTCTTTCATTCATTCAATAATATTTACTGGACACCAGAGCACTGTAGTGAATACTGTGGATAGAGCACTGTTCTGGTATCTATTGTGTATCGAGTGCTATACTGGGTGCCCACTTTGTGCAGGTCATTATACTGGATGCCTACTATAGGCAGAGCCCTGTATAGGGGTCCTTCTGCATACAGAGCTCTGGACTGGAATATTAGGTGACTGGCAGAGAAGCATAAATATGATGTTTTAATTAGGGAAGACCTCCAGGAGGATGAAGGCTTTCTGGAGGGCTTTAGAGGAGAGGGACGTGGCTTGGTGAAGCTAATGGAGGAGGAAGTCCTAAGTGGGGAGAACTGAGCCTCGTGTGGTGCCAAAACTTAGTGGCAGATAAAGGACCAGCTACGGTAATCATCAATCAATCAATCAGTCATATTTATTGAGCGCTTACTGTTTGCAGAGCACTGTACTAAGCGCTTGGGAAGTACAAGACAACTGAGGAATGAGCAGAGGGGAAGATGTAGACAATGGTACAGATGGTACTGGGCATTCTGTGAAGATGGTACTGAGCGTCCCATGCAGATGATACTGGGCATGATAATAATACTGGGCATCCCATTCAGTTGGTATTAATTGCTCCGTGCAGACAGTACTGAGCATTCTGTGCAGACGATCCTGCCTGTTCCACACAAGGCAGTACCAGATGTTACGTGCAGGTCAATCAATCAATCAATCGTATTTATTGAGTGCTTACTGTGTGCAGAGCACTGTACTAAGCGCTTGGGAAGTGCAAGTTGGCAACATGTAGAGACAGTCCCTACCCAACAGTGGGCTCACAGTCTAGAAGGGGGAGACAGAGAACAAAACCAAACATATTAACAAAATAAAATAAATAGAATAGATATGTACTAAGGTCATGGGGGGCACCCCTCAAAAATGGTGTTGGGTGTCCTATATAGACAGCAGTGCTAGACGTTACTTCAAGACGTGGCTCACACTTCACTCAGACATTGCCAGTTATCAGGTCAGACTTCACCCGGGGTGGAACCCGGTGAACTCACTGCGGGCATAGAGTCCTGGTTGTGGCGAAAGGCATGTTCAGCTTTCCTGTCCAAAGGTCAGAATGTTATCACCTGTCCTAGGATAGATAAAGCTCCAGTGAGAAATGCTCTCCCTCCTCCTCTCCCCCGAGCGCTAGACACGGTACGCCAGGCACCAGCCCCCAGGCCCAGGGACCAAGTTGGCCCTGCAGGAAAGGTTGGCTGGATCTGGGCAAAGCGGCTTCTCCAGGACACAGGGGACCGGCTATCAGTGAGCCACGTCATTCGCCATCAGCCCTACAGCGATACCCCAATGTCAGTCCTACAGTCAGTCAATCAATCAATCAATCCACCTTTTAAGGGCCTACAGTGGGCCAAGCATTATGCTAAGCAATTAGGAGAGTATGTTAGAGGTAGGTGACAGCACTTGTATATATGGATATATGTTTGTACATATTTATTACTCTATTTATTTATTTTACTTGTACATATCTATGCTATTTATTTTATTTTGTTAGTACGTTTGGTTTTGTTCTCTGTCTCCCCCTTTTAGACTGTGAGCCCACTGTTGGGTAAGAACTGTCTCTATATGTTGCCAATTTGTACTTCCCAAGCGCTTAGTACAGTGCTCTGCACATAGTAAGCGCTCAATAAATACAATTGATGATGATGATTACAGTAGAGTGGGGGATTGGGGAGGAGACACAAAAATAAATTATACTTTAGAGAAGCAGCGTGGCTCAGTGGAAAGAGCACGGGCTCTGGAGTCAGAGGTCATGGGTTCAAATCCCGGCTCTGCCAATTACCAGCTGTGTGACTTTGGGCAAGTCACAACTTCTCTGTGCCTCAGTTACCTCATCTGTAAAATGGGGATAAAGACTATGAGCCCCCCCGGGACAACCCGATTACCTTGTAACCTCCCCACTTAGTAAGCACTGAATAAATGCTATCAAAAAAAAATTATAGGAAGGAGGAAAAAGTGCTTATGGAAATCAGTATGTACCTCAGTGCCATCATGAGTTGTTGTTGCAAGAGTGGGACAATTTGACCTGGAGAGAAGAAAAATTGATTGAGGAAAAACTTCTGGAGGAGGTGGAATTTAAAAAGGGCTTTGAAGGGGAGGAGAGCTGTGGTCTGCCCTTTATGAAGTAAGAGGGAATTCCAGGCAGCAGGGAGGGCTGTGTGCCCTTCTACCACTTTGATTCATTCGATCGTATTTATTGAGTGCTTACTGTATGCAGAGCACTGTACTAACCGCAGCCCCACAACATTTATACATTCTTATTCTCTATCTTCTCCTCCCTACCTAATTTATTTTAATGTAATCATAGTAATAACTGTGGTATTTGTTAAGCACTTACTGTGTGCCAGGCACTGTACTAAGCTCTGGGGTGGATACAAGGAAATCGGGTTGGAAACAGTCCCTGTCCCACATGGGGCTCCCAATCTTAATCCCCATTTTACAGATGCAGTAACTGAGCCCTTGACAAGTAAAGTGACTTGCCCAAGGCTGCATAGTAGCCAAGTGTCAGAATCAGGATTAGAACCCATGACCTTCTAACTCCCGGGTCTGTTCTCTTATCTACTATGCCATGCTACTTCCTTCTCCTGTAGACTTTAAGTGCCCTGTGAGCAGGGATCATGACTACCAACTCTGTTGTGCTTGGCACATAGTAAGCGCTTAACAAATTCCATAATTAATTAATTACTTTCCCAGGCATTTAGTACAGTGCTCTGCACACAGTAGGTTCTCAATAAATAGCATTGATTGATTGAGGAGATGAGTAAGGGTTCAGGAGAGACTAGAATGAGGCACTGTATTAGAGTTTGAGAAGAAGGAAGAATGTGAGCCGGGCTGTAATGTGAGAAGAGAGTGAAGAAGTAAGAGGGAGAGAGCTGATTGAGTGCCTTAAAGTTGATGTTCAGAAGAGTAGTCATTCAGTCATATTTCCTTAGCACTTACTGTGTGCAGAGCACTGTACTAAGCACTTGGGAGAGTAAAAGGTTTGATGCAGAGAGGAATGAGCAGCCACTGGAAGTTTTTGAGGAGTGGAGAGATGTGTGCAGAATAATGTTCCAGGCTGCAGGGTGAAGCATGGACTGGAGAAAGGTGAGACGGGAGAAGGGGAGGTGTGTGAGAAGATTGATGCAGCAAAAAAGCTAGAATGTGATGAACACCTAGGCAAGGATGGTGGCCATTAGGATGGAGAGGAAGGGGTAGATCTATGATTTCTATCTCGACCAGGAGCACCAGGACACTGAAAAGAATAATGTGCTGTTTGTCCTCCTGGACACCTACCCTCAGGTTTTATGCTGGATCATCCAACGCCCCTGACTCTTCCTCCCCTTTCCATCCCTGACTCTCCCTCCCCTTTCCATCCCTGACTCTCCCTCCCATTTCCATCCCTGACTCTCCCTCCCCATTCCATCCCTGACTCTCCCTCCCCTTTCCATCCCTGACTCTCCCTCCAGTGACCCAGCTTGGACCATCTAATGCCCTGATTCTTCCTGCTCCATCCCTGACTCTCCCTCTAATGACCCAGCGCAGATTATCCAATCTCCTGAATCTCCCCAAGTGACTCAGCATGGACCATCCAACCACTTGACTCGCCCCTCTCCATCCCTAACTCTCTCTCAGTGACTCAACAGGAATGCCTGTCTCCCAGGAGTGATAGTTCTTGGGTTAGAACCTGGGTGATGGATTGACCCAGTCATTGTCCAGCCCTGCAGACTGGGGCAGAGCCCAGTTCTGGTCTCGACCTCTCTGGATACTCAGATGTCTGGCCTAACAGCTGGTGGCTGGCACCAAGGCCTCACTGACACAGGTAGGCTCAGAAGTAGAAGCTGTGAGAAGCAGCATGGCGTAGTGGAGAGGGTCAATCCAATCCATGGTGGGTTCTAATCCTGACTCCGCCATTCGTCTGCTGTGTGACCTTGGGCAAGTCACCCTGCTTCTCTATGCCTCAGTTACCTCATCTGTAAAATGGGGATTGAGACTAGGAGCCCCATGTGGGACAGGGACTGTGTCCAACCCAGTTTGCTTGTATCTACCCCAGTGCTTAGTTCAGTGCCTGCCACATAGTAAGCGCTTAACAAATATCATAATTAGTAGTATTATTAGGCCCAACTGCAGCCTAGACTGGGGCTCTTGAGCTCATTCGCTGGGCCCAGGGAATGTGGTGTTGGAGTCAGGGAACTCTACCTCTTCTCTGACCTCAGTCCTTCCTGCTGCCACACCTGCCCTTCTGCCCTCTTGCCTCTGGGGTCCTGAGTGCTCTGTGGGGAGGGGGAGGGCAGGGGCGACCAGCTAGTTACAGTGGAACCATCACCTCACCCCCTCCTACCTCACCTCCCTTCTCTCCTTCTCCAGCCCAGCCCGCACCCTCCACTCCTCTGCCACTAATCTACTCACCGTTAGGCCTCGTTCTCACCTGTCCTGCTGTCGACCCCCGGCCCACGTCATCCCCCGGGCCTGGAATGCCCTTCCTCCCCACATCCGCCAAGCTAGCTCTCTTCCTCCCTTCATGGCCCTACTGAGAGCCCACCTCCTCCAGGAGGCCTTCCCAGACTGAGCCCCCTCCTTCCTCTCCCCCTCCTCTCCCTCTCCATCCCCCCCGCCTTACCTCCTTCCCTTCCCCACAGCACTTGTATATATGTATATATGTTTGTACGTATTTATTTCTCTATTTATTTTACTTGTACATATCTATTCTATTTATTTTATTTTGTTAATATGTTTTGTTTTGTTGTCTGTCTCCCCCTTCTAGACTGTGAGCCCACTGTTAGGTAGGGACCGTCTCTATATGTTGCCAACTTGGACTTCCCAAGCGCTTAGTACAGTGCTCTGCACACAGTAAGCGCTCAATAAATACGATTGATTGATTGATTGATTGATTGGAAGAGCCCCTCTCCCTCCCTTCTGCCTCTCCCCTCAAGTCCTGGCCCGACCTAGGGGTCTGAGGACCTGCCAGCACCCAGGGTTGGAGGGCATGGAAGGGGAGCCTAGGCCAGGGAGGAGTGGGGGCAGGGGCACAGGCCTTCCCCAGACAGCCACAGCAGGACCACCTGGCAGGGGGGCAAAACTAGGGCAGACACATGCTGAGCTAGCTCTGGAGAGCTCCCCAGCCACAAGGGACTTTTGCAAGCTCGTCCTAGGGGCCAAACTTCACTCAGACTCACAGATTGCAGCACCAGCCGTCCTGGTGGCCTCCACGCCTGCTCTGTCAACACAGCTGAAGCCGCAGGGCAGGGCTGGCCCACGTGCTTGCCCAGGCCCAGACTTGTCACTGCTGGGGCCATCGATGGGGTGACGGGGGCTGGGGGCCGCAGCCGGGGGTCGGGGGGGGGGGGGGCTGGTCCGGTGGGATGCCAGCCTCCTGGGGAAAGGGACACTGGCCAGAACAGCCAGATGAAGAGGCTGGACAGAGTGGGCCATCCCATGAGCAGCATGGCATAGTGGGTACAGCACGGGGCTGTGAGTCAGAAGATCATGGGTTCTAATACTTAATCCTGGCTCCGCCACTTGTCTGCTTCGTGACCTTGGGCAAGCCACTTTAATTCTCTACGCCTCAGTTACCACATCTATAAAATGGGGATTGAAACTGTGAGCCCCATGTGGGACAGGGACTGCGCTCAACCTGATTTGCTTGTATCCACCCCAGCGCTTAGTACTGTGCCTGGATCATAGTAAGTGCTTAACAAATACCATAATTATTATTTTTATGGGCACCCTGAGCATTCGTGTGTTAAAATCTGCTTTGGATTTCTTCGGTGGTCTATTGGAAAAAGCCCAGATCTGAGAGTTAGAGGAACTGGGTTCGAATTCCCACTCCACCACTTGGCTGCTATGACCTCGGGCAAGTCACTAAACTTCTTTGTGTCTGTTTCCTCATCTGTAAAATGGGGATTAAATCCTATTCCCTCCCCTTAGACTGTGGGCCCCCTGCTGCACAGGGACCGTAACCAATCTGATTATCTTTATCTACCCTAATGATTAGAACAGTACCTGACACATAGTGCTTGTTGTGGACAGGGAATGTGTCTGCCAACTCTGTTACACTGTACTCTCTCAAGAGCTTAGTACAGTGCTCTGCAATTAGTAAGCACTCAGTAAATACCATTGATACTGATGATGATGATGATAGTAAGCACTTAAGAATAATAATAATAATAATAATAATAATAATAATAATAATAATGCCTTCCATCTTGCTCCCACTGTGTGTACCCTCAACCCTGTTAGATGGCAAGCTTCTCCAGGACAAACAGGGCTCGTGTTTTCTAATTTTACTGTATATTCCCCATATGCCTAACACAGTGGCCTGCACATTAAGTGCTCTGCACATAGTAGGTCCCCAGTACACTGTTCTGTAAAAAGGAGGTATCCAGCACTGCATTCTCCACCCAGTAGGCACCCAATGAAACACTCTGCATATAGTCAAAGCCCAGGGCGGTGCTTTGCACTTAATAGGCATAGGAAGGGAGAAGTCGGGATCAAGGGTGCAGGGGACAAGGAGTAGGGGAGCAGAAAAGCAGGAGATGGAGAGCAGGGATCAGGAGGACAAGAAAGCAGGAGGCAGAGTCTCTGCTTAGACCCACGGCTGAGTGTGTGTATGTGGATGTTTGTATGTCTCCCTTTGTTTCTCCATAAATGTCTCTCTGTGTCTCTCCATTCCTCTGTCTCTGTCTTCCACCCCTGTGTTTCCGTCCTGGCCTGACCCTTTGTTCCTTTGCCCCTCATGGCCCGTCAGTCCCCAGGAGGCTCAGCACTGGCCAGCCCTTGGTTAGGACTGTTGGCCCCCTAGCTGCCCGGCAGCTGGTCACTGCTTCATGTGACGCTGGATGCGAGATGGGAAATCAGGCGTCCAGTTCTGTGGAAGCTAAGGGGTCCGATCACCCTGGGTTCCTCCCCCTGCACCCCCAGCTATTTGGGCTGGACCCTAGCCTCACTTCCCCCGGCTCTCCGACCAGATCCGGAAGCTTCCACTGGGGTTCTGTTCTTCCAAAACAGGGGTTTCTGACCTGGTCACTCTATGCAACCCCACCCTGCCTGCCTGCCTCCCCTCATAGCCCCTCCTCTCTCCGCCCCACCCCCTCCCATCTTCCCTCCCTCCCCTCCTCAGCCAGCCTGATGTAAGACCTTCCGTCCCCTCCCGGGCTTTCAGCTTGACCACGAGCCCAGTTTGAGCACACAGGGCAGAGTCCTGTGCTGATCCCTTCCCCTGCAGATCCAGCTCACCTGCCCCTTTTACAGATGGAGAAACTGAGGCCCGGGTCCGGGCTTGGTACCGGAGTTCCACCCTCATCGGAGCCCTGCCCACAACCAGCTTAGACCAGACCAGACTAGGCCAGACCCAGCACCTACAACCTTGCCTCATTCCGAGCCCACGCGGTCCGGGCCCTTCCCTGAGAGTAATCACAGGCCCTGCCTCGGCTGATTCCTCCCACAGACCTCATGCCCTGCCCCCTCCCAAAGCCCACCAGTTCCACCCACCATCTGCCTGTCCCTCCCCCTGCCAGGCCCAACTGTACCTCCCAAAGCCTGCCTCCTCCTACTTATCACCTTGCCGTTCACCTTGCCTGTCGGTCCACCACCTTGTCGGTCCACCACCTACCTGGCCTAGCCATTACCCAGTCCACCCCACCCACTGCCCTCACAGTGCTGCCCACCTTCCTGATGGCCCCATCCACAGCTCTGATGACCCTGCCCCCAACAATTACAGCTCCCCCCCACAATTTCCTGCCTTGCCTGCCTCCACCTGGGGGAAAAAGACCCGGAATCTGGAAGTGAGGTTAAGTGGAGATCAGGTCTCCATCCAGACATCCCCCTCCCAGCCCCACTGAGAGCAGGGATTGTGTCTCCTTCTCCCTTTGTCCTCCATTAGCTCCCAGGACGGACAGACATGTGTGTGTGTGTAAGAGGGTGTGGGGGGGGGAGAGTGTGCATCCTCATCCTTTAGACCGACTGTAAGATCCTTCAATCATATTTATTGAGTGCTTACTGCATGCAAAGTACTGCACAAAAAAGCTCTTTGTGGGTAAGGATCAGCTCTACCATCTCCATTGCATTATATTCTCCCAAGTGCTTAGTATAGTGCTCTCATCAATAAATGCCACTGATTGCTGTCTGTATGTCCTGTCTCACCATCAGAACCACAGGCGCTCAAAATCAGCCAGTCAGTCATATTTATTGAGCTCTTATTGTGTGCAGAGTACTGTAGTAAGCACTCGGAAGAGTATGATAGAAAAATAAACAGACATTCCCTGCCCACAATGAGCTTACAGTCTAGAGCTTACAGTTGAAGGCAAGACTGTCTCTCCTCCACCTCCCTCTGTCCCTCCCTCAGCCCCCAGCGACTGAATTGTAAAGCAGTGAAGGGAGGAATGCTCCCAGAGGAGCCATCCTGGCCAGAGCACAGGGCAATGTCATTATCCTCCAAGCACCAGCAAAGGTGAATTGGTACAGTCTTGCAAATAAGGATGGGATCTACCAGCTAGCTTCCTTCTTCAGGAGGGAAAATCCATGGCAGCAGATGGCTCCTCTCCTGGCCTCCAGCAGGCCAGGGGCCACCAGGTGAGGTACAGGACTAGCCCTCAATTCCCCTTCACCCCCCCATCCCAGAGACTAGGTTGGGAGGAGGCCAGGTCAGGTGGGTGGAGCAAGATGGGAAAAGTCCTGAATCCTCCAAACCTCCAGTGGCTCGGTCAACTGAGCAGTTAATCAAACAATCATATTTATTGAGCACTTATTGAGTGTAGACCACTGTACTAAGCACTTGGGAGAGTACCAATAGAGTTGGTAGGCACATTCCCTGCCCACAACAAGCTTACATGGAGGCAGTGTATGGTGGGGCGCGGGCTTGGATGGGGAGGCTTCAGAGAGACAGGTGAAGGGGCTGCTGAAGACCAGGCAGCACTGTGTCCCCCAAAGGTGGCACGGAGTGGTGATTGGGGGTGGGCATCCCAGAAGGCACAGAGGCAGCTGAGAAAAACACTCATGAGTGAGGGCAGAGTTGGGAGGATCCTCTGGGAAGTGGAAGTGGGCCAGTGGGACCCATCCAGGGTTCAGAGTCCCCAGCACAGCCCCCCAGGGGACTCCAACTTGGGGAACCTCACCTCGCTTCTCTCCTGCAACCCAGCCTGCATACTTCACTTCTCTGGTGCCAACCTTCTCACTGTACCTCGATCTCACCTGTCTTGCAGCCGACCCCCTGCCCATGTCCTATTTCTGGCCACCCTCCCTCCTCAATTCCACCAAACAATTACTTCCCCCACTTCAAAGCCTTACTGAAGTCACATCTCCTCCAACAGGCCTTCCCAGACTAAGCCCCACTTTTTCTCAGCTCCCACTGCCTCCCACCTCACCCTGACTCGCTCCCTTTGCTAATTATAATAATGATGGTATTTGTTAAACACTTACTATGTGCCAAGCACTGTTCTAAGCACTGGGGGAGATACAGAGTTATCATGTAGTCCCAGATGGGACTCACAGTCTTAATCCCCATTTTACAGATGAAGTACCTGAGGCACAGAGAAGTTAAGTCACACAACTGACAAGTGGTGGAGCCAGGATTAGAACCCACGACCTCCGACTCCCAAGCCCGTGCTCTTTCCACTAAGACACACTGCCTCTCTTCCCCCCTCCCAGCCCCACAGCACTTATGTATATATCTGTAATTTTATTTATTTGTATTGATATCTGTTCATTTGTATTGATGTCTGTTCCCCCCCTCTAGATTGTAAGCCTGTTGTGGGTGGGGATTGCCACTCTTTATTGTTGTATGGTACTTTCCCAAGCACTTAGACAGGGCTCTGCACACAGTAAGGGCTCAATAAATACGACTGAATGAAGGAATAAATGAATGAACCAGGGAGATGGAGTTTGCGGGGAGGAAAGACTGCCACAGGACAACTCCAGCCCACACTGGCGGCGAGACGTTCCCCAACAGAAGGCTGGCATGCAGGAGGCCCCAGCCTCGGTTGCCTTCCTGGCCCTCCAGCTTGCCAAATCCATCCAGTCAGCCTCGTCTTGGCCGGGCCCTGGCATCACTGGAATTCAAGGTGCTGGTCGTCAGGGACGTTGTACTTGGTCTTGTGAGCCTCGAAGAGGTTATAAAGTTCTTCCATGTACAGCTGGTGCAACTGGTCCACTTCCTCCTCGGTGGGGTTGGTCTTCTTCTCCACCTCAATCGGCTTCCCGACTGCGGATGGTGGGTTGGGGGATAGAGAAGAACGCCAGGGTCAATGTCAGCAACATACACCTAGCGCCTACTGAATGCCCAGCGCTGGACCAGTGACCTCCTGGGTCTGTAGAGTGTTGTGTAGAGTCTTTTAGACTGTGAGCCCACTGTTGGGTGGGGACTGTCTCTATATGTTGCCAACTTGTACTTCCCATGTGCTTAGTACAGTGCTCTGCACTGATTGATTGATTGACTGATTGATTGTGCTTGGACAAGTCAGGTGCAGGGCATTGTCTTAGTAACTTGGGGGAACACAGAAGACGTAAAAGCCGCCATCCCTGCCTTCATGGGCTCACATACTCACCGAGGACAGCAGACACTCACCGAGGACCCAACCATGAGCCCTGACAGGGTGGACTGGGCTGAGGTGTGGCAGGGCCCGGAAGGGGAGGTGTCAATCAGGGAAAGCCTCCTGCAAGAGGTAGCTCTTTGGGAGACTTTGAAAATGGGGAGAGCTATGGTCTGGCAGATTTGAGAAGGGAAGGGGTTCCAGACAGGAGGAAGGAGAGTTGAGGGTGAGGAAGAGTGACAGTGTGAGCTTGGGAGGAGCCAAGAGGGTGAGTGGGTGGGATGCTCACTGGCCAGCCTTAATGCCAGACAATGGGCCAGTGGCACAGTACTCTCTTGGAGGACACAGAGAATGGAAGCCCTGGTTCCCCCCGACCCCCAAATAGCCTCCTGCTTCCCCAGTCCTCCCGGTTCCCCCCGGCCCCCACACTCACCCACGGTGTAGATGGGGCGCCGGTAGGGGAGCAGACCGAAGCTGTACTGGAACACACCGCGGGCGTGGAACAAGGGGAGGGAGATGCCCATGACCTTCTGCAGCCGCTCCTGCACCCAGCGCAGCCAGGAGCCTGAGGGGTTGCTGACCTGGTCAAACAGCTCGTTTTCTCCAAAGGAGAAGATAGGCACCAACGGAGCCCTGTGGAGACCACCGGAGGGATAGGGAAGGGACATGGGTAAAGTAGGGCTCTGTTGGGATTCTTCATTTTTGTACACTCACCTTTCCTACAGGGTGAATGAACGTAGGACCCCAGACCACCGTTCAGGGTCAACTGGTGATCCTTGCATCTGTTTTTCCCAACAGCGTTCAACCCGCCAGCTCCAACACACCCCACTCTGAGCCCCCAGAGAACCCATCAGATCAACTCAGTGTTAACCAGCAGCATGGCCTAGACAACAGAGTCAGAAGGACCTAGGTTCTAATCCCGGCTCTGCCACTTATCTGCTGTGTGACCTCGGACGAGTTACTTCATTTCCCTGTGCCTCCATTCCCTCATCTATAAAATGGGGATTAAGACTATAAACCTCATGTGGCACATGGACTGTGTCCAAACTGATTAGCTTTAATCTACTCCAGCACTTAGTAATAATAATAATGATAGCATTTATTAAGCACTTACTATGTGCAAAGCACTGTTCTAAGCACTGGGGAGGTTACAAGGTGATCAGGTTGTCCCAAGGGTGGGGGGCTCACAGTCTTAATCCCCACTTTACAGATAAGGTAACTGAGGCCCAGAGAAGTGAAGTGACTTGCCCAAAGTCACACAGCTGACAAGTGGCAGAGTCGGAATTTGAACCCATGACCTCTGACTCAAAAGCCCATGCTCTTTCCACAGAGTCACGGTGCTTCTCAGTGGAAAAGCAGTGCCTGGCACACAGTAAGTACTTAACAGGCAGGGAATGCATTTGCTTATTGTTGTATTGTACTCTCCCAGGAGCTCAGTACAGTGCTCTGCACAGAGTAAGCACTAAATAAATAAAATTAAATGAATGAGATGCCATAAAAAAAAGCCAGAAACCCCAGGGCCTACAGTGCTACAGTGCTACAGTGCTACAGGGCCAACCCACTGACTGCCCAGTTGACCAACTGGCAGGTGTGGTACAGTGTGGTAGTTACCCGTATTGCAGGGCGAGACGGATGAAGCCCTTCCGGCTGTTCAGTAGCAGCTTATAGGCCCCAGGACGGGCATCCAGGGCTTCGCGTGCACCCCCAACCACGATAACCAGCAGGTTTCCACCCTCTTTCTTGCTCAGCAGGTGCACCACACTCTCCTTGTCTGATGAGACCAGTCCTGGGGCAGACAGAGGTATAGAAAGCATGGCATGGGCTGGCAGAATGCCAGTGTTGCCATCACTAGCCACTTTGCACTCACTGCCCTTCCCTCCCAAATAAAAATCCCACACCCACATCCAGAACCCCCACTGGGGGTGGGAGAAAGGTTGAGGGAGGCTTGTGCTCCCTGCCCCTATGGACTATTGGCTCTCCCTGGCATATGCCAACAGCACAATTTGCACTGGCCCACCTGCCCAGGGTGCAAAAAGAAATTGAGCAGTGGGCCCAAAGGAAATCAGGCCTCTGGAAAATTAGGATCCTCTCCTGTGAGTTCCTCTTTTGTTTGTGTCCTCGGTAGTCTGGTGGGAAGGGGACTGTGGGTGTATTGCTGCAGGCAGACTCTAGGAGCTTGGAGCCAGTGGTGGAGGGGCAGGAGGAAGAAGGGAGTGACAGGAGTGGGGCCAGGGAAGGTTCTGGGGCTCAGTAACAATGTGACACCAAAGTATTTGCCTAACTGACATGAATAACTCAGCTTTGTCCGGCTTCATAAGGACAAAGGTTTGGGGAATTCACAGATAAGTCAGCCTTTCTGTTCTGACCACAGCAGCAGCTCCTCAGCAACGTTCAACCAGGGTCGGCCTCTGAAGCTCACCTAACCCAAGACTCCTCCAACTGGGGCACCAGGAGGAATCCTGTGCTATTGCTCTCTTGGACACCCTTATGATCAGGGACAGACTCTCCAACACCCCCTTACTCTCCCTCTCCATCCCTGACCCTCCCCTTTCTCCATTCCTGACCCTCCCCCAGTGACCTAGGACAGACCATCTCACACCCCTGATTCTCCCCTCTGTGTCCCTGACCCTCCCCCAGTGAACCAGAATGGATCATCCCTCACCCCTGACTCTCTCCTCTCCATCCCTGACTGTCTCCAGTGACCCAGCACGGACCGTTCAACACCCCTGGCTCTCCCATCTAATAATCCACCCTGTTCTTCATGCTTGGGAGGATACAATAGAACGTATCTCCCTGGAGCTCCACGATGAGATGTCCACGCCGGGCTGCCTCCCCAGAGACCTCCTCCCAGCAGCAGGTTAACCTCTGCCTCCTCAGAGGGTAAGAGGCCGCCAGAGGGATGGAGGCTGTGTCTAATCACCATCCCTCCTACTACGAGCTGATTCTTGACCCGCTCCACTCCACCCCACCCCTAAGCCTCTGGGGGCATTTACCTCCAGACATGATATACTCCCGGAAGAAGGGGATGCGGAACCAGAGCGTCAGCATCATCAGGTGAGGTCGGATGCCAGGGAACAGGCTGGAGAAGCCCGTGGCCTCGGTGCAGAAGTTGGTTGTAGCGCCGGCCACCAGCACCCCGTGTGGGTGGAAACCGGCCAAGTAGTTCCTCCTGGGGTCCAGCTCGGCTGTCTTGATGAGCTGAGGGAGGCACAGCGCCAGGAGCCTGAACATCAGGGGCCTGAGCTCTGGGAATGGAGGTGGGGGCTGAGCTCGAGGGAGGGGCTCCAGGAGGGGGTGGGGGGCAGGACTGGGGAATCCCTGGCATCCGTGGCTCTCCCAAATACGTCCTCATCTGGTCCCCAACCTGCCAGTCCTCCCTTCTGGGACCCTACCCCACTCCCAACCATGACTCTTATGTGACTGATTTGGTGTGTTCAGAGGTTGGGGTGTCTGTCCTGTCTCTTCCTCTGGATCGGGTGAGGTCTGGGTCCGGGTGAAGTAAGGCTGGAGTCACTCTGGATGCTAGACTGGAGTCGCTCTGGTTACTCTAGACTGTAAGCTCGTTATGGGCAGGGAATGTATCTTTTTATTCTTGTCGTATTCTCCCAAGCGCTTAATACAGTGCTCTGCACACAGTAAACGCTCAATAAATATGACTGAATGAATGAATGAGTCCAACTCAGACAGCCGTGGTGAACAATGACTTCACCCCCACAGCTGAGACCTGGGAGCACCAGCTCCATCACTTTCATTCATTTGTTCATTTATTCAATCGTATTTATTGAGCGCTTACTGTGTGCAGAGCACTTTACTAAGTGCTTGGGAAAGGACAACATAGCAATGAAGAGAGACAGTCCCTGACCACAACCCAGTTCACTGTCTAGAGGGGGCTTTGCAGTCAGACCTCTGGGTTAGCTGGGAGGAGAAAGCACCTTGAAGGGAAAGGGTGACCTTAGGGGTGAATGGGTTGTGTGTGACCCTGGGGGCCTCCAGGAGGAGGGATCTGCAGGAAGAGATGACATCGAAGGGCCGCGTGGGGAAGGAGCACAGCATGTGAAGCAGCTGGGAGGGAGCTGCTGCCTGCTGGGAATCTCTGCCGGGAACTGGGCCGAAGGGTCAGATCTGGAAACTGAACACCAGTGCGGAGGGAGAAGAATTAGGATATGGGAGGCAGGGGGAGGACGGGAAGCCGAGAAGGGGCAGTAGGGGCAATGGGGTAGGGGGTAGGGGTGGGGGCAGGTAAAAATAGTGGTGGGCCCAGGCAGCTGGGCTCCTGGCTGAGCTCCATCCATTGTGGGGGCAGAGGGGATGAGACTGGAGGGGAGGAGAGAGGTCACTGGGGACGCAGAGTAGGTGAAGGGGCACCCGTGCCCCACAGCTCGGCCAGCAGGTCCGGATAGGTAGCCATGAACCCCATGGTCTGACGCAGAGACCTGCTGACCGGGGCGCCTGACAAGCCTGGAACATCCACTCTGCAGGGATGGATAGGGCTGTGGAATACCGCTGCCGACCCCTGAGGGGGACTGGACCAAAGTCTCATCGCCTTCCCAGATGGTAACCCCACACGGAAGGGTCACGTGGTCCAAGTGCTCGTTCAACCCTGGCAAAGGAGCCCTGAAGCACAGGCCAAGCGCCCACCTAGAAGCCAGGCAATGGATTCTAATGGAAACCGTTAATCCCAGCCCCACAATTGTCAGCTGTGTGACCTTGGACGAATCACTTCACTTCTCTGCTTAGTTACCTCATCTGTAAAATGGGGATTAAGACTAAGCCCCTCGTGGGGCATGGACTGTGCCCAACCAGATTAGTTTGTGTCTACCCCAGTGTTTAGTACAGGCATATAGTACGCCTTTTAAACAAATACCATTAAAAACAAACCATAAAAATTAGGCAGCAGATCAAAGGGAAATCGAGCAGAGGCCCTAAGAGAAAGGGAACCAGACCCTCCTGTTTTCTCTGCTGTTCTTTCAGAGGCTGGCTCCCCGAGGACTTCTGGGGGTGGGGTAGGGGGACTGAAAAAGGAGAGAGGGAGGAAGAAATTAATGAAGAGGAAAAGGAGGGCCAGCTCTTGGGTGTTGTTGAGGGCGACATGGGGAGCATGATTAAGGGACCAGGTGGAGGGAAGGGGAGAAGAGGGAGAGGACACTGATGTCTGTTTGGTGTTGCCGCATGGCCAGAAGCTGTTACTGACCCCGCTGGACCACGTCGAGGGGAAGGAGGGGGGGGAGACCTGGGAGGAGAGGGGAGGGAGGGGACGTTTGAGGTCAGTGCCCGGCCAGGGCTCAGGTACACACTGTTCTGGCCAGGCCAGCAGTGCGAGGGGTGGGAAGGGGGAGGGGGACACAGATGCCAGGTACCCCTGGCCCTCAGTCTTCCTTTCTGCAAAATGGGAACGATCTGGTATAGGGGAACAGGGTCCCTCCAGAGGGAAAGGGGAATCTGTCCCATTTCCCCCCTCCCTTTTTCCTTTCTCCCTTCCCTTGCCTCTTCCTTCCCTCCCTCCCTCCCAGAAAGCTGGGAGCCTCCTCAACCCCTCCTCCCAGGTGGCCCAGGGGAACTTCCCAGAAGAGGAGGTTTCCTTCTGTGATTGTGGAATGACCTTGGCCACCCCCGTGGGAAGGATAGATCCCCAAACACCAGTTTCTCCTCAGGGGTGGGGGAGGTCTGAGAAGAGGTTGGGACCACAGAGGCCGATGAGGTTCACCAGCTTTTGGCCCAAAGTTGGATCTCTCCCTCCCTGACTCTCTCTGGGGCGATCAACAGTGGTGATGTCCACGGGAGACGGGTGTGAATGGGTCTGTTGGGGTCCAGTGCCGCTGACTCTTGAGAAGTGGGGGGTCAAGTTCTGGGAGGGGCATCCCTCCCCGCTACCAGTCTGGGCCCTGGGTCCAGTGTGCCAAACCCTCACCATGAGATTTCACACTCTTCCCCCTTGCCTAAACCAGAGGGGAAGGATATTGAGGCTGGAGGGCTTCACAAAGGTCATTCTATCTGTCCAGCGCGGCTCAGTGGGAAAAGCACGGGCTTAGGAGTCAGACGTTACGGGTTTTAATCCCGGCTCCGCCACTTGTCTGTTGTGTGACTTTGGGCAAGCCACTTAACTTCTCTGGGCTTCAGTTACCTCATCTGTAAAATGGGGATAAAGGCTGTTAGCCCCATGTGGGGCAGCCTGATTACCTTGTATCTACCTCAGTGCTTAGAACAGTGCTTGGCACATAGTAAGCGCTTAACAAATGTGATGATGATGATTATTATTATTATTATTATTATTATTATTATTATTATTATTATTATTATTATCAGGTGGGCCTGCTGGGCCCACCGTCAGGGACAAATGGGCGTCCTCTCCCCTCGTGGGATTCGAACTCGGGTCCGCGTTAATGCAGTGACGTGGCGCCCTCTGCCGAACAGCTCTGGTAATGCCTCCGCCGGCCTCGCCCTCGCCCCCGCCCCCGTCTCCGCACGGTGACCCCCGGGCTCCTATCCCGGCCCCTGGGGCGAGGTCAGAACGGACGGGGGGGGGGGACGGTTACACTGCAGGCCGGGGATGGAGGGAGGGAATGAGCAAGAAAGAGGGAGTCAAGGCTCTGTTTTCTTGTTGAAGCCAACTGGAAAGCAGCAAGAGGGAGTTGGATTAGACTCACCAGGGGTGAGGGAACCCTGGAGAGGGGAAGGGCCTTCCGGGAAAGCAAGGGGTGGGCAAGATGACCCTCACCAGAGCTCCCCAAGAGGTCAAGACTCTCTTGTGTCCCACCTGGACACCGGGGGACGTTGTTTCTCCCCTCTCCCAAACCTGCTCCTCCTTGGATATATGTATATATGTTTGTACATATTTATTACTCTATTTATTTATTTATTTATTTTAATTGTACATATCTATTCTATTTATTCTATTTTGTTAGTATGTTTGGTTTTGTTCTCTGTCTCCCCCTTTTAGACTGTGAGCCCACTGTTGGGTAGGGACTGTCTCTATAAGTTGCCAACTTGTACTTCCCAAGCGCTTAGTACAGTGCTCTGCACACAGTAAGCGCTAAATGAATACGATTGATTGATTGATTGATTGACTGGATGAAATGTTATCACATCCCCTTCGTTCTGGCCGTCCACCCTTTACTCCACTTTTCCTTGAGGATCTAAATGTGCACAGCCCCACCCCTGACTGATAACGGGGCTCCAGGCGGGAGAACAGGCAGGATCAAGCCAGAGGGAGAGAGCGAGATGTACTCATTCTGTTCCTAACTAGCAGGAGTCCCACTTCGCCCCTCAGCCAGAGCCAGGGAGCACTGTATTGATGGCCTCTCTGTTGCCCCTGTAATAATAATAATGGTATTTGTTTAGCACTTGCTAGGTGCCAAGCACTGTTCTAAGCACTAAGGTAGATGCAAGGTAATCAGGTTGTCCCACGTGGGGCTTACAGTCTTTATCCCCTTTTTACAGATGAGGTAACTGAGGCACAGAGAATTTAAGCGGCTTGCCCAAAGTCACACAGCAGACAAGTGGTGGAGCTGGGATTAGAACCCACGTCCTCTGACTCCCAAGCCCGTGCTCTTTCCACTGAGCCATGCTGCTTCCACTAAGCCATGTTGAGCACCCCCCCACCCCACTCCTCGCCAGGATCCGAAGAGTTGGTGCCCTCAGGCAAAGGATTCTCTGGACACTCTTAGCCAGAGGGCACTGGGCCATAGGCGGGGGGAGGAGGGGGTCGACACCCCCACGGGGCTTCTGTCCGGTGGGGGAGACCCCAGGCCGAACCCATTCTCTTCCTGGGAAACAGCCACCACAAACCCGAGGAAAGTGGGGGCAGGAACCTTGAGGTCAAGGGTCTGCTGGTGCTGGACTGGGGCATCTGGCAACACCCTAGAGGAGTGGGTGTCCCCCTCCTTCCCTGAACCCCTGTCATCCCTCCCCCTTCCATCGCCAGTCCCAGTCGCCACACCCCAGGGTCCCCTTTGCCCCAAGTCCAATTCACCATCGCCCTTCCCGCACCCCAATCTCTGCTCTTTGCCCCAGCACTGGGTGAGGAGAAACTTCAGGGCTCCAACCTGAGAGTGCTCCACCTCATCCCGCCCCCAGCAGGAATCAGAGCAGACCCCAGAGCCCCTTCGTCCAGGACTCCTGAAACAGAGAGGAGGTGTCATGGCAGCCATACAGAAGCCGAGGGACTCCCTTCCTCCCCGCAGCTGAGGTCAGTTGCAGGGTCACATCTCTTTTTAGACTGTGAGCCCACTTTTTAGACTGTGAGCCCACTTTTTAGACTGTGAGCCCACTGTTGGGTAGGGACTGTCTCTATATGTTGCCAATTTGTACTTCCCAAGCGCTTAGTACAGTGCTCTGCACACAGTAAGCGCTCAATAAATACGATTGATGATGATCTCTTCCATGAGGCCTTCCCAGATTAAGCCCTCTTTTCCCAGGCTCTTTCTCCCTTTTGCATCTTCCATGAACTTGGGTCTGGGACCTTTGAGCAGTTAATATTCACCCTACCCCAAGCACACAGCAGGTCAGTTCATATCTTTGCGTTATAAACGTTATAAATTACTTATTTACTTATATTAATGTCTATCTCCTCCTCTAGACTGTAAGTTTGGGCAGGGAAAGTGTCTGCTAGTTTTGTTGAATTGTACTCTCCTGAGTGCTTAGTACTGAGTTCTGCACATAGAAAGCACTCAAAATATACCACTGTTGGATTGATTGATTGGCTGGTCCCCCTTGATGCGGGATTTTTGTCGCACAATCCTTTCTGGACAATCATTAGGGAAATGTGTCTGGCCAGACCCTCGCTTCCCTGCCAGCCTCTGCGGCCCAGACTGGCCCTTCCACCTGCAGTCAGAGAAGCCACACGGAGGCCTCAGGCCCCACACGCTGTGAGCCCACTCTTTAAGACTGTGAGCCCACTGTTGGGTAGGGACTGTCTCTATATGTTGCCAACTTGTACTTCCCAAGCACTTAGTACAGTGCTCTGCACACAGTAAGCGCTCAATAAATACGATTGATTGATTGAGTAGACATCAGGTGAGAGAGGAAGAGAAGCTGGTGCAGGGGATGGCAGGAAGCTGGAGGGATCCGAGGGGTGTGAGCCAAGTGGGGCTAATCTGGGAAGGCTCTCTGGAAGTGGAGGAGAGACAAGGTATAGGCAGGTGTTCAGGGAGGGCTTGGAAGATGGAGAAACCTGAGTGGGAAGTGGAAGAGCCGCCTCTCCACCCCCACCCTGGAATTCTAGATCCCAGAGTAGGAGATTTTGAAAGCACTGTCAGACTCTGGGTGGGGGTGGGTTGGAGCCCCTTGGCCACACGTAACGTAGGGGTTGCAGGCCCCCAGGCACCCTTCCACCCAACCATCAGTGGGTCCAAGTGTCTTCAGTCCTGGGGCCATCAGCTCCATTAGACCCCAAGATGATCTTTAGTAATTATGGTATTGGTTAAGCACCTACTATGTGCCAAGCACTGTTCCAAGAGCCAGGATAGATACAAGCTAATCATGACGGACACAATCCCTGTCCCACATGGGGCTCACAGTCTTAACCCCCATTTTACAGATAAGGTAACCGAGGCCCATTCATTCATTCATTCATTTAATTGTATTTATTGAGTGCTTACTGTGTGCAGAGCACTGTACTAAGCTCTTGGGAAGTCCAAGTTGGCAACATATAGAGACAGTCCCTACCCAACAGAGGGCTTACAGTCTAGAAGGGGGAGAAGTTAAGTGATTTGCCCAAGGTCACGCATCAGATATGAGAAGCAGCATGACGTAGTGATAACAGCAGGGGCTTGAGAGTCAGAGGACATGGGTTCTAATCCCAGTTCCACCACTAGTCTGCTGCGTGACCTTGGGCAAGTCACTTAACTTCTCTGTGCCTCAGTTACCTCGTCTTTAAAATGAGGATTAAGACTGTGAGTCCCATGTGGGACAATCTGATTATCGTGTACCTACCCCAGCGCTTAGAACAGTGCTTGACACAAAGTGCTTAACCAATATTATAATTATTATGTGGTTATTATTATTGTGTGGCAGAGTCAGAATTAGAACCCAGGTCCTTCTGACTCCCAGGCCCAAACTCTATCCATTAAACCCAGCAGGAGCACTGGAGCCCACAGACAATTGTGTCCAGGGTGCCCCTCCCCACCCCGTCCCAATGGGGCAGCTGGTCCTTCCCCAAACTCCCCCATAAGATGTCCCCTCTCCCACCGGCCCCGGCCCTCCCGCCTCACTCTCGCAACCCAGGCTTACAGACACAGGGAAATAGTCTCTCATGTATCTCCAGATGCTGCAGGTCCGAAGCCAGTTGAATCGCCGCCCACCCCTGCTGGGTGTTTCCCAGTCGAGGCACCACCAGACGGCATACAGAAAGCTAACCAGCCAGAACCGGGTGAACAGGAGTCCAAAGAAGACCAAGGTGCAGCACTGACCTGCGGGAGCAGGAGTGGACATCATCATCATCATCATCATAAATCGTATTTATTGAGCGCTTACTGTGTGCACAGCACTGTACTAAGCGCTTAGTAAGTACAAGTTGGCAACATATGGAGACAGTCCCTACCCAACAGTGGGCTCACAGTCTAAAAGGGGGAGATAAGAGAGTGCGAACGCAGTCCCCCACTACCACAAATTATGCAGTCGAGTTTCCCGCATTTGGGGAAATCGCAGGGGTCAGCGCAGCCGCAGTGCAATGGCTGAGCCTCACCCTGGGAAAACCACCTACGGGATCATGGTGTCTCCCTTGCCAGGTAAGTATGACATTAGGGAGATTAGCCCTCCGTGGCTGTCTCCACTCCCACCCCCTCATTCCAACCCCTTCTCTCTCCTCCCCACCTAGTCCAAGGCTGAAACCTCGGGAGGGATATGTGGGAGGGGAGCTTCTCCCCCAAAAGTACTTAATACAGTGCTCTGCACATAGTAAACACTCAATAAACCCCCTTGATCGATTGATAAACCTTCCTCCAGGAAGCCCTGCCTGACTGATTTCCATCTTTCTGCTCATTCAGCCCTCAGCTACCTCATCGCTTTTATCTGTTTATTTTATTCATTTACTCGGTTTTCTTCTTTTTTTTATTTGAACCTTATACTTTTACTCTGTTTGGCAATCTGTGTCTGCTTGTCTTCCCCATTCGTCTGGAAGCTTCTCAAGGGCCGCAACTGTATCTTTATTTCTGTTGTGTGTTGTGTGTCCAGTGCCTTATAGCCCTGCTGTGGATCTAGGGGACAGAGCACAGCTCTGGGAATTGGGAGGCCTGGGTTCTAGACCTGGCTCTGCCTGCTGGGGCTGGACGAAGAGTAGGGAAGATTCCTGACTGATAAACCATCTCAGACGTTTTCATTCAATCGTATTTATTGAACGCTTACTGTGTGCAGAGCACTGGACTAAGCGCTTGGGAAGTACAAGTTGGCAACATATAGAGACGGTCCCTACCCAACAAAAGGCTCACAGTCTAGAAGGGGGAGACAGACAACAAAACAAAACATGTGGCCAGGTGTCAAGTCATCAGAATAAATAGAAGTAAAGCTAGATGCACATCATTAACAAAATAAATAGAATAGTAAATATGTACAAGTAAAATAAATAGAGTAATAAATCTGTACAAACATATATTCAGGTTGCCAACTTGTACTTCCCAAGTGCTTAGTACAGTGCTCTGCACACAGTAAGTGTTCAATAAATACGATTGATGATGATATATACAGGTTCTGTTGGGAGGGGACGGAGGTAGGGTGGGGAGAGAGGAAAGAGGAGGGGAGGGGAGGGGAGGTGGCCGGGCCCAGTGGAAGTCCTGAAAAGTAGCTGGCCAACGTGAGCAGAGAAGACAACAATGGCTACCAAGACAACCACCTGCCAGGCAGTTGCACAGTGCTAGTCAGCACAGAGTTGTGGCCACTTTGGCAGCCGATGGATCCTTCAGGTCAAAAACCTTCATGTGCCCATCATTGAATGAATGAACGCACTGCCCCCCTGCCGGCTTCTCGCCTGTTGGCCTCTGTGCCCCAGGGGGAACAGACAGAGACGAGAGCAAAGGAGTGTTTCTGTGCAAACCACCAGCACTGTCATCAACTCCTGCATGAGATGTGGAGGACAGAGCTCTGGCCCAGGAGGTGCCCAGTACAGCACTCTGCCCTCAGTAGGCATTCACTCCCAGTAGTACTAAGTTACATATTTTGTTATGAGATGATGAGAGACAGTAGGTTCTAGTGCAGGAGAAGGCTAAAAGAGGGGATGAGTGGGGACAACCCTCCTTCCCCCTGGTCCTTTCCTGTCCCCTTCTGCCATGAAGTGGGGAGGGGGCTAGGCTGGGAGTTCCTATGGAGGTTGAGAAATGGGTGGACTGGTGTGGGGGGAAGAGTGGGAAGGGAGGGAGGTCTCTGGGGGCTGAGGCACCCCTGCCCCCAACCCAAATGGCAGTTGGACCGCCACGGCTGGATGGAGAGTTTCCATGGGAACCTGAAGCTGTGCTTCCCCAGCTAGGGAGGTCAGCATTTGGACCAATCAATCAATCGTATTTATTGAGTGCTTACTGTGTGCAGAGCACTGTACTAAGCGATTGGGAAGTACAAGTTGGCAGCATATAGAGACAGTCCCTACCCAACAGTGGGCTCACAGTCCAGAAGGGACCGCACTAGTCTAGGCTGCTGGAGGGGAAAACCGGGGGCTCAGGGTCTCAAATTGAGGGTTCATCTCATCCAACACCCTGCCTCTAAGAAAGTGAATAGAGATCAGAATCGATGCTGACAGGGAAAGGCTGACCCACAGCTATGAGTGTGGCTGGAAAGGCCAAAGTTGGGGCCAGGGTTCTGCCCAGCCCAAGCACAGAAGCATCATGGCCCTAGTGGATAGAGCATAGGCCTGGGGTGGGGCGAAGGACCTGAATTCTAAATCCAGCTCTGCCCAAACCCCCTTGGGCAGTCAGGAGCTTCTCTCCTACGCCCGGGGTGGACTTCGGTAAGACTTGGGCCAGGGCCAGGAGGGGCAGGGACAGGAAAGGAGGAGGAGGAGAAGAGAGGAAAGGGGAGGAGGGGAAGAGAGGGAAGGGGGGGGAGGGGAGGGAGGTAGTCCTGCTTTCTCGCGCTGCTCCCTTTCTCTCCCCTCCCCACCAAGGAAGTCCAATAGGAAGGGGAGGCTGCGACCCTGGTTGCTGGGCCACCTCAGGAGGCGAGCACACGGTCTCTGTGCTCCCCGACGACCCCAGAGCCCGGCAACCCCAGGGAGGGGAGGCGGGGGTCCCTGTGCCCGCGCAACCTCTACCTGGAGGGCAGGGTCGGAGCGGGCCCGAGTTCAGGGCAGGGGCAGGGCCGGGGCAGATGGGCACGTGGGCTTCCAGTCTGACCTTCTTTCCTCGGTGCCCTCCTCCCCACCTCTCCAGCCCCCGGTCCGGAGTCCAAGCCCCCCGCCCCTCGCCCCAGTTTATCCCTCCACGCCTATGCCAGCCTTGCCCCCCGGTGCCCCGGCCCGGAGCCCTTACTTACCCAGAGCCAGGAAGCTGAACACCCACTGCAACACGGCAGCGGTCTGTAGCCTGCGCTTCAGCGGCATGGACAGCGGGGCGAAGTGGACCATGGTGCCCGCTGTTTCCAGAGCCCGCTCCTGCCTTGCCCGGGGCCCCCGAAGGCCTCCCGCTGGCCCGAGTGCAGGGAGGGAACAAAGTCTTTCGAGTTTTCTTAGCGGGCGGGGAGGGTTGTGCAATGGGAAAAGTGGGAGTGGGGGAGACTGACTGTGTGTGCCAACCGTGCGACCACAGCCCGGCCCCGCCCAGCTCCAGCCGGCCCCGGTGTGATCTCTCGGCGACCGTAGAGAGTTTAGCATCCGAGATAAGTCTCCCGCCCAGAGGGGTGGAGGAGGAGAAGGAGGAGAAAGAGGAGGAGAAAGAGGGAAAGAGGGAGAGGGAGCCGATCCAGAGCCGGGATCAGGTCGGGGAGAGGGCACCACCATCTCTCCCCACTCCCTCTAAAGAAACGAGAAGAGACATTTTTAGACTGTGAGCCCGCTGTTGGGTAGGGACCGTCTCTATATGTTGCCAACTTGTACTTCCCAAGCGCTTAGTACAGTGCTCTGCACACAGTAAGCGCTCAATAAATACGATTGATTGATTGAGAGGAGAGGGAGGGGAGTTGTCCCACATAGGACAACTTGACTACCTTATATCTACCCCAGTGCTTAGAAAAGTGCTTGGCACATAGCAAGTTCTAAGAATCACCATTATTATTATTATTATTATTATTATTATTATTGTTATTGTTATCCAGCGGTAATAATAAAACAGATATTTATCAAGCCCTTAGAGCCTGTGTAGTTACAAGGTAAACAGATCAGACTGTGAGCCCACTGTTGGGTAGGGACCGTCTCTATATGTTGCCAACTTGTACTTCCCAAGCGCTTAGTACAGTGCCCTGCACATAGTAAGCGCTCAATAAATACGATTGAATGAATGAATGAATGAATGAGAGAGACCCCAAACCTTTTTTCCCAACCCCGCGTCTCTCCGGCTCCTACCCACACTCTGAGATTCATCATCATGGTAATCGTCACCCACCTTCATTGGACTAAGGAGTGCAGAGCGCTGTACTGAGCGCCTGCGTGGGCAGAGCAGTGTGCTGAGCGCCTGCGTGGGCAGAGCGTTGTCCTGGGTCATCCAGTCCAGGATCCGGCTCCACATTGTCCAGTTGCCCGGAAATAGATCCCGCTACCTTATGGATCCCATGTGGAGGGAACGACCCGCCCCTTCCCCCCTCTCCTCCCCAGTGACCGTCAGTAAAGAGCAGAAAGGGGAAGGAAACTGAGGACTCCTTCCTTCCTTCCGCAGGTGGCAATCCGGAGGGGCGACGGCGTTGGCAGCCCCGGAGCCCTGCTTCCATCCTGGACATTGGGGGACCTTGGAGAGGAACCCCGCCCCCACGGGACCCCATCCAGACATTTCTAGACTGTAAGCTTGTTGTAGGCAGGGATGTGTCTGTTTTTTGTTATACTGCACTCTCCCAGGCGCTTAGTACAGCGCTCTGCACACAGAAGGCGTTCAACAAATACGATTGAATGAACGAATGAATGAATAATTCCCTCTAACCTGAATCCCTGCAGCTGCTCTGTTAACCCTGTTTCCTCCTCTACATAAACATCCAGTATGACGCCCTGCACACAGAAGGAGCCCAGGACGGTACCCTGTATACAGTAGATACCATTACCCCACCCCCCGACCCCCTGCCTCAATCTGCTTTCCCCTAGCCGCGGAGGGCGATAATAATAATAATACTTGTTAAGCACTTACTATGTGTCAAGCACTGTTCTAAGCGCTGGGGTAGATGCAAGATAGTCTGATTGGATACCGTCCCTGTCCTACATGGGGCTCACAGTCTCAATCCCCTTTTACAGATGAGGGAACGGAGGCCCAGAGGAGTTAAGCGACTTGCCCAAAGTCACACAGCAGACAAGTGGTGGAGCCTGGATTAGAACCCAAGATCTTCAGAATCCCAGGCCTGTGCTCTATCCACTAGGCCATGCTCCCGATCTGGGACCAGCACTCTTGGAACACTTGTGGCCCCTCACCGAACCCGGGAGAAAGGATGAAAGTTCTGATCTGGGAATATCAGCTCCAGAGGGCTGGACCAGACTCTTCCCGGTAAGCCAACCGGGCCCGGTCCCTAACCCCGCCCTCCCAGAAGCGGTCACTCTGAGCAGCTGCTGCCCGGGATCTTGCCCCTTGTCACTCAGTCAGTCAGTCGTATTTATTGAGCGCTTATTGTGTGCAGAGCACCGTACTAAGCCCTTGGGAGAGAATAATATAACAATAAACGGACACATTCCCTGCCCATAAGGAGCATACTGTTTAGAGGGGGAGACAGACAGGAATATACATAAATAAATAAATTACAACGTGTGCCCGTGGAGCAGGGGTGTTTCCGGGTGGACACCTACCCAATGCTGGGGCCGGGGGGAATGGGAGTGACCGTCAGACTGACCGACTGATGGTTTTGGATCCTGTAGTCCCCTGGGGACGATTTCCGGATGGCTATGGCCGCGCTCTCGGCAGGCCGGGGTGGAGAGGTTCATTCATTCATTCAATCGCAATTATTGAGCGCTTACTGTGTGCAGAGCACCGTACTAAGCGCTTGAAAGTATAATACAGCAATAAAGAGAGACAATCCAAGCCCACAGTGGGTTTACAGTGCAGGGTTTGGTGGGCGGGGGTGGGGGGTGGGGTGATGAGACAGACATCAAAACAAGTAAACAGGCATCAATATAAGTAAATAGAATTATAGATATATACGTATATACATAAGTGCTGTGGCATGTGAGTGGGGAAAGAGCGCCGAAAACGCGGAGCAAAGTGTGGGGGGTTTGATCCCAGGGAGCCCAAATCCAGTTGTCGCCAGCGGAGGGAGGTGGGGATCACTCCCGCGGAGAGATTAGAGGAGATTTAGGGGCAGGGGGTAGGCGTGGGAAGAGGTAGAGGCGACCAGGTGACTCGGGGATAAACAATTCCAGTCCGGCCCCCCGGCTTTCCGACTCTCCGACCCCTCGGCCTCCTCCAGCCCTGAGAATCCCTAGAACTCTGGGCCACGGGCACAAAAACCAATCCGCGGCCAGGGCTGGCACCCTCTGAGACAAGATCTCTACCGCTCGACTTTGGGCAGGTGGGCTTCCTGGGGAATCTGGGTCTGGGGGCTGGAGGCCCAGCGTGGGATCTCTGGATGGTTTGGTTGTCCTAGGATCCTAGAGAAGGGGGATGGGGGGAAGAGGGTGGGGGGTTAGGAAATGTGAGTGGGGCCTGTGCATACCTGATTGACCCAGGAGAATCTGTGCAGCCGGAAATATCAGCAAGTCTAGAAGGGTTTCATGGGCTAGCATCTGTGCTGGGTCACTGGGTAGAGTCGGGAATGGAGAGAGGAGAGTCAGGGCTGTAGGATAGTCCGTGTTGAGTCAGTGGGGAGAGTCAGGGATGGAGAGGGGAGAGTCAGGAGGGTTGGGTGATCCATGCTGGGTCACTGGAGGAGAGTCAAGGATGGAGAGACGGAATCAGGGGTTTTGAGAGTGTGGAGCCGTCTCGATGATCTTCCCGGGAGAAGTAGTCGCTGGAAGGGGCAGGGGGCTGTGTGGGTTTGACGGCTCAGAATCAGCAAGCCCGAATGCGGGGGTCCAGGCCGCCCCTTTGACATTCTCTTCGCAGAGAGACTGGCGGCCTTTCCACCCGTTGACCGTCTGAAATTTCCCGTCTCTCGGCTCCTTAGCGCCGGGTGCCCCGCCCCCTGTCCCGTTGCTAGGAAACAGCGACGGGGCCGGTGCGAGGAGGGGTGGGAGGGCTGCTGACCTCTGCCTGACCATCACAGTCAGCGGAGGCCTGATTTGGTGTCCAAGGTTGATGTCCACCGTGTTGAGATCAGAGAGCCTCAGGTTTCCCCGCTGGGCGCCACCCGGTCACCTGCCTTCAAACTGGTGAGTGAGAAACCCATTCAGGACAGACACAATCCCTCCTCTCCTTCAAAGTCCTTCTGAAAAGTCACTTCCTCTAGCACGTCTTCCCGGATCGATCCCCCTACCTTCCCCATTCACACGCAATAATCGGCTATTCCGTTTGTTATCGATCCACCTAATACTTGTCGCTCCTCACTTATCTCGGATTCAAAAATCTTGATGAAATGATAGTGGGGTATCCTGGCCTCACTCGGGGGAGCCCCGGGCCCGGCTTTCAGCCTCGCCTATGGTATGCAGAGCTGTGTACTGGATCCCTGCTGTGTGCAGAGCGCTATATTGAGGGTCTCCTGTATGAAGAACGCTGAATTTGGATTCTACTGTGAGCTACAACTATTAGGTGCTCGGAATATACAATCGATGTCCAATACACGGTCCCTGCCCTAGAGGAGTTCCCAATCTCTTGGGAAGACAGCCCTTGATTCGAAAGCCGTAATAAAAAACAAAAGGGGAAAATCTACCTGCAACACTTCTCTCGGGGCATCTTAAGAATGATAACTGTGGTATTTGTTAAGCGCTTATTCTGAACCAAGGACTGTACTAAATGAAGGAGTTGACAACATCTCTTAGGATCGAATAGTGGTAAAAACTGCTGAGAGCTTGGGAGAGTCCAAGAGTAGCAAGACACAGGTTCCCCGCTCTCAAGGAACTCACAATCTAATTGCGGCGGGGGAGGGAACAAACGGAAATTATTTACCGTGAGACGGCACCCCCCTGCCAGCCCCCACCTTCACAGCGCTAAACCCCATTTTGAGCTCCGGCCCTCCTTATAAAGAAACCGCAGAGGTCGCATCGAAGGGAATTTGTTCCTCGGAGGTTCTTAACGAGAATGGGGGGCGGGATCGATATTATCTCCGGGCTGTGGTGAGGGAGGAAGGGGAGACAAAGGCACCTAGGAAAGATAGAGACCGAGGGAACGGGCGAGAGACAGAAAAATAGACACAGAGACAGACAAAAAGCCCCCGAGGGAGAATCACTTCCCGGGGCGGGGGAGGTGAATCCAGGAAGGGTCGAGGGGAAGGAGAAGGGGGTGGAAAGGGGGTAGGGCGGGCCCACGGCAGCTCAGCCCCCTTTCCCCGCTCCTCCCCCTCCCCGCAACTCCGGACTGCAGACAGCGGCCGGTGACCGTTATTCATTCATTCAATCGTATTTATTGAGCGCTTACTGTGTGCAGAGCACTCTACTAAGCGCTTGGGAAGTCCAAGTCGGCAACATACAGAGACGGTCCCTGCCCAACAACGGGCTCACAGTCTAGAAGGGGGAGACAGATAACCAAACAGACCGTTAGCGCTACACGGGTCAGTCCGTCCTCTTTGGACACGTCCGTGCGGCCGGCGAGGAGGGGGTCCTCCAGGACCCCCAAACCCAATTCACTGTGGCGGGGCGAGTCCCGCTTCGAGACTGTGAGCCGGTTGTTGGGTAGGGACCGCCTCTAGCCGTTGCCGATTTGTACGTCCCAAGCGCTTAGTCCAGTGCTGTGCACACAGCAAGCGCCCAATCGATACGATTGAATGAACGATGTGAGCCCCCCGGGACCTCGCCCCGTCCAGCCTCCCGCACCCGGAGGGTGCGGGATCTGTCCATCTCCACGGTTCTGAAAGGCCCAGCGGCTCTGGCCTTGTCCTTTCTTCCCCTCGCCCCTCCTCTGCTGGTCCTCTCCTCCCGCCTCTAGTCCCCCCACCCCCCCGAAGCTTGGGTCAATGCTAAGGGGCGAGGGGAGGGGCCCTGCAACCGAGGGGGGTGGGGGTCCCAAGGCTTAACCCTTTCCTGCCGGGCCCGGACTTGGCCGGGGCGCAGGAGCGGGAGAGGGAGCAGGAAGGGGTTACGGGGGGCGGTGCTGCGTGCTGACGGAGGCACGTGGCCCCTCTGCAAAGCGCCCTCCCCCTGCATCCTTTCTGCCTTGATTTCCCCCCCCCCCCTCCTTTTTTTTTTTCTGAACAGCGGCAGTGGGTGGGGTCGCTTCTCCTGCAGCGGCGGCAGCAGCGTTGGCCCGCGATGCTCCGCTTTCCCCGCAGATGAGCGCCTCCGGGCACCGGTCCGGTCTTCGTCTTCCTCCTCCGGGGGTCCCGCCCGCTCCCTCGCCGCAGCCCGACCGGCCGGATCCCCGACAGGAGAGCCGGACGGGTGGGGTGAAAGCCAGGCCCCCTCTCCGGACCCCGCCGCCCCGCCCTCCGGGGGCTTTTCCCCGCCGTCCCCGCCCCTGCAGCGTGCCTTAGAGTTTCGTCCGCCTGGAAGGGGCTGCTCTTTGGCCAAAGAAGGGGAAAGCGGGGGGAGTGGAGGGGGAGGGGGAGAGACAGACCCCCGCACCCGGAGGGGTTTCGTGCCGCGCATCCTCCGCACGGCGCTGGTGCGGGCCAGCCGAGCGGTCGCACCTGCGTTCGCTCCAGAGCCGAGCCCCGGTTGCGGGGCCTTGGGAGGGGCCCGAGCTGAGGGCGGGAGGGCGAGCAGGCTCCGGTTTCGGGGCGAATAGAGGTCCAGAGGAGCGTGGAGGATTAGGGAGATCCGGGGAGTCCGATCCCTCCGGCCAGCCGGCATCATGGCCTGGCCGTGCATCACCCGGGCCTGCTGCATCGCCCGCTTCTGGAACCAGCTGGACAAGGCGGACATCGCCGTGCCGCTGGTCTTCACCAAGTACTCGGAGGCCACCGAGCCCCCCGGCGCCCCGCAGCCGCCGCCGGCCCCGCCGGGTCCCCCCCCCGGCGCCACCCCAGGCCGCGCCGCCGCGCGCCGTCGCCATAGAAACGCAGCCGGGCCTGGGGGACCTGGATGCCGTTGCCAGGGCAACGGGGCCGGGGCCGGCACCCGGGCCGGGGCCCAGCGGCGAGCGGGAGCCGCCGGCGGGCGGGGCCAAGGCGGGCCCCGCGGGCCCGGCCGACTCGGTGATGCGCCAGGACTACCGAGCCTGGAAGGTGCAGCGGCCCGAGCCCAGCTGCAAGCCCCGCAGCGAGTACCAGCCGTCGGCCGCGCCCTTCGAGCGGGAGACGCAGTACCAGAAGGATTTCCGGGCCTGGCCCCTGCCCCGCCGCGGAGACCACCCCTGGATCCCCCGGGCCCCGGCCCCGGCCCCGGCCCCGGCCCCGGCCCCGGCCCCGCCCGAGGACCGGCGCCGCCGCCGCCCGCCGAGCCAGGAGCGGAGGCCGCAGCCGCTCCCGCCCGCCGGGGAGCCCCAGGAGGGGGGCTCGGGGGGCCCGGACGGGGGCGGCCCCGCCGCCGGGAAGGCCTCGGCCGGGGACGGCCGGGACCCGCGAAGGAAGGCCGGTCCTGGCTGGATGCTGCGCCGCGCCGAGGGCCAGGGGCTGGGGGCCGGGCCCGGGGCCGGGGCCGGGGCCGGGGCCGGGGCCGGGGCCGGGGCCGAGCCCGAGCCGCCGCTGTCGCCCCCCGCCGCCGCCGCCGCCCAGGCCCCCGACGGCGGCCGAGGCCGGGCGGCCGTCGATGCCCTCAACAGGCAGATCCGCGAGGAAGTGGCCAGCGCGGCCGGGAGTTCCTACAGGTTCGTACAGCCGCGGGGAGGGGGCTTTGGGGGTGGGAGGAGGACGGGAGGGACCCCTTCCGCCGCCCCCCATCCATAACCCAGCCTCACCCCAACACCCCCCCCAGCCTCCATCCCCCACCCCCCAACCCCATCTCTCCAGGCCCTTCCTCTCTCCCCCACGCCTTCCTTCCGCTCCAGCGCCTCCTCTTCTCTCCCTCATCCATCCTCACTCTTTTCCCTTCGCCCCTCCTTCTCCGTACTGCATCCCCTCCCGCTGGCCGTCTAGCCGAATCCTTTCTCCTTTCCCAGTTCCCCCCATCAGGATCGCCCCCCTTCCAGGCCCCCAGTGCTGCCGTCTCTCTGCCATCCAGAGGAGTACCCTCCCAGTCGCCACACCGGGCTCCCCGCTTCTTCGATCGCCCCTTGTCTCCAGCCCTTGTAAAACCTTCATCCATAAAACCCACCCTCACACCGTCCATGAGCACATGCGGGTGAGTGGACTCACCCCTGAGAACTGCACCCATTCCCCCTCATCCCCCTAGCCCGTCTTCCACTCCAGCCCTCTCTACTCCTGCTTTCCCTGGGGCAGTTCTCATCAGTGAGCCCACTATCCTGCAGGTGCTCGTGGAGGGTGTGAAGGCGGGGCTTGGAGAGGGGCCTCTAGAGACCCCAGACGTGCCCCATGAGTCACTAGAGCCGCGGAAAGGGGGTGGAGCCACCCCCATCTGCATTGCTGTCCCGTGTGTGTGGCCAGCGCCCACTCCCATGCCAGGTTGGAAACCCCATGCCCCCTTGGGGAATCCAGCCGCTTTAGCTGATGATGGTGATGATGATGGCATCTGCTAAGCACTTACTATGTGTCAAGCACTATTCTAAACGCTGGGGTAGATACAAGCTAATCGCACTGGACACAGTCCCTGTCCCACAGTCCCACATGGGGCTCACATTCTTAATCCCCATTTTAAAGGTGAGGGAACAGAGGTACAGAGAAATGAAGTGACTTGCCCAAGGTCACCCGGCAGACAAGTGGCGGAGCCGGGATTAGGACCCAGGTCCTTCTGACTCCAAGGCCCAGGCTCTATCCACTAGGTCACGCTGCTTCCCTGCTGCGGAAACAGGGCCCTGGTGACCCTCCAGGCAGCCTCAAGCCCAACCGGAGGGCAGGCCGGCTTCAAACAGTCAACGAGATAAGCCATCGATTCAGGGTGCTGAGGGGCAGGAGCCTCCTCGCCAAACATTATGCACCCACCCAGCCCTTAATAAAGAAAGAAAGAAAGCCAACCCATGGCTTCTCTCAGAGAGGGGCCCATTGCTACCCTCCTCAAAGATGGCGGCAGGGCCAGAATTGGGATTTCAGGTCCAAGCTGCACTGGAGCTCTGCTGAGGGTCAGCCACAAGGAGAGCGGGGAGGGTCCGAGTGGGAGAAACCTCCCCTAGGAGATTGTTATGTCATGTTGTGTATGGTCACAGACATGGCGTCAGACGGAATGCGTCTGGGGTTGGCAATGGGGCGTCTCTGCGACGCCCACCTCCCCCCCGCAGGAGCCCGGAGGGCTGCCTAGGGGTCTTCGTGGGGCCGTGGTTCCTGGCAAGAAGCCTATCCTTTGCGGAAAGGCCCACGGAATCGGGCGCCCCGTTCAATGGATCAATGGTATTTACTGAGCACTTATCATGTACAGAGCACTGTACTATGCACGGGAGAGAACTCTGTAATGGAGTTGGTAGACATTTTCCCTGCCCATATCATGGTCCTGTCTGTCACCTCCCGGGGTGAACCCTGGTTTGGCCACAGGCCTGGCGTCCTGGCGGTCCTCGTGATCCCTTGAAACCTGCTGTGCTCCGCAGGGTCGGCTCCCTTTGGCAGCTGGGAGAGAAAACTGACTGATGATACAGATGCTCTCTTGGAGGAAACAGGCGTGAGGACCCCGAGGCCGCCCAACAGCCTCAGGGGGGACCTGCCCCAAAGGAACCCCTGAGACCTGGGGGGAGATTTAGCCCTTTTCCTTGGCCTGATAGAAGCCAGATTTTTTTATTGTTCTCGCTACTTGATCCTATCGGGTTTCTTGCGCTTTCCTTAATTGTCAACTCTAGGCCCCGCTCCGGCCCAGCTGGGCCTCGGCCAGCCATTCAGTTCCGCAGTCGCGTTATCAGCAATGGTTTTCCTCCCTAACCATCCATACGAAATCTGGGGCCAGCTCACCTCCTGGGCTTCCCACTTGGCACCTGTCCCGAGATACCGATGCTAGCATTTTCCTGGAGTCCATCAATCCTGTTTACTGGCCGAGCGCCTACTGTGTGCTGAGCACCGCACTAAGGTCCTGGAAGAGAACAATGGAGTTAGTAGGCACAATCCCTACCCTCGAGGAGCTGACAGTTTAGTATAAATAGAGTAACCCGACCCTAACCCTCTTGAGAACGCTGGGGGTCGGGGCGGGGGTGGGCATGGGGGTGACTGCGGTGGGGGAGAGGGAATGCGGGGTTCTGCCACAGCCCTCCACCCTCAAAGCGGACCAGAGGTTGTGGTGGTCTAATGCAACAGCTGGCAATGTGCCAGATGTGTCTTTGGCAGTGAGATGGCTCCTTCAATTACACACTCGGGTCTTTAGGTGGCTATGATTTGGGGTTTTCACTTAGCGAGGACCCCCATTTAAGGCCTCGATCCATGATGGGGGAAAGTACAGTGTTGGCAGGGACGGGGTTAAAAATCCCCCTGCAGTTTTCCCTTTCCACTAATGGGGGTGGGTGGGGGAGCAGGGGGTCCCCAGGGAAGGCTAATAGGAGCATGGATGCGGACAGCTGAGGCCCAGCTCAGTGGGGAGGGGGAGAGGAGCGGGGAGGAGCTGAGGGGGAAGGAATGGGGACTGCCTCGTTGGAGGAGGAGGGGGTGGGGAGTGAGGGTGGGACAGCCATTCAATCAATCAATCATGTTTACTGAGCTTTTGCTTTGTGTAGAGCACTGTACTAAGCGCTTGGGAGAGCACAATATAACAGAGTTGGTGGACTCTACCAGCAGGTCTTCCTTCCTCATCTGGAAATGGGGTGATGGGGTACCAACAGCTCAGGCTGCATGGCCCATGACTCTCTTGCGTCCTTCCCAAGGCAAGCATCAGTCTTCTTTTTTTTTTTTTTAATGGCATGTGTTAAGTGCTTGCTATGTGCCAGGCACTGGAGTAGCTACAAGCTAATCAAATTGGACTCTGTCCATTTTCCACAAGGGGCTCACAGTCTTAATCCCCATTTCACGGATGAGGTAACTGAGGTCCAGAGAAGTGAAGTGACTTGCCCAAGGTCACACAGCAGGCAATTAGAACCCAGGTCCTACTAACTCCCAGGCCCTTGCTCTATCCATTAGGCCGTGCTGCTTCTTCAGCCAAGACAAAGTGTTAATCAATCAGTCAATCAATGGGACTTATTAAGTGCTTACTGTGTGCAGAATACTGTGCATGATCCCTGCACACAAGGAGCTTACAGTGTAGAGGAGGAGACAGATGCTGAAATTTAATAAATTACATTAAAATCTGTATTAAATTACAGATAGGGAAAATGTCAGGATAAAGGATATGCACTTAAGGGCTCTGGGGCTGAGGGAGGGGTGAATGTCGAAGTGCTTAAGGGATACAGATCCAAGTGCATACATAGGCTGCATAAAAGGGAGAGGGAGTAGGGGAAATTAGGACTTGATTGGGAAAGGCCTCTTTGCAGGCGTTGTAATTTTAGGATGACTTTGAAGATGGAGAGAGAGTTCCAGGACAGAGGGAGGGAGTGGGTAAGGGGTCACTGGTAAGATAGAGAGGATTGAACTGGCCCAGTTGCCTAAGTTCCATTCTGAGGCCCTGGTGATGTCAGCAGGGACAGGAAGGGGTGACAAATGGGAGTTCTCCATCCTGGAGGCCCATGAGGGTGGAAGCAGGCCTCTGAGAAAGGAATCCTCGGCCTTTGGGTTGTCTTTGGGGGTGTGGGGGAGCAGATTTATCCAGCCACCCAATTTCTTCCATGGCTTCTTTGGCTGGGTCAGAGGGTGCCAGCTGCAGGTCCGGGACCTCTGGGTGAGGGTGGCTTTGGGGATTGACCATTCAGACTATAAGCCAGCCCACCATGGGTCAGCCTCATGGCCGGACCAGCCTAGAACACTGGGAGGAACTGGGTGGTGGGCGCCCTCCTAGACCCTACCCCCTTCTGTTTAGGGATGGGCTTCTGCCGTCCCTAATCCTTCCCCCTTCACAACCGGCTGACCCCTGCTTTCCCCACCTCTCCAATCCTCCTGAAATCACATCTCCCTCAGGAGGCCTTCCCGGTCTGATGACTAATCTCCCCACCTTGTATCCTCAGTTTCCAGGCCACCAAAGTACTAAAGTACTCACAACCCTGCTTGCATCTGGTTACAGATCTTCGTTCTCTACTTCCTCCTACTTCTAATGTATTTCAGTCTCTGTCTCCCCTACTAGACTGTAAGCTCCTTGAGGGCAAGGGATTATTTCTACCCCCTCTACTTTACTCTCCCAAGAAGCAGAAATATCTCCCCGCCTCTGGATTCTAAGCTTGTTGTGGGCAGGAAACATGCCTGCTTATTGTTGTATTGTACTCTCCCAAGCGCTTAGTACAGTGCTCTGCCCACAGTAAGCGCTCAATGAATATGATTGAATGAATGAATGAAAGTAGGTGCTCAATCTGTACAACTGGTTGATTGATTGATGGATTGATTAACTGATCAATCGATCAGTTGAGAGGACTGGATGGCTGTTTGGCATTAGCAGAGTTTAGCAGGGGGTGAGGGCTGGGGGTGGGAGTGTAGGAGCTGCCTCGAGCGGGGAAAGCTCCATTCTCTTGGGCGCTGGTTGTTCTGGCTGTCCCTTACCTTTGGGAGGTTGCCCACACACCCCAGGAGGTGCCCCAGGGCCCCTGGAGGTAAGGTGAGCTGGGCTCTGGCTGCCCAACATGGGCTCACTCCCTTAGGAGATTAGCTGCAGGGACAAAGGAGATATAGTAGCTGTGCCAGAATGTAATGTCTGGGGGCGGGCGAGCTCGTTGAGGGGAATGCTCAGAAACCCCTCTGGGGAAATCCCACACCCACTTTGGCAGAGCGAGCCCAAGCCCGCTTCAGGGGAGGCAGCGCTGGAGAGCTTAAAAATAAATCCAGATGGTTTCATCCCCTACGTGTTGGGATCCGGGCAGTCAGGCGGGACACAGCCGAGGGAGGAGAGAGGCCCTGTCCAAGGAGGGTGGGGCCATGCCCGGGGAGAGGCGGGGCACTGCCAAAGGGTGTAAAGTGCCCGGCCTCTGGGCCAAACCCTGACTTACAGCAGGCTCAGCCCATCCCGCCCCTGTCGCCTTATCTGCCCAGACACGCTGTTGGCTGCGGAGGGCAAAGTTCTCCTCCAGCTGGACTCCTGGCATTCAGGGGCGAACCCGGGGGGGCAGGGGGCGACTGGGGGCCCCTGCCGACTGTATCAGCTCGGGACTCCTGGGTGGGGACCGGCAACGGGAGGCCGTCCACCGGGAGATGGACACTAGGGTCGGCTGGTTCTCGCGGCCGCCGAACTGCAGCATCATGCCAGAGCCATCGAGATTCAAACGTGGGGGTCCTTGTGTCATGAGGTCCTCAAGCCTGGAGTCCTTAAGCATGGAGGCCCCCAACCCTCGGAGGGGTCCTCATTCTTGGAGGTCTTTGTGCGTGGGGCCCTCAATCAGTCAATCAATCAATCAGTGGTATTTATTGAACTAAGAGCTTGGGAGAGTTGACAATCTAGTGGTGTGAGACAAACACTAAAATAAATTACAGAGGCAGGAAACAACGGAGTATAAGGATATATACACGAGTCTGGGGGTATGGTGAGTATCAAAATATTTAAGGGGTAGAGACTCAAATGCAGAGGTGATGCAGAAGATGGGGGAAATAGGGTGAAGCCTTGTCCCTCTCCACCTCCTTGCCCCAGTCCGGCAACTGCTCTGGTTGTAGCAGGGTGGGGTGGTCACCTAAGGCAGGGGCTGGAAGGGCCATGGTCCAAGCTCAGGGAATGGGCTCAGGCCAGGGATCAGTCCTAGGAGCAACAGCATTAAGGAGACGGGAGAGTCTCCAAATCTGGGCCCCCTCCCCTCGCCCAACTCCCTCTCCTGTTTAGAACAAGTGTTTGGCACGTAGTAAGCACTTAACAAATACCATAATAAATAATTCCTCAGCCACATTTGGGCAGGGGGCGGGGGGGACTAGAGGGAAGGGAAGGGAGCAGTTGGCTGAGAGGAACAAAGGGAGGAACAGAAGGGGAGAGGAGAGGAGGGAGCAGTTGGCTGAGCCCTCAACCTTGGGGTCTGGGCCTTGGGAGTCACCTCCCCCCTAAACCGCTCCACCATCTCTCCCCCTTCCCCCATTCGCCTTTCCTTATTTATGTATTTAGTTAGCTATGGTATTTGTTAAGTGCTTACTATGTGCCAAGCACTGTATTAAGCACTGGAGTAGGTACCAGATAATCAGGTAGGACACAGTCCCTCTTCCACCCAGGGCTCACAGTCTTAATACCCATTTTTCCAGAGGAGGTAACTGAGGCACAGAAATGTTAATTGACTTGCCCGAAATCACATAGGAATAAATTGACAGAGGCAGGATTAGAACACAGCTCCTTCTGATTCCCAGAGCACTGGGTGGCACTGCTTCTTTTTCCTTCCTTCCCCCTATACTCCCCCCCGTTCCATCTCCTAACCATCTCAATCAACATTGCCATTGCCGTTATCAGTGCTCCATGCACCCACACACCCCCGTACACAAACCCTCCCCCCGGAAAAAGGTCACACAAAGGGCTAGGGAGTGCCACCATCAAGCTCGCCCAGGCTGCCAGTGTGCCTTTCCAGTCCACTGTGGGAGGCAGAGCAGGAGGCTAGTGGGCCTAGGGGTGGAAAGTAGATGGGTTTGGAAGGTAGAGCAGAGTTTCTTTTACCCTAGATTTCTGTTTTCTGTTCCCAATCCCCGAGATGTGCTAGGCACCAGAACACCCACACAGCACAATCCAGGCCTCCACCCAGGACAATCCTGGGGTAACAACATGCAGAAGACGTCACTGGGGTCTTCTGGGGCAAGCAAACATCTGGGGTTCTCTAAGCTAGGACTCAAGCACTCAAGTCAACCGCATGGAGTTGTGTGTCCCATGTGCCTGTTTCCAATGTATAGCTGTAGGCAGAACCTTGTGCTTTTGTGTATACACAATTGTGAGGGGCCTGAAGGGAGCTCCACAGCTTAGAGTTGTGTCATATTTATTCTATTTATTTTATTTTGTTAATATGTTTTGTTTTGTTGTCTGTCTCCCCCTTCTAGACTGTGAACCCGCTGTTGGGTAGGGACCGTCTCTATATGTTGCCAACTTGTACTTCCCAAGCGCTTAGTACAGTGCTCTGCACACAGTAAGTGCTCAATAAATACGATTGAATGAATGAATGAATGAATATGGCAGCTGAGCTTCCAATCCAGTTGAAAATCTTGGAGAGATTCTGGCATTGGAGCCTGTGGCTTGGTGTTGTCACCCAGCCTGCCAGCTGTGTGTGTGTGTGTGTGTGTGCATGCGTGTGTGTGGCTGCGTGTGTGTGCACGCAAACTGTGGACACGTTCCCTGCGAATGCAGCATCCCACCAATGGGGCATCAGCGGCGGCAGTGGCAGACTCACAATGGCACCCCGAGAGCTTCTGCGGGCAACTCTGACCACATAGGACTCCCTGGGAATTGCACAGGGCCGCTTCCCTAGGGATGCTTTTGGCCACTCATGGTGTGCAGACCAGGACACCCCTACTTGGGAAAGCCTACAGGGGAGCCCCTGGGATTGAGAAGGAGGGGTTTGGAGGCAGAGCCCGTGAAAAGCCTGTTGGGCAGCTGAGAGAAGTAGGGTGAGCCAAGGTCAGAGGGTCCCAGAAGGCTCAGGTGCCTGGAGGTTGAGATTGATGATTACGGTCTAGAGCTCTAGAGATGATGGGATGAAAGAGCTGCCAGATGGGTGGAGGCTGTTTCCAAACTGTAACAACGATGTTCCTCAGCTATCGAGATTGGAGACTGGCTGTTTTCCCAGCCATGCCATCCTCGGTCTGCTTCCGGACCGGCTAGCCCAGAACTCTGCTCTCAACAGGGCACCAGGTGCCAAGAGGAACTATGTGCTGGGTGCCCTCCTGGACACCCACTTCATGGTTTCCAAACCCCCGACTCTCCTCCAGTGACCCAGCACGGACCATCCATCTTCCTTGACTTTCCCCCAGTGACCCAGCGTGGATGTTCACTCATGGAGCTGTCCAAACTTTTCTTGACAGTGAACTTTGACCTTTATGCCTTCACTGCTTCCACCGGGGCCTGTCAGATCTGCTGAATTCATTTCTTCGAGCTCAGCCTAGTGGCCATTTAAGATGTCAATCTTCCCGAGAATCTCCTTCCACTTAAACTGCCTCAGGGGATGAGGCAAAGACACAAACGGTAGAGGAAGAACCGTGGGTTTGGCTAAAAGGCCCTTGCTCATTGCTTCCATCCCCAAACAGAAAGAGAGCAGTTCAGTAGAGTCCTCATGGATTTCTGTGCGGAGTCAAGAGTGCCACCTTCCCATCTGGACTCTCTCTGAAGTGTGGAGCAGTTGTACATGGGTGGCTCCTCCAATCACCCTCCACATCCCCTCTAAGCCCACTGCTTCACTAGCCTGGTCTCTGGGAGGTGGGGCTTTTGAGGTCAGGGTTAATGGGGGATGGGGCCAGACAGTCAGGGCAGCCCTAGTCAAAGCCCCAGAACAGGCCACCCACCACAGGCTGTTGAGGTTGCAGGTCTATTTGTTTCTAGGCGAGAAGGGCGTTTCTGCCCCTTCCCGATTCAGGGATAACAAGCTGCCCAGCTTGCAGCTCCGCCGTGGCCGGTTCTCCCAGCCCAGAGAAGCCCTGGGATGGGGCTGAGGTGCATATGTGTCTGAGGAGGCCAGTGCAGGCCACATTGAGCAGGCAGTCCCTCATGTTGTCATGCTTAATGCTTGCAGTGCCTGGTGCTGTTTCCTCTTTTGTCTCCTTGTCTCTTTGTCCTTTACGAAACTTTTACACAAGAAGAGTCACTCCTTTCTCGATAGCAGTGGCCATGCTGGTCTGACCCCAGCAATTGAATCCCATGTTCAGCTGTGGTACAGTGTCATCTGAGGCTTTGTTTTACCACATCCTTACAATGCTTCCTCTGCCCTCCTTGCTCTCGGACTCCAAATTTCAGTTCTCCATCCAGCAACTGTTTAGGTCTCCTGCTGCTGCTCATTCTTCTCCTATCCCACCCAGTCTACCTGTGTTAAGGGGAGCAGAGCTTCAAAGCTAGGAGACTGCCTGTGATCCAGAATTTCATTGTTCCTGATCTTGTCTTCCCATTAGACTTTGAATCTGGTTCTTAACTGATGCCACAAGAGGACCTGCTCAGGGAATCTGTGTGATGTACAGAAGGAGAGAAGATGGGACAACATTACAGTTCCAGGCCCAACTGAAGGCCTGGAGCCTGATTTTGTGTCAAGCACTGTACTAAGTGCTGGGGTAGATACAAGATAATCAGGTCCCAAGTAGGAGGGAGAACAGGTATTGAATTCCCATTTTGCAAATGAGGGAGCTGAGGCACAGAGAGGTTAAATGACTAGCCCAGGGTCACACAGAAGGTCCATGGAGGCCCTGCTGAGAACCTCAAGCAGAATGGGCAGCCGCGTCTTCCTGCCATCCCCTCTCAGCTCCCAGGCCACCCCACACAAGTTTCCTGGTCCAGCGGATGGGGCAGCTGGGGAAGAAGCCAGCTGGGACCTTCTTCCAGGGATGATCGGGGCCCACCAGCCAAAGTTCCTGGTCTGTACAGCGAAATTGCCAGCTTGGGCCATCCGTGCCACCTGGGGGAATGGGACCGGGCCCTAGGAAGAGGCTGATCTGAGGCAAGAGCTGTATTGCTTGTTTTAGCACTGTGGAGGTGGGGGCAGCCCCGAGCAGACTCAGAACCAGGCAGGGTGGGGAGAAGTGGCCTAGGGCAGGCTTGACACCTGAAGGCAGGGTCAGCGATGCCACCTTGCTCTTGGGCTCCTAGCCCTCCCCATCCTCTTGTGAGAATCAGATTGGAGGGGGTTGGGGGCAGGGCCTTACTCCCAAGGGACCAAGGGGACGAGCAAATGCCGCCATGTGGGTCTCACGCCTGGTTCTGCTCTGCCCACAGGAACGAATTCCGGCCATGGACTGACATCAAGCCGGTGAAGCCCATAAAGGCCAAACCTCAGTACCAGCCCCCGGATGACAAGATGGTCCACGAAACCAGCTACAGCGCCCAATTCAAGGGGGAGCCCAACCAACCGACCCCAGCTGGCAGCAAGGGCATTGACCGCAGGAGGATACGCAGCTTGTACAGCGAGCCCTACAAGGAACCGGCCAAGGTGAGGCCCGCTTGGGAGGGTGGGGGGTGGGGTGGGGGGAGTCCTTAGGGGACAAGCTTGATGCAGGCCACCTCCAGCATCGGCCTGGTGGAGGGGTGGTCTAGCCTACGGCTGGGATCGGGACTCTGTCTGACCCTCCATGGCCCCCTGCCCACCTGGCCAGGTCAATGAGGGCCATTCCGGTGCACTGGAGGCCTTGATTCCCATTGGCTCAGTGTGTCTGGGGAGAGGGCTCCTTCTTCCCTGGAGCTGGGGAGCTCCTGGGGAGGGGGGGGCCGGGGAATGGGGGGCAATGTGGATCCCAGTCTGCTCAGACAGTCAGAGCTGAGCTCCTGGAGAGTCGGATCTGCCCCCCAGCTGACCCTGCTTCCGAGGAGGATGAGGAGGTCTTTGGGGCTGTGGTCTCGTCCACTCTGCTGTGGAGCAGAGATGGAGTTGAGGGCAGAGACCCAGCCCAGGGGCTCCAAGCATGTGAGACCCTGAAGTCCAGCCCAGGCTCAAAAGAAGCCACCAGCGGGGTGGACCAGGGAGCCTTGGGATGTTTCGGTTTGCATCCCAGTTTGGCTGGGGCTGATGGTTCCGTCCCAGAGAACCGGAAAGGGTTTCCGGGAGTGCCCATTCAGGAGCCAAGGGAGTGTCCCGCTGCCTTCCTGCTAAAGCCGGCTCTGTTTCCCCTCTCCCGTGTGTCCCCGCGGCTACGGGGTCTGTCTGTCTGTCCATACGTGCAGGTGGAGAAGTCCAGCGCCCAGACGTCCAAACCAAAAAAGACCTCCACAAGCCATAAACCCGTTCGGAGGGTCAAAGACAAACCCGCGTCGGGCCGGGCCGCCAAGAAGAAGGCCGCGGACGGCGCCAGCGAGAAAAGTAAAGAGATGAACAATAAACTGGCCGAGGCGAAAGAGTAAATTGCCCTGCCCTCTCCTTTCCCCCACTGTCTCTGTCTCTCTGTCTCTTTCTGTCTCTCTCGCTCTCTCTCCCCCTCTCTCTCTTTCTCTCTATCTCTGTCTCTCTGATGGAAAGGCCACAAAATGGATTAGAGGCTTCCCTTGCTTGTGTCCTGCTTGGGTCAGGCGCCTGTTTGCTTTCGTTGCCTTCACTTTGGGGTTTTCTCTCCCACGACACTGGGTCAGGATCCGCTTCCTTTCCGAGGTGTGGGACTCTGTTCCTCCCGCCCTGTTCGTCTGATCCCAGGGGGCTCGATGACAGGGCAGCAGGGAGCGGACACGGAGCTGGCAAAGGGGAATATCTTGCTAGGCCTGGGGGAGGTGTGACCCGGGGCCTGGCAGGGCCGAGCCACCCGGAGCCCCTGTTGGAGTTTCCCCAGGCCACCGCCAGAACTCCCAGGAAGGTGTGTCCTGCCGCTGCCATCCTCCGGCCCGCCAGGCCTGGCTAGGTGACCGTTAGGCTTCACCATGAGCGTGAGGCTATGGGATTTGACTGGTTTTGCCTCACTGTAGATAGCTCTGTGGAACGTTCCCTAGCTGTCATTTTGCTCGTGTTTGTGTAGACAACTTCTCTGTCAGTGCTGGGCCTGGGCACATGCGGACCACCTGGGCCACTGCCACCGAGAGACGGTGGTCCGACGGCACCTTGGGATCTCCGAGAGCTCAGGAAGCAGCCGTGGGGTGCTGTGGTGTCTGCCCTGGTTCCGATGGATGTTTAACTGTAGTTTAAGACCCATGTCCGCTAGCGCACTCAGGCTCTGCAGAGATTGTCCTTGCGGTTTGGGCTGGCGAGGGGCCAAAGGAGGGAAAAGGGGCGAGATAGGAAGTGGTAGCAGGGCATGTGGTGATGTTTGCTTTCTCCTCCCTGAGTCCCCTGCCAGGTGAGGGCCCCTCCCGGAACGCAGGGAAGGACGCAGTGACCTTGACGTCGCTGGAAGCGGAGCGGCGGCCTGGGGTGCCGGGGTGGGGAAATACAGAGTTCAGTGGACTGTGTCATGTGTCTTTGTGGCTTGTGCTGGGAGGAGCCCTGAGCTTCAGGTGTAGGTGTCGTGATGTTCCAGTGGTGTCAGTTCTGAGTTTAGCCATGTTCGAGGTGTATGGTCTCAACTAGCCCAGATGGGCTTGTGGGGTGGGTGAGAGGCTGAGCTGGAGGAGGTGGTCCCTCAGAGCAGAGGGGATGCGGGGTGGAGCAGGGGTCCCTCCAGGAGGAACACCCTGTGTGACCCCAGAAAAATCACACTGTGGCATTATGAGTCTGGAATGCGATTTACCGGTCAGGCACCGCTGTGCCCACCTTCCCCTAGTCTCGTTCACAACACCGTCCTTAGAGTACAAATCTCAGCTTTTTGCCTGTCCTTTCAAGCAATGAAAGCAACTCCGCTACCTCTTCCTGGCCATCAGCAGGTGAACAGTTAAGGGCTCCTCTCCTCCTCCTCCTCAGGCACCTCTGGGGCTTGTTTCCAAGATCTCAGGAAACTTCATACTCTCATCAGTGTCTCCACTGACCCTTCTGGGTCTGGGGCCCAGCGAGCCTGTGTGCTGGCCACTGGCAGCCCACCGTGGCTCTTGGACAGTTAACATAACAGGGGCAAGGAAGGCCAGGAGGGGCCCCATTGCTTCTGGACCGCAAGCTCCTATTTCCTGCATAGGAACGGCTATCTCTCACCCCAGTCCTACCGCCGCCCATGGAACCTCCCGGGGTCCATCCAGTGGCCCGGGCAGGGGGCTCTGAGCTGAGCACCCCAGGCGAGGCCGTTAGTGCCACGGCCCAGACCGGAGGAGACCACCGGTAACCTGGGCTCGAGGCCCCGGGGCATCGCTAGGCTGGAGATTTCAGCCTTTGGCTCAGTGCTCTGCTCGCCACAGCCCTCATCCTCAGCTCGTCCCTCTCGCTGCTTTTGCCACTCTTGCCACCTGTGTGCTTCCGCGACTGCCCGTTCTGCTGCCATCGCTGTGCCGCTCATCTGGCTCTGCATCTGTGCTGCTGGCCTGCGCCCCGCGTGTCGCTCCCTGGCAACCCCCTGCCCCGCCCTACCCCCCGGGGCAGGTCGGAAGGCTGTCATCGCTATTTTGTGGCCTGGGTTTCGTGGCATATCACAGATGGTCTCTGTAACAGGCAAGCCCACCCCTCTAGGTGCCCACCTCCTGCTGTTGTTAGTGTGACAACGACCATGACGAAATCCTCGTGTGTAGCCAATTGATTGTGATGTGCTTGTGGCCTGCGCTTGCTCAGAAAGGGTTTTCAACTCCAATAAACGCTCAAGACCAACACCCTGTTCTTGGTCTGGTTTTGTTTGAGAGGCTCAGAAGAGCCAGGGAGGGGGCAGCTTGCCTGGGCCTGGTGGTCCGGTGAGGAGTGGAGAGGGCTGGAGGGGTGGGAGCACCTGGGTGAAGACAGAGTGGCCCCCGGTTTGGCAGGGTTCTGATCTTTCCATCATCGCTCAACTAACAGAGAGCAGGTCTCAGTCCCGTCCCCTTAGATCACTCTTAGATGAAGCCTGAGGGCCAGGGCTCACCCAGAGCTGCACTCCTCTGGACACCCCCACAGCACATGTAGATGGGGCAAAGAGTGAGTTTGGCCGTCTGTGGGAGCCGGAGAACCAAGCTGCTGCCCACCCAATCCCACCCAATCCCATACCCTAGCCTTCACCACTCCCTCCGGAGTTCGAGCAGGCTGAGCCGGAGGGGAGGTGACCCCTGCCCTGGCCTGAGGGAGCTGGGTTTTTGAGGTACCTGAGCCCAAACCCACTGCAGCCACATCCCAGGGCAGGATTCCTCCCCACACCCCCCTTGGCTTTCTCAGGCCACATGTGGGAAGTCGCCCTCTGTTCTCTGGCTCCACTTGTTGTCCCCACTTAGGACAGAGTCCCTTGGGCCAGGGCCGTCTCAGGAGGCTGGGCAAGACCTAGGGGATCTGCCAACAGTGGGAAATCTGGGGCCAGAAGGAAAGAGAAAGACAACGAGCCCTTTATTCAGATGAGGGATGGAGGGAGGGAGGTTTCTGGGGCTCCATTCGGTGGGTGCCCAGGCCAGAGGCTACTGCATTCCCCTGCTTGGGCTGGGCAGGGGCTGTGGTGGGAGTCCGGGACACTGCCAGCCAGTCGGAGAACCTTCTTCCTGAGAAGAAGGGAACCTCCTCTGAGCCCTTCTATGCCCCTTTCCAGCTTCATAAAACAGGAGTTCCAGGTCCTGGAACCAGAGCCTGACCCTGGGAGCATTTGCTTCAGGCCGAGAGTAGAAGACTCTGAGACTCCATGGGCTGAACTGGAGTCAATGGGGATAGAGCTGCTTCTCCATGACATCTTGGGCGAAGTGGCTGCCGGGGACTGCCCCAGCTCATTCTCTATCCCAGACCCGGCTCCTATGGTTCCAAAGATCCCAGATTTGGCTAGAGTTGTGGGATCCTCCCGTCAGATGGCATGAAACCAATCCTGGTCAACTACTGCATGCAGAGCGCTGTACTGGACACTCTCTGTGGAGTGGCTGGATGCTTTCAGTCCCATCTCCCTGACTTATTGTAGGGAATCTCAGGCAACAGTCCACTTTGAAGCTGCAGAAAATGGGGGACCGGGGAGGACCAGGACGGAACAGAGTGGAGAGCCAGGGAGACTTGTGAACTAAGCGTTTTAATTAAAGGAAAAACCCTAGAGGTAATTTAGTCCAGCCCCCTGCCTCTGACCAGACTCTTCCTAAACCATCCTCAGGCCAAATTCTAAAGCTCATGGACTTCTCTTCTCTCCACCTGATATTTTGGGAGAAGTGGAATGCCCACTTGTATTTCTATCATTCGTGTTGATTCGCTTATGAACTAATATCCACATCCCCTTTTCTTTCTTCCTGCTGCTTATAATTTGTTTTATTATCTGTAATGATTATCTAACTCTTTAACCTGGGAGATACTAGCATTGTATGACCTGTCACCTCCATTAGGCTGGAAAGTTCTTCGGTCAGGGCCCAAGTCATTCGCTTCTGTTGTGCGTTCCCTAGAACCTGGGACAATGTCCTTCAGACAGTAAGAACTCAGTACAGTCCTCTGCACACAGTGAGCACTCAGTGTGCACACAGATAGAGGGAGAGAGAAATGTTGGAGTTGATAGCAATCCATCAGATGACTGTTCTCCCCATCCTCAAAGCCCTCCTGAAATCACCCCTCCTCCAGGAGGTCTTCCCTGAGTAATCTCCACCCTTCCCCAACTGCCATTTTGACATTTTAACGCCACCTGAGTAGTTATGTTCACATAAACTTCCACCTCCTGTTGGAAATATTTATGTTCCTGCCTGACATACCTACCTTTAATACCCTAAAAGAGCACTAACTGTACTTCATAGCCTCTTCTCTCTCTCATCTATTATTTTACTGTCTGTTTTCCCTATTAGTCTGTAAGCCCCTTGAGGGCAGGAGCCAAGCCTGCAAATTCGACTGTACTCCCCCAAGTGCTTAGTACACTACTTTGCACAGTAGGCACTCAATAAATACTATTAATTGAGACTGAAAGGAGGTTCTGCAGGGGATTAGATAGGCCCATGGACAAGTGGTCCACGCTGGGTTCTTGGGGGGAGAGTCAGGGATGGAGAGGGGAGAGTCTAGGGTGTGAGGTGGTCCATGCTAGGAAGGCCGTCCACTCGCAGATGATAATCAATTGGCTCATGTGGCAAGGGGGCAGGGGCTTTGGTCCTTCTACTTCTGTCCTCAGAGCCCGGCCCCCGGCCGTGGCCCCCAAGGCTCCTCACGGCAAAGACGATCTGTGCTCTGCGCCCGCCCACCCTGGTGCCGGCCTCCCCATGACGCCTCTCTCTCCCCGCAGGAGCCCGGCCCGACCCACCTCTGATCCAGGTCCAGATCCCGGTCCCATAGGCCAGGAGCAGTGCAGCCCGCCGGGGCCGGACACGGGGCCGCTCGGGGACGCCGATGGTGACCGGGTCGCCCCCGGCCCAGAGCCCGTGCAGGAGCCGGCACAGGTTTCCGTCCCCTAAGCCGCCTCAAGCCCAGCGGAGCCAAGGGGATGGCGGGGCGGCACCCAGAGTGGAGGTGTCTGCATGAGTGAGCCTGCCTCCGGAAGGCCAATAAAGTGGTGAAATGTTCAGCAGTGCCAGCTGTGGGTCCCTGGGCCGTGGCAGAGGGGAGCCAGTGCTTGGGCGCCTGGAGGGGAGGGCGGATGGAGTGGGTTGGGGGCAGCACACATGCCCGAGGGTGTGGGTGTTCACATTCGTGAGTGTGCGTGGGGCCATATTTTGTCCATTGGTGTGCTTGTGTAGGTGCACATGTGTGCTCGTGTTTGTGAATGTGGAGGTGTGAGTTTGGCCACATGGACATGTGTGCCCGTGTTTGTGTGGACTTGTGGGCCTGTATTCACTGACACTCATGTGCCCATGTTTGCGTGTATTGTGTGCCTGAGTGCGTGCCCGTGTTAGTGTGTCATCCATCTCTCGGCCCGCGTCAGGCTCTGCCTGGACCCCGGAACCTCCTTGGGGACCACACCTCCCCGAGCCTGGTGGATCCGGCCTCGGATCTGGATGCCGGCTCCTTCCCAGCTTCCAAGAAGCTGCTAACCCCAGAAACTGTCCTTCGCACTGCCCAACCAGGCCCCTTCCATCATCTGAGGAGGGAACAGCTTGGAGGAGGAGGAGGAGGAGAGCAGACTTAGGGGCAAGTGAGGGGAAACACCCCTTCCCTCAAGGTTTGTGACAGTCGACCTCTGCCCTTTGCACAGATGGAAAAACTGAGCCCTGGCCCCGGCCCAAGTCCCCCAGGGTAGAATGATTGAACCCCAGGTATGCCCTATGTACCTCTGTCAGAGGCTCCACTCCACCCACAGGGAAGCTGCTGCTCCCTCCCGTGTGAGACAAGGCATGGCCCCAGGTACCCAAAGACCCCAGGAAAAACCCCAGCATCCTCTGCCTCTGGCTCCCATAGAGTCTGACGGCCATCCCATCCCCATGGAGTTGAGACAGGTGTAGGGAGGCAGACCGGGAAGGGTGCAAGGAGGTCATTGGTCACTGCTCCATCACCGACCATCCTGATGGACTTGCTCTTGCCCACACCCAGCTCCATCTGTTCATCCTGACCATGACGATCAGAGACACCCACGATGACCCTTGGGTAGTTGACAGGCTTTATCTGGGAGGAGAGCTGGGCTGGGGCTCCCCAAACTGGAGACCTCTGAACCTGCCAAGAGACGTAGGTTGAGCGGCGGCAGGGTTGGTGTTTACAGAACCAGGAAGCAGATGGAAAGAGCGAACACAGAATTGCGGTTCTCCAAATTTGACCCTTTTCAGGATAGGGGTCCCCGCTGGAGCCAGAGGGCTGCAAGTTCAAACCAAACAGGAATTGCTTCTTCCCCCAGGCCTGGCCAGGTGAACACAGAGAATCTATTCCCAGAGGGAGCTGCACAGCCAGAGGCACCTACAGCTCCAGAGGAACTTGGACAGATTCATGGATAGGCATCCAGGCTGGGTCACTTGGAGAGAGTCAGGGATGGAGTGAGGAGAATCAGTGGTGTTGGATGGTCCATGCTGGGTAATTTGGGGCGAGTCAGGGCTGTTGGATTGTCCATTCCTAACCATGAGGAATGTAGACTGAAGACTGCAATCTAGACTTGTAAGCTTGTTGTGGGCAGGGAACGTGTCTACCAATTCTGTTATGACACAGTGGCTTAAACACAGGCCTGGGAATCACAACGTCCTGGGTTTTAATCCCAGCTCCACCATTTGTGTGCTGTGTGACCTTGGACAAGTTATTATTATTGTTATTATTATTATAGTATTTATTAGGCATTTATACTGTTATTTATTTGGCCATCTATACATCTATTAGGCCAAACAATGTTCTAAGCACTGGGGTGGATACAAGTCACTTCATTTCTCTTAGCCTCAATTCCCTCATCTGTAAAATGGGGCTTGAGACTGTGAGCCCCATGTGCAGCAGGAACTGTGTTCAACCTGATTTTTGTTTGTATCCAACCCAGCACTTAGTACAGTGCCTGGCACATAGTAAGCGCTTAACAAATACCATAATAATAACAATTATTATTATTACTCTTCCAAGAACAGTACAGTGCTCTCTCTGCACACAGTTGGGGCTCAATAAATACAGTGGATGGATTGATCGATTAAAAGGTTGATGAGATTGCCCATCCAGAAGGGCGACCACACACGGTTTGTCCCAGAGATCTGGTGCTGCTGGTGGGGAGTCTTCAACTGTCGGGTAGGGAAAGCCACCACCGGGTGGAAAGAGAAAGTTTCCTGCAGACGGGAAGCTCAGTTCCCGAGTCCCTCCCTCTTCACCTTCCACATCTCCACCGGGTTCCAGGAGCGATCTGGACCAGCCGCATCCCTTTGGGAGGGTGCAAAGCAGATTCCACCGGCCTTCCACAGGATTCACCCCAATCCGGCCGACACCCCCCATCTTGGAGGAGTTCCCAGGGCATGGCTCCTTTCCCAATCAATCAATCAATCAATCGTATTTATTGAGTGCTTACTTTGTGCAGAGCACTGTACTAAGCGCTTGGGAAGTACAAGTTGACAACATATAACCCAACCGAGTCCAGAGATTGCTCAGCATCAGTCAATCAATCAGTCGTGTTTATTGAGCGCTAACTGTGTGCAGGGCACTGTACTAAGCACATGGAAGAGCACAGTATAGAAGAGTCAGTACACAAGTTCCCTGTCCAGAAGGAGCTTACAGTCCAGAGGGGGAGACAGACATTAATATAAATAAATAAATTACAGGTATGGACATAAGCGGGAGGACTAATTCTCTGGAGAAGACACTAATGCTAGGAAAAGTCATTCATTCATTCATTCAGTCGTATTTATTGAGCGCTTACTATGTGCAAAGCACTGTTCTAAGCGCTGGGGGGATACAAGGTGATCAGGTTGTCCCACATGGGGCTCACAGTCTTCATCCCCATTTTACAGATGAGGTCACTGAGGCTCAGAGAAGTGAAGTGACTTGCCCAAGGTCACACAGCAGACATGTGGCGGAGCCGGGATTCGAACCCATGACCTCTGACTCCAAAGTCCGTGCTCTTCCCACTGAGCCCCACTGCTTCTCCAGGGAAAACGAGGAAGAGGCAGACCAGCAGCTAGATGAATAGAGACCATAACAACGGTAACAGAAGAAGCATTAGAAAGGTTGTGGATTATGGCAGAGGACAGGACATTCTGGAGGAAGTATGACAGTGGAGTCACTATGAATCAGAAACGACTCGACGGCACATAATAATAATAATTAATTATTATATTATAATTATTATATTATAATATATTATATTATATATAATATAATACAATATAATGAATGATTATTAATAATAATTAATATATTATATTATGTATAATTATAATATGATATATAATTATGTTATATTATTATATTATATTATTATAATGATAATAATAATGGACATAAGTGCTGTGGGACTGAGGGAGGGATGAATCAAGGGAGCAAATCCAAGTGCAAGGGTGACGCAGATGGAAGTGAGAGAAGAGGAACTGAGGGAAGGCCTCTTGGAGGAGGTGTGCTTTCAAGAAGGTTTTGAAGGTGGGGAGAGTGTCGAATATGAAGATGGAGGGCATTCCAGGCTAGAGGCAGGATGTGGGCGATATGTCAGCAACGGGACGGAGGTACAGTAAGTAGGTTGGCTTTAGAGGAGTGAAGTGTGCGACCCAGGTTGTAGTAGTAGAGTAGTGAGATGAGGTAGGAGGGGGGCAAGATGTCGGGGGAATGGGTGTGGAAGGTGAGTTTCATCTGCACAGTGCAGTTCTGGGGCCTGAGGTCCGTGCCACACTATCTAGTTTACTCCCTCCTCCAAGGGGCCCTCCCCGGAGATGGAGCAGGGGAACAGCTGAGACTGATCAGCTGGAGTCCAGATTCGGTCCACCTGGGCCAGGAGCCCCAGAGACCACCTCCTCGAGCTGACTGGAGTGCTGAACAAAGGCAGATCCTGTGATTGGTGGAAGCAGCCGCCCCCACCTCTCTCCCCCCTATATATGCTCGATTTCCGAGGTACTTAGTTCATTTTCCCTTCAGTGTAGGAGTCTATGATTGTGGGACAGAGTAGGGCTGTAACCATGGTACTGTGGGCTCACTGTTGGGAAAGGACTGTCTCTATATGTTGCCAACTTGTACTTCCCAAGCTCTTAGTACAGTGCTCTGCACACAGTAAGTGCTCAATAAATATGATTGATTGATTGATGGTAGAAGTCCTCGATTTAAGGTCTTTCCAGCCTGAGAGCTGGGGGGAGCTGTGCTAGTTAGAACCTGATAGTTGTAGGGAACAATGAGTTTGCCCCACCACTGGAATCAGAGGGTGGCATTAGCTCTGGAACTTAATAACTGTGGTATCTAAGTGATTATTATGTGCCAGGCACTGTTCTAAATGCTGGGCACTTGTCCCATCTCCTTCACAGCTAGACCTCAGGGGCAGGGGCCCGGCTTGTCTATACCTAGGTCTGAAGTCTGAGCCTCTCTTTCCAGATAGGTAATGTGGGGAGGGGAAGATGGCTGGGTCAGGGTTCTGACATGATGGAAGGAAAACCTCCCCTGACCGAGGTTCAGAATCAACACTTCTGGTCCCCACTATGGCCCAGGAACCTGGTGAGAAAGACCCCACAGACACCCCAAAAGTCCAGCCTAGTTTTTGAGGAGCTCCCATCCTAGCGGGGAGCAAGGACATATACTGACCAAGGTCCCTCAGTTAAAAGGGCTTACAGAGAAATCATGATCCCAGGGGATAAATCAGTCACTGGGCAAACAGATCAAGACACAAGGGATGGTGAGGTTGAGAAGGTCCAGGGGTGGGGGGTCCATCAGGGAAGACTTCCCAGTGGGGGTAACTTTTCAGGAGGCTGAAAATGGGGAGGAAGTTCTAAAATAGGGGAGCAGCCTGAATGAAGGGTTGGATGCAGGGGAATTAAGATTGAGGCACAGTTATATAAGGTGAACTTGGGAGGCTCTAAAGGTGCCAGCTGGGCTGTAGTAGTTGGAAAGAGTAAGGTAGGAGGGGCAGATGGGGAACCTTGAAACTGATGGTCAGGAGTCCCTGCTCAAAATGGAGAGAGAAGGGCATTGAGTGGGTATTGAAGAGTGAAAAGACAGGTTCTGAATAGTGCTTGGTGCATAGTAAGGTCTTAATAACTATTGTTATCCTTGATATGATGCAGGCTTTAAAGGCAATGAATTGATGGTGGGATTTATTGAGCACTTACTGTGTGCAGAGCATTGTACAAAGCATTTGGGGGGGAGGGTGTACATTATAATACTGTTGGTAAACAGGTTCCCTTCCCAAAAGGAGTTTATAGTCTAGAAGGTAAGACAAATATTAAAATAAAGCAGAATATAAAAGTGCTTTGGGCAGGCTAGACTAACAGGCTGTGCAGAGAGCTGAACTGGATGGCTTGCCACACGAAGGGTCGCTAAGCCCTTGGGCAAAAATAATTAAGTAGAAAACGCAGTCCTGCCCTCAAGGAGGTGATAATCTAATGAGGGAAACAAGCAGTCAAGAGTTTTTCACAGGGTAGATGGAGGAGACAGGCTAGATTGTCACTAATAAGCTCCTCACTAAATCCTTGAGGGCAGATTCATTTATCTAAACTCCAGCGTATTGTTCTCTCCCAAGCGCTTAGCACCGTGTTTGAGAGACGGTGATTTAGAGACAACCCTACAGCCGCTGAGAGCGGGAGTGTGGAAGGACAAGTAGACAAAAGGCTAAGTAGACATCAGGCAAGAATGGTATTTGTAAAGCACTTACTACGTGCAAAGCACTGTTCTAAGCGCTGGGGAGGATACAAGGTGATCAGGTTGTCCCACATGGGGCTCACAATCTTAATCCCCATTTTACAGATGAGGTAACTGAGGCACAGAGAAGTCAAGTGACTTGTCCAAGGTCACCCAGCCGACAAGTGGCAGAGCCGGGATTTGAACCCATGACCTCTGACTCCCAAGCCCGTGCTCTTTCCACTGAGCCACGCTGAATCAGAACTAATGGAGAGGGAATCGCTGTGAGTCCGAAATGGCAGTTGGTAAGAGGGCGGGGGTGACCTGGGGAGATCAGAGACCGCTAAGGGGAGGCCTCTGAAGCCGCTGGGATTCCAGGAGGGTTTTGAAGATGGAGAGAGCCTGGGGCGGCTGCGGGGGTAGCCCTGACCATAAACCAGCCCTGCAGTGTGTGAAAGTGATTTCAAAGCGGACACCTCTTTACGCCGACCCAACCTCCCACTGCTCCTGCTCTCTTGGCCGTCCGGACATGCTACACATCCCACCAAGGGGGCTGCGGTGGTGGTCTTAAATCCCCGGAGATTCTGGTAAGTAACTTTACTTTCACCACACGACCCTGGGAGTCAGAAAGTCATGGGTTCTAATCCCAGCTCTGCCACTTGTCAGCTGCGTGACCTGGAGCATGTCACTTTCCTTTTTTGTGCCTCAGTTACCTCATCTGGAAAATGGGGATTGAGACTGTAAGCCCCTTGTAGGACGGGGACTGTGTCCAAACCGATTTGCTTGTATCACAGATATCACAATTATTATTATTATTCTTTGGATCCCTTACCCCAGGAGCAATAACCCTCAACACTGCTCCAGGCCCCTCCCTGGAGCAGCCCAGAGGCTTTCATCAATCGATCGATCGTATTTATGGATGCTTACTGTGGGCAGAGAACTGTACTAAGTACTTGGGAGAGTAAAATACAATAGAGTTGTTAGACTCATTCCCCGCCCACAACGAGTTTACAGTCTAGAGGGGGCACTGGTCAAACATGACCTCACCTCTGTCTCTGCCTGGTGCGGCAGGGGGGCATGGGGGCATGGCCTCAGCCCTGACCCCTTCCTGGCTGGATGAGTTATGAGACCCTCCCCTCCAACTTCTTGCTGCCCCCTTATGCCTTGTTTCTACTCTCCCACTTTCTGGCCTTCAGCTTATGCCTTCTCCTACCTGGAACTCCTCCCCCCAGAACAATAATAATTATTATTATGGTATTTGTTAAGTGCTTACTATGTGCCAGGCACTGTTCTAAGCACTGAGGTGGATCCAAGCAAATCGATTTGAACACAGTCCCCATCCCGCATGGGGCTCAGTCTTAATCCTCAATTTACAGGTGAGGTCACTGAGGCACAGAGAAGTGAAGTGACTTGCTCAAGACCACACAGCAGGCAAGGGGTGGAGCAGGGATTAGAACCCATGGCCTTCTGACGTCCAGGCCTGTGCTTTAAACACTATGCCGTGTTGCTTCCCCAGAAAGAAAAAAATGAGGTCTCCTGGCCTCAAGTCCAAACCCATGCACCTGCATGGGGAGCTGCAGCAGATACCCATGTGTGGACATGGCTTTTTTTTATACATTTACCTTTATAGAATTTGTTAGTCACTTACTTTGTGCCAGGGACTGTACTTAGCACTGGGGTAGATACAAGCTATGCAGGTTGGACATAGTCCATATCCTACATGGGACTCACATTCCTAATCTCCATTTTGCAGATGCTGTAACTGAGGCACAGAAGTTAAATGACTTGCTCAAGGTTACCCAGCAGACACGTGTCAGAGACTAGTGCGGAAATGGAATTAGAACTCGGGTCCTTTAGGCTCCCAGGCCTATGCTCTATCCACTAGGCAACGCTGCTTCTCATGGTTTTTGCCTTGCCCCGCTGCTAGCAGGCCCCGTACCTCAACCTCTGTGCCCCCTGATCCCTGCGTTGGCTGTCCCAACCCGGCTCCAACACTCAGGTCAACCAGTGGCACTGTTTAAGTCCTCTGAGCAACCCTCAGTAGGATGTGTTGTATTCATTTTTCCCTGCTTCTGCTATTCCTAGGGGTGTATGTCTCCCTAGGATTGCCATGGGCACATGATCTGGGCCTGCTTATGTCCCTAGTTGGATTGAAGACTCCCTGAAGGCAGGCACTGGCTATTCTGCATCTAGCTAGTGATCCCAGGAACCCATAAATGTTGCCGGCTGTTTCTCTGGGAGTGTGAGGAGGAAGGAGGTCCCTGGGAAGAGGGGCAGGGCAGGGCTATGGGGGAGGAAAGAGGAAAGAGGGGCAGGAATTGTGCTGGTTGGGGAAGAGGGTCAGGAGGGAGGGAGGGATAGAGCTGTGCAGAAACTGAGGAAGTTGATTTTGGGTCATTCCAAAAGCCTGGTCCTAGATCCGTGGGAGATCTAACCTGGGTGTTGGGGGGTGTCTGGGCTTCAGGCCTACACTCTGCCCTAGCCTAGGACAGTCTGAGCCAGTGTCCTGATCTGTCCCCTAGCCCAAGTCTGACTTGTGGGCTTAACCACCATCTGATAGCAATAGCCTCACCCGGCTAGGGATGGGGATCATGGGGCCGCTCTCTTCAGGTGACCCATCCTGGAATACAAATTCTCACCAAGTTCACAGAAAAAAAGTTTTATTGCAAAAATTTTACCAACAGGAATGAGGGCCTCCCTCCTCCCCCCTCCCGCCCGTGGATGCAAGTGACGCGAGCCCCGGCCCCCCTCAGACCCGTAAGGGGAGTCAGTGCAGGTTTCCAGGGGTCCAGGCAGGAGCAGAGCCAGGGGTGGGGGGAACACTCCATGGCTGGCCCCTGGGGACAGGGTGCAGGGGCTGCAGATTCTTGGCTCCAGTCACACACCTTAGCTGAGGCCCCTGAAAGTGGGGGGTATGGGGATCCCCCCACCCCCTCACTGATCAGATAAGTCCAGGGCTCCGAACCAAGCCTCTTCAAAATGCCCTCCCCGCCCCCAACATCCTAGGGAATGGTGCTCAGCCCTTCCCGCAAACTTTGGTAAGTAACAGGTAGTGGAGAGAGAGTCTGGTCCCAGTGAAAACCCACCCTCCCCCCCAGCACCCATTAGTTCACATGTGCCATGCCACCCTCCCTTAGCACCCATGAGTTCTCATGCCCCCCCACCCCACCCCCAACCGATGGCCCCTACAGTTCATCTCGCATCTTGTCTCCCTTCGGGCGGACGAGGCGGCCGATGAAGAGGAGGGAGCCGCTCTGGCGGTCCTTGATGATAAAGATGAATGGATGGTCAGCGTAGAACAGCTTGGGATTGCGCAGCTCCTCACGCCCATAGATGTCGGCGTCGAAAGGGTTGCCCTCCGTGTCCCACTCAAACGCGGTGGCATGGAAGACGCTGGCCAGGTACAGGTCCTTCTTGCCCGAGATCTTGGACAGGTCAGCCTTGTTCTTGTCCACTGCCTCACTCAGCCCCAGGCCAGCCAAGTGTTTCTGAGAAGGTAGGGATGGAGAAGGGGGTGAGGCAGGTGACTTTACCCTGGTCTTGACCCTCCCTTCCCTCATCTACAATCCTGCCTCAAAGCCCTTCCCTCCCCACTCCCCTGCAAACCTCCCCACTAAGTCAGGGTTTGAACTGGGACTGCAAACCTGGCCCTGTGTTTACTGATCTTACAAACTTCCATGTTTTTGGCATGCGTGTGTGTATGCATGCATGTGGGTGGGTCATGTCTCTCCCCTGGCTGGCAGTCCCTCAAGGGCTGCGACCAAGCCTCCTCCTCCCCATGTCCCTTCCCAGTACCCAGCTCAGGCTGGGGGTCCCCAGGCAACCCTGTGAGGTCCTCATTTGTGGGCCCTTAAAGCCAGTCTCTCATCAGGACCCTCACCTGCAGGTCATGGGTCACCTCCACCACACCCTTGGGCAGGGAGATAGCCACGGCTTTCCTCTGCAGCTTGCCCTCCCAGGCCTGCAGCTGGTCCCGGCTCAGCAGCTTCTCCAGCCGGGCCAGGGGCTCCACGTGATGCGGCATGATGATGATGAGGCTGGACAGCTTGTGGGCCAACGGCATCTCCACGATCTGCAGCTTCTCTGCCTCGTCATCGTAGTAGTTGTATAGGCCTGGGGGCGGGACAGCAGATGGGGTGGGTGTGGAACCCCAGGACAGGGGACAGGATCCCAAGATGGGACAGAGCAGGACTCTGGGATGAGGTTGGGACCCCAGGCTGGGACAGGGCAGGACAGGGTGTTGTGAATTGTCGTTTACCAGGGTGAGGGGTCTGAGCCGGGTCACGGCCGTCACAGGGAAGGGGTGGAAGAGGTACAGGGGTGAGGGGTCCCTGCCAAATCACTAGCAGATGGTCCCAGAAAACAGTAAAGGCCAACCAACTTTAACTTTTCCCAGCCCCGGGTCTTCCTTCACAGCCTTGCTCCTCTGGCTCCAACAAATTACGGTATTTTAACAAAGACCATAAAAAAAAAAAGTCCAGATTTCCCCCCCTCCCTTAGTGGCCATCCCAGGCATGGCATCCCACCCCAACCCCTAATAATAATAATAATTTGTTTTGTTTTGTTGTCTGTCTCCCCCTTCTAGACTGTGAGCCTGTTGCTGGGCAGGGACCGTCTCTATATGTTGCCAACTTGTACTTCCCAAGCGCTTAGTACAGTGCTCTGCACACAGTAAGCGATCAATAAATACGATTGAATGAATATTTGTTAAGTGCTTACTATGTGCCAAGCACTGTTCTAAGCGCTGGGGTAGATACAAGGTAATCAGGTTGTCCCACGTGGGGCTCACAGTCTTCATCCCCATTTTACAGATGAGGTAACTGAGGCCCAGAGAAGTTAAGTGACTTGCCCAAGGTTACCCAGCTGACAAGTGGCAGAGCCGGGATTAGAACCCATTACTTCTGAATCCCAAGCCCGGGCTCTTTCCACTAAGCCACACTGCTTCATCAACACCCCTCCCTCTCGCCGTCTGTTGGTCTGGGGGCCAGCGGTGGCCCCGTTCTCTGAAAGAGACTCCACCCCAGAGGTGGCTGTGGCACATGGGACTGAGTCAGAAGTCATGGGTTCAAATCCCGGCTCCGCCACTTGTCAGCTGTGTGACTTTGGGCAAGTCACTTCACTTCTCTGGGCCTCAGTGACCTCCTCTGTAAAAATGGGGATGAAGACTGTGAGCCCCCCGTGGGACAATCTGATCACCTTGTAACCTCCCCAGCGCTTAGAACAGTGCATTGCACATAGTAAGCGCTTAATAAATGCCATCAGTATCCCACCTTGAGCCACAGTGTCCTTGGGGGGCATGCAGAGGAGAGAACCCTCACCCACCCCCCGTTTTCCCCCTCCCCTTCCCCTATAGTCCTGCCCTCCCCAACGCTCCCACCCCTACCTGTCCGGTGCATCATGGAGACGCCCACAGTGTAAGATCTGGTCACCATGAATCCTCGGTTATCGACCATCTTGTGGTGGAATTTCTCGTCCCAGTGTGCTGATGGTGTGGAGGGGCAGAGAGATCAGCGATGTGGCAGCCACGTGGCCCACCCCCGCCTCCCCACTTCTCTCCCCAGCGCCACTCACGCTTGAAGAACATGGCGTTGACGATGAGGGCCCCATCTGTCCTCTCCACATCCTTGGTGACCTCTGGTAGCTTCCCGCCGGTGGTCTGGGCCGCCCACTCGTTGATGGACTGCAGGGCGCTGCGTTTGTCACGGAAGCTGATCTTGGAGTGCTCCAGGCCGTAGTGTTGGCGGCTGCGGCGAACGAAGTCGTCGGCGAAGCTGACCGAGCTGGGGCCGTAGAGCCGGCTGCCCAGCTTCCAGGTCACGTTACGGGCAGTGGTGTTGCTCAGGGTCAGGAGCAGCTCGGACAGGCCGGCGTGCACGTCATCCTCATCCCGCAGGGCCCCCGCGCTCAGCACGGCCCGCGCCTGGGCCGCTGTGGCCGCCCGCCCGCCCAGAGACACCAGCCCAAGTGACGAGGCCGCGACCACGGGTGACAGCAGGATGTTCTCCACAGCTGTGTCCCCGGCCAGTGCCTGGTACAGGTCGAAGGCCAGTGCGGAGCTCCGCCCGGCCAGGGCCGTCGCCTGGGGGCTCAGCGGCCCACCCCCCGCCGCCGCCTTCGCCCCGCCCGCCGCCGCCGCCGCCCCAGGCTTCTTGACCTCAGCGGCGGTTGTGGCAACTGCCAGGAGGCAGAGAGCGGGGAGAAGCTTGGTCAGCCACATGGCACTGAGGGGTGGGGGCACCAGGTACCTGCAGAGGAGAGAAAACAGATCCATTGAGAACCTGGCCCGCACCTCAGTGTTCCCATCTGCAGAATGGGGCTGAGCCCTGGCCCCATTCAGCCACACCTGTGGTTCACGGGCCCAGGACAGGGGGGCCCTGCAGGACTGGCCATTTTGCAAACCAAAATACCACTTAGATTCCTTTCCAGGTGTTCAGACCCTTTTGATAAAGGTCTCCCCTGGCTCAGACAACCCCTGCCCTCTGCATCCCCCTCCTGCCAGACAGGGCCCCAGGACAGCAGGCACAAAGCCGGGTTAATGAGTCTCAGACTCTTTCACTGATTTAACAGTACAGACTCGCCAGTCTAGACCCTGGCAACCGCTTCCCCCATATCCCTGCCACAGACCAGTCAGTCAGTCAATCATATTTATTGAGCGTCTACTGTGTGCAGAGCACTGTACCAAGTGCTTGGGAAGTACAAGTTGGCAACATATAGAGATGGTCCCTACCCAACAGCGGGCCAGGGCTGATGGCCCAAAGGTCCAGCACAGTGGTCGGGGCTCAGATCCCAGCCCCAGTCAGCCAGGTTTTGCGATGACCACAAAGTCCGAGGCTTGAGTCACTGGCTTCCCCAGGGACATGAGAAACAGCCTGGCCTAGGCACTTCACTTCTCTGTGCCTCAGTTCCTTCACCTGTAAAATGGGGATTAAGAGAGTGAGCCCCATGTGAGACATGAGCAGTGTCCAACCTGATTGGTTTGTACCTACTGCAATCAATCAATCGTATTTATTGAGCGCTTACTGTGTGCAGAGCACTGTACTAAGCACTTGGGAAGTACAACAGTGCTTATTACAGTGGGTAACCTATAAGCACCTACCATTATATTAAAAAAGCCCCCACAAACTGCCCTCCACACACACTCAGCACACCCCTCAACAAGAGGTCAGCCAAGGTACATGCCCCATGTTGGGGGACGGGGGGGGGGGCACGCGAGGAAGAGAGGTCCCAAGGGAGGGGCTGGTTTTGAAGCAGATTCCAATCTGGCCCCCCCACTACCAGGAGAAACACAGCTCTCAGGGGAGAAGGGGCCCTCCAGCCACACCTGAGGAGAAAGTTTTGAATTTATTTATTCAATTCATTCAATCATAGTTATTGAGCTCTTACTGTGTGCAGAGCACTATACTAAGCGCTTGGAAAGTACAATTCGCCAACTGAGACAATCCCTACCCAACAACGGACTCACAGTCTAGAAGCCCGTTGAATCTTGAATCTTACTCTGCCCCTGTTTCTGAGAGAAGTGTCAGGGTACTTGTTGCCCTGCAGTCACCCAGCTGGGGAGGGGGAGGCAACCCCAGCGGGGAGAGGAGGGACTCAGCCTTGTGAACAAACTACTTCCCAGTCTGCCCTGGCTGGCTGGCAGTGTAGACCACCTGGGTAAGGATGCAAGGAGGGGAAGGTGCCCAATTAGAAAGAGCAAAGAACTGGAAAGCTGGAACTGGAGTGGCAGACTCCAGTCCCAGGTCTGCCACTGGCTTATTGGATGACCTTGGGCAAGTCACTTAGCCTCTCTGAGCCTCAGTTTCCTCACCTATTAAACCATCAATAGTATTTCAGGTCTTACAGTGTGCATAGAACACTGTCCTGACTAAGCACTTAAGGGAGAGTACAATAGTAAGTAAATATAATCTAGCTTCCCACCTCCCTGCCCTCAAAGAGTGTCAAATGCCGCCAAGACCAAGGAGTTGAGTCAGGTTTGGCAAGAAGATCATTGGTGACCTTGGAGAGAGCATTTTAGCGGAATGGAGGTGGGAAACTAGATTGTAGAGGGTGGAGGAGGGTGTTGGAGGACAGAAAGAGGAGTCAGTGGATGTATAAACCCATTCAGGGAGTTTGGTAGGAGGTAGATGGGGAGAGAGCTGAGTGGTGCAGTGGGATAGAGAGGGATGTTTAAAGATAGGAGACCCATGGACACATGTGAAAGCGAGAGAAGTAGTGTGGCCTTGTGGATGGAGCACAAAGCTTGAGAGTCAAAAGGACCTGGGTTTTAACACCAGCTCCGCCGCTTGTCTGCTGCTTGACCTTGAGCAAGTGACTTCGCTTCTCTGTGCCTCAGTTCCCTCATCTGTAAAATGGGGATTAAGACCATGAGACCTATGGGACAGCGACAGTGTCCAACCCGATTACCTTGTATCTACCCCAGAGCTTAGAACAGTGACTGGCACCTAGTAAGTGCTTAATAAATTCCATTATTTTTATTATTAAGGAAGAAAGCATCTGAGTGGCAGTCAGGGAAGACAGGAGGGTTGGTGCAACTGTTTTATAAAGTGTGGAGGGATGGGGTTGGAAACAGAGTTGGAAGGGGTGGCTTTCTAAAATAGGCTGGGAAGGATGGGCATGTGGATGGTGGGAGAGGTCAGAGGAGCTGGGGTGGTGAGATTTGGGAGAGCGCATGCCTGATGCCTTCAATTTTGCCTACAAAGTAGTTGGGGAGGTCATTAAAGGTGAGAGAAGGGGAGGTGGGGAGGAGTTCTTGGGGTCTGAGGGAGTTGCCAACTTGTACTTCCCAAGCGCTTAATACAGTGCTCTGCACAGTAAGCGCTCAATAAATATGATTGAATGAAGGAATGAATGAGTTAAAATCAGGAATATTCGGTGTGGGAAGTGGGGCTGGAAGTCAGTAAGGGAGGAAAGGGCAGAGTTATACCTGATGGGAAAGAATGTGTGAGGGCTGAGGTCAGCTTTATCTGTAAAATCGGGAGAAGACTCCTGTTTTCCCTCAGACTGTGGGCCCAGGTGGGACAGGGATGCATCTGCTCTGATTATCTACCCCAAAACTTAGCACAGTGCTTGATGCAGAGTGTAAGAGTTTCTCAGAAACTATTATCATTATTACTACTATTCAGGCAGGGTCCGCACGGGACTAATTTATGCTCTTGGACCTGAAACTTCAGCTGTGGCTTCTGGTCTGGCTGTGGAGAGGGGAGTGGGCACCGGGGGCATGGCAGAGATAGGAGGTGGCGGGAGCCCCGGATCTCCCGCCCTTCAGTGGTCTCTTAATTATGGTATTTGTCCAGCACTTGCTATGAACTTGAAAGGCTGTGAGCCCGTTGTTGGGCAGGGACCGTCTCTATATGTTGCCGACTTGTACTTCCCAATCGCTTAGTACAGTGCTCTGCACACGGTAAGCGTTCAATAAATACGACTGATTGATTGATTGATTCCCAAGTGCTTAGTACAGTGTTCTGCACACAGTAAGCGCTCAATAAATACGATTGAATGAAGGAATGAATGAATGAGATGGGGGAGGGAGGCGAGGTCTGAGATGGGGCATGTCCAGCTCAGAGAGTGTCAGCAAGACGGACAACACGTGCAGAAACAACAGCCATTCAGCTATCCAGCTCACAGCCCAGCTCAGGCAATCTATCATCATCATCATCATCATTCGTATTTATCGAGCGCTTACTATGTGCAGAGCACTGTACTAAGCGCTTGGGAAGTACAAATTGGCAACATATAGAGACAGTCCCTACCCAACAGTGGGCTCGCAGTCTAAAAGAGTGGGCTCACAGTCTAAAAGTGGAGGGTAGTGAGCGCTTACTGTGGGCAGAGCGTTAGGCAAAGTGCTCAGTCTGCCACAAGGACACGGTGCCCACCCTTCACATTTGCAAGCATCGGGCTTTTTTAGGCTCCAAGTGATATGTTGGCAACTGTCCCCCGTCGGAGTGCTGCCCACCCATCCACCCTCCACCCATCGGGGCCGGGTGACGTGGCAGGGACGGGCCTGAATCACTGCTGTCGCTCGCCAGGGGGCGCCCTTGCGCCTCGGAGGTCTCCGGCGAGGAAGGGTTGGGGGGCGGCTGGCCAAGATAATAATAAGAAGAATTATGGCATTTGTTAAGCCCTTACTATGTGCCAAGCACTGTTCTAAGCGCTGGGGTAGTTACAAGGTAATCTGGTTGTCCCACATAGGGCTCACAGTCTTCAACCCAATTTTACAGATGAGGGAACTGAGGCACAGAGCAGTTAAGTGACTTGCCCCAGGTCACACAGCAGACACGTGGCGGAGTTGGGATTAGAACCCACCAGACCCGTGGTCCTGCCACTACGCCACGCCTGCGGTACTTGTTAAGTGCTTATTGTGCATCAATCAATCAATCGTATTTATTGAGCGCTTACTGTGTGCAGAGCACTGTACTAAGCGCTTGGGAAGTACAAGTTGGCGACATGTAGAGACAGTCCCTACCCAACAGTGGGCTCACAGTCTAAAAGTGCACCAGGCGCTGTACTAGAGAAGCAGCGTGGCTCAGTGGAAAGAGTCCGGGCTTTGGAGTCAGAGGTCATGGGTTCAAATGCCGGCTCCGCCAATTGTCAGCTGTGTGACTTTGGGCAAGTCACTTCTCTGGGCCTCAGTTACCTCATCTGTAAAATGGGGATTAAGACTGTGAGCCCCCTGTGGGACAACCCGATCACCTTGTAACCTCCCCAGTGCTTAGAACAGTGCTTTGCACATAGTAAGCTCTTAATAAATGTCATCGTTATTATTATACTGAACGCTGGGGTGGATACAAGCAAATTGGGTTGGATACAGTCCCTGTCCCACGTGGGGCTCACAATCCCCATTTTACAGATGAGGTAACTGAGACACAGAGGAGTGAAGGGACTTGCCTAAGGTCCCATAAAAGACAATTGATGGAGGCAGGATTAGAACCCATGACCATAAGGTGGAGGGGGAGCCGGGAGCGGGTAGAAAACAGAGCAAAGGAGGCTGGGACCCCTGGAAAAGTCAGAGCAGGGAGAGGGTACCCCCAGATCCCTCCGACCTCCACCGCGGAGGCTCTGTTTCTGTCCTCCCTCCCTGCCAGCCCCCAAACCGAGGCAGGAGGGGTGGGGAAGGGGCACCGGGGGAGGTGGCGGGGAGGGGGCCAGGCTTTCATTCGAGCCCTTTGAGGCCGGTACCTTGCCACTGTCTCATGGGGCGGCCCAGGGCTGCCGTTTTCACTCTGAAAGAAACAGACAATTGAGGTAGTTTTCCTGGGGGGCGGGGGGGCGCCCTCAGTTTAGAAACCGGGGGTCGTGGGATGGTGGGGGGGGCCGGGGGCACAGAGAAGCAGCGTGGCTTAGTGTCAAGAGCACGGGCTTGGGAGTCAGAGATCGTGGGTTCTAACCCCTCCTCCGCCACTTGAAAGCTGTGTGACTGTGGGCAAGTCACTTCACTTCTCTGTGCCTCAGTTACCTCATCTGTAAAATGGGGATCAAGACTGGGAGCCCCACGTGGGACAACCTAACTTGTATATACCCCACCGCTTGGAACAGTGCTTTGCACATAGTAAGCGCTTAACAAAAACCATCATCATTATTATTATCAGGATTATTCCCGGCTTCAACAGGCCTCGCCGTCCAGGGCTTAGTCACTTGAGGAGAGGGCGGGGGCTGGCACAGGGCCAGGGGCCTGGATCGACCAGAAGGGCCTGGGGGTGGTCTGCGGTCTGCTCCCCACCCCCTCCTCGGCCCAGCCCAGATGGAACATATCTCCGGGGGCCAGTGGGGGTTGGGAAGGCCGGGAGGGTCCCAGGACTCGGATGGAAACTGGGAGATTCCTCCGGGGGTAGGGTCTACCGGCCTCTACACTCCTCCCTCCCCCGGCTCCTTCCTGACCTCAAAGATGGGGGGGGGGGGCGGGGGGGCAGAGCACCAGCTGAGGTCATTGCACGTCCACATCCGCTGCTGCAAAAGCCACTTGGCTGCTCTGTGAGCTGGGGCAAGTCACCCAACCTCTCTGGGCCTCAGTTTCCTCACCTACAGCTCCCCCTTCTTAACGAATACCATTATTGTTACAGTTATTATCATCATTCCCGTTCTCCCTCCTGCTTAGACTGGGAACCCGGCGTGGGCCACAACCTATTACCGGCCCTCCCCCACTGTCCCGAGGTCTGGAGATGCTCCCTGACCCTCCGCCCCCCCATCCCTGCACTCCTCCCCTGCCCCTCGGGATATTTCTCTCTCACGCACACTCGCAGGCGCGGTCCCGGTTGTGGGTGGGTGGCTGGTTTCACAGTCCTTTTAGACAGTGAGCCCACTGTTGGGTAGGGACTGTCTCTATATGTTGCCAATTTGTACTTCCCAAGCGCTTAGTACAGTGCTCTGCACACAGTAAGCGCTCAATAAATACGATTGATGATGATGATGATGGTTTCGGGGGAGGTGAATCTCTAAAGGCACTTAACTTCTCTGAGCCTCAGTTACCTCATCTGTAAAATGGGGATTAAGACTGTGAACCCCACATGGGACAACCTGATCACTTTGTATCCCCCCCAGCGCTTAGAACAGTGCTTTGCACATAGTAAGCGCTTAACAAATGCCAATATTATTATTATTATTATTATTAACGGGCCGCGGGCAATCGGGACCGGTCCGGGTGGGGCCGAGCGGCCTTCGTCCCGCGGTGGGCACCCGCCCCACCGCCAGCTGCCAACATCTGCCCAGCTGCGGCCCTGCCCCTGCCAGGAATGCATCGCCCGGGGCGGCCCCGGGCACCGCGGCTCTGCCCATGCCCCGAAACCCCCCTTTTTAGACTGTGAGCCCACTGTTGGGTAGGACTGTCTCTATATGTTGCCAGCTTGTACTTCCCAAGCGCTTAGGACAGTGTTCTGCACACAGTAAGCGCTCAATAAATACGATTGATGATGATGATGATGATGATGATCCAGGGCCCCCTCTCTATCTGCCACCCCTTCTTTCCAGACTACCCCACTGCCCCTCCCCAGGCCTGCAGACCCCCGGCCCTGCCCCAGCCCAGATATCCGTTTCCCGGCCCGGGCGTCGTCCTCCCGCCCATCCAACCCAGCCAGGCCCGGACCGGCTGAAAACTTTCCCTACCCAAAAAAGTTCCGTTTCTGAAAGTTGCGGGAGGAAGGGGAAACGTAGAGGAGTGCCACCCTCCTGCCAACCCCCTCCCCCCAGCCCACTTTTCGGATTCGTCCCCCCCGGCTGCCCCCTCACCTGAACTGGGGCCGGGGCTGGGGGGCTCTGCCTTGGGTGAGGTTGCCGGTTGTGGTGGGCGATCCTTGCCGGCCGCCGGGCTATATAAATCTCGGCGAGAAACTTCTGGAAAGTCGGTCGGGCCCAGAGGATGCAAATAGAGTGGGCGGGTCCCGCCCCCTGCCCAGCCCCAGCCCCAGCCCCAGCCCCTGCCCAAGTCTCGGCGTGTCGCATGGTACCCCCCTCCCCTGCCCCCAGCCCGGTCTCCTGGGTCCTATCGCCCGGTCCTTCCCCTGGCCGGGAGAGCCCCCGAGGCACAGGAGATGGGCCGAGGGTCCGGGCAGTCAGGGCCACTTCCCGGCCAGTGAGGACTGGACCGCAATAATAATAATAATATCATTTATTAAACGCTTACTATGTGTAAAGCACTGTCCTAAGCGCTGGGGAGGTTACAAGGTGATCAGGTTGTCCCGCATGGGACTTACAGTCATAATCTATTCTATTTATTTTATTTTGTTAGTATGTTTGGTTTTGTTCTCTGTCTCCCCATTATAGACTGTGAGCCCACTGTTGGGTAGGGACTATCTCTATATGTTGCCAATTTGTACTTCCCAAGCGCTTAGTACAGTGCTCTGCACATAGTAAGCGCTCAATAAATACGATTGATGATGATGATGATGATAATCCCCATTTTACAGATGAAGTAACTGTGGCCCAGAGAAGTCCAGTGACTTGCCCAAAGTCCCACAGCTGACAAGTGACCGAGTTGGGATTTGAACCCGTGATCTCTGACTCATTAAACGCTTACTATGTGTAAAGCACTGTCCTAAGCGCTGGGGAGGTTACAAGGTGATCAGATTGTCTCGCATGGGGCTCACAGTCATAATCCCCATTTTACAGATGAAGTAACTGAGGCCCAGAGAAGTCCAGTGACTTGCCCAAAGTCCCACAGCTGACAAGTGGCGGAGTTGGGATTTGAACCCGTGATCTCTGACTCATTAAACGCTTACTATGTGTAAAGCACTGTCCTAAGCGCTGGGGAGGTTACAAGGTGATCAGGTTGTCCCGCATGGGGCTCACAGTCATAATCCCCATTTTACAGATGAAGTAACTGTGGCCCAGAGAAGTCAAGTGACTTGCCCAAAGTCCCACAGCTGACAAGTGGCGGAGTTGGGATTTGAACCCATGATCTCTGACTCCAAAGCCCGTGTTCTTTCCACTGAGCCACGACGGAGAGGGGAGGGAGGGGGGGAGACAGGCTTCTGGGCTCCTGAGCTCCCTGGCCCCCATCCCCGGCCTAGGGCTGCTGGGACTCCGCTAGCTCCTCACCCCGGGACCCCATCGCCACCCCCATTTCTGAGACTGGGTGTGAGGAACATTGAGGCTGAAGAGGAGGCTGAGGGGGGAGACACTCCCCCACCCCCAAACCCTCACCCCCACCACCAGCCCCAGGCCCGAGCATGTCGAGGCAGGCAGGAGCAACGCAGAAATGCCAGGGGAAGGAAGCCCAGCCCGTGTGGAGGTGGGGAAAGGCAGGGTCCCAGGCCTCCAAAAGCGCCCTGGAGGCAAGACGGGGCGACTTTACCGGGAATTAGGACTCGGAGGAGGGTGAGGTTCCACCGACCCAGAGCAAGAAGACACTCAATGCTGCGCTGCAGCCGGAAGGGTTTAGGTTAGGTCAAGGAAGACTTCCCCGTCAGGGTGCAATCACGCTGGAGGGGAGGTAAAACAAAGAGTTGGGGAATCTCTTATTGCCATCCAAAACACTGAAGAGACTTCCCCACTCTTCCCTGATCCCCATCGTCCAGGGTGACTTGGGAAGCATTCCGCATGGAGGCGGGGGATGGACTGGATGACCTCCTAGCCCTGGGAGTTGCTGGCCAGTTGCCCCAGAGGCTGAAGATCCCCACAGTAGCCCTCTCCCCAGGACCCTGTGTGAGGGTGCTTGGGGCTCCCAGATTTGATTTATAAAGTGGAAGCCAACTCTCCCTCCACAGTGCTTTGCACATAGTAAGCGCTTAACAAATACCATTATTATTATTCTTTCCCTGTTCCCATTCCCATCCACTGTCTCCACTTCCTCTTCCCAACTCCCTCCTTGACCCTCTGCCATTTGGTTTTCTACCTCTTCACGCTGCTGCGACTGTTTTCTGTTGGAGCAGAGAAGTATGGCATGGCAGTGACCTATAGTGGGGCAGAGAGCTACGGGATGGCAAAGCATTACGGCACGGCAGAGAGCTATGATGGGCTCGAGATGGGACATGCCACCAATTCTCAATTATCCATTTTCTATCGGCAGCAGGAAAAGCAGATAAATGAAATTCCCGGATAACCTAAACCTATTTTGTTTCTCCCGAAAGGGCTAAAAAGCAGCAAGTTGGACTGGTTTGAGTTCCTCCTCCCTCCTGCAGTGAGAGTGTCCAGAAGGAGCCCAGCCCTACACTGAGGTCTTGGGGAGGGTCTTTAAGAAGTGCCTCGGTGAAAGTTCGAGTATCAGCGAAGTGGCCAAGAAGCAGACGAGAAAAGGAGAGGAAGGAGTCCCTGGTAATCCATATTGTGAACGACCGAGACCGTGACTGTTTTCAAATAGGTGTGCGCTGGGGAGGTGGGAAAGAAAGCAGCCCTGGAAGACTGGGATGGAGGAGAGGGGTGGGGAAAGAGGAGGGTCACTGGGGGCCAGCGGGCAGATGTCCACTCTATGAGGAGGCCTTCCCAGACTGAGCCCCCTCCTTCCTCTCCCCCCCATCCCCCCGCCTTACCTCCTTCCCCTCCCCACAGCACCTGTATATATGTATATATGTTTGTACATATTTATCACTCTATTATTTCATTTGTACATATTTATTCTACTTATTTTATTTTGTTAATGTGTTTTGTTTTGTTGTCTGTCTCCCCCTTCTAGACTGTGAGCCCGCTGTTGGGTAGGGACCGTCTCTAGATGCTGCCAACTTGGACTTCCCAAGCGCTTAGTCCAGTGCTCTGCACACCGTAAGTGCTCAATAAATATGATTGAATGACTGAATCCAAATGTGCCCCGGGGAGGCAGAAAGAAGGAATTGGATCTGAGAGAGAGACCTTATGAAAGGCCAGAAAGGTTCAAGTCCCTGCCTCCCTTTCGGACTCAATGGACCTGAACCATTTGGGCCACGGACGGGAAAGGTTTTGTGTCGGGAAAGGGGATGCCCTTCCCCCTCAAATGCCCATTTTTCCCTCCTTCCTCGCCTCCCACTCCAAGGGCTCTGGGCAGGGGCTGAACTTTGAATATCTCCAGGGCCTGCTAGGGAATGTGGTTTCAGGGCCGCTGTCCCGGCCCTGCTTGGACACTCCCCTGGGGGGGGGGGGGGGTCCAGGCCCAGAACCAGGCCGCGGATGCTCCTGCTCCCAACCCCCTCCCTGCCACGTAGAAAGGCCGCGGTGGGCGGGGGGCCGCCAAGGAACGGGCCAACCCCTCTCCCCCACCCCCCAACCCTCACTCCGCCTCCACGGCTAACGGGATACGCGGCTCCTCCCGGAGAGAGAAACCTGACCCGCACAGCACTGCACCCCTCCCATCCCTCCCTCCCCTTCCCAGTCACATCAAAACCCTCAAGCCAGGATTGGCAGCTCCGGTCCCTACGGTCAAGATGGGCGAGTGGGACAGAGCAGAACAACTCTGCTGGATGCTGTTCAGAAATGAACTGAAAGCGTCAGGACTCTGCAGGCTGGACGGACTCAGGAGAGGGCCGGCTTGGAGGATACGGAAGCAGAAAGAGTGCGACAGAGGGGACATATAATTGTCCATGTCGCACTGCTCTAGATTGAAAGCTCTTCGTGGGCAGGGAATGTGTCTACCAATTCTATGATTAGGTTGTAATAATGCCCCCCTTCTAGACTGTGAGCCCTCTGTTGAGTAGGGACCGTCTCTATATGTTGCCAACTTGTACTTCCCAAGCGCTTAGTACAGTGCTCTGCACACTGTAAGCGTTCAATAAATATGATTGAATGAATGAATGAATAATAATAATTGTAATAACAGTTATGGTACTTGTTAAACGCTTATTATGTGCCAAGCACTATTCCAAGCACCGGGATAGATACAGGGTAATCAGGTTGTCCCACGTGGGGCTCACAGTCTTATTCCCCATTTTACAGATGAGGGAACTGAGGCACAGAGAAGTAAATGACTTGCCCAAAGTCACACAGCTGACAAGTGGCGGAGCTGGGTATAGAATCCACAACCTCTGGATCCCAAGCCCGTGCTCTTTCCTCTGTCATGCTACTTCTCTACTTCTCTTGTACTTTCCCACGCACTTAGTACTGTGATCTGCACATGGTAAGCGCTCAGTAAATATGATGGATTGAACCACTGAGGGAGAGTCAGAGACAGAAAGGGGGGAGTCCAGGGCAGTTGGGCAGTCCATGGCGGATCCCTGGTGAAAAGTCAAAAAGATGGGGAGGGAAGAGAGTCAGGGGTGTCAGATTCATTCATTCATTCAATCATATTTATTGAGTGCTTACTGTGTGCAGAGCACTGTACTAAGCGCTTGGGAAGTACAAGTTGGCAACATACAGCGACGGTCCCTACCCAACAGTGGGCTCACAGTCTAGAAGGGGGAGACAGAGAACAAAACAAAACATATTAACAGAATAAAATAAATAGAATAAATATGTACAAGTAAAATAAATAGAGTAATAAATACGTACAGATGGTCCATGCTGGTTCATTGGGAGAGTCAGGAATTGAGAGGGGAGAATTAGGGGTGTCAGATGTTCTTGCTGGATCCCTGGGGAGAGTCAGGGATGGAGAGGAGAGAGCTGGGTTTTGGATGGTCTAGGCTGGGTTACTGTGGGGAGGTGGGATGAGGAGGGGCAAGTCAGTAAGAGGTTTTGGATGGTTCACCCCTAACCATGAGGGTGAGTGTCCAGAAGGGAGACTAGCACTCAGTTTGCATAGCATTCTGGTGTGGCTGTCGAAAACAGAGCCTGGGGCTGGACAGGTTGTAGGCTGACCCAGGGGTCGATAGACCGTCTGGGGGATACCTGACCAGAGCTCCTGAGGTGGCTGGCAGCTGTGTTACTTGTCACTGCTTGCATTTCCAGGCCCTATGCAAAGAGCCCAGGTGCCTGGAGGGAGAATGACCCCCAATGCCCCCAATCAATCAATGAATCATATTTACTGAGCACTCACTGTGTACAAAGCACACTCACTGTGTACAAAGCACTATATTAAATGCTTGGGAGAGTTCAGTCTTAACTGTGTTGCTATATGTTTCCTGCTCATGACGAGTTTACAGTTTAGAGGGGGAAGTAGGCATTAATATAAGTAAACAAATTACGGATGGGTACATAGGTGCTGGGCTAAGGAAGGGGTGAATAAAGGGTGCAAGGGCAATGCAGAAGGGAGTGGGAGAAAAGGAAATGGGGGCTTAGTTGGGGAAGGTCTCTTGCAGGAGATTGCTTGTAATAGTAATATCACAGTTTTTGTTTATGTGTTTACTATAGGCCAAGCACTATACTAAGCACTGGGTTAGACACAAGATGATGAGTTCTCACATGGGCCTCACATTCTAAGTAGGAAGAAAAATAGATTTTGAAATCCCTGTTTTTGCAGATGTGGGAACTGAAGCATAGAGGCACAGTGTCCTACCCAAAGTCACATAGCAGGCAAGTAGCAGAGCCAGGATTAGAACCCGGCTTCTCTATTCCCAAGACTGTGATCTTTTCACAAGACGGCATTGCTTTGAAGGTGGGGAGAGTGATTGTCTGCCGGATAAGAAGAGGGAGGGCATTCCAGGCCAGAGACCGAACATGGGCAAAATGTCAGAGGCAAGATAGTTGAGATCGAAGTACAGTGAGTAGATTGGTATTAGAGGAGTTAAGTGTGTGGGTAGCGTTGTAGAAGGAGAGTATTGAGGTGAGGTGGGAGGGGGCGAGGTGATTGAATGCTTTAAAGCAGATGGTAAGGAATTTTTGTTTGATGCAGAGATGGATGGGAAACCACTGGAGGTTCTTGAGGAGTGGGGAAACATGGACTGAAGTGCTTTGTAGAAAATGATTCGGGCAGCAGAGTGAAGTATGGACTGGAGTGGGGAGAGACAGGAGGCAGGGAGGTCAGCAAGGAGGCTGATGCATTAATCAAGGCAAGATAGGATAAGTGCTTTTATTAATGTGGTAGCAGTTTGGATGGAGAGAAAAGGGTGAATTTTAGCCCCCCTCTCAAACTGTGGGGAAAACTGACATTCCCTGTTTCCCAGGGAGTGACAAGTTATTTGAGATTTGACAGGAAGTCGATAGTGAGCTGGGACCAGGGAAGACTTAGAATAGGACACTGCAAAGCTGCAAGGTGAGAAACGGTCCTGAAATAGCCTCTGGAAGCGAATACCAAAAGCCTGAGACACTTTACTTTGTAGTTGTCAGGCTGAGGCAACTTTCTTTATGGTTCTCCCTGAATCAAGTTTGTTTCTTTGTTTGTCAGAGTTGCCCACTGGGGCTCAGCAAGACCCTGCTGGCAGTGGCTGGATCCTACTGCAACCTCGTTGCTCAGGTGTCTGGTCCCACTTGACTGACACCCTTTCCCCTCCTCCTCCTCTACCAGTGAAAGTTGCTGAGAGGGAGGATCTAACAGATCATCATCATTATCAATCGTATTTATTGAGCACTTACTGTGTGCAGAGCACTGTACTAAGCGCTTGGGAAGTACAAGTTGGCAACATAGAGACAGTCCCTACCCAACAGTGGGCTTGCCTCTCCCCCCCTCCCCGCCCTGCCCCGGTCCCCTAGCCCCTTCACAAATGCTAGGTCAAGAGCAGAACTCAGGAAAGGAGTGGGCCCAGGGTCAACTGTGTTTTTCCAAAATTTTCTAAGTTCTGTTCCCTGCAGAACCCAACTCTGTCCCTGCTCACCCCAAATCTTCTTTTCCCTCTGAACCCATCTCCCTACCTTGCTACCCTCAAATCTTCCTCCCCACAGGACCCCACCTCTACCCCTGCTCTCCCCAAATCTTCATCTTCCCCAGATCCCACTTCCTTCCCACTCCCCTCAAATTTTCCATCCTACCAGAATCCACCTCCATCCCTGCTCTCTCCAAATCTTCCTCTCCCTGAGAACCCACTTCCTCTCCTGCTCCCCCAACATCTTCCTCCCCACCTGCCCCCCATCTTCCTTCCTCCCCACCTGCATGCCTTCATGGCAGGTCCACCCCTTCTTTCCTGTCAAGAGAGAACAGTCCCCTCACCTTCCCTCTCCAGGAAGGCGGCCAGGAACTGAGCTGACACCCTCTATCCCAGGCTTGGCTCATCCCCAGGACTCCCCCTCCCCCCTGCAGAGGGAAGAAGGAGGAAGGGGGGAGTTTTGCTCACAGCCCTTCTCCCCTCTCCCTCCACCCCTCACTTCCGTAGAAGGACTGCAGGGAGGCAGGGAGAGGAAGACAGAATTGGAAACTTGAATTCACAGTAACTTCCTCAGGGAGAAGACCCTTCCATCCTGCCTCCTCTCTCCTCCCCTCCCCGTCTTCCTTCCCTCCTCCCCTTCCAACTTCTCTCCTCTCCTTCCCCGCCTCCCCCTTCCCCCCAGGAAAGAGCTGTGGAATTTCCTAAAGTAACCAGCCTCCTAAATAGCAAAGTACCGTATTTGCTAGTGTAGCAGCTGAATTTGCCATTGCCTAGCAACATCTGTGGCTTCTATTCTGGGCCCAGACAGCCAGGAAGAACAAAGAGGTGGACATAGTGGGGGGTGGACTAAGGGAGGGGTGGGGGGGATCAGGAGAAAAAGACTGCTCTTCTTGATCCTGTAGGTCGGAATTTAAAGAGAGATAGGGGAATCTCTGGCCCTCAGCAGGGGGTGAGCAAAGGGACTCTGTTCCCACAGGGAGCTGGGTAAGCAGAAACGCCAGAAACACCCTCAGTTCGAGAGGGATTTGGACAGACCCATGGGTGAGTGTACCTGCTGGGTCACTAGGAGAGACTCAGGGATGGCGAAGGGAGAGGCAGGGGGGTTGGGTGGTTTGGGCTAGATCACTGCGGGGAGTCAAGGGTGGAGAGGGGAGAGTCAGGGCTGTGAGATGGCCCATGTTGGTCTCAGGGTGGGGGGAGGGGAGAGTCAGGGATAGAGAGGGGAGAGTTAGGGGGGTTGAATTATCCATCCCTAACTATGAGGCAGGGTGTCCAGGAGGGCGGGCAGCACACAGTTCCTCCCAGTGTCCTGGTGTGACTGTGGGAGACAGAGCCCTGGGCTGGGAGGCCTGGGGGAGTCATTTGGAGGCTGATGCAACTCCAGTCACTCTTTGCCTCTGGTCATTCCTTGCCTAGTGTCCGGGAAGGTACCCATCCCCCAGCGGCAGAGCCGGCCTCTTTCCACAGGGAGTACTGGGTCCAGCGGAAGGGGAAAGGGACCAAAGTGGGACAAAGCTAGTGGGTGGATGGGGGCGGAGTAAGAGGCCCTGAACGGGAGCTTTAATCTTCCTCCCGTGGGTCGGTAGCCCCTGGCCTGGGCCAGGGCAGTGTGTGTGTGTCTGGGGCTCTTGTAACCCCAAGGTGGCATCAACCCGCCTACTATGCCACCGCCACAGGGTCCCTGGACCCCTAGTGCACCCAAACCACAGTTTCCTTGAGCAGGAGGGGGCTCCTTGGGGTCATCAAATCCTGTCCCCTGTCTCTAGCCTGGAATGCTGTTCCATTCATTCATTCACTTATTCAATTGTAATTATTGAGCTCTTACTGTGTTCAGAGCATGGGACTAAGTGCTTGGGAAGTACAAATCAGCAACAGATGGAGATGGTCTCTCCCCAACAGCAGGCTCACAGTCTAGAAGGGGGAACCACCTTCCTAACCCTGGTCCAGGCCTGTGACTAAAGCAGACACATCCTCCACTCCGGGGGAACAGACCTACTTTTCTCCATGATACAGAATTGCTTCCTCTTTCCCCCATCCCTCCCAACCCCCAGGGGGCTGAGAGGGAGAAGGAGAGAGAAAGAGAGAGATATCAAGAGGCTGAAAAGCCACATTGTTTGGCTTATGGCTTCTCCCCTCATTGCTAGGCCATAGCCACTGCTCCTCCCTTTCCCCAAGGATGGTCCTCCCCTCCAGGATGGTTCCCCACCCCCTCACCCCATCCCATCCCAGACCTGGCCAAAGGGGTGATGATGATGGCATTAAGCACTTACTATGTGCCAAGCACTGTTCTAAGCACTGGGGTAGGTACAAGCTAATCAAGTCAGACACAGTCCTGTCCCACATGGGGCTCACAGTCTTAATCCCCATTTTACAGACGAGGGAACTGAGACACAGAGAAATTAAGTAACTTGCACTGGGTCACACAGCAGATATGTAGCAGAGGCAGGATTAGAACCTAGATCCTTCTGACTCACAGGCCCCTACTCTATCCACTAGAGCTGGTCCTGTGTTCACACTGGAGGGAGCAGTCCTGTCTTGGTCCCACGACCTCCACCCAGCTCCCAGGCCAGGGCCATGCAACTCTTTATTCTCCCCAGAGGGAGCTGGGGCATAGCTGGTAGGCAGACGGAGGGACAAATGGGTAGACACCTACCTCTTCCTGTACTACTACTACTAATAATGGCATTTATTAAGCACTTACTATGTGCAAAGCACTGTTTCTAAGCACCAGGGAGGTTACAAGGTGATCAGGTTGTCCCTCGTGGGGCTCACAGTCTTAATCCCCATTTTACAGATGAGGGAACTGAGGCACAGAGAAGTTAAGTGACTTGTCCAAAGTCACACAGCTGGCAATTGGCGGAGCCGGGATTTTAACCCATGACCTGTGACTCCAAAGCCCGGGCTCTTTCCACTGAGCCACGCTGCTTCTCCTACTCACTCCTGTACTCACTTCTGCCAATGCCAGCCATGCTCAGTACCAACCTGTGCACTCAGCATCCATGACTCAGTCCAGTCCTGCCCAGACAGAATAGCAGGGCTAGGATCTCTGCCCTGCCAGTACTGTGGGAACTTGGGCCAGCCACTTAACCTCTCTGGGCCTCAATTTCCTGAAAATGGGGCATTAATCCCTACCCCAGAGGGATACTGAGAGGATCAAATGAGAAAAGCAGTGGAATGTGCTGTGGGGGTGAAAAGCACCATGCAATGTATTCACCGACAGAATCTACTCTTCTCGCTCTCACTGCATGCATACTTACACATAAATATATGGGTCTCCCTGGCTTCCCCATTCGATAGGAAGGTCCTTGGTGATAGACATTGTGTCCTTTCCTTCTATCATATCTTTCTGAGCACCTAGTACAATGTTCTGAACGCAGTACAGAGCTCTTTACACCATAAAAGCTTAGAGAAGCAGCGTGGCTAGAGAAGCAGCATGGCTCAGTGGAAAGAGCACGGGCTTTGGAGTCAAAGGTCATGGGTTCAAGTCTCGGCTCCGGCCCAATTGTCAGCTGTGTTTTCGGGCAAGTCACTTCACTTCTCTGTGCCTCAGTTACCTCATCTGTAAAATGGGGATTAAGACTGTGAGCCCCCCATGGGACAACCTGATCACCTTGTAACCTCCCCAGCGCTTAGGACAGTGCTTTACACATAGTACGCGCTTAATAAATGCCATCATTATTATCAGTGCTTTGCACATAGTAAGCGCTTAACAAATACCATTAAAAATAATAATAATAATAAAGTGATGAATGCAGTATTATGAATACTGGGTTTGATTATTAGCGCCCTCTGGTGGCTAATATCTGCCATTGCCTGGATGGGCAATCTGTCTCCGGACTCCTCCAGCGAACTCCCCTTAATCACTCAATCACGGGTATTTATTGAGAGCTTACTTTGCAAAGAGCACTGTAATAATCACTTCAGAGAGTACAGTAGATTTAGTAGACATTATTCCTGCCCTCAAGGAGCATACAATCTAGTAGGGGAGACAAGCATTAAAATGATTACAGGTAGGGGAAAGCAACAGAGTTAAAAGAGGAGTACCCAAATGCTCAAGTGATGTGGAAATACTAAAGTAATACCAATAAATATAATAATAATAATAGCATTTATTACGAGCTTCCTATGTGCCATGCACTGTTCTAAGCGCTGGGGTAGATATAAGGTAATCAGGTTGTCCCACATTCATTCATTCATTCAATCGTATTTATTGAGCACTTACTGTGTGCAGAGCACTATACTAAGCACTTGGGAAGTACACATGGAGCTTACAGTCTTAATCCCCATTTTACAGATGAGGTAACTGAGGCATAGAGAAGTTAAGTGGCTTGCCCAAGATCACACAACAGACTAGTGGTGGAGCCGGGATTAGAACCCACATCTCTGACTCCCATACCAGGGCTCTTTCTACTAAGCCACGCTGCTTCTCACAGTAATAATAATAATAATAATAATAATAATAATAGCATGTGTTAAGCACTTACTATGTGCAAAGCACTGTTCTAAGCGCTGGGGGGGGATACAATGTGATCAGGTTGTCCCACATAGGGCTCACAGTCTTAATCCCCATTTTTACAGATGAGGTAACTGAGGCCCAGAGAAGTGAAGTGACTTGCCCAAGGTCACACAGCAGACTTGTGGTGGAGCGGGATTCGAACCCACGACCTCTGACTCCAAAGCCCGGGCTCTTTCCACTGAGACACGCTGTGTCTCTTACAAATACACATACACACACAAATGCACACACACACAGAGGCACGACCGGGGACCCCCTTCGACGTAATGACAGTAGAGTGACAGTAAAGTGACAGTAGAGGGCTGAATAGGAGAGAGAGATGAGAGGTAAATCAGGGAGGGCCTCCTGAAGGGGATGTGATTTTAGAAGGGCTTTGAAGAAGGGGAGAGCAGTGGTTTGTTGGATGTGAAGGGGGAGGGCTGAAGCAGCAGGTTGATGAAGAGAAAGGGGAATGAGACACAGTGTGGAGGTTGGCTTGAGAGGAGCAGTGAACTCAGTGGCAGTGGAACAGGAGAACAAGTAGTGGGGAGAAAGCTGAATACCTTAAGTGCTTGGCACATTCTAAGTACTTAACAAATACCACAGTTATTATAAAGCTCATGGTCAGGAATTTCTGCTGGAGGCAGAGTGGAAGGGGCAGCCACTGGAGGTTTTTGAGGAGTGGGGAGATGCACACAGCCTGATGTTTTAGAAAAACGTCCCCTCCCTAGATAAAGATTATTGTTATAATAATGATGGCATTTATTAAGTGCTTACTATGTGCAAGGCACTGTTCTAAGCGCTGGGGGGATACAAGGTGATCAGGTTGTCCCACGGGGGGCTCACAGTCAACCCCCATTTTACAGATGAGGTAACTGAGGCCCAGAGAAGTTAAGTGACTTGCCCAAGGTCACACAGCTGACAGTTGGCGGAGCCGGGATTTGAAACCACGACCACTGACTCCAAAGCCCGTGCTCTTTCCACTGAGCCACGCTGTTATCAATGCTGGCCTGTTTGGCCAGGTCAGCGAGGAGGTTCTTGGGGAAACAGCATGGTGTAGTGGACAGTGCATGAGCCCAGGAGTCAGAAGGTCATGGTTTCAAATGCTGGCTCCACCCCTTGTCTGCTGTGTGACCTTGGACAAGTCACTTCACTTTTCTGGGCCTCTGTTACCTCATCTGGAAAATGAGGATTGAGGCTGTGAGTCCCATATGGGACAGGGACTGTGTCCAGCCCGATTTGCTTGTATCCACTCCAGCGCTTGGTACAGTGTCTGGCACACAGTAAGCACTTGACAAATACCACAATTATTATTATTATTATTATTCTGCATCCTCAGCCCCCTCCTCTCCTGCTCATCCTCATCCTGTTATAACTTGGGTCCCTTCAGGAGTCCCCCAAATTAGCCCTTCGGGTCCAGCCACACTGTGGTGGGGATGTGAGGGTCTGCAGGAGACCTCCTGGCTGTCGGACAATGGTCACTGACGGTCAGGAAAGGCTAAGGGGTTCCCTGGCAGTCAGGGAATAAATCCAAAGTTCCCTTCCCCAATCTGACCAGCCATACCAAGACAACCACACAGAACAAAGTCTCTCTTCACTCACGCCTGAACACAAATTGAGAAGCAGTGTGGCTCAGTGGAAAGAGCCCGGGCTTTGGAGTCAGAGGTCATGGGTTCAAATCCCGGCTCCGCCACTTGTCAGCTGTGTGACTTCAGGCAAGTCACTTAACTTCTCTGTGCCTCAGTTACCTCATATGTAAAATGGGGATTGACTGTGAGCCCCACATGGGACAACCTGATCACCTTGTAACCTCCCCAGCGCTTAGAACAGTGCTTTGCAAATAGTAAGCGCTTAATAAATGCCATTATTATTATTATTAAGGGTGGTTTGGGAGGGTTGGGCCCCCCTCCAGGAATTCAGGATCTGTTGGAGAGGAGGCAGGGGGTGACTTAAGGGTGGAGCTGGCTCCTGCAACCATAGACTGGTGAGGGTCTGGCCCTGATTGGGAGATTACTGAACTACGGGCTGAAAAGACCCCCGGACCACAGGACTTGGAGCTGGTTGGAAAAAGCTGCCCCCCTCCCACCCCCCCGGGCCAGTCTTTCCCAGTCAAGCCCCCTCAGGGATCCTTGGGCCTCTTCAAGTCACTCTGAGGCTGGGGTCATGTTGAGGGCAGGGCCAGAGTGGTGCTGGCTCCCCCATCTCCAGGGACCCCCATTGGCCCCTCCAAGCTGATGAGGAGGTGATGCTGCCCCTGGAAACGGTCGAACTGCCCTCAGTATTGGGGATTTTGCTGGGAAGGGCCAGATGCCACAAGGCCCAAAGGGGTGGGAGGAGGGTAGTGGTCTGTGTCCGTTGCACTGCAACAGTGCAGCATCCCGAATAATAATAATAATAATAATATTTATTAAGCGCTTACTAGCCAGCATAGTCAGCAAGGGGCGCCCAAACTCCAATGTGCAGCCAAGTCCGCCGGAGGGGCCGGTCCGGGGCTGGAGGTGGGGGTCCCCGGAGGGGTGGGAGGGTCACTGATGGACCCGATTGGGGTGAGGGGGAGGGGGCAGATAGGGGGGCGGAGGGGGAGGCTCTGCAGAATCGATAGGTAGGCTTCCCAGCTCTGTCTTTTCACCCCTCACCAGCGGAGGGGGCCACAAGTTATCTTTTTTATTTGTTTATTATTAATAATAATAATAATAATAATAATAATAATAATGGTATTTGTTAAGCGCTTACTATGTGCAAAGCACTGTTCTAAGCGCGGGGGGGATACAAGGAGATCACACTCTTAATCCCCATTGTACAGATGAGGTCACTGAGAAGTGAAGTGACTTGCCCAAAGTCACACAGCTGACAATTGGCGGAGCTGGGATTTGAACCCATGACCTCTGACTCCAAAGCCCGTGCTCTTTCCGCTGAGCCAAGCTGCTTCTCTAACATTGACATTGACAAATAATTGACATTTATTTATGTCAATGTCTGTCTCCCCCTCTAGACTGCAAGCTCGTTGTGGGCAAGGACTGTGTCTTTTACAGTGTTATATTGTACTCTCCCAAGCGCTTAGTGCTGTGCTCTGCACAATGTAAGTGCTCAATAAATACATTTTGACAGAGTGAGGACCCCTCCACCTGGGTACCCGAAATAGGGTGGGGGGAGCGGGACTGAAGGCAGAAGTAGGGCCCTGTTTTCCAGCGGGAGTGACTTGGATCCTTAGATCTGATTCTCTCGGCCGGACGCCAGCGTGGGCTGAGCCCTGGAATGGTCAAAGAGCAAGTCTTATGGTGAGGGAAGGGGCTGGTGTCTCCTGTCTTGGAGTGACTTGAGGGCAGGGCGGATGTCTGCCTCTTTGGGGCTGAGACAGTCCAACTGATGAGGGCCAGCAAGCAGGGAGTGTTCAGCCCCATAGGGAAGCCTCTGGAAGTTCGGATGGGATGAAATGTCTTTCTGCAGAGTGGACACTGAGGACCCTCCCTCCAGCGCAGTCGGGTGAGGAATGGGGTCCTCCCTGGAGGCAGGGAGCTGGACAAGATGATCACTTTACATCTCCTTCCACTCTACGCCCTCTGCTCGTCAGCTGGAGACTCAAGCTCAGAAATAGAAGCAGGACATGGTCGGGGAGAGTCAATCAATCAATCAATCAATCGTATTTATTGAGCGCCTACTGTGTGCAGAGCACTGTACTAAGCGCTTGGGAAGTATAAGTTGGCAACATATAGAGACGGTCCCTACCCAACAGTGGGCTCACAGTCTAGAAGGGGGAGACAGAGAACAAAACCAAGCATATTAACAAAATAAAATAAATAGAATAGATATTTACAAGTATAATAAATAAATAGAGTAAGAAATCTGTACAAACATATATACATATATACAGGTGCTGTGGGGAAGGGAAAGAGGTAAGGCGGGGGGAGGGAGAGGGGAAGGAGGGGGAGAGGAAGGAGGGAGCTCAGTCTGGGAAGGCCTCCTGGAGGAGGTGAGCTCTCAGTAGGGCCTTGAAGGGAGGAAGAGAGCTAGCTGCTCGGGGGGTCGCGTAACTAGTCCTGGGCTGGCAGCCATCAGGAATGGGGCACGGGGCAGATTTCCTCTTTCATCCATTTCTCCACCCTACCGTGTGGCCCTGGACAAGTTGCACATAATGCCTCTGGGTTTCAGTCCCTTCTTTCACCCCTTCCCCAGGGAAGGGGGGTGGGGATGAGGGGGTTGGAGGGGAGGGGATAATAACAGCTCTCATGGCCACCAGACTCACAGGGGGTCTAATCACCAGCTGCTGAGCTTGAGACACCCTGCCCCCCACCCTGGAGGAGGGGCATCTTGGAGGCTGAGGATCTCATTACCTGCTCCCCGGGCCCCTCCCATAGCTGGAAGCCCCAGGAGCACTGACCCCATCACTCCCTTGCTTGGAATCAGGGACACTGTCTTCACTGCTCCCACAGAGCTGGAAGCCTGGGGCATCTCCCCCTTTTGCCCGGTAGGTTCAGGGCCTGACCACAGTCTCACAGTCTTCTCTTTCGTTACAGATCCTGTAGCATGTGGTTTGGTTCTCCTGGCCTGACTATAACCTTGACTCTGGCCAGGAAAAGGGATAGAGGAGAAACGGGGACCAGGAAAAAAGATGATGGAGATAGACCTCTTGCCCAGGTCAAGGGCCAGGCTGACTGGCTGACTCCTCAGGCAGCTCTCCAGTTGGCCAACCTGAAGAAGGTGGTCCCTGTGGGCCCTAGCCATCGGCCTACCAAAATGGACAGCAATGTTGGGGCCCAGAGAACTGCACAAGGAATAGGAAGAGGATTGAGCCCTCAATCTCTGCCTCTTCAGCCAGCTACCTGTCCAGACTTTCTCTCCTCCTCCTCACCCTGGGCACGAGGGCACCGGTGAAGTTACTTGCCCGCTTTAGCTGTCAGAGAGGTCAGGAGCATTGTGTGGTCTTCTCCTACTTCCTTCTGCATCGCCCTGACTTGCTCCCTTGGGTCTTCCCCCTTCCCAGCCCCATGGCCGCTTATGTACATATCTGTCATTTATTTATTTTTATTGATGTGCCTCCCTGCCTCTAGACTATAAACTCGGAATGGGCAGGGAATGTGTCTGTTTATTGTTGTATTTTACTCTCCCAAGTGCTTAGTACAGTGCATTGCACACAGTAAGCACTCAGTAAATATGATTGAATGAATGAATGAAGGGGATCTGGGCAGCAGGCTCAGAGGGAATGGTCAAACTTGGAGCAGCTCTCCTTCTCCTTGACCCCTAAGGAAGGTCTGGAACCAAGGTCATCCAGTCCATTCCCTTGCCTCCTTGCAGAGCTGGGCTCCCAGCTCCAAGAGGTCCAGGCAAGCGGTAAGGTGCCCAGTGAAAATGGGCCCCTTGTCCATGCCAGCCCATGTACCCCCACCCAACAACCACTTGTCCCAGCTCCAATATGCCAGAGGCACGGGGGTGGCTTTGCTTCTGCTTCTGGCCAATTATTAGGATAATTCAGCTGCATCCTGTCCCACCCTCCAAAACACTTTGGATTCAATTACCCAGCTACTGGCCCTGAAACCCTGGGTCTCTAGGCCTCTTCCCCAAGGACTAATGAGGGACAGGAGGGCAGGACCCATGTTCCAGGGTCTCTCAGAGGAGGTTGAGCCTTGGGGGTTATCTGGATCCTAAGGATGGACCCTGTCTCCCCCCACACACACACACTCTGCTGGACAGGGTCCACCCCCGGCAATCCTGGGTCTTCACGTGGGAGATCTATAATAATTGTACCTGTTCTCCCTCATTCATTTATTCATTCAATCGTATTTATTGAGCACTTACTATGTGCAAAGCACTGTACTAAGCACTTGGGAAGTACAAGTTGGCAACATATAGAGACGGTCCCTACCCAACAGTGGGCTCCCTCCCTCTTAGACTGTGAGCCCTATGTGGGAAAGGGGCTGTGTTCAACCTGCTTACCATCCTGTATCTACCTCAGGCTTTAGTACAGTGCTTGGCACATGATAAGTGCTCAACAAATACCATAAAAATGACAAGAATAACAACAACAATTATGGTACTTGTTAAGTGCTAAAAGCGTTGAGGTAGGTACAGGGATAACGAAGTCAGACACAATCTCAATCAATCAATTAATTGTATTTATAGAGTGCCTACTGTGTGCAGAGCGCTGTACTAAGCACTTGGGAAAGTTGAGCAAGTCACTTAAATTCTCTGTGCCTTAGTTCCTTCATCTGCCAAATGGGGTTAAGAGCGTGAGTCCAATGTGGGACAGGGACTGTATCTAACCTGATTAATTTGTATCCACGCCACTGCTTAGAATAGTACTCTAAAAAGAGTACTTAAGAGAAGTACTTGGTAGCTAGAGTACTTAGAGAAGCAGCATGGCTCAGTGGAAAGAGCACAGGCTGGGGGGTCAGAGGTCATGGGTTCTAACCCCAGCTCCGCCGCTTGTCAGCTGTGTGACTTTGGGCAAGCAGCGTGGCTCAGTGGAAAGAACACGGGCTTTGGAGTCAGAGGTCATGGGTTCAAGTCCCAGCTCTGCCAATTGTCAGCTGTGTGACTTTGGGCAAGTCACTTCACTTCTCTGTGCCTCAGTTCCCTCATCTGTAAAATGGGGATTAAGACTGTTATCCCCACATGGGACAACCCGATCACCTTGTAACCTCCCCAGCGCTTAGAACAGTGCTGTGCACATAGTTAGCGCTTAATAAATGCCATCATTATTATTATTACTATTATTTAACTTCTCTGTGTCTCAGTTACCTCATCTGTAAAATGGGGATTAAGACTGTGAGCCTCATGTGGGACAACCTGATCACCTTGTATCCTCCCCAGCGCTTAGAACAGTGCTTTGCATGTAGTAAGTGCTTAGCAAATGCCATCATTATTATTACTATTGTAATTACTCGGCATATAGTAAGCACTTAACAAGTACCATTATAATTATTATTATTATTATTATTATTATTATTATTGTTATTGTCCATGGGGTGGAGCCTCTGGCACCACCCCCTCCCCTGGCCCTGTGCTCTCATTGGGAATTTCTCAGGTGACTCCCTGTGGATGGATGGGCGTGGGGTGTCAGGGTCAGCGCCCCTCCACGCTTCCGCTCGCTCGGCAGCCCCCACCAATCGAGGGCGGCCCGTTGGAGGTGGGGAGGATGTGTGTGTGTGTATGTGTGTGTGTGTCTGTGTCTGTGTCTGTGTGTGTGTGTGTGTGTGTGTGTGTAATGCCCTCCCTCCGCACAGCCGCCAAGCTCGCTCTCTTCCTCCCTTCAAAGCCCTACTGAGAGCTCACCTCCTCCAGGAGGCCTTCCCACACTCAGCCCCCTCCTTCCTCTCCCCCTCTTCCCCCTCCCCATCCCCCCACCTTACCCCCTTCTCCTCCCCACAGCACCTGCATATATGTATATATGTTTGTACTTATTTATTACTCTATTTTATTTGTGCATATTCAGTCTATTTATTTTATTGTGTTAATATGTTTTGTTTTGTCCTCTGTCTCCCCCTTCTAGACTGTGAGCCCGCCGTTGGATAGGGACCGTTTCTCTATGTTGCCAACTTGGACTTTCCAAGCGCTTAGTCCAGTGCTCTGCACACAGTAAGTGCTCAATAAATACGATTGAATGAATGAATGAATATATATAGTCTTCTAAACTGTGAGCCCACTGTTGGGTAGGGACCGTCTCTCTATGTTGCCAACTTATACTTCCCAAGTGCTTAGTCCAGTGCTCTGCACACAGTGAGCACTCAATAAATACGATTGAGTGAATGAATGAATATATATAGCAGCGTGGCTCAGTGGAAAGAGCCCGGGCTTTGGAGTCAGAGATCATAGGTACAAATCCCGGCTCTGCCAACTGTCAGCTGTGTGACTTTGGACAAGTCACTTCACTTCTCTGTGCCTCAGTTCCCTCATCTGTGAAATAATAGTAAATAATAATAATTTTGGTATTTGTTTAGTGCTTACTATGTGCAAAGCACTGGGGAGGTTACAAGGTGATCAGGTTGTCCCACGGGGGGCTCATAATTTTAATCCCCATTTAACAAATGAGGTAACTGAGGCCCAGAGAAGTGAAGTGACTTGCCCAAAGTCACACAGCAGACAGTTGGCAGAGCTGGGATTTGAACCCATGACCTCTGACTCCAAAGCCCAGGCTCTTTCCACTGAGCCACAGCAGCTTCTCTGAAATGGGGATTAAAACTGTGAGCCCCCTGTGGGACAACTTGCTCACCCTGTAACTTCCCCCAGCGCTTAGGACAGTGCTTGGCACATAGTAAGTGCTTAACAAATGCCATCATCATCATCATGAAGAGAAGCAGTGTGGCTCAGTGGAAAGAGCCCGGGCTTTGGAGTCAGAGATCATGGGTTCAAATCCCAGCTCCGCCAATTGTCAGCTGTGTGACTTTGGGCAAGTCACTTAACTTCTCTGGGCCTCAGTTACCTCATCTGTAAAATGGGGATTAAGACTGTGAGCCCCACGTGGGACAACCTGATCACCTTGTATCCTCCCCAGTGCTTAGAACAGTGCTTTGCACATAGTAAGCGCTTAACAAATGCCATCATTATTATTATTATTGTTATCATAGTCTTCTAAACTGTGAGCCCACTGCTGGGTAGGGACCATCTCTCTATGTTGCCAACTTGGACTTCCCAAGCGTGCAGTGCTCTGCACACAGTAAGCGCTCAATAAATGCGATTGAATGAATGAATATATGTGTGTGTATATATATATATATATATACCTTCCCCACAGCACCTGTATATATGTATATATGTTTGTACATATTTATTACTCTATTTATTTTACTTGTACCTATCTATTCTATTTATTTTATTTTGTTAGTATGTTTGGTTTAGTTCTCTGCCTCCCCCTTCTAGACTGTGAGCCCACTGTTGGGTAGGGACCGTCTCTCTATGTTGCCAACTTGGACTTCCCAAGTGCTTACTCCAGTGCTCTGCACACAGTAAGCGCTCAATAAATGCGATTGAATGAATGAATATATGTGTGTGTATATATATATATATACACCTTCCCCACAGCACCTGTATATATGTATATATGTTTGTACATATTTATTACTCTATTTTACTTGTACATATCTATTCTATTTATTTTATTTTGTTAATATGTTTGGTTTTGTTCTCTGCCTCCCCCTTCTAGACTGTGAGCCCACTGTTGGGTAGGGACCGTCCCTAGATGTTGCCAACTTGGACTTCCCAAGCGCTTAGTCCAGTGCTCTGCACACAGTAAGCGCTCAATAAATACGATTGAATGAATGAATATATGTGTGTGTATATATATATATATATATATACATATATATATATATATACACCTTCCCCACAGCACCTGTATATATGTATATATGTTTGTACATATTTATTACTCTATTTATTTATTTTACTTGTACCTATCTATTCTATTTATTTTGTTAGTATGTTTGGTTTAGTTCTCTGCCTCCCCCTTCTAGACTGTGAGCCCACTGTTGGGTAGGGACTGTCTCTAGGTGACTTCCCAAGCGCTGAGTCCAGTGCTCTGCACACAGTAAGCGCTCAATAAATACGATTGATTGATTGATTGATATATATGGATAGGTCCCCTGATTGGGGCGTGGGCTTCTGGAGGCCTCTGGAGGCGCGGCCTATTTTGATGCCTTGGGGGGCGTGTCCGGGGGAGGGGAGGGGAGGGGTCTCGCCCACTCCCGCCCTCGCGCGCGCGCGTCCCCGCTGCCCCTCCCGCTCCGGTGGCGTCCACTCCAGTCCCAGCTCCGGCCGCTGCCAGGGCCGAGGCGGAAAAACGAAGCCCGGGGACGGCGGATCCTTGCGGGTCAGTGCGGGGGGGGGGAGGGGAGTGCCCGTCTATGCACCTGCCCGCCCCCGGGCCTGGGGGGACCCGCTTTGGACCCCCCTCCCCGTGCGGCCGTGCCAGTGGTGGGGACAGGGCGTAGACCCATGTGGGCGTGCACGCCCGGGGCCGTGGGGGGCTCTACCTTTGTATCTTGGTGCCCGATCCCTTTGGGGGCATCCACCCCCCGTGCGGGCGTGCCAGCGGTGGGTACAGGGGGCACCCCTGGGTCCGTGGGGGGCTCCACCTTTGTATCTTGGTGCCCGAACCCTTGCGAATTTGTTGGGTAGGGACTGTCTCTATATGTTGCCAATTTGTACTTCCCAAGCGCTTAGTACAGTGCTCTGCACATAGCGCTCAATAAATACGATTGATGATGATGATGTACGTATGTTTAAGAGAGCCAGTCCTTGTGTGCCCCTCTCCCCGGGAATATGAAATCTGTGGGACCCCCGCCCCTGACCCCCTTCTAGGCCCTGGGCGACAGAGAGGACGGAAGCCAACATCACCGCCGGCCAGTTCATTCCGTCGTATTGAATGAGTGCTCACTGTGTGCAGAGCACTGTACTAAGCGCTCTGCAGCCAGAGGTGTCCGGCTGGGCCCAACCTGTTAGCCATCTGCTATCCTGGGGAAGGAAGCAGGCCAGCCCGCCCCCCCTAGACTGTGAGCTCCTTGTGGGCAGGGATTGCCGGTTATTACAGCATTGTACTTTCCTAAGCGCTTAGCATAGTGCTCTGCACACAGTAAGCGCCCAATCAATACGGGTGAATGTGAATGGGTGGGGACTCTGGAGGAGGGTGGGGGTCTTTCAGGAGGGCAGTGGATCCCCGGGGGCAAGCTCTGATCCTCACCAAGCCAGCAGAATCTCAGCCCTTGCCGCAACCTTTGACCCCTGCTTGGCTTTTCCTTCTTAAAATGGAAAAAGAAAAATTGGGGAATTTCCAGGGCCTAGGCCTCTCTTCCCCCAGATCCCCCCTACCAGATCCACTGTGTGTCTGTGTGTGTGTGCACACGTACATGTGTGTGTGTTTGTGTGTGCACATTGTGTGCATCTGTGTGCACATGCATCTGTGGGTGTGTGCACATGTCTGGACCCGAGGTCAGCCCTGCCTCAGCAGTCAGGTCACCCTCTCCCTCAAACCCTTTCCACTGTAATCCTGCCTGGGGGGGAGGGGGATGGGAAGAGATGGACTTTGATAATTTCCTTTCCCCCCCACCCCCTACCCTCAATTGATCCACTTAGAGAGAGATGGGGGAGAAGTCCAGGTTCTAAGCAAGGTGGGGTCTCCCTTGCCCAGAGCTGAGGGGCATCAGGATTGACCCGGTCTTTGAGGTGACTTTTTTTTAGACCGTCTTTTGGGCAGGGACTAGGGAAAGATAGGCCAGCCACTTGGAGCCTAGCGAGGTCCAGATCAGATCCGGCCTCAACTTGACCTTGACTCTGGCCCAATGCTGCTGACCATGTGGGTCCACAGGAGGGAGGGATGCTGAGGCCATGAGGAGCCCATGGAAGTACCCTGTGCCAGACCCCTGGGCGCGGGCACCTGAACTGATAGATGCGGACTTGGGTCGTGTCTGGACCGCTGTTGCACTGGGCCCCTCTCTGCCCAAGTTTCAGGACCTAAAATAATAATACTAATAATAATAATAGCATTAAGGGCTTAACTCTATTCCAGGTACTTTGCTAAGCACTGGGGTAGATATTAGTGGGGTAGTTCCAGTCCTGGCATGGAAGAAGCGAAAGCGAGAGTGAGGGAGAGTTAGGTTAGCCAGAGGGGAGCGAAGAGAGTGAAGCTGGGGAGTAGTAGGTGGTGGCAGATCTGTAAGATGGGGAGGCCTGGTGGTCAGCCTGAAAGCCAAGTGTGAAGAGTTTTTTGCTTGAGGGATCGAGAAAGCCATGGAGAGTTTTGAGAAAGGATGTGGTCTGAGCCACCTTCCAGGAAAATAACCTGTGCAGCAGCAGTATGTACATTAACGGGCCAGGGGAGAGAGTGGAGGCAAGGAGTCCAGTGAGGAGGCTGTTGGTGCAGTGGTCTAACTGCAGTGTTAACTAGGCTTTGGACCAGGTCTTGGGGAGGATCCTATCTGCACGGTCAGGCATCTTTCTCGGGCCAGCCATGGACTCATCAACTGCGCTCTGAATCACGAGTCCACGGAGCGCCTGTGCTTTCCACCAGCTATCACTCTAACTGCCCATCCCTCCCGACTCTGCGTTCTTAGGTTGTAGGCTGAAGCAGGGTCCCCATTCTACAGAGGGGAAACTGAGGTCCAGAGAACTCACAGCAGTAATGGTGCTGGGACTAGAACCCGGATTTTCCAACTCCCAAATTTGGGCACATTTCCTCAGACGTGGGTGTTCCCGATCCTCTGTTTCTTCCAGGAGATGGCCTCGGGGTGTGGCAGAAGGGTCGTCTGGAGAGGGGCCTGGGCTGATCCTGGGGTTAGGTGGAAGGACACTGAGGACATTGGCACCTTGGACAGGTTGGCCCTGGCCTGCACTGGGGCCAGCAGCACCCACTCTCCGGCCAGGCCAGAGGGAGCCGGGACAACCCGCTTAGGTTCCTCTAGTTGGCAATGACCCATGGCCCCGGGGCCTGAACTGTGAGCTGGCCCTGTGGAGACCAGAGCCACCCTCGAGTCAACCAGCCCAGCATCTTGTGGTGGGGCCCAGCTGCCAGGGCACGGACTGAATGAGGGGACAGGGCACAATTTAGATAGAGTCCAGTATAACTGAAACTCCTCTGTGCCGTGAGGGCTGAGTCCCAGAGCCGGGGAGCCCAGGTCCGAATGGGCAGGAAGGGGACCCGGGTTCTGTTCCCTGTGGACTTCTTGTCTGGGGCCAGGCCGGTGGGCATGGTAGTTAGGACCCAGGCTGGGGCAGAGCAGGGGGCACTACCCTCTGCTTGGTAGGCAGAGTGGACTCCTTGGGCTGTTGTGACTACTGGTCCCAGCAGCCTCAGGCCCAGAAGCTACAATACAACAGAGTTGCTAGGCCCCTTCCCCTCCTGCAAAGAGCTTTCAGCCTAGAGGGCATCCCCGGCTGGGGGGGTGGTCAGGAATCAAAAAAAAAAATGATGGCATTTGTTAAGCGCTTACTATGTGCAAAGCTCTGTTCTAAGCGCTGGGGAGGATACAGGGTGATCCGATTGTCCCACGTGGGGTTCACAGTTTTCATCCCCATTTTACAGATGACTTAACTGAGGCCCAGTGAAGTGACTTGCCCTAAGTCACACAGCTGACAATTGACGGAGCCTGGATTTGAACCCATGACCTCTGACTCCCAAGCCCGTGCTCTTTCCATTGAGCCACGCTGCTTCTCTAATCAAGGCTGGGACACCCCCTCGCCCACCGCCCTCCCGGTCCGTTGGAGGGGAAGGTGGTCGGGGAAGTCTGAGCCCGGGAGAGGGGCTTCAATGGCAACAAACCTTGCCAGGCCTCAGTCTCCCCATCCAGGCAATGGGGGTGAGGCTCTGTGCCCTTCCCCGCCAAGGTGGGGCCCAGGCTGGAAGTGGGACATAATTGGGGAGGGTCGCCGCGACTGCCGCCTGGAGCCCTTGTTGCCTTGGCAACCCCACGTGCGGGGCTCACGCAGGCCCACGTGGTGCCGCGCCGGGGGCAGTGGGATGTGTGGGACCCTCCTCCCGGCCCCTGCCAGCACTGGGTAGATATAAAGGGGGAGGGGGCCCCACACCCAGTGCGGGACTCCGGCCAGTCCAGGCGTTTGACGGACAGGACTGAAGGTCAGGGGTCCCCAGGGAGAGGGCCCCAACCTCCCCGAGGCCAGTCCTAGCAGGAGAAGGTATGTCCCCCTGCCCTGTTACACACACACACCAGGAAGGGGAGGGGGCAGGACCCTCCCGCAGGTGGATTATCCGCGGATTTCCATTCTCCGGCCTCTCCGCTCAGGGCGGGCACTGAGGGCCTCCCCGGGTTGGGCTTGACCCTGGTGCCTGAGGGCAAGGAGGGCTGACCACTGCCCCACCCCCCCAGACCCACCCGACCGAGTCCCGTCCCTCGGCCCAACCCGTGCCTCTGCAGACAGTTGGGGTCCGTGCCAGGCCCGTGGTGTCCGGAGCCGTCCGGCCAACCCGCAGAGCTCATCGGCTTTGTCCCTGTCCCTGTCGGTCACTGGGGATCGGACAAGCGTCCGGCGCGGGTCCGGCTGCGGCCCGGAGGCAGGGGGTTAGGCTGAGTGACCTGGTGGGGGTGGTGAGGTGGCCAGTGGTTGGGAGAAAGGTTTAGGAAGGAGTCAGGAGGTGGCCGCTCCAATCACACCTTCCCCCTTGCTCCTCCATCCAGTCTGGTGGCAACTCTGCGTGTCCGTGTGTCCTTCTGTGTCCCCAAGCCTGAGGAATAATAGTAACGATGATAGTATTTGTTAAGCGCTTATTATGTGCCAAGCACTGTTCTGGAGTAGATACAAGGTAATCAGATCGTCCCTCATGGGCCTCACAGTCTTAATCCCCATTTTGCAGACGAGGTAACTGAGGCACAGAGAAGTGAAGTGACTTGCCCAAAGTCACACAGCTGACAAGTGAGGGAGCCGGGATTAGAACCCACGACCTCTGACTTCCAAGCCCATTCTCTTTTCACTAAGCCACGGGAAAGGAGTTGAGGTTGAGGGTCTGAGAACTTTCATCAGGACGGGGCGACCCCTCCCTCCCCAGCGTTTCCATGGAAACAGCTACAGCCCCGGGTTTATCTGGTGGGCAAAGGCCGGATTAGCGGATGGCCCTGGACAGGAGGTAAAGGACAGTGGAGCCCTTTGAGGGGCCGGGGACACACAACTGTGTGACTGTGACAGTGACTGCTGCATCCATCCCCGTGTCCCCCAGCCACCCCCGGTTACCCCCGGTCACGGGGCAACTGTGGCACGTCGGCTGGCCGGAGCCTGTCAGCCTCAGAGCAGTGGTGGACCAGAAGCGGCTGGGCCGGTCTGGGGCTCTGCAGGGACATTTATTAAGCACTTAGTGTGCTTGGAAGCAGCGTGGCTCAGTGGAAAGAGCGCAGACTTGGGAGTCAGAGGTCATGGGTTCAAACCCCGGCTCCGCCAATTGTCAGCTGTGTGACTTTAGGCAAGTCACTTCACTTCTCTGTGCCTCAGTGACCTCATCTGTAAAATGGGGATGAAGACTGGGAGCCCCACGTGGGACAACCTGATCGCCTTGTAACCTCCCCAGCGCTTAGAACAGTGCTTTGTACATAGTAAGCGCTTAATAAATGCCATCATCATCATCTTGGAGCGGAGCACTCGGGAGAGCCCAGGAGAGGCTGCCCTCAGAGTTCTCGGCCGTCTAGCAGGAAGGTGGACGCACTTAAATACAGATGGGAGCAGTGGCAGCTAAGGTCTGCGGATTAGTGCTGAGGGAGCTTAAGTGGCGTGCAGCGGCCCAGGGGACCCGTCTGTGGGTCCTGCTGTATTTTTCCCAGAGGACTGGCAGCGTGCGTGTGTGTGTGTGTGCGTGTGTGCGTGTGTGTGTGTGTGTGTGTGTGTTTTTTTGCTTGCTGTCTCCACCCCTAGGTCCAGCAGGACAGGGCAGGGGCTGCTCTGGAGCCTTATCGGGACGGCACCAGGAGCCGTGAGGCCAAGGGGCCGGGCCGTCCGGCTGGGCCAAGCTCAGCCCTTATCGACCCCGCCAGCCTCGATGAGCAGGAATTTCCCTAGTGACTCCCCCCCGCCCACCATCCGTAACCTCCGGCTGGGACCTCCGCACCCCTAGCTCTCACCGCCGGATTCTGCTCTCCACCAGATGGTGGTTGGTGGTTGGTGGTCCCTCCTGCTGGGGTTGGGCCCCCCCCACACCGACTCAAGGCCACCTGCTCCCTCCCTATGGATCCCCCCAACCCCGGCCCCCTCCTCCGCTGTCCCTCTACATAGTTTTAATTATAATAATTATGGCATTTGTTAAGCACTTACTGTGTGCCAGGCCCAGTTCTGAGCGCAGGGGTGGATATAAGATATTCAAGTTGGACACAGTCCCTGTCCTACATAAGGCTCACAGTCTTTATCCCCATTGTACGTGAGGGAACTGAGGCACATAGAGAAGTGAAGCGACTTTCCCAAGGTCTCACAGCAGACAAGTGGCAGAGCCGGGATTAGAACCCATGACCTTCTGACCTCCAGGCCCGTGCTCGTGCTTTAGTCTCCCTGGAACAGAACACAGAGGTTCAGAGAAGCTGCTGCTCAGAGAAGCAGCGTGGCTCAGTGGGAAGAGCACGGGCTTTGGAGTCAGAGATCATGGGTTCAAATTTTGGCTCTGGCAATTGTCAGCTGTGTGACTTTGGGCAAGTCACTTAACTTCTCTGTGCCTCAGTTTCCTCATCTGGAAAGTGGGAATGGAGACTGTGAGCTCCCCGTGGGACATCCTGATCACCTTGTAACCTCCCCAGCGCTTAGAACAGTGCTTTGCACATAGTAAGTGCTTAATAAATGGCATCATTATTATTATTATTATTATTATTATTATTATTATTATTATTAGAGGTGGCCCAGGCAGGACCACACAGCCTGCACTGAGATCCCAGCCCCATGGCTGCCATGCCTCTCACAGCAGCCCTCCCGCTCCCCCTTGCCACCCTGGAGTGGGATGGACACCCCCAGGCCTGCCCCATACCCCAGAGCAGGGCAGACCCTCCCCCCAACCCTGGAGAAGGGAAGGCCATCCTAGCCGGCAGTCGGTCAGATCAACCCCTTTCTTTCCCGTTGGGATGCTATGTGGGGATCCTGGGAAGGGCCACAGACCTGCCTGTCACTGATCCCTCCTTCCTAATTCAGGTAGGCTTCCTGGAAGAGGAGGTGGTAGCCACTGCAGGGGGAGGGGCTGATGGAGCCGGCTTGTGCAAAGGCTCCATAGCTGGGACTGTGTGGCTGTGTTTGTGTGTGCTCTTGGGTTGTGCTCCTGGTATGTGCTGAGATTGTGAATACTTATCCGAGATTTTGTGTGTGTGTTTTTCTGGGGCGTGTGTTTGTGTAGACACGTGTGCACAGTTTCCTGTCTGATTCAGTGTGGCCGAGCTGGCTCCCACGGCTGGGTGACTAACTCCAACTCCCCTCCTCTGCGGGGCCAGCGGGAGGGGGTGGGGAGATGGCCTATAAACTCCCTGCAGGGAGGGGCCTGGGATCCCTCTTCCCGTGCCCTCTCCCAGCCACAGATGTTGGGGGAGCGTGAGGCACGCGTGTCTGCATGTGTCTGCTTGCATGCCTGCATCTGGGTCTGGGGTGTGTCTGTGGTTGCCTGTCTGGGTTGTGATTCTGTGTCTCCAAAGGCGTGTCTACACACCCCAGACCGGAGACTTTGTTGCCTGGGGTGGCTTATGTCTTGTCTGTGTGTGTGTGTCTGTGCCTGTGTGTCTGTGCATATGTAAGGGTGGGGTTGACCTCAAGGAGCGGTTCTATAGTCCAAGTGAGCGGTGTCTCCTCCCATGCCCCACACACCCTTGTCCTCCGGGGTTACCGGTGACGAACCCTTTAGCCACTGCCCAGTGTCCGTGACCCCATCCCCTGACCCCGCCACCATCCCTGCCCCGCTTATCCGGCGGGATGGGACAGACGGGAAGCTGGGTGGGTGGGCCCACATCATCATCATCATCATCATCATCAATCGTATTTATTGAGCGCTTACTGTGTGCAGAGCACTGTACTAAGCGCTTGGGAAGTACAAGTTGGCAACATATAGAGACAGTCCCTACCCAGCAGTGGGCTCACAGTCTAAAAGGGGGAGACAGAGAACAAAACCAAACATACTAACAAAATAAAATAAATAGAATAGATATGTACAAGTAAAATAAAAAAATAAGTAGAGTAATAAATATGTACAAACATATATACATATATACAGGTGCTGTGGGGAAGGGAAGGAGGTAAGATGTGGGGGATGGAGAGGGGGACGAGGGGGAGGATCCTCCTGAGGCCAGAGTTGGGGCCTGGGGCTGGGGTGAGTGCGGAGGAGTTGGGGGTGGGCCGGTGTAATCAAGTGTGAGCGCATGGCTATCAATCCATTGTATTTTTTGAGTGCTTACTGTGTGCAGAGCACTGTACTGAGTGCTTGGGAAAGTAGAGTCCAACAGTTGGTAGACAAGTTCCCTGCCCACAAGGCTCTTTCGGTCTTGGGGCCACTGAGCCGTGGGGTCTGGCCGTCCGGTGACCGAGCGGCGTTCTCCCCGTCCTGTGTTCTTAGAGCTGCCCAGGAGGCCGTGAAGATCCCGCCCTCGTTTGTGGAAAACCACCCGCTCCCCCGCCGGCTGGAACGGAGCCTCAGCTTGGACAGGCCGACCCCAGGTGAGGATTTGCTCCCCCGGCAGATTTTGGGGGGCCCCTTTCACTCCTCTCAGGTGCCTGCACTCTCCGGGCAGGGCCGATGGGACAGTCACCCTGAGGTGCTGAGGATTGGGCAGAAATGACCCATGCAAATAGAATGCAAGCACCATACTCCCCTTGGGTGGTATGTCGGGATGGGGTCGGGGTGGGGGGCACCCATTTTGGGGGTCCTCCTCCCCCGCTGCCCCTCCCCGCCCGCACACAGGGCTCCGGAGCCAATGGGGCAGTGACGCTGGTGCGGCGACCCGGGCGGGAGCATGGTCAAACACCAACCCCTCCAGTACTACGAGCCGCAGCTCTGCCTGTCCTGTCTGACCGGGATCTACGGCTGCCGCTGGAAACGCTACCAGAGGTCCCACGACGACACCACCGCGGTAGGGTCTGCCCGGCTCGTCTGCCCACCCTGCCCACCGCGGTAGGGTCTGCCCGGCTCGTCTGCCCACCCTGCCCACCGGTGGCTTGGGCCTAGAGGACCCTGGCAGGGGACTGGGAAGTGGCTGGGGGCCTTAGAGAGTGGCCAAAGAGCCAGCGAGGGGAGGGGTGTGGTGGTGGAAAAAATCTTCCCGTTTTACCATCCTCCGTGGAAGGCTTGATCCTAGTCCAGCCTCGGTCTTGGGCTCTTGACAACATCGGTGGTTGTCCGTGATCCTTGATTCCAGACCCCTGACCCTCGACCCCAAAGAGCTGCGGGAGTATCCATTGCTCTGGCCCTGGAATGGAAGAGACCGGGAGGCTGGGAATTGGCCGGTGGCTTTTTCAGCGTCTTTCTAATCTCTCTCGATTTGGCGGTGGCCCCTTCCCTAAGAAGCCCCCTCCCCCAGCTTACTGGGCTTGGCTGGAAGGGACTGGGGAGGAGGAGACGGTGCCAAGTCGGCAGAATTGGGCTGCTGAGGCTGCAGTTGCTGCTGCCTCCACTTTTTACATTAAATATTTGATGGTGGGGAGGTGGGATAGAATGGGGTATTACTCTCCCAGGAATGGTGGCAGCTGGGTGTATGTAGCGGGGGGTGGCTATTTGTCTCCACTGGGGCAGGTAAAGTGTTTTACATCTGTCGTGCGCTCCTAAGCGCCTAGTACAGCACCTTGTACTCAGGTTATGTCAAGTGCGTACAGTTGATTTGAGTGCACGCTGCATAATAATGGCAACTGTACTGTGTATGTGCCACTCACAGCTCCTCAGGTCTTGATTCCTCCTCCCCCGCCCCCAGCCTCCTGCTTGCTTCTTGCAGCTCATCCTGGAGTTGGGGTGGGGAGCAAAAGGATCCGAGGGTGCAGGGGGCAGCGAGCGCGGGGAGGATGGTGGCAGATAGTGGCATGCGGAAGATCCAGCCCAGACTCCAGTGTTCTGGTCGGCCTGCTGTGTGACTTGGGGGCAGACTCTGTCTCTTCTCTGGGCCAAATCTGGAGACAGCTTCTGTTCCTCTGGAGAATTGGAGCCACCAGCTTGTTGCTGGGGGAGCTTAGAGGGCTGAAGGTACTGTAGTGGAGGTGGCCTAGTGTCCAGCCTGGCTCTCACAGCCCTCCTCGTTCTCTCTGCAGTGGGAGCGTCTGTGGTTCCTCCTCCTCCTCCTCACCTTCTTCCTCACCCTCACCTGGTTCTACCTTTGGTGGGGCATCCACAATGACTACAATGAATTCAACTGGTGAGTTGGGGAAGGGGGCTGGGCGTGCATCAGGGGAGCAAGGGGCCGCACACCCCCCCTCAAGGGCTGCTAGTCTGAGGACACAGGAGACACACACACACAACACACACACACACACACATGCATGCATGCATGCACACTGCTCTGGCAGGAGGTCAGGCAGAAGAGGAGACCTGGCCCCTACCCTCGAGGGCTGTCAGTCTGATGCAGAGACAGGACACGGATACACACGCCCCCAGACAAACACACAAACGTAAACACACACAGGCTGAGGCTGGGGCTGGAACCGGGTCCCATCCTGCAGGTTCCTCTACAACCGCGTGGGATCCTGGAGTGACTGGTCCATCCCCATTCTGGCCACAACGGCCGTCGGCTTCACCTACGTCACAGCCCTGCTGGTGCGTCCTGGTCAGGGCACAGGCGGGTGGGGGTCTGGTGGGGCCGGGCGGGCTGCACGGACACCCCGTCTGCTTCTCCTTCCCCAGATCCTGGCCCTCTGCCACATCGCCGTGGGACAGCAGATGAACCTGTACTGGCTGCACAAGGTACCCACCCCTGCCTGGCCCCAGCCCTGCCCCTAGCCCGGCTTCGTGCCCAACCCCTGGTAATCGGAGCCTTCTCTTCCCCCTGAGCACATTGCGTCTGTGGGCCCATTTCACCCTGAGAGGCAGGGGCTAGTTTTTTCCCACTTTGCAGATGAGGAGATTGAGGCCCAGAGAGGTTTCGTGTCTTGCCCAAGGTTACACTGTCTTCTAGACTGTGAGCCCACTGTTGGGTAGGGACCGTCTCTATATGTTGCCAACTTGGACTTCCCAAGCGCTTAGTACAGTGCTCTGCACACAGTAAGCACTCAATAAATACGATTGAATGAACACAGCAGGCGCAGGGCAGAGAACTTAGGTCTTCCGACTCCCAGTCCCGCCTCCACCCACAACCCCGGGGCATCCAGTGCTTGTCGCTGAACTGAGTCTGCCCTCCACTCAGGCACCAGCTCAGTGTCCCCTGGCACAGCATCGGTGGTATCTCCCAGTACCCAGCCAGGCTGGGCTGCAGTCGCCACGGCAACGGAAGCTGCTTAAGGCGTCATGTGGGGAACCAGGCTCAGGCCCCGGGATCCGCCTGGCTCCAAGTGGCAAAGTCCTGAGTGTGGTCCCCTCCCCTCCCCTTAAATTAAGAACTGTAGAATGTATTTAATGCTTACTACATGCTAGGGCTGCAGAGGGGCAAGATAATTAGATTAGACCCATATCAGTCTCCCAGCCTTATCCCCGTTTTACAGATGAGGAAACTGAGGCCCAGAGAAGTTAAGTAACTTGCTGAAAGCCACACAGGAGGTCAGGGGCTGAGCTGGGGGAACCCAGCCCTCTGTAATCCCAGACCCAGGTTTCTTCCAGGCTGGGCACAGGTGATTTCCCCAGCTGTGGCAAAGGAGACAGATACTCAGGGGTCCAAAAATCCCTTCTCCCTTCCTCAGGTCTGACCCAAACAATAATAATAATAATAATGGTAGTTGTTAAGCGCCTACTATGTGCAAAGCACTGTTCTAAGCGCTGGGGAGTTTACAAGGTGATCAGTTGGTCCCAGGGGGGGCTCTCAGCTTTAATCCCCATTTTACAGATGAGGTGACTGAGGCACAGAGAAGTTAGGTGACTTGCCGAAAGTCACACAGCTGACAGTTGGCAGAGCTGGGATTTGAACCCATGACCTCTGACTCCAAAGCTCGGGCTCTTTCCACTGAGCCACGAAATCCTTCTTGCGGCAGTCCGAGCCCCACCCACTCACCTCACCCTGCCGCCCCGCTGGAGGCGGAGGGCTGGTAGAGGTGTGAGGGCCCCCAGGCTGGGTGGAGTGAGTCCTGTCTCACACCCTTTGGGGGGTTCTGGAGCTCGTTAGTGTCTGATGCCTGAGGACACGGGGGCTGCGGGGGCAGGGTGCCGGATGGGGTGCCAACCTCCAGCATGTTTTGTCGTCCACACTTTTATTCTAACTTTCCTGCTGCTTTGCCGTGTGACCGCGGGCATGCTACCTCTCTCTGATTTGGGGAAATGAAAAAATAATTAAGCCCTGTGTCGTCCCTCCCCCCCCGCGACTCTCCCGGTTTCAGGTTGGGCTGGTGGGGATCCTGGTGGGCGCCGTCGTGGCCCTGGCGTCCGTGGCCCAGCTCTGGCATGACGAATGGGCAGTGCTGGCTATCTCCCTGCAGGTGGGTGGGCCTGACCGGGGTCTTTTCTGGGGGTGCCTGCCTGGGCAGTCAGTAATCCTGGGTCGTGGTCGGGGGGAGCCGGATACTTGTCCCTGAGTAACTGGCCAGGATCATTGGTTGGGGGGTGGAGGGGCGTCAGGATGTCCCTGTCCCCGGATAACGGGTCAGGGGATGAGGGCTGTGGAGGTGGGGGGACATGGGGGTCCTGGTCCCTGGATAACTGGCTGGGCCAGGGTGCCGGGGAAGAAGTGGTTGGGGCAGGGTGTCTCTTGGGTTCTTGGGTAACTGGGTGTGGTCGGGGGCCAGGGAGGTGGCGGGGGGTGCGGTGTCCCCCATCCTGGGTAACAGGCCGGGATGTCCCCAGGGCACTGCTCCGTTCCTGCACATTGGGGCCGTCGTCACGGTGACCTTGCTGTCCTGGCTGGTGGCTGGCCAGTTTGCCCGGACAGAGAAAGTCTGTGAGTGACCGGCCTGCCCAGTCCCATAGCCCCCCATCTCTGGCCCCAGGGGTTTAGGGGGACTGCGGTCACTTCCACCCCAGAGTCAGCCTCATGGGATCCACTTAGCCCTGCTCCCTCTCCCTTCTCCGTCCTTCCTTTGGGGGGTACCTCCTGAACCTTCCTGAGGGAGGCTCTCCTTCCCAAATTCCCGTCCTCCCTGTGGGCTGGGCTGGACGCCCCCCACCCCGGCCCCGTCCGGGTCAGACCACGCTCCCCCTCTTCCCCCGACCCCGCAATGGGCCTGGCTCCAACCCAACAGTCTGGGCTGGGTTCTGCCCTGTGTTTAGCATCTCAGGTGGTGATCTTTACTGGCTACTTTGCTGTGGTTTTGGCGCTGTACCTAGTGCCCCTGACCATCTCATCCCCCTGCATCATGGACAAGAAGGACCTGGCTCCCAAACCCGCCATCTTTGGCCACCGGGGGGCACCCATGGTGAGAGCTATCCCTGCCTCTGTTTCCCCCACACCTCGGTGCTGCTCGGTGCTTCCCCACGGGATCTGGGCCCTGCAGCCCCGGGCTCACGGTCGGCCCACACCCTGGGCGGCCTCCACAGGTCACGGGGGCCGGGACTCGGTTCCCTCCCGCAGCTGGCGGAGGGGGACCAGGCCTCTCGCTCTCCACCGCCACCAGCTGAGGTGCGCCGCTTCCGACTGCCACCCCCGGGCTCCCCTCCAGTCCCTGCCCCGACATGGGCTCCCACGGGCTCCCTCTGCCTCTCCCGGGATAGTGGGGAACAATGGGTTCTTGCCCTTTCCCCCTTCCCGATCTGACCTTTGTCCCTCCCGCCCGCTGGCCGTCCATCCGTCCGTACGCAGCTGGCCCCTGAGAACACACTGATGGCTTTCCGCCAGGCCGCCGAGCAGCAGCTGTCTGGGTTTCAGACCGACGTCGTCATCAGGCAAGGCTGCTGCGCTCTGGTCCTTGGGGCTCCGTTTTCTTTGGCCCCGATCTTCCCCGCACCCTTGCCCACTTGCCCTCTGGCCCTTCTCTAACCCTAGAGCACCTTGCAGTCAGGAGCACGTGTGCATACACACATACGCACACACTCGCTTGAGAGCACTCCCCCCAGCCAGTGGCTTTTCTCTCTGCTCGCTGAGAGTTCCGGGAAGGGCAGGTTTGTGGGCACTGCTGTGACCCATCCTCGGGTGGCCCACTGGAGCCCGGGGCGGCGGGAGGACAAGAGGTAGTCGGGCACTGTGTCCGCGGGGGCGGGGGTGGTGGTGGCGTGGCAGTGCCCCATGGAGCGCGCGTAGGGTGGGGTGTGAGACAGTGGCACTCAACCCCGCAGCCACGACGGGGTCCCATTCCTGCTGCATGACGCAACACTGAGACGCACAACTGACGTGGCTGAGCGCAACCCCAAGCTCGCCCATCTGCCCGCCTCCATGCTCAACTGGACTGACTTGGAGCAGCTCAATGCAGGGCGCTGGTTCCTGGAGGTGGGTGTCGTAGGGGAGTGGCGGGGGCTGTGGGGCCGGGGTGGGAGGGTGCCGGGCACGCGGGGATGGAGGAGGACAAATCGAGCTTCCCATCCATTCAGCCGAGGGCTTCTGAGTGCACCGTCGCCACCCCCCAGCCATAGGTCTCGGTTTGCCCCTCCGTAGAGCAGGGAAAGGCTCGTCGGCCCCCACTGCCTGCTCCGTGACCTCCCCTGGGCCGGGCTCTTTCAGACCGACCCGTTCTGGACGGTGAGCCACCTGTCCGGCCCAGAGCGCAGAGAGGCAGGGAACCAGTCGTTGTGTAAGTTAGCTGACCTGCTGCAGCTCCTGGGCCCCCGGGCCAACTTGACGCTGCTCCTGAGCCTGCAGCGCCTGCCGCACAACCACCCGTACCGTGCCTCTGCCGCCAACCGCACGCTGGACGCCATCCTCGGCTCCCCCGTCCCGCAGAGCGCCGTGAGTGGCGGGGGCGGGGCCGTGCGGGTGCTCCCCGGATCTGCAGGTCGTGGGGTCATATGCTCCCGGGGTCTGGGGTCCACTGGAGGAAAACTGCTGAATGTCCTTCCCTAGTCCCAGAACTCAGCTGAGACTGAAGCTGCACTGGAGAGGGCCGACGAGGCCCCAGGGGCCTCTGGGGACTGCCAGCCGCACATGTGCTTGCTTGTGTGTGTGTCAGTGTCCAGTGTCTTCTCCCTCCCCCCCATGCACACACAGACACACACACAGTCACTCTCCAGCCCCTTGGCACTCCTAGAGGCAGGTGGCTGCCCATCCCAGCCCTAAAACACAGTCCCCCCCTCCTACCTCCCTGCAGAAATTCCTTTCTGTTGTCTAATTGAAGGCCCCCAGCACCTTCCTCTGCCTGGCAGGTGATGTGGCTGCCCCAGAGCCACCGGCAGCTGGTGAAGGAAGTGGCACCAGGCATCCAGCTGGCAGCGGGCACTAAGGAGGATGCGGCCAGTTTGAGGCGAGAGGGCATCCAGAGGGTTAACCTGCGCTACACTCAGGTCTCCAGCCAGGACATCAGGTACACCCTGCCCTGCCCTGCTTTGCCCTGCCCGCCTGGTTGCCCCCTGCCCTCCTCTCTATCCTCCTTCCCCCAATCCCTCCTGCCCTCCTCTCCTCTATTTCCCCTTGACCCAAACTGTGCTTCCCACCCAGAGCCCAACGCCCAACCCTCTCAGTCCTAGGCCCAGCAGGGGCCTGGGTGGAGTTGTCAGGTTTGGGGTACGATACTTCGTTCCGTGGCCCAGATCCAGTTTCTAGGCTGAAAAGGGGCAGGGTTGGGATTTTCAAAACCAGGAACAGGTTGGACAGGGCAAACCAGAAATTGCCGTTCCCCAAATGTCTCCACCCCCCAGGGTAAGGGGTATCCGCTGGAAATGGAGGGTGGCAGGTTCACACCAACCACGGGAAACACTTCTTCCCCCAGCGGGACGAGCACAGGGAATCTATTCCTTAAGGGAGTCATGCAACCAGGATCAACGGCTGGGCCAGATGGATTTGGACAGATCTGTGGACAGACATCCCCTCTGGGTCCCAGGGGGAATGTCAAGGATGGAGAGGGGAGAATCAGGAGTGTAAGATGGGCTGTGCTGGTTCACGGGGGGAGAGTCGGGGATGGAGAGGAGAGTCTGGGGAGTTGGATGGTCCATTCTGGGTCACTGATGAGAGAGAGATGGAGAGGGGAGAGTCAGGAGGGTTGGATGGTCCATCTCTAACCATGTTCAGGAGGACAACAAGGACATGTCCCTCCCAGCTTTCTGTTGCCACTGCTAGAGTTGTGGGCTGGATGGGCAGATGGGGCAGGGGAGGGCTCCTGCCCTACAGATAAGCCACTGCCTGGTAAGGGAGGCAGGACATGAGGGAAGGGTCCTGAATTAGAAAAACCCATGTTTCTGCTCTCAGGGGGATACTGGTCCATTTTGGTCCTAGCACCTAGCCCAGTGCCAAATGGGGCAGGGAAGTGCATCATCTGGACTTTATCCATCAGTGGTATTTATTAAATGTTTACTGTGTGCAGAGCACTGTACTAAGCACTTGGAAGAGTACAGTACAACAAAGTTGGTAGACACACCAAGAGGTTATATAGTCTAACGTGGGTGACAGACAATATAAATTATGGGCATGTACACAAGTGCTGAGGGTGGGGTGACTATCAAATAATAATAATAATAATGATGGTATTTAAGTGCTTACTATGTGCTAAGCACTGTTCTAAGCACCTGGACCTTAATCCCCATTTTACAGAAGCACTGGGGTAGATACAAGGTAATCAGGTTGTCCCATGTGGGGATCACAATTTTAATCCCCATTTTACAGATGAGGTAACTGAGGCACTGAGAAGTAAAGTGACTTGCCCAAAGTCACACAGCTAAGTGGGGGAGCCGGGATTAGAACCCATGACCTCTGACTCCCAAGCCCGGGCTCTTTCCACTAAGTCACGCTGCTTCTCAAATACTTAAAGGATACAGATCCAAATGCATAGGTGATGCAGCTGGGAGGGGGAGTTGGGGAGATGAGGTCTTAGACAGTGAAGGGCTCTTGGAGGAGATGTGATTTTTTTTTTTTAATAAGGCTTTAAAGGTGGGGAGAGTGAGGGTCTGTTGGATCTGAAGGGGGAGGGAGTTCCAGGCCAGAGGCAGGGCTTGAGTGAGGGGTCGGTGGCCAGATAGGTGGGATCGAGGTACAGTGAGTAGGCTGGTGTTAGAAGAGCCAAGTGCAGGCTGAGTTGCAGTTGGAGTTCAGAGAGGTGAGGTGGGAGAGGGCGAGGTGATTGAAGGTTTTAAAGCTAACAGGAGTTTCTGTTCAGTGTGCTGAGAAGCAGTGTGGCCTAATGGATAGAGCACACGCCTGGGAGTCAGAAGGACCCTGGTCCTAATCCTGGCTCCCCCACTTGTCTGCTCTGTGACCTTGGGCTAGTCACTTAACTTCTCTGTGCCTGTTACCTCATCTGTAAAACGGGGATTAAGACTGAGTCCTACGTGGGAGAGGGATTTTGTCCAACTTGATTAACTTGTGTCTACCCCGGCGCTTAGTATCAGTGCCTGGCACATAGTAAGCGCTTAACAAATACCATTAAAAAAAAGATGCAGAGGTGAATGGGCAGCGCTTGGAGATTCTTGACCAGTGGGGAAACATGGACTGAATGGTTTTGTAGAAAAATAACCCGGGCAGCAGAATGAAGTATGAACTGGAATGGCGTGTTTTGTTTTGTTCTCTGTCTCCCCCTTCTAGACTGTGAGTCCGTTGTTGGGTAGGGACCGTTTCTATATGTTGCCGATTTGTACTTCCCAAGCGCTTAGTACAGTGCTCTGCACACAGTAAGCGCTCAGTAAATACGATTGAATGAATGGAAGGAGAGGAAAGGGTGGATTTTAGAGGTGTCGGGAAGGTCGAACTGCCGGGATTTAGGGACAGATTGAATCTGTGGGTTGAATGAGAGAAATGAGTTGGGGACAGGGCAACCCCGGTACAAACACCCTGTTCATCTGCTGCCTAAGGCCTCACGGGACACTCACACCGCTAATGAATATTAAACCCGAGACCTCCAGCCCGACGTATTGGTTTAAAGTTGTCTCCCAACTTTAGGGGCGTGGAGCGGGGGCTGGGGGGGAAGACCCTGATAGCCCGTGTCCGGCAGGTTTGGTTGCTGCTGCTCACTGTACCCTGTGTCTTGTGTTCACCCTGTCCCTTGCCCCTGAGGTATGTTGTTCTTCCCTCCCCGTTAGATGGTGAACTCCCAAGGCCGGGCCTGACCCCGTGCCTAACCTGGCCCGGCGCCTGGCTTGCAGACCGCAGGAACAGTCACCCTTGCAAATGCAGGATGGAGCAGGGCTCAGGGGGCAACTCTGAACGGGGCCCAGGGAGGGGGGCACCCCCTGCTCGTGGATGGGCAATCCGAGGCCCGGAGAGGGTCAGCAGAACCAAGACCCAGGGGTGCGGAGGCCCAGCCATCCCCAGTGTTCTCCCTGGGCTATCACGGCCCCTGGGCCCTCGCCCCGACGCCCGCCCAGCTTGTGCCCCGTCCCCAGGGAGTACCGGGCCCAGAATGTGTCGGTCGGCCTGTTCACCGTCAATGAGCCGTGGCTCTTCTCCCTCCTGTGGTGCGCTGGGGTCCAGTCCGTCACGTCCGACAACACCCTCGCCCTCTCCAACGTGCCTTCCCCTGGCTGGATCCTGGTGAGGGCGGCCGCGAGGGCGAGGCGGGGCGGTGGGCCGGGGTTGGGGGGATCGGGGCCTCTCTCTCCTCGGGAGCCGGTGACTCAGGCTGGGAACAGAGTCCCTTGGGGGCTGGGGGAGACCAGCATCTTGGAGTCTCTCAACCCCCAAGGTTGGGTCGGGCTCTTGGGCTAGGCTGGGCTGAGGCGGGGCAAAGATCTCCATTTACCTGGGCCAGGGCAGAGCGGCAGCCCAACTCCCCATTTCTGACAAGCGTCCAGCGGGACTCGAGTCTGACCCATTAATTACCATTTGGGGAGTTGGCTGCCGTCAGCCCTCGGTTCTTCTCAGACGTGGGGGGGGTCCCTGTGGGGGTGGGTGCAATCGTGGTAGCAAGGCTGCCCACTCTCTAGCCTGCTCCCAGCCTGCCCTGGGACTCCTTTATGGCATCAAAATCCCTCCAAGCCAAGTAACAGACAGGCAGGGCAACAGGATGAGACGGGTTTCTCTGGACCCATCCAAAAATCTGTCCCAGAGGAGAGCCCTTGTTGTCCTGTGGCTCTATCTATCTATCTATCTATCTATCTATCTATCTATCTATCTATCTATCTATCTATCTATTTATCTATCTATCTATATACATACACACACATACACATACATATATATGCAGGAAGGCACAGGCTGGCCCCCTCAGCCTGAGGAACTGTGGCCTGTCAGGATGGCCCCTCTTAGATTCCACTTGGCCCCCCCGCACCCTCTGGAAATCCCAGTGCCATCCATCCATCCATCCGCAGCGGCCAGAGCTCCCCCCACTGCCCTGGGGTGGCTGACCAAGGATATAATAATAATGATGTTGGTATTTGTTAAGCGCTTACTATGTGCAAAGCACTGTTCTAAGCACTGGGGTAGATACAAGGTGATCAGGTTGTCCCACGTGGGGCTCACAGTCTTAATCCCCATTCTACAGAAGGGGTAACTGAGGCCCAGAGAAGTGAAGTGACTTGCCCAAAGTCACACAGCTGACAAGTGGCAGAGCCGGGGTTTGAACCCATGACCTCTGACTCCAAAGCCCGGGCTCTTTCCACTGAGCCACGCTGCTTTAAGGATCTAAATGGTAGCCAGATCCATGGGCGTGCAGACATCCACGGCCGTGCTCCCATGCTCCTCTCTTATGTGCACACATGGACATGTTCCTTGGCCCTAGCCCACATGGGTACAGTCCTCCTCTTGTGCACACATGCAAGCATGCCCCCCATCTCATGCACACTCAGGTTCCCTCCCCTCTAATTTCTCCCACCCAAGTGCAAACGCCGTGGACCCCGTATGCCTCTTGCTCCTTTGGCATCACCCAAACCCCACGGTAACTATTCCGTCAGCAGTGGGAGGCCCGGCTGCTGTGAGGACGTTTTGGAGGCCAGAGTCGGGCTGGGAGGGGCCGGGAGTCCGGAGGCTCAGTCCTGGGAGGGACGCCTCTCCTAGAAGCCCCTCCCTCCGCCGAACCTGAGTGTCCTGGCTTCCTTCCAGCCCCCCGACGAGTACTTTCTCATCTGGCTCACCTGTGACCTCATCTCCTTCACTGTCATCGTGGGCGTATTTGTGCTGCAGAAGTGAGTGACCTGGTCCCCTTGCCCTCCCCTTCTTGAAATGCCCTGCGTGGTCCCGGGAGGCTGCGGGATCCCGGAGGGTGGAGAGGAGGTTGGAGGTCTTGGGGTTTTAGCCGGGTGGTGCTGCCCTGCCCCAGCCTCTGCACCTGCTCCACTTTCCACCAGAGAAGAGGCAAGAGACCCAGAGTCTAACCCTGCCCCTGCCCTGCTGGGTGACCTTGGGCAAGTTTCTTTACCTCTCTGGGCTATGGGAAACTATTTGTTGCCTCCTCGTGGTGGTGCGAGGGTGCGCTGTGCCAACCGATGTGAGGATGCACAGTGCTTACTGATTTGAAGACACACAGTGCTTACTGGTGGGAGAGCACTGTGGGAAACAGCCCAGGGCTGGGCAAGTCCAGGGATTGGGAGTCAAAGGTCATACCCTTGGCCTGGGCCCAGTTAGATTTTTCTCTTTCCACTTCTATCTTCCCACCCTTCCTGGAGGCTCCAACACTGGGGCAGGAGACTCTTTCGGCTGAGCTCAACCCGCCAGCCTGCCCTAGATCTTGGACCCCCAAACCGACAGAGGGCTTGGGCAGTCCTGACTGGGGGGCAGAGCCAGATCCGGGAACCCACGGACCAGGGACCCAGGGGCTGACTTGCGGGGGGGGCCTGGGGCCCTCCCCCTCCCGCTGTGGCCCCGGTGGGACGTGCCCGTGTGTCCGTCCACCTGGGCGGCTAGGTCCGGGAGGTGCGACATGGTGGCTGGCGGGGGTCAGGGTTGGAGGCAGCTGTCGCTTCTCCCACCCCCGCCGCCCCCCACCCTCCTTGCCCGTCCGCCCCCTCGGCCTCGCCATCTCGGCCGTTCTAGGCCTCGGGCTCTGATCGTGTGCGTGTCCTCCCTCTCTTTCTGCTGCATTTGGCATCTCACAGCTATCACTTAATCAGGTAACCGGGGGCTCCCCGCTCCGCTGACCCCTGCCGCCTCCGCCTCCCCCGCCCTGGGGCTGCCTCCCCCGCTCCCTCTCCCCCTGGCTCATCTTCCCATCTCCTGCCCCATTTCTGTCTGTGCTCCAGGGTCTGTGCAGAACGGGGACGTGGGCCTTTCTCTGCCCTGCCTCATCTGCCTAAAGCCATTGAGTGGGAGACCTTAGAAGGGTAGGGGGTAGGGGGACCAGAATCTGTGACGGGACTCCACTTGCCTGTCCCTCCTCAGCCACCCCGCTCCGACCACCACGTGGGATTGAAGGCCAGCCTAGGCCCGGCCCTGGGACCCCCTGAGGCTGAGGTGCCCCATGATTCCCCAACTTTGGGGATTAGGGGGGTTCATCCCTCATCCCATCCTCCACGCTTTGAGCTTTGAGCCTCATGAGACGGTGGATCATCGTGGTCTTGGCTAGACTTGGGGGTCTCTCTGGGTTTCTCCCCCGCTGCGGCTGTCCGGCGGTGCGGCTCCCTCTCTCTGGCTCTGTCTGTCTGTCTTGTCTTGTCCGCCACTCTCCTTGGAGCACCCCTGGAGGCTGTGGCCCGTGCCCGCCCCAGCGCCTCTTCGCCCACCCGTGGAGCCCGGAGCACGGGATATAGAAACCGCTGGGGATCAGTTGGGGAAGGTCTTTCCTTGCTCCCCACTGTCCCCACATGCTCCTGCCAGTGGGGAGGGCCAAGGGCAGCCACCCTCCAGAGGCCACTTTGTACCTGCTCTTTCCTCACCTGGGACCAGATGTCCCAGGAAGAGGAGGGGCCCCCCCCCCTCACCAACAAGGCATTGTCTGCAGTCTATCCTACATCCCTCCTGCGGTGGCAGCTGGTTTCCTCTTGTTGCTGGGACGGATGTGGTTTAGGTGCCGGCAGCCCATCCTTCTGCAGTAGAGGGCTCCCAAAGCTTGATTGATTGACTGCCTGTGGCTGGGGGCGGGCGTGGGTGGGCGTGATTGGAGATCGGGGGAAGTGCGCAGATAGAGGTGGTGTGGACGGGCTGGAGGCGGAGGTGTGGGCACCGGCGGGTGTGGATGGCCGAGGGGGAGGTGTGGACGCAGGCGGTGACACCCATCAGCCACAGTGGGGAAGAGTCGGTCAGTCAGCCCGTGCTGCCCGTGACATGGAGGGAAGGGGGCTGGCACCACGGAGGGCCCCTCGAGCCCCTGCCCCCTGGCAGAGTGTGAAGCCCCCATGGTGAGGGGTGAAGCCAGTGTGTCTGGCTTCTGCTCTCCATAGGCGGGGGCGGGCAGGCCGGGGCCGCTGCCCTTTGGGCCCCAGGCCTGGAAGGGTTGTTGCTGGGCCCTGGCAGGAGGCTGACCCCCAGCCCCCGGCCCGTCTTTCCCGCAGGTGGAGGTGGGGCAGCGCCCGCACCTACAATCCCGAGCAGATCATGCTCAGTGCCGCCGTACGCCGCTCCAGCCGTGACGTCAAGATCATGAAAGAGAAACTCATCTTCTCAGGTAGTGGGGACCCCCGGGTCCAGCCCCAGGCTGTGGGGCCCCCTTGGGGGTGAAGGGCGGTCCCCGACCCCCCGCTGCCCTCACCACCCCCTCCGAAGCTGCCCCATCCCTTGGTGACACCACCACCTCCCACCCCTCGATCCTCCCCTAGAGATCAACGACAGCGTGGAGAGCGTAGATGAGTTGGGCTTAGCCTGCGGCCACGACGGCTACTCGAACCGCGCGGTCACCCCCGTGCAGCTGCGCCGTGGAGCCGGGACACCCAGGGACCAGTGATGATGTGCTCGCCCTCACCCCAGACTCCCCATCTCCGCCCCCCACCTCCAGTCCCGACCGAGTGAGCAAGTCCTGCCGGGCAGGCCCCCAGGGCTGACCACCCCACCCCTCTGACCTGCGGGAGAGGGCGGGGAAGGGTATGTATCCCCACGAGTCCCGGGCACCACCACCCTGCCACCATGGGATGCGGGGGTGCCTCAAGGGGCACGCACCGAACCGCTCCCAGAGGGCAGGGGCACCAGCCCCGCTCCCCAATGTAAATACTCAAGCACAAGGAGGACCAGGAGAGGAAATAACTTATTTAATGATGGGAGCCTGTCCTCCGCCCCCTCCCCTAGCCACACGCGGCAGGGCCAAGGATGGGGAGGGACCCGGGACCTTCCCCATTCTGCTCCTTCCCTCCCCTCCCTCCCCGGAGATGCAACTGGACTTTGATGCCACCCTCTGTCCCAACCCCCTCCCCGTGGGGATTTTATTTATTTATTTGGTTCCGGAGCCCCAGGAGGCTGAAGAGGATTGGGGGTGCTGGACTGGCCCCAGGGTACCCAGGGTCTGGCAGGGGGGTGGAGCGGAGGAGGTGGAGGAGGTGGGCAGGGCTGATCCAAGAGTTCCTCTCGCCACAGATGGGGCAGCTGCCCCAGGGTAGAACCGGAACCCGCCCCCACCCCCCTTCACCCTCTGTGAAATAAACTTTCAGTATCTCTGAGCTCCCTGCCTGCCGGCCTGTTTTCTGCACGGTGTCCCCCTTCTGTTTGAATCCCCAGGGGTCACTGGGTCCAGCCTCGTGTGGAGTGATCTTTGGGGTGGAGTCTTGCCTCCCCCATTTAAGCTAGGCACCAGTTTTTCTAGCCTTGGTATCTCCACCCATGCCAAGGCTCCCAGGCACGAATGCCAAAACAGGCTGGACACAGGGAAGGGTCCTGCAGACGGGGGTCACGGGTGTCATCGCATCTAATACCCTGTTTCCAGACAAGTGAGATTCCTTGGGCTCTGGTCTGGGCGAGGGGGTGGTCGGTCACCCTGGAAGCAGAGCCCCCAGACCCTTGCTCAACTTGCGGTCAGAGCAGGAGGTGACCTTGCTCCTGCCCGTTGGATGGCTTTGTGCAGAGTTTCAGCTTGCAGTCGGATGGTCCTCAGTTTTTTGTTTTAAAGAAATATATATATATTTACTGTGTACTTGTGCTAGACTGTAAACTTGTTGTGGGTAGGAACTGTGTGTGTCAACTGTTGAATTGTACTCTCCCAAGCACTTAGTACAGTGCTCTGTACACAGTAAGTGCTCATTAAAGGAAGCAGCTTGGTGTAGTGGCTAGAGCCCGGGCCTGGGATTCAGAAGGTCATGGGTTCTAATACTGGCTCTGCCACTTATCTGCTGTGTGACCTTGGGCAAGTCACCTAACTTCTCTGTGCCACAGTTGTCTGTAAATGGGGATTAATATTGCGAACCCCACGTGGGACGGGCTGTGTCCAGTGTGATTATCTTGCATCTACCCCAGTGCTTAGTACAGTGCCTGGCACATAGTAAGTGCTTAACAAATATCATCATTGTCCTTATTATTAAATACCAGGGATGGTGATGTGCCAGGCACTGTTTTAAGCTCTGGCAGGCTAATCGGGTTGGACCTAGTCCATGCCCTCCATGGGCTAAGTCTTCATCCCCATTTTATAGATGAGGGAACTGAGGCACAGAAAAGTGAAGTGAATTGCCCAGGGTCACCCAAACGACAAGTACCGGAGTAAGCATTAGAACTCAAGTCCTCTGACTCTGAGGAGCAGGCACTTTCACTAGGCCATGCTGAGAAGCAGCACGGCTCAGTGGAAAGAGCAGGAGCTTGGGAGTCAGAGCTCTGCCACTTGTCAGCTGTGTGGCTTTGGGCAAGTCGCTTAACTTCTCTGTGCCTCGGTTCCCTCATCCATAAAATGGGAATTAAGACTGTGAGCCCCACGTGGGACAACCTGCTTACCTTGTACCTACCCCAGTGCTCGGCACGTAGCAAGCGCTTAACAAATACATTATTATTCTTAATTATTATTATTATTATTTTCAGTTCCCTGTGGAAGGTCACCCTAAGGCCTCGGTCAGGGCGGGTGGAGTGGAGGAAAGGACCCCCAGTCTGCGCCTGCGCCCCAGGGCACCTGTCACAAATCCAGGTGTGCTCGGCACCGTGGGTCCTGCCCTCCGAGGCCTATTTGCCACACGTGCCCCTACCTCCACGTGTCCCTCGGGTGGGGCTGCTGGTTTGGGGAGTGGAGCAGGGGGTCGGGGGTTATGGGGGTCGCTACATTTCTGAGCCGATGGCAGGGAGTGCAGGAACACCCGGCCAACGATGCCTGCACACGGGCAGGCAAGCAAGCCCACCCTCGCTCCCGAACGCGTCCTTCGTCCCACCCACCCACCCTGGAGGCTGCAGGTAAGAGCCCCATTCGCCGTTTGTTCTGGGGAAAGAGGGAGAGATACAGGAGCCAGAGGTCTCATGATTGGGAACCCCCAGGCTCCAGACCGGGCCGAGTGCGGGGTTGGTCAATCCATCGTATTTGTTGAGCACTTACTGTGTGCAGAGCACTGTACTGGGCGTTTGGGAGAGTACAATAGACCAGTATAACACATTCCCTGCTCACGAGCTTACTGTCTGGGAGGGGAGACAGACACTGCTGTAAATAAATTGTAGATATGGACATAAGTGCTGTGGGGCTGGGAGGGGGCGTGAATTAAGGGAGCAAGGCAAGGCTGCGGGGAAAAGAGTGGGAGAAGAGGAAAGGAGAACTTTCAGGGAAGACCTCTTGGAGATGTGCACTTCGTTCAATCGTATTTATCGAGCGCTTACTGTGTGCAGAGCACTTCAATGAGGCTTTGAAATGGGGGAGAGTAATTGTCGGATGTGAGGAGGGAGGATGTTCCAGGCCGGAGGCAGGATGAGGGTGAGGGGTCGGCGGCGAGATAGACAGTGAGTAGGTTGGCATTAGAGGAGCCAAGTGTGCCGGCTGGGTTGTAGTAGGGTAGCGAGATGAGGTAGGAGGGGGCAAGGTGAGTGCTTTAAAGCTGATAGTAATGAGTTTATTTTTGATGTGGTTACAATCTAGAGGGAGAGACATTAATATAAATAAATTATGGAAACATGAGTCTGCCAAGAGGGAGAGATCAGTGTGGGAGATATAGATTTGGGAATCATCCACATAGCGATGGTAGTTGAAGCCATGAGAGCGACTGAGTTCTCCAAGGGAGTGGGAGATGGAGGAAGTAGATGGGCACCCTGACTACTGAGCCTTGCGAGACTCCGTTAGATGGGAGACGCAGCGTGGTTCAGTGGAAAGAACACAGGCTTTGGAGTCAGAGGTCATGGGTTCAAATCCCAGCTCTGCCAACTGTGTGACTTAGGGCAAGTCACCTAACTTCTCTGTGCCTCAGTTACCTCATCTGTAAAACGGGGATTAAAACTGTGAGCCCCCCATGGGACAACCTGATCACCTTTGTAACCTCCACAGCGCTTAGCATATGGTAAGTGCTTAATAAATACCATCATTGTTATTATTATGGGAGGCTGAGGAGCCCCCAAAAGACCGAGACAGAGCTGAGACATCAGGGATAGGAGAATCAGGAGAGGACGGTGTCAGTGATGCCAAAATTGGATGTTCCCAAGCGCTTAGTTCAGAGCTCTGCACATTGAGTGCTCAATAAATACGACCGACTGATGTGGTTCAGGCAGGGGGTTGTCGACAGGGTCAGAGAGGCCAAGGATGAGGATGGCGTCGGGGGCAGATGCAGCTGCTCCCATCACCTCCCTGACAGGCGTGGGGTGGGACACAAAGGCCCACAGAGATCCAGCAGACTCAGGGACGGAGGTCTGTGTGTGTGTCTGTCTGGGAAACAGACAGTATTTGTCAAACAGTTACTATGTACCAGGCACTGTACTAAGCGCTGGGTTAGGTGCAAGCTTATAAAGTTGAACAGTCCCCATCTTTCCCTTAGATTGTAAAAATCCTTGAGCAAAACTCACGTTCACTTAATTGTAGCATTTGCTGAAATGCGTATTTCACATCAAGCATTGCGCGGAATTAAAGGACAGGACCTGGTGTAATGTTAATTGTGCTGCTTGTTTACTGGGTGAAGTTTTTTAATGGCTCTTAACGTTTTTCTATAGTCATTCATTCAGTTGTATTTATTGAACACTTCCTGAGGGCACAGCAGTGTACTGAGAGCTTGGGAGAACACCAGACAACAATAAACAGTGACATTCTCTACCCACAAGTTTTGTCTAGAGGTGTGGAGACAGACATCAATACAGGTAAAATTACAGATCTGTACCCAAGTGCTGTGGGGCTGGGAGAGGGGCGAAGAGCAAAGGGAGCAAACCAGGGCAAACCAGAAGGGAGTGGGGGAGAAAGAAAAGTGAGGAGCACTATATTCCAGACACTGCACTAAATGCTCAACAAATTTAGTGAAGTTCATCCTATTGCCTTAGCTAGCAAGAGCATATGGCACTTCAGGTGGTGGGCTTGTCCCTGATTTCTAAAGGGTTTTGGACAAAAATCATGGAGCTCTGAAGGAACCTCTAACTGTGGAAACTGCTCAAAGTGCAGGCTGAGCCCCTCTATTCCTCTAAACCCACTCCCATGGCTCTAACTATCGTTGCTTTCAATAGTTACTTGAGTGCTCAGGAGCATAGAGTTGGTTTCCTGCCTCTGTCCAACTCAGCATGGACAAATACACCATGCTGAGTATGCTCTACTCCACTGCTTGCATTTTTTCCATTCAGCCTGCCACTCCACTCTTCAAAAACCTCCAATGCCAAGTGCTTAGTGCATGCAGACCAGTGCTCTACACTAAGAGAATGCACATGTAGGCTTAGACATTCCTCTATGCCTCAACTACCTAGTCTGCAAAATGGGGTTCTCAGGGCCCTGTGTAATGTGCCCTGAGGTGGGGGGAGTCAGACACTGGGGGTTTCATGGACTTTGACTTGGGAGGGCAGTGGATATAGGATAAAATAGAATAACAGTGCTTAGAAGAGAGTAAAATAGATAAGGGTGAATGTGATGGCCTAAAATTTAGCCTAGTGCCTAAACTTTTGCCAACTCCTGCTTCCATTTCTCCACAGCTGTTAGCCTTGGGAGTCCAGGGATGGAGGCCACAGCAGCAAGCTGAGGCTGGTTGGCAGGGGGCCCATGTCTCTCACCCCTAAAAGAGCTGTGGGTTGGCCTGTGCAGCAATTCACGTTCAAGGCAAGTGGAACCAGTAGCCTCCTTCACATTCCACTGTGGTCCTTGGTTCCAAGGACCAAACATTTTAATGTCTCCTTCCTTCATACCCCTTGTCAACCCTGGGACATTGTATTCCCTCCAACTTATTCTCCCCCTTGGTTTGGAACTGGCTGAAGTGATTAAAATGTCAAATTCAGACCTGTGTCTTGAGGGAAGAGAGGAGAAGCTTGAAGGGGGCAGGGAACAGGTATTGCTCCCCTCCTAACTTAGATGAATGCTGTCAGACACTGTATTGCCTGGGTCCCCCCCCACTCCTTGTCTCCCTCCAACCCGTAGCACCGACTTGTCCGCAAAAACAGCAGCTCCCTGCTTGGTATTTTAGGGCTTTATTAACTGGCAGGTTGGGGCATCCAGGTCCACAGTGGAGGTCCAGTCCTGAAAGCAAGAGCAGACAGGGTAGAAGCAGGGTCTCTTGGAGAGCACCCCTGCCCTCTCCCCCGACCACAACCCTGTGTGCCTAGGGCAGAGAACATACCGTCCATCAGGCAGTGGGGACAGGCTGGGGTAGGGGTGGCTGTTCGGGCTTGGCCCCCTTCTGCTCGGAGACGGGGGTCGTGGGCAGCACCTCCTCCTTGGGCTCGACGATGCTGACGTGGTCAGGCAGTGGTTTCTTGGGCCCGATCTTGCCACTGGGGTCCCAGGGGAGCATGATCTTCACTTTGATGCCCAGCACCCCTGAGGGAGGGAGGGAGGGAGGGCTGGTGTGAGCCCGTGGGCCAGCCTTGTGCCAAAGCCTCCCCCTCCACCCCCATCCCAAGAGTGGCTGACTTGACCCTTCTCAGACAAATGCCTCAGAATCCACCATGGCATGGGCTCTGGCACCACAGCCTTCCCACACAGCGCCCCAGAACGGGGCCCTGGGTGAGGGGGGCGGGCACGCAGGACCCTTTCTGACTCGTCATCGTCTCATCACCGAAGGGCGTGGGGCCGGCCCCCTCCCCCTCCCGCAGTCGGCGCCTCCCAGCCCACTCACCCTGCCGCAGGAGCACGTGGCGCACGGCTGTGTCCACGTAGTAGTTGACCGGGTCGCCGCTGTGGATCATCAGACCGTCTACAAACTTCATGGACTTTGCCCTCTGGCCCCGCAGTTTCCCAGACACGACCACCTCGCAGCCTTTGGCCCCGCTCTCCATGATGAAGCGCAGGACGCCGTAGCACGCCCTGAATGGGTCAGGGGAGAAGAAATGCACTGCACGTCAGCCCTGCCCCCCACCTCCCAGGCTCCGTGAGACAGCCCTGCTCCTCCTCAGACAAATGCCTCAAGATCCATCAGCGCAGGATCCCCGGCCGTGACACCCCCGTGCCCAGCCCCGCAGAACGCGGGCCTGGGCGGCAGGGGAAGCACCGGCCTTGTGGGGTCCGGTCAGCCTCGTCATCGTCTCATCACGGAAGGGGAGGGAGAGGGGAGGGGTGTGGGAGCGCCCTTTACCTGCGCACAGCCAGGCCCCCCAGGAGCTTGTAGCGCAGGGACTCAGCCTGGGCGATGGCACACAGCCCACGTGTGGCCACCTTCTCCGCATACAGCTGCAGGGGACAGGAGGAAACACAGGGTGGATTAGTCATGGGGAGAAGGGTGGCACTGACCCACAGACCACCTGTCTGCCTCGATTAGACTTTTAGCTCGCTCCTCAAAACCCCTGGCCCTGTACTTTACGAACAAAATTTAAACCATCAGGCATGATCTCCCTAAATTCTCACGTTCCTCTTCATTCCTCCCCAGCAGGATCTCCAGCCTCTCCTCAAAATCTACCCTCCACCTGTGCCTCCAGCCCCACTCATTCGCATCTAATCAAAACACTCCTTCTTTCATCCCTCTCTAACCACCATTAGTTCAATTATTTTTCTACAAGAACGTTTAGTCCATATCTATCCCCACTTGTGTGGGGAACTGCCAGGGGTTGCATATTTACCATGTGTGCACTTAGATCTGTACCATCCTTTCTCCCCACCCCCCCGCCACCTTACCTCCTTCCCCTCCCTGTACATATGTATGTACATATTTACTACTCTATTTGTACATATTTATTCTATTTATTTTATTGTATTTTGTTAATATGTTTTGTTTTGTTGTCTGTCTCCCCCTTCTAGACTGTGAGCCCGCTGTTGGGTATTCATTCATTCATTCATATCGTATTTATATGGGACCGTCTCTATATGTTGCCAACTTGTACTTAAGTGCCTAGTAAAGTGCTCTGCGCACACTAAGCGCCCAATAAATACGACTGAATGAATGAATCCTTGATATTCACCCCACCTCCAGAACACTTTTGAACATTTATTCTAATGTCTGTTTTCTTCTTCTAGATTGTATGCCCCTTGTGAACAAGAAACAACTCTGCTAACTGATCGATTCAGATGGAAAGTCTCCCTTGGCCTGATGTCACAGCACAGCCCATTCAAGCCAACTTGTACTTCCCAAGCACTTAGTACAGTGCTCTGCACACAGTAAGCGCTCAATAAATACAATTGAATGAATGAATTCTCACCTATGCACTGTGCTTAACCCTGGTCCCATCCCTCCCCTCAGATCCTCCGATCCATATTCCATGCTTGCCTGACTCCCCATTAGGCCGTTGTCTTTTGCAAGTGGTCAGGGCCCCTCATGTTTTACTTCTGCCACCCTAAGGGCCTACCAGGATGCTCTGTGCACTCAACGGTCAACTCTCCTACTAACGCCAACGAAAGCAATCCCACCGTACCACTCACCTCTACGCTGCCTTCTGGGAAGCCAAACCTCTTCTGGACGACTGCTGTGAGCTCCCGGATGCGACGACCCTTCTCGCCCAACACATTCTGCGTCCTGTGATCGGTCCATCCATCAGTCAAAGGTTAGCAGACACAACCCCCACCCGCAAGGTGGCTGTCGATCAGGGAAGCCAAGATACTAAAGTACAGAAGAAGGGAGGCTATATAGGGCCCGTAATAGGGTAGATAAAGTAGGTACCCAAGTGCTACAGGGCCAGCTGGGTACCGCATAATAAAAACGGTATTTGTTAAGCACTGGGGCAGATACAGGGTAATCAGGTTTCCTACGTGGGGCTGTCTTAATCCCCATTTTACAGATAAGGTAACTAAGGCACAGAGAATTTAAGTGACTCGTCCAAAGTCACAGAGCTGATAAGTGGCAGAGCGGGTACTAGAACCCACGACCTCTGACTCCCAAGCCGATGCTCTTTCCACTAAGCCATGCTGCTTCTCCGCAGCAGTGTTTGATCGGAGAAGGGCTCCTGGAGAGTGATCTCAGAAGGACTGAAAGTAGGCTTTTTTTTTTTAATTTATTTTACTTGTACATATCTATTCTATTTATTTTATTTGGTTAGGTTTTGTTCTCTGTCTCCCCCTTTTAGACTGTGAGCCCACTGCTGGGTAGGGACTGTCTCTATATGTTGCCAACTTGTACTTCCCAGGCGCTTAGTACAGTGCTGTGCACACAGTAAGCGCTCAATAAATACGATTGATGAGAGGCTGGGAGGTCTGAAAGGGGTTAAGGGGGGAGATCTGCAAGAGCAAGGCCAGTCCCCAAACCCAGTCTCAAGCATGGGGAGAAAGAGAACCCCACCCAGCATCTTAAGGGGAACGAGGGTTGTACCTACCTGGTGGCCAGAATGATGATCTCGGTCCTAGTTGGGGTGACGCGGACTTCGACTCCCGAGTAGCCGTCTTCGGCCAGCTCCCGGGTGAGGAACTCATTCAGTTCGGCCTTGAAGATGCCATCGGCCACGAACTGCAGAAAACCAATCCCCGCCCCGGGACGCTGTGTTAGCGTACGGGATGCCCAGCTCCATGCCAGTCAGACTCCAGAGCAGCAAGGACATGGGCACAACTACCCCTTCATCACACACCTGGGAGGCAGAGATTGTCCTGCCCACTTGGCAGACGGTAAGTCCGACCCTCCCGACGCCCCACTGCACCTGGCCCTTTCTCCCCACCCCTCACCAGGCAACACCGGGCCACTCTCCTCCCGCCCTTAGACCCTGCTCCAGCTCCTCAATTAATGAATTCAATCGTGTTAATTAATGGTTATTATTATCATTAACGGTATTACCGAGCGCTTACTATGAAGCACTTCCTAGAGAAGCAGCTTGGCTCAGTGGAAACAGCACGGGCTTGCGAGTCAGTGGTCATGGGTTCTACTCCCAGCTCCGCCACTTGTCAGTTGTGTGACTTTGGGCAAGTCATTTAACTTCTCTGTGCCTCAGTTACTTCATCTGTAAAATGGGGATGAAGACTGTGAGCCCCACGTGGGACAAACTGATCACCTTGCATCCCCCTCTTCGCACATAGTTAAGCGCTTAGCAAATACCCTCATTATTATTATTATGTGCCAAGCTCAGTTCTAAGCGCTGGAGTGGAAACAAGCAAATCGTGTTGGGACAGCCCCTGCCCCAGAGGGCTCAGCCTTTGCCCCCATTTTACAGATGACCTAACTGGGACAGATACGTGAAATGACTTTCCCAAGGCCACACAGCAGCCAAGTGACAGGATTAGAACCCAAGTCCTTCTTACTGCCAGGCCCGTATCGATCCACTAGGCCACGCCGCTTACCGTGAACCTGATCACCTTATAAATAATAATGGCATTTATTAAACGCTTATTATGTGCAAAGCACTGTTCTAAGCGCTGGGGAGGTTACAAGGTGATCAGGTTGTCCCACGGTGGGGGCTCACAGTTCTTCATCCCCAGAGAAGCAGCATGGCTCAGTGTTAAGAGCATGGGCTTTGGAGTCAGAGGTCATGGGTTCAAATCCCAGCTCCGCCACTTGTCAGCTGTGTGACTTTGGGCAAGTCACAACTTCTCTGGGCCTCAGTTATCTCATCTATAAAATGGGGATTAAGACTTTGAGGCCCCCGTGGGACAACCTGATCACCTTATAACCTCCCCAGAGCTTAGAACAGTGCTTTGCACATAATAAGCGCTAAATAAATGCCATCATTATTATTATTATTTTACAGATGAGGGACCTGAGGCTCAAAGAAGTAACTTGCCCAAAGGCACACAGTGACAACTGGCGGATCGGGATTTGAACCCATGACCTGACTCCAAAGCCTGTGTTTTTTCCAGAGCCACGCTCCCCAGCACTTAGAAGAGTGCATCGCACATGGTAAGAACAAAATAAATGCCATCATTATTCATTCAATCGTGTTTATTGAGCGCTTACTGTGTGCAGAGCTCTATACTAAGCGCCTGGGAAGTACAAGTTGTAAACGTATAGAGACGGTCCCCACCCTACAGCCGGCTCGCATTATTATTATTACTGTGTGTGTGTTGCGCTGTACAAGGCGTTTAGGAGAGGACCGTAATAACAATGGCATTTATTAAGCGCTTACTATGTACAAAGCACTGTTCTAAGCGCTGGGGAAGTTACAAGGCGATCAAGTGGTCCCACCGGGGGCTCACAGTATTCATCCCCATTTTACAGACGAGGGAACTGAGGCCCAGAGAAGTGAGGTGACTTAATAATAATGGCATTTATTAAGCGCTTACTATGTGCAAAGCACTGCTCTAAGCGCTGGGGAGGTTACAAGCTGATCAGGTTGTCCCACGGGGGGCTCACAATCTTAATCCTGAACCCCCTTCCTTCCTCTCCCCCTCGTCCCCCTCTCCATCCCCCCATCTTACCTCCTTCCCTTCCTCACAGCACCTATATATATGTTTGTACATATTTATTACTCTATTTATCTTACTTGTACATATCTATTCTATTTATTTTATTTTGTTAGTGTGTTTGGTTTTGTTCTGTCTCCCCCTTCTAGACTGTGAGCCCGCTGCTGGGTAGGGACTGTCTCTATGTGTTGCCGACTTGTACTTCCCAAGCGCTTAGTACAATGCTCTGCACACAGTGAGCGTCCAGTAAATACGATTGATTGATTGATTGAGGGGTTCACAATCTTAATCCCCATTTTCCAGATGAGGGAATTGAGGCCCAGAGAAGTGACTTGCCCAAAATCACCCAGGTAATTGGAGGAGCCGGGACTCGAACCCATGACCTCTGACTCCAAAGCCCGGGCTCTTTGCACTGAGCCACGCTGCTTGTCTTAAGCAGCGGGTTAATGATGATAATAATAATAATAATGATGGCATTTATTAAGCGCTTACAAATGCAAAGCACTGTTCTAAGCCCTGGGGAGGTTACAAGGTGACCAGGTTGTCCCACATGGGGCTCACAGTCTTAATCCCCATTTTACAGATGAGGGAACTGAGGCCCAGAGAAGTTAAGTGACTTGCCCAAAGTCACACAGCTGACAAGTGCAGAGAAGCAGCGTGGCTCAGTGGAAAGAGCCCGGGCTTTGGAGTCAGAGGTCCTGGGTTCAAATCCCGGCTCCGCCAATTGTCAGCTGTGTGACTTTGGGCAAGTCACTTTTAGACTGTGAGCCCACTGTTGGGTAGGGACTGTCTCTATCATCAATCGTATTTATTGAGCGCTTACTATGTGCAGAGCACTGGACTAAGCGCCTCTATATGTTGCCAATTTGTCCTTCCCAAGCGCTTAGTCCAGTGCTCTGCACACAGTAAGCGCTCAATAAATACGATTAATGATGATGATGATGATGATGATGAAGTCACTTCTCTGGGCCTCAGTTCCCTCATCTGTAAAATGGGGGTGAAGACTGTGAGCCCCCTGTGGGACAACCTGATCACCTTGTAACCTCCCCAGCGCTTAGAACAGTGCTTGGCACATAGTAAGCGCTTAATAAATGCCATCCAAAGAAGTGGCGGAGGCGGGATTTGAACCCACAACCTCTGACTCCAGAGTCCATGCTCTTTTCCACTGAGCCACGGCGAGTTGACAGTTTCGAAGTCCCCCTCCCCGGCCCTGCCTTCCTCTCCCGCCATGTTGACGGCGCCTAGGCGGGGGAAGGCCTCGCTCAATCCGCCTCCATCCTCGGCCATCCGCAACCCCCCGGCGGCGGCGGCCCGGCCCCGGCGACGGAGCGGCGGCCCCCCTCTCTGGAGACCCCGATGGGCCCGATCCGCTCCCTCTCCCGCCCGCCGCGGCCCGCCCTCACCTTCCTCTTCTTGGAGATCGGGACGGCCATGTTGCCCGACAGCAGCGCCGCCGAGGGGAAAAGGAGAGGGCCCCGCCGGCGGAAGTGGATATAAGGGCGCCCCCTACGGGCCGCGGAGGGACTTCCGGTCACGGGCCGCGCGGGGGGACTCGGGAAATGTAGTCCGCGGGGGCCGAGCTGGAGACAGGGCATTCATCCATTCAATCATTCATTCAATCGTATTTATTGAGCGCTTACTGTGTGCAGAGCACTGTACTAAGCGCTTGGGAAGTACAAGTTGGCAACAGAGACGGTCCCTACCCAACAGCGGGCTCACAGTCTAGAAGGGGGAGACAGAGAACAAAACAAAACATTAACAAAATAAATAGAATATGTACAAATAAAATAGAGTAATAAATATTATTCAATCGTATTTATTGAGCGCTTACTGTGTACAGAGCACTGTACTAAGCGCTTGGGAAGTACAAGTTGGCAACATATAGAGATGGTCCCTACCCAACAGTGGGCTCACAGTCTCGAAGGGGGAGACGGAGACAGAGAACAAAACATATTAACAAAATAAAATAAATAGAATAGATATGTACAAATTAATTAGAGTAATAAATACGTACAAACATATATACATTCATTCATTCAATCGTATTTGTTGAGTGCTTACTGTGTGCAGAGCACTGTACTAAGCGCTTGGGAAGTCCAAGTTGGCAACGTATAGAGACGGTCCCTACCCAACAGCGGGCTCACAGTCTAGAAGGGGGAGACAGAGAACAAAGCAAAACATATTCACAAAATAAAATAAATAGAATAAATATGTACAAATAAAATAGAGTAATAAATACGTACAAACATATATACAGGCGCTGTGGGGAGGGGAAGAAGGTAAGGCGGAGGGGATGGGGAGGGGAAGGAGGGGGCTGAGTGTGGGAAGGCCTCCTGGAGGAGGTGAGCTCGCAGTAGGGCTTTGAAGGGAGGAAGAGAGCTAGCTTGGCGGATGGGCAGAGGGATTGGGGGTATTCCAGGCCAGGGGGAGGACGTGGGCCAGGGGTCCACGGTGGGACAGGCAAGAACGAGGCCCAGTGAGGAGGTTAGCGGCAGAGGAGCAGAGGGTGGGACGGGAGGGAGTGAAGGACTCTAAGATTCTGCCTGGCAGCCTCTGCGGGAAAGGACGGGGACTAGGCGGCTCAATCAGTACCATTGACCAGGCCATTTCTAGCAGCTGGGCTCAGTGGAAAGTCTGGGCTTTGGAGTCGTAAGTCAGGGGTTCAAATTCCGGCTCCGCCAATTGTCAGCTGTGGGACTTTGGGTAAGTCACTTCTCTGGGCCTCAGTTACCTCATCTGTAAAATGGGGATTACGATTGTGTGCCCCTCGTGGGACAACCGGATCACCTTGTAACCTCCCCAGCGCTTAGAACACTGCTTTGCACATAGTAAGCACTTAATAAATGCCATTATTATTATTATGTCCCACCCACACCTCCATTGTATCATGTCCTAACTTGAATGCCTCATCTTCCCACCCAAACGTCTTCCCCAAACCTTTCTCATCATTGTAACAATAATAATAGTAACAATGATGGCATTTATTAAGCACTTGCTATGTGCAAAGCACTGTTCTAAGCGCTGGGGGAGATACAAGGGGATCAGGTTGTCCCACGGGGGGCTCACAGTCTTCATCCTCATTTTACAAATGAATAAAGGAACTGAGGCACAGAGAAGTGAAATGACTTGCCCAAAGTCACAGCTGACAAGTGGCGGAGCTGGGATTTGAACCCATGACCTCTGACTCCAAAGCCCGGGCTCTTTCCGCTGAGCCACGCTGCCATGATTGCATATGTTAAGCACTTACCCCCCTCTAGACTGTGAGCCCACTGTTGGGTAGGGACTGTCTATGTTGCCAACTTGTACTTCCCAAGCGCTTAGTACAGTGCTCTGCACGCAGTAAGCGCTCAATAAATACGATTGATTGATTGATTGATTGTGTCAAGCACTGTTCTAAGCGCTGGGGTGGATACAAGGTTATCAGGTTGTCCCACGTGGGACTCACAGTCTTAACCCTCATTTTAATACATGAGGGAACTGAGGCACAGAGAAGTTAAGTGACTGGCCCAAAGTCACACAGCTGATAAATGGCAGAGTGGGATTAGAACCCGTGACCTCTGACTCCCAAGCCTGTGCTCTTTCCACCAAGCCACGCTGTTCTAAGCGCTGGGGTAGATACAGAGAAGTTAAGTGACTGGCCCAAAGTCACACAGCTGATAAATGGCAGAGCTGGGATTAGAACTCGTGACCTCTGACTCCCAAGCCTGTGTTCTTTCCACTAAACCACGCTGTTCTAAGTGCTGGGGTAGATACAGAGAAGTTAAGTGACTGGCCCAAAGTCAAACAGCTGATAAATGGCAGAGCTGGGATTAGAACTCGTGACCTCTGACTCCCAAGCCTGTGCTCTTTCCACCAAGCCATGCTGTTCTAAGCGCCGGGGTAGGTACAAGGTACCCTTCAGTTACCTCATCTGTAAAATGGGGATTAAAAGTGTGAGCCCCATGTGGGACAACCTGAGTACCCTGTATCTAACTCAGTGCTTAGAACAGTGCTTGGTGCTCCGTTTCCCAGGCTCCGTGGCCTAAACACCCACACAAGGTTCCCGGGGACGTCCAAACCGTAGTCAGGACCCAGGAAACGCGGCGTCCGGGGCCAGCAGGGGGCGCTCGGAGCCCAGCACCCACACTTCTCCCGCAGACGTTCATTCATTCATTCATTCATTCATTCATTCATTCATTCAATCGTATTTATTGAGCGCTTACTGTGTGCAGAGCACTGTACTAAGCGCTTGGGAAGTCCAAGTTGCCAACATATAGAGACGGTCCCTACCCAACAGTGGGCTCACAGTCTAGAAGGTGGAAGTAGGTCCGGGGACAGCCCTGTCCGGCCTAGAGGCTTGAGAGGTCCTATCATCCATCCCTCTGTTTCCACACGACACCTCCTCCTTGTGTGGACCCTGAATCCTTTTTTTTTTTTTAATGGCATTTATTAAGCGCTTACTATGTGCAAAGCACTGTTCTAAGTGCTGGGGAGGTTACAAGGTGATCAGGTGGGGCTCACAGTCTTTACCCCCATTTTACAGATGAGGTCACTGAGGCACAGAGAAGTTAAGTGACTTGTCCAGAGTCACACAGCTGACAATTGGCGGAGCCGGGATTTGAACCCGTGACCTCTGGCTCCAAAGCCCGGGCTCTTTCCACTGAGCCACGCTGCTTCTCAGCCGAATCCTTCTGCTGCCGCTGGAACTCTGGAAAAGTGAGGGGAGGGTGGTAGGTGGAGGCACAGCAGGTAGCCTGCCAGTGCTAGTCGAGGCCCGGCCCACGTCATCCCCCGGGCCTGGAATGCCCCCAATCCCTCTGCCCATCCGCCAAGCTAGCTCTCTTCCTCCCTTCAAGGCCCTACTGAGAGCTCACCTCCTCCAGGAGGCCTTCCCAAACTGAGCCCCTTCCTTCCTCTTCCCCTCGTCCCCCTCTCCATCCCCCCCCATCTTACCTCCTTCCCTTCCCCACAGCACCTGTATATATGTTTGTACATATTTATTACTCTATTTATTTATTTATTTATTTATTTTACTTGTACATATCCTATTTATTTTATTTTGTTAGTATGTTTGGTTTTGTTCTCTGCCTCCCCCTTTTAGACTGTGAGCCCACTGTTGGGTAGGGACTGTCTCTATATGTTGCCAACTTGTACTTCCGAAGCGCTTAGTACAGTGCTCTGCACACAGTAAGCGCTCAATAAATACGATTGATTGATTGATTCATTGATTGAGATGGAGGCGGGAGTCCGGGGTCCTGGCTAGCAGCAGAACCACCTCCCGTGGGTTGTGAGGACGGACAGAGCCCCTCTACCCCCGCCTCTGCTTCCTTCCTCCCCCCGACTCCGACTCAGACTTTATCCTCCCCACCCACCATCTCCCCGGGCCTGTAAAAACCCAAAAAAGTTCAGGGAAGGAAAGGCACGATTTCACACGGCCCTGGAGGCCCCAGGATCCGCACTGATCGAAGCTTCCAGGGATGCTAGCGGTGGCCTGGCAAAACCAGAGAGATAATATAAGCAGCAGCATGGCGTAGTGGTTAGAGCACGGGCCTGCGAGTCATAAGGTCGTAAGCTCTAATCCCGCCTCCACCATTTGCTGTGTGACCTTGGGCAAGTCACTTAACTTCTCTGTGCTTCAGTTCCCTAATCTGTAAAATGGGGATCAAGACTGTGAGCCTCATGTGGGAAAGGGACTGTGTTCAACCTGATTTGCATGTATCCACCCTAGCACTAAGTAGTGTGTGGCACACAGTAAGCCCTTAACAAATATCAATCATTATTATTAATAATAATAATAATAATAAACTAACCCTATCCTAGCAGGGACTGCCGCAGGAAAAACGCAAGGCTGGAGCTTCTGAGTTTCTCGTAAGCAGTCCCTGCTCCATGCAGAGCACCCCACTGCATTCTGAGACTAATAGTTTGACCATACCAGACCACCGAAAGCCTGTCTGTCCAACTTGTCTAATGCCTCCGGGTCCCGGGAGGGAAGGGGACGGGGTGACTGAGAAAAAGCCGAGTCTTAATTCTGCGTTTTTATTATTCAACATTTTATACATAATAAATACAAACTTTTTACAGCCAGTGGGAAGAAAGCCCTCGCTTGCAAGGCCTGCAAGGCCTTCCTCCGCCTCCCCCCAGCACTGACGGCTGTACACGGGGACTACAACAGCCCCGCTCAAAGAAGGCGTTTAGAGAAGGCGGATTTTTACAACTTTTTCTTAAATAAGATTAGCAGCTCTGGGGAAACGCGGAGTTTCCACAACACTCCAGTTAGGAGAGGCTGCTCAGGCCGAGAGCTGCAGCACAAAGCTCTGAACGTTTTTGCCAACTTCTGAAATCTTAAAAAAGAAACAAACAAAAAAAACCCCTTTTTTAAACTTAAGAATAAGTTTGATAAACACATATAAGACCTCAAATAGATCAACAGGACGAGAAGCTCGAACCAAAGCCCCTGGAAAGGGCCCTCCCCCCACAAAGCTTTCCCCTCCAACACCAGGCTGGAGGGACCACCCAATCCGACTGAGGCCCCAGGCATCCCCGGACTCAGAAGAGGCTGGACAGGCTGACAAGCTCCTTCTGGAAAACCTGGGTGAGTTTCTGACCCCTCCAGATGGACGAGGGTGTATCCACTTGCGACTCCTTTTTAATGAACTAATTAACAACCTCCGGGTTGGGGGAACAGCCCAACAGTCCAATGTGTTTGCGCACAAGGACCTGACCCAACTCGGGTAGACACAGGGGAACAGCCAGCACTTCAGACCAATTTTGGCAACACTGGTGATGTGCTCTGATCTGGAAGCTCCTGGCCTGTTAGTCCTATTCACCAACCGCTGCTTCCTCCTGGGACGGAGACTGTGTGTCTCTCTGCCTGTGGTGGTTTTAGATACCCGAGAAATGAAGAAGTTCCAATGCTCCCAGATGCTCCTCACTCCTGGGAAGCGAGGGTGGGTGAGCCTCGCAGCCTTGTTTCACTCTTTCACCCAGACGAGAGCAGAGGGGTGGTGCGTCAGCAGTGCCTGTCGATTCGGGTGGTCTGAACTGTGGGGCCGAGCCGGGGCCCCCCAATGCAGAAATGCAAAGAGCCCAAGTGAAGGGTCCCTTGAAGCCAGGGCAAAAGGGCTACTGCGCTGGACGATCATTGTGCCAAACTGGCCCCCATGCAAGATGCCAGAAGCAGGCTGGGAAATGATGGAGCTTGGCTGCCGCAGACACACAGCCTCCCTGCCATCCCTTGGTCCAGGCCCTGGGCCCCCGCGGCCTTCAGCGAGCAACTGATGTCAGCTTGGAAGGACCCCTTAACGTTGGCCCTGGTCAGTCACAGACGCTCCTTGTCCTTCTGCGATGGGCACTGGAGGAGCGGCGGCATGTTCCCTTGTCTCGATTCTCCTCATTTGCTTTCTGCCGGGCAACTGAGAGGGCCAGCCCTCCTGGTACGCAGACACCGATGTATTCTCAGGCGGAGGCCCACCTGGGCACCAGGAGACACCAGGCCACACCCCCTTGGCCCCAGGATAACATACAAACGGTGCCACCTCGCTATGGAGGGAGCCCGCTCAAGGGTGCCGGGAAAGCCGGGGTCCCAGGCGTAGGTGCCTCCGCCCACTTAGAGCTCCCTGGATGAGCCACACGGAGGAGGAAGTTGGGAGAACAGAGGAGGGAATGGGCAGGAGCTGCCAGGAAGCCCTCAAGTCCGTGACTGTGGGGAGGGGTCCGAGCTGCCCCTTTTCCGAGTCAGCGGCTGGAGTCATCTGCATGCAAAGGGGGGAGAGCCTTGCTGGCCTGGCCCCCATCCAGTCTGCCCCTGGCCCGCCTCTGACCCGCAGGGGGGCCTCTGGGCCCGGCTGACCCGGTGTCACACCAGGGTGATTTCCACGTCCTCCATCTTCTCTGTGGGCCGGCGGTGGCTCTGGGTGGGTGGAGGGGGAGCCGCTCGTACCTGGCAGGAAATGTGCACACTGGTCTGTCAGAGGGAGCTCCTGGAACAAGCCCCCTCCCCGGCCTGGAGGCCGATGACCTCTCCTTCCCCACCGCCCAACCCCAGTGACTCACCGGCCGCAGCTTGCCGTACGAGGCTTCGGGCGCGGGGCGCGGAGGCTGGGGAAACGCGGGCGAGTCGGAACCGAGGCTGTTCTCTGCGGGAAGAGGTGCCGTGAGAGAATGGGGGAACAGGCCGACGGCTGCCCCCGCCCGCGGAGAAGGTGAGTTCCCAGGTGGGACGCTGGGTGAGGACCCCTTACCGTTCACCGACGGCGAGCTGGGAAAGCCCGGAGAAGTTCGCCGGTCGGGGCTGGGGTAGGGACTGCTCGGGGGCTGGTCGTACAGGGGCAGCGGAGCCAGTGAGGTCTGGGCCTTGGAAGAGGGAGAACCCTGCAGGGGCGAAGGGCAGGGTTAGGGTCAGGAGGGGGATCAGCGGGGCTGCGGGCACCCCCTCGTCGCCGCCTGACTGGGGTTGGACTCCGCAGGCCTTCCTTGGGAGTCAGTCAGCTCCCTCAGCGGGGTCTGGGGCAGGAAACATTTCTCAGTCATGTGATTCTGGAGCGGTCATAAGAGAAAACGGCTAGGTGTGGCACCCCCGTCCCCTTCCTTCCTGGCCGGCAGACCGCCGCTCTCCCCATCTTCGGGGGTCCCTTGAAGGGATAGCCCATCTCCTCTGGCACCTTTGCCTGACACTCTCCCAAGCCCCTAGTCTCAAGCACTGCCTGCAGGGGTTGCTTAATATATGCCATTGACAGATTCATTGATTGACTGACAGACGTCCTTAAAGGGATGCCAGGCACCGTTTTGCTCTGGCCATGGGTGAGGCACTCCCCCCCCCCCCCCCAACATACACACCATCTCTTATTCAATTAGTCAATGGAATTTACTGCTTTCTCCCCATAATGGCCCAGGCCACTACGACTGATTGATAGAGTGATTCCCCTTCACCAGTCCAATCAAGTTCCCTGCCACGGAGGCCGTATGGGGAACAAGATGCATCTTGTGTATTGATTTATTGCCCATCCCCCGGCCTCATCTGCATGTGACTATCGGACTGAACACTCCATTCTACTGATGCTGAATCCACTGCTCGGGACCATTTGGACTTCTTTATGTCCCCGGCTACAGTGGAAGCTCCAAGTGGGCTAGGACTGGGGCTTGTGCTCCAGTGGTGCTTCCCAAGCACTCGGGACAGTGATCTGCCCTCAGGGGCATCCAGGACAGTATCCTGCCCTCAGGAGGCACTTAGTAAACATGGTTCCCTGCTTCCAACCTGGCTCCCAGCCCGTTGCCACTTAGGTCCCAGGGTGAACCAGTGCACCAAAACTCTCAGCAAGTCACTCCCTGGCCGGAGGGAGGCTGGACTTTCTGTGCCCGGGGGCCGAGCGGGCCCGGAAGCCCTTGCTCCCTCCCCTGCCCCCCTCTCTCTCAACCCATCAATTTGTAAGCTCCTCATCCCACTCCCTGGAGGCCAAAGCCATATCCCTCAGCCCCAGGGTTTGAAGTGGGAATGCTGCCCCCTCCCCCAGCCCCATCACCAGATCCGCCGCCCCCCCTGAGGCTGGCTGGTCCCCACCTGCACATCTCCGCTCCACAGGGAGCCGCCGTTCGGGGACGCGTTCAACTCCTCCACCAGCACCGACGGGAAAACGCCCACTCGCCCGCTGAACTCGCCCTCCCAGAAGCCGTCGTCATCTTGATTCTCCTTGTTGACGATGCGGATGATGGCCCCCTCGGGGAAGGTCAGTTCGTCCCCCGTCTGGCCCTCGTAGTCGTACAGCGCTTTCACAAAGCACACTGTGGGGCGGGGAGCAGCGCGGGTCAGAGCCGTCACGTACGGAGCCACGAGCCCACCCTCCCACACAGAAACCCGCCCAGGAGGAGGTGAGGGAGGGAGAAAGGGGAGACGACACACGCAGGACGATGTCACCCGCCTGGTCTTTGCTCCATTCCCTCCACCGCTGGCCACCCAGCCTCTGTTTGCCCCCTTGCCGTCGCTTCCGCTGCTGCTCACCCTGCCATGGCTTCTATCCCATCCACCACCACCGCTACTGTTCTTCCCTGCAGGACCAGAACCAACTGGCCCAGGCGGCACTGACTGGGCAGTGGAGTGGCGGACCCGGGGCGAGCCCCTGGATTTGGCGTAATTGAACCCCAAGGGGTTTTCTGGCTCTAGGACTCCACGTAACGGCTCAGCCCCCATTTCGCTCCGGGTGGGGATCTGTGCTCCCAACCTCAGCCCCCTCCCGGGGCCCCGGCCCTCGGCTGTTTACCAGAGGAGTCCCCATTCAGGCTTCCGGACCCGAGGTCGCCTTCGGGGGAGCTGCCGGAGGCGTGGGAGCGCCCATCCAGAACCGCCAGGGACTGCAGCATGCTCAGAAGGCTGCTGGACGTGGGGAACTGCAGGTACTTCTCAGGCACGTAGCCCACCTGGCCAGCCTGGTTCCGCGCCTGGCGGGAGAGATGGCACCGCATGGAGGCCCGCTGTGGGGTCCTGCCACCAAGCCCCTCCGACCCCAGCAGCAAGGGCAGGGGAGTAAAGGCTGTGTACCTTTACCCAGTCTTCCATATCTCCATCTTCAATCACCTCCAGCACCTCCTGCTCCCCAATGGTCAGCTCATCTGGCTGAGAAGCCTGCAGCGGAGGACGGGCATGGACACAATGGAGAATGTTAGCGAGGCGGAAGCGGCGGGGCTCCGGGCGGGACCAGGCCGAAAGTCGGAGTGGTAAGAGCCGGACCTGGAAGCCCATAGCTGCGGCTGCCAAAATGACAGGGGATGAAGATGCTGATGGAGTCAATGGTGGGGTGGAGGCGGCCTGGGGAGCGGGGGCCCCCTGAGGCCCGGCACTCCCGGGAGCTAGACTTGGGACAGCTCTGCCCCAGACACTCCAAGGTGACCACGGGCAAGCCACCCGACCTCTAATAATAATAATAATGATGATGATGACAATAATGTTGGTATTTGTTAAGCGCTTACTATGTGCCACGCACTGTTCTAAGCGCTGGGATAGATGCAAGATCATCAGGTTGTCCCACATGGGGCTCACAGTCAGTCAACCCCCATTTTACAGATGAGGTAACTGAGGCCCAGAGAAGTTAAGTGACTTGCCCAAGGTCACACAACAAGTGGCGGAGCCGGAATTAGAAACTACGACCTCTGATTCCCAAGCCCGTGCTCTTTCCACTGAGCCACGCTGTTTCTCTGGGCCTGAGCTACCCCACACGTGCCCCGGAGAGGGCCGGGCTCCCTCGGCTGCAGGGGATGGTGGGATGAGTGAGGCGCAAGCCATGGGGCTGACGGGCAGGCAGGCGGGAGGTGGAGGGTGGTGGGTGCTGATGAGAGTGAGAGCCATGGAGGGAAAAGCCACACAAATGTGCAGGAGAACCACGCGTGTGTGCCTGAAGCAGGGTCAGGTGACTACTTTTGTGCCATGAAGAGTGTTGGTGATACTGGGGGTGTCTTTCCAGTGGCGGATAAAGCCTCGTAGGTCGGCTTGCTGACCCCGGCTCAGGCTGCTGGGGGTGGAGGTAGATGGAAGCGTTCCCTTGGGGAGAAGGGTATCCCAGGTGGGTACAGCGGGTCCCCTCAGTGTCCCAGGCGTCGCTCTCAGGGGGCCTTCTCCCTGGCCCCGTGCCAGAGGAAAGGGAAAAGGGTGCTCTCCCTGGAGGGCAAGGCGCACGGCCTCATCTGGCAGCCCCCAGAGCCCGACTAGGGCTCAGACTCATGGCCTCGGTCCCAATCCCCTGTCACGAGCATCTTAGCCCAACAGCCCCATCCGTGGGGCTCTTGGCAGCTTTACAGGCAGGAAAACCTACCCAACCCTGGCCTGGGTCTCCACCCAGCCCGTCCCCCTACCCGCTCTCTCACCTCCCTGCCGGCCTGCCTGGGATGCCACCTGGGATGATCTGGGCCCGGGCCACCACTGAGCCCCTCTGTAGGCTGTGGTTAGGAGTTGGTCTGAATCAGTCCCTGCTGGCCACCACCTTGTCTGCTGAGCTCCAGTAGGGATAGGTGGAGTTAAAGGTGGGAGGGATATGCCAAGCAAGGCCTCTGGTACCTCCAGCCCCGTCCCCTCTGCAGCGTCTCCCCCCTTTAAGGTAGCTAATCCCTTCCTGCCCGCGGGGCAGCCTGGAAGCCGGGACCTTGACACGTCTAGGTCAGCCCCGCAGGCTGAACCTGATGTTGATGTTTACATTAGATGTTTGGCATGGTGGCAGAGGGCAAGGCCTCTTGGGTCCAGCCAGCTCCCAGATGCCGTTTCTGGAGGCAGGAAAGTCGATAGAGGTTCTTTGGGGCTCAGCACTTCCCAAGCTGTGTTTAGCAGCAGGGTTTACTCACTGCCCAGCCAGGCTCCTTCCCCAGCTTTGGTAGGAGGTCACTGTTCCTGGGCCCAACTTATCCCAGAACCAAACTCGTCCATTATGGATCTGGGGTCCTCACCCACACTAGATGCCCTGGTGCAAAGATGGGGCCTGGGCAGGGGGTAGGGCCTGAGTATCAAGGTGGGATCTGGATACTGAATTGGGGTTTGGGGGGTGGGGGGAGTGGAGGGCAAGGGTGGTCAGTAGGGAGAAACCCAGAACCTGCTTCTCTCTCGGCCTTCTTCCTCCTGACCGATGACCATTTTACTAGATTGTGGCACCGCGATTAGAGCTAGGAGGGTGGGCTGAGTTGGGGAGGCAGGATGGGACGGGGCAGGAGGAGGTGGGGTAGGAGACAGTGGGGAAGTCCAGGAGGACGGTAGGGCCGGATGGGCCAGGAAGGGGCAGGGTTACTGCTATTTGTTAGCCCCTCTGGTAGCAATCGATCGATCGTATTTATTGAGCGTTTACTCTGTGCAGAGCACTGTACTAAGGGCTTTGGAGAGGGCAGTTCAACAGAATTAGCAGACATGTTTCCTTCCCAGAACGAGTTAACAGCCTAGAGAGAGGTGTGAGGGGTGTAGCAGGTGTGAAGGGCTGAGGTGGGAGGTCCCAGATGAAGTGAGGATTTGGGAAGATCTATGGATTTGGGGGGCCGGTGGCCTGGAACAGTCAGAAAGCAGATGAGGAAGAGGAAGAGGTGAACCTGGGGGTCAACTGGCAGAATGTGGTATGGAGGCCCGGCCTGGCTTGGGTGACGCTGGAGCGACTGCTGAACTGAACTTGCTTTCTCTCCAGGAAATACACCTGCTACACCCCTCACATCTCTCTCTAGGCTGTAAACTCGTTCTGGGAAGGGAACATGTCTGCTAATTCTGTTGAACTGCCCTCTCCCAAGCCCTTAGTACAGTGAACGGACCCATCAGAACCACCACATAGATAGGAGTACAGGGACCAGAGAGATGACAGACAAACGCCAGGCAGGTGCCGGACAGGTGGGCCTCAGTACCAACCTGGTAGGAGTACAGCACTTTGCAGGTGAGCGGGTAGTTTCTCAGGGTGCCCGAGGGGCTGGAACTGCTGTCATCCAACACATCCATGCTGTCCTCCAACTCGTCCCCCTCGTCCCTTTCTGCGTCTGCATTTAACTGGCAAAAATCAAGTCATCTGCCTCATTTACTGCCCTCCAGAGATGGTTTACCTCTGCGGGCAGCCCGTTGCGGATCCAGCTCGCCACCCCCAGTCCCCGTGGCTGGACTGTTGAGTGGCATGCACGCTGCCCCGTCTCCAGGCGGGGAACAAGGGCTGGACTGATACTCGGGCACGGAGTGGGGATTCCTGCTGTCTGGTCTGGTTTTTACTGTCTCAGAGGGCTGCTTGGCTTCTCACAGGAGGCTGAGAACAGCAGCACTGATAGCAAATGGGCTGGAACAGCTTTGATCTCCTGGCCCAGCCCTAGGCCCAGGCCGTCTTGTCCTGTTCTGCCCTGGCCCCAGGCCCGGCCCCAAGCCCAGTCTTGGCCCCAGTCCTAGCCCTGAGCTCCCTTTGGTCTCCTGGGAGGCAAATAGTATTCGCAGGCCTGGAACACTGGTGCTTTCCCTTCTCCTCCTCATTCAAACCACCGCTCCACCCAGCCACTTTCTCCTCCTTCTCCATGACCTCCTCTTTGCAGTTTGTTTCTCGGCAACCTTCTGATCCTTTCCCTGGCCCCGACTCTCGGATCCTGCCCTTTGGTGCCCCTCATCATCGATACCATTTCCTCCTGCCTCCATGCCCTTCTGTCCCCAGCTGCTCTCCGGCCTCAATCCCAACCACTCTAAAGCTCCCAAGAACTTCCATCCGCAAAACCACCCGTGCCCTTGACCCCAGAGGGCACCCTGTCAGCCCAGGATGGGCCCAGGACCCTCCGGCCCACTTGTGGGGAGGAGCTCCCGGCCCTAGCCACTCCCTGCTCTCTGGCTCCAGGAAGGGATTGTCCTGGGCTCCCGGGAGCAAACTCAGCTGCTGCCCTCCTACGTTTTTTCCGCCCGGGTAGGAGATCGGGTGAGTGGGCACTAATGTTTTGATATTGACAGTGAGCTCAAAATCAACTTGCACTGGGAAGTTCCCACAGAAGTCAGAAGCCAACTATGACACACACGCCCACCCCGTGATTCATTCTGAATTGTGCCAACACGGTTCTGCCGGAAACGTGCCAGGCTATTTGCAGAAAATGCCGAGTCGTCCAGGAATGTTCTTTTTCGGGCAGGGAGGCTGTGGTCACACAGAGCTCCCTGGTAGGAACCACCATCGAGGGCCATCTCCTAACCAGGCCCAGTCATACCAGGTGCCAATGCCAGTCCTGGCTCAGCTCTCCTCCTACCCAGTGGCAGGGGTCACCCCCACCCCACAGCTGGTCTCGCTGTCTCTGCACCCACAAGTACCTCGATGGAGGGCTCCACAAGTACCCCATGCCCCCATCTCCGGCACCGTAAATGCCTCAATTCACCCCAGCCGGGCTTGCTGGGTAGTGCTTAGAACACCGCTTAACAAATGCCATCATTATTACTATTATTATTATCCTCCAGATCTCCACAGAGTTAACCCCAGGGGAAGGGAAGCGGTGGCGGGTTCTCCCGGGTCCTCCCCTCCCTAGGAGGAGGCCAGGTGCGGAGAGCAGAGGCGGAGGAAGCGTACCGTACCGTACCGTGTGCAGGGAGCCGTTCTTGGTCCCGGAGGGCAGATTGGCCCAGCGCTCGTTCTCCAGCTCCTCCGTCACTTGATTCATGGCACTCTTCAGCCAGGCATCCACAGAGACGCCGATCTGCTTCAGCAGGCCCAGCCGCGCCTCCGCTTTCAGCTTGACCACCTGGGGATCCGACGCAGGGGAAACTATCAGGCCCCGCTTTTCCTCGCTGGTGGCGGCACTCTCGTTGCCACTCGCTCACAGCTCGGGGGCTCCTCGGGGGTGTCTCAGGCCGTAGGGGCGCCTGCTGGCCTTCTCGGGGCTGTCCCACCCCCAAAGAAGTCTCCAAGAGAAAAGCTGAAAGGTCAGCAGCCCCATCAGCCGCAGCCACCCCCAGCCGTGAGCGGCCCTGGGGTTTGATACTGATGCTTTCTTTGCTTCGAGGGATCCGGTTGCCCTGGACCTCTTCCTGGCCAGCCCAAGCAATGTTGCCTCAAGCCTCCCTCAGCTGCCCTCTCCGGACCAGCCCTGAGCAACCAGGGCTTATGGACCCAAAGTTGGCCGCCAGCTGGGGTCCGGTTAAGACGCTTCTTCTAGGCTTCCCCAACTCAGCTTGGCACAGAGCTTCTGCCTATCTCCCAGCACCAGAGTGAATCCACACTGGGCGGACCCGTGCCTGCCTTACTCAGAAGGGATGGCAGGCCAGGAGCCCTTGGACTTTCCTCTGGGGTCAAGGTGGCCCCTGGAACAGTATCCATCAATGCCACGAGGGTCAGCGTGTCGGCCCATTTTCATGTTGGTTGTTCCCCCAAACGCTCATCTTCCCAACAGGTTCTGGAGGGTCACCCCGGGTTTACTACTTAAGCGGCAGCAATTACCAAAGGGTAAGGGTCTGGCTTCCCCGCTCCCCCACCCAGGTGAGCACTGTGGGACCTGCAGGCATTCCTTCAGGGGGGTTTATTGTGTCTCTACTACAGGCAGAGCACTGAACTGAGCAAGTTCTATGTGCAGAGCACTGAACTGGACACCTACTAAGTGGAGAGCACTGTAATGAGCGCCTACTGTGTACAGAATACTGGGGTGAGGGCCTATTATAGACAAAGCTCTAATCTGAGTAGCTCTGTGTGCAGACCACTAGACTGGTGGAGCTTGACGTACTGGTCACCTAATGTGTGCAGAGCACTCCACTGAGCAACTGCTATGTGTAGAGCACAGCACTCAGTCTTTACTAGGTACGGAGCACTGTCCTGGGCTCCTGCTCTCTGAGGGGCACTGTACTGACATACTGGGTGCAAAGCCCTGTACTAGCTATTTTGGAACGTACAGGAGAAGTAGGATTTGACCCCTGCCCTCCAGACACTTACAATCAGTGGTATTTGTTGAGCAATTATTTTGTGCAGAGCTCTGTACTCTTAAAGGGTAACCAAGAAGTAGTTGATCGGACCTGTTGTTAGGGGGGCCTGCTCTGTTTGCTGCTGACACAAAATCCTCTTGGGCTGAAGGGACTCCCTCATTATGGATGGAGAAAAAATAGAGAACAAGCCCCCCGCGGTTTAACTAGTGAGGACATCGAATTCTTCAGCTGTGGCCTAGGGAACCCAAAAAAGCCTCCACCTCACCTCGGCCTTACGGATGCTTTCTCTGGCCTCATCGATTTTCTGCTCCAGTTCTGCCCGGTTCTGCTCCGGCACTGTGATACCGTGACACTCCAGCTCGTCCAACGTCTGGCATACAAGAAAAACAATGCACCGAGGAACTGCGCTGGCACCTTCCAATGGAGAGGACTGCCACCTCTGACACCCCGGGCGGAGCTCACACGACACTCGCTAAAAATCGCTTTTGCCTAGAGAAAACACGGCTCGATTCTCTTGGCCTCTGAGAGCAGCAGGTGGGGAAGGAGCCAGAGGGCCGGACGGCATCCAGTCCATTTTTCTGCCCAGACCCAGCTCAATCCGGGCCCCTCGCAGAGCAGTCCAGCTCACTCAAGAGTTATGGCATCTTTGCTGGAGGATACAGGCTGCCCAATGTCGGCATCCCCGCCCTAGAGGTCTTTCTGTCTGGGCCTCACTCAACTCCCCGTGCGGGCTGCCGCAGCCTCCGAACGAATTCCCGGCCTGGTTGAACCAACTCCAGCCTGCAGCCCAGGACTTTGAGGCGGCATACCCACCCCCCTGCCTTGGCCCCAGGAGCGCTCTCAGGCTCTGGATGTTGGGTCTCAGAAAGCACACGGACAGATGGCAGACCCCTCCCCGGGCCAGGATTCCCAGTGGACTCTGGCCCCCTCGCCCCCTGCCTTGGGATGAGGACAGTGAGCTGCCCGGCCGGGGTCCCAGCCTACCCGTTGGCTATGGACAATGTTCTTGTGCTCCCGGGCGATGCGGGTGGCCCACTTGCGGGCCTCCTTGTTCAGGCTGTGTTCCTCTGTGGTCCCCGTCTCAGATTCCAGCTGTCGGCTCTGAAACACGGGAGAGGAAGGCGCAGGAAGGCAGGTGAGGAGGGAGCGGCTGGAGTGGGGAAGGGGAGGGCAGTTCAGCACTAGCTGACTGCTGGAGACCCTCCCAGCTCAGCCTCATATCCCACCCCTGAAAGGCTAGTGCTGGGACGCCTGTGGCCCCCTCTCCACCCCACTCAACCCCAAGTCCAGTCAGCCCCTGCCCTGCTGGGCAGAAGGGCCACAGCAACTCCCTAAAACCTGTTGGGAAGATGAGCGTTTGAGGAAACAACCAACAAGCTCAGGCGGAAGGTTCTCTCGGCCCCGCTCAAGTCCTTGAATTTCAAAACTGACAAGAACCATCCAATCCCAATCGCATGCCTAGAACTGGCCTGGGACTGCCCGAATCCCTTCTATGCTGATTCAATCACTTATCCTATCCTACTGCATCTGCCTCCTCACTGACCTCCCTGCCTCCTGTCTCTCCCCACTTGAGTCTGGAGTTCACTCTGCTGCCTGGATCTTTTTTTTTTTTTAGTTCAGTCCATGTTTCCCAGCGCCTCAAAAACCTTCAGAGGTTGCCCATCGACCTCCACATCAAACAGAAACCCCTTACCATCAGCTTTAAAGCATTTAATCACCTCGCCCCCTTGTACCTTCTCACTGATTGTCTACTACAACCCAGCACGCACACTGGACTCTTTTAAAGCCAACCTACTCACTGTACCTCAATCTCATCTCTCTCGCCACTGACCCCCTCGCCCACATCCTGCCTCTGGCCTCGAACTCCCTCCCACTTCATATCCGACAGACCATCACTCTCTCCACCTTCAAAGCCACAGTGCAATCACTTCTCCTACATGAGCCCTTCCCTGACTAAGCCCTCATTTCATCATCAATCGTACTTATTGAGCGCTTACTATGTGCAGAGCACTGTACTAAGCGCTTGGGAAGTACAAATTGGCAACGTATAGAGACAGTCCCTACCCAACAGTGGGCTCACAGTCTAAAAGAGTGGGCTCACAGCTCCTCTTCTCCCATTCCTTTCTGCATTACCCTTGCACACTTTATTCACCCTACCCTCAGCCCCACAGCATTTATGTTCATATCAGTAATTTATTTTAATATTTGTTTCCCCCTCTAGACCTTAAGCTTCTTGTGGACAGGGAATACATCTGTCAACTCTGTTATAGTGTCTTCCCCCAAGTGCTTGGTACAGAAAGGTCAGGGATCATCTCCCGCTTTTCTCCTAGAACAGAACTGGTGACATGTGTAGCCATCATCAGTGAACTGAGCCCCAGACTGCTGGCCACCATCTGGATCCAAGTCCAAGACCACTGGCCACCTGCTCGGCCGCTGTCAGGGATCTGAGTCCAAGACCACAGGTTTCCTGCTTGGCCACTTTAGTGGAGCTTCATCCCCAATAGCAACTGCCTCTTTCTCTGACTTTAGCCCAGTCACAAAGACTTGTTTCCTCGAAAGTTTTCCCTTCAATCTCGTAACTCATCTGTCCAACCTTTGCTGGTCTTGGGAAAATTCTGTGAGCCCCACATGGGGCAACCTGATTACCTTGTATCTACCCCAGCACTTAGGACAGTGCTTGGCATATAGTAAGCGCTTAACAAATACTATCATTATCATTATTATTATTATTATGCTTGATTCCTCCCTTCCTGCTTCTAGCCCTCACAGCTGGCCCAGGGGTTTGGACCAAACAAATGATCCTGTGGTTGGCAGCCTAAGCTTTTCCCATCCCTGGGCAAATGGCGAGCGCCAAAAGAGGCACGAGTGCCAGACCCCAGCCTGCGGGCCCAAATGTTAGCAGCTAAAGAAAGGATCGGCGCCCTGTTCCAACTCCTTGTCCAGGACCAGGCACCTCATTCCATTTCTCCTGGCCCCCCACCCCACCTCAAACAACGGGCTCACCTAAAGCAAGAGCCAGATGCCTAGCCTGGTGGTGGGGAAGGAACATAGGGCCAAGTCCTGCCACCAGTCCCAATTCAGTAGAATTCCAGGAGGAGGCAACCTGCCACATCCGCTGAGAACAAACATTTTCCCTTTTCCCAGCAAAGACAGAGCAAAGCCATGTTTCAGAAGTCAGCACTTTCCATTTCCGCCTCCTCCCCGGCTTAGAAATGCCCCAGTGACCCCAGGAAGCCCAGCTCCGAGGCCTCGGGCCTCCGAGTGAATTCCCTGCACATACCATCACTCGCCCTCTCTCCCCACTCCCCTCCCCCTTCCTCCTTGGGGGGAACACTAATCGCAAACACCCCTCCCAGAACAACAATTGCAGACCTCACGTTTCCTACATACAGATGCCTGAAACACCCTCCTTATCAAAAACCCCAGGGTCAGGGGCAAGCGTTCAAAGGAGGGCAGGCTGACCACTGAGCCCGACCTCTGACCTGACTCGATCATAGCCAGGTACTGCTCTAAGGCAGGGGCTCCATCGGCGAGGCCCCCGGGACAGAAAAACAGGAAAGAGCTCTGCGTCCGAAATGGAATGTCAGCGCTTTGCTGCTGCGGCCCTGGCATCTCCTGTGGCCTGGGGCCCAGGCAGTCCAAGCGAGGCGGGGAAAAAAGAGCAGGTTTTCCAACCAGAGAGGCAAAAGCTGGTGGTGCTAGGCCACTTTCTCCTCCGCCTGTCTTTTCTTTCTGATGAGTTTCCTCAGGTCAGGAGTTGGGGCGGTGCCTCCGGGATGCTTTCCAATAGATGGTCACCTTGCCTTCGTGGTGGTTCCCCAAAACTGGCCCCGCCCGGCACCACCTCATCTCTCAGAGCCCCCTCCATTAGCTAGACCATGCCACCTCCTGGGTATCACACCCCTGCACTGCTCCCAACATACACACACACCTGGAGACAACAGGTAGACCCAGATGCCTGCAGGAAGAGACCAGGTACCCAGATGGGTATGAAAGACCCAGCCCAAAAGAACCCAGTTTGGTCAGGCATCAAACTGGGATGCGTACAGCCAGACTGCTGGGTGAACCGGGCCCTGACTCCCCAAGCCAGTCAAAAGGGAAGGGGTGACTGTATCTTCCTTTGTTCTATACACAGTAGACGCCCAGTACACAGCCCTCTGTACCTAGTAGGTCAAATACGATTGATGATGATGATAGTAGGTGCCCAGTAGGACACTCCGCACATTGTAAGTGATCAACAAATCCGAGTAATCAAGAAAGAAAAATGTTCTTGTTTTACGGGTGAGTCTTTCGGCAATATGCCCCTCTGTCACGGTCAATCTCATTCCGGTCTGTGGGACCGGGCTCGGGTCTGTTCCCCACCACTCTGCCCCCAGGCTGTTCCACATAAGGCAGAGAATAAGACCTGGTCCTGCAGAAAGTCTGGAGAGGTGGGACTCCCAGTTTGACTTGGGGAGAAGTCTTCAACGCTATTTATGGCAACACTCCGCCCTGGGCCAGGATGAAAGCAGGCGAATGATCCAGCATCCAACCTGGGATCCTGGCCGGCACGGAATGCCCAGTCTGAAGGCCGCCGCCGTGGGGGCGGAGGGAAGTCTTGCCTTAGGCACAGTCGACAGGACAAGTGAGATGAGATTGGAGCCAGGTGGAAGGGACCCTCGAGCCCAGAGGCCAGAGGCATTGCCTCGGTCCAGTCATGATGTCAAGGTCCGCAATGGGGGAGGAGGCCAGATGCTCCCCAGGACTGGAGCTTCTCTGGGCGTGGGACCGGGGCCCCTGGGGTCCAGGGCTGCCAGGACGGTGCCAGGACGTTTGGAGAGCTGGCCTTCTCCAGAGATGCAGCTTAAACGTGGCCACGGCAAATGTTTGCTGTGGGGGTAGGGCCTGGAAGGTGTGGGGGTTGATCCTGGGAACCGAGTAGGGGAAGATTGGAGGACTAATGAGTGGCTCCTGACCTCCGATGGGCAGAAATCCTGATTAAGAAGATGCCCTGCTTCTGGCAGAAATCCTGCAGGCCAGTGAGCCCGCACTGCAGGCCTGAATAAAAGGCACTTGAAACGTGGGGAGAGGACTGCAAGTGGCAAGGGGAAGCCCTGGGGCCACCCAAAGGCTGCACCCACACCACAGAAGGCACCGCAGGCCTGGATCACCCAGAGGCCACCCAAGCCCACAGATAACGGATGAAGAGCCCCGAGGTCTTCCCAACGTGAAGGCCGCGGTCCAAGTGCTGGACCATCACCGAAAATTCCCAGACTGACTTAGATACAGATGTGAAACTCCAGCTACCGAGTCCTTAACGGTCAGAGACAGGGACCCACTGAGGCTTGAGGCAGCCACCCAGAGCAAAGAGACACTCAGCATCTCTGGAGCCAATTCAACCATCATTAGCCACAGAGAGACGCCTCCGTGGGCCGGTCCCACAGCCCATCCTGCCCAGGACTCTCCTGTCTCCTAGAGGGGCAACCAGGAGGAACCACATGCTGTTGTCCTCTAGACATCAAAGTTCATGGCTAGAGATGGACCATCCAACCCCCCGACTCTCTCCACAGTGATCCAAGCATGGATACTCATTTATGGATCTGTCTAGTCCCTTCTGGGCCTGCTTGGGGTTTCTAGCTGCCCAGCCCCCTTTGGGCACGGGTCTACTAGGCCCACATCACCCTGAATGAAGAGGGTGCTTCCTTGTGCCTGCACTTTCCATCTCCCCGAAGGATGGGGCATTGGAATGAGAAAAGTTTGATGATCCATAATTCTGGGTTTGCCCTTCCTGATGTTGCTGGCTTGAATTTTTCCCCTCTGGTCAGTCTTTCTGGACAGGAGAGCCCTGCCTGTCAATCTGCCCTCCTGGGGCAGCCACAGTGTGGAAGAGAGGGCCAGCCGGATCCCCCAACTGGGTTGCAGCCCAGGCCTCAGGAAAATTGACCAAGTTCAGAATGTCATCTTTCCTGCCGGGGTTGGAGGACCCTGCTTTCAGAGTTCCCCCCCGGACCCCCCAACCCCATCCCTGGCTGTGTCTGCCGACCCAGGCTGCCACCCTTCCTTCTGCGATCGGGGGATATAATGCTAAGAAACAAGCTGCCTTGGGAGTCCCTTACAACCCGGCTGTCTGACCAAACCTAAACACAGAGGATTGACCTGGCTCAGAGAATAAGCATGGTGCGCTGCCGGCATCCACTGATTACTGCCTTTAGTCCCTTTCGTTCAACAACCCAGCCGTTCCATAGCATGGCTCCTGCTCGGTTCTAGGCATGCAGGAGCGAGAGAAGGGAAACCCAAGGGATTTGCTCCCACTTGGGATTGGATAGAGCGACAGAGGGTCAGCAGGGCAGAGGGAAAGTGAGATACAGGAACAGAAGGGCAGAGGGTTAGCGGGACAGAGGGTCACCATATTCTGCTGCCATTCAAGCACCTGCATGACTGTGGCCACGACCTGGCCCCGTCCGCATGCAACACGCCCGGCCCCACAGAGACTTGCCAGTACCTCTGCCAGAGTGACCCTCAGAGCCCGGACAGGGGAGGGCTCAATGTCCACCAGCTGAACGGCAGTCACACTCTGAGCGACAAGGACAGCACAGGGACAGAAAACACAGCAGAGAGTTAGAAGCGCGGGACCAGCGGGCAGAGTTAAGGGAGATTCAGCACGAGGGCCCGAGGAGGGTCAGGATTAGCAATCTGGTTTGAGGAGAGTTAGAGAGAAGCGATGTGACTGAGTCTTTCCTGAAGGTTTGAGAAAGCCGAGCTCACCCTCTGACGGGGCCACACAAACCAGACTCCATGTGCCCCAAATGCAGAACAGGAGTGGCTCTCTCTCCCCTCCATCACCCCATGGAATCCATGGAACCCATGGAGCCCCAGGCCATTCTTTTTTCTACCCCCAACCAGAGGCGCTTCTCTACAGAGTCCAGAAAGTCACACAGGGAAGCAGGGCCTTCCCCCAGAGGTGCTCTGTAGAGGGTGAAGTGAGCAATGGAAACTTGGGCCACCTGCTCTTTGGGCAGTGGATCTTTTGTCTCCACAGGAGCTCTGGTCGCACCTGGGGATTCTCGGGAATCCTCTTCTGCAAACAGCCCGGCGTTCTACCCACTTCACCAAACTTCCAAGTCCCCTCCCTGGGACTCTACTTCCCTCTCACGTTGCCCTAAGAATGTCAGGAGCTCATCCTAGAATGGAAAACGTTTTAGGACCATGCTGGGGGGCTCCCACAAGAAGCCGAGGCTGGGGTGGGTGGGCCCGGCTCGCAGAGAGGAAGAATGGTGGGCTCGCTCCCGCAGCAGGCGGGGTGGAGGACTCCCTCTCAGGGAGGGGAATGAGGAGCTGCTGCAGACCTCCCCTCGACAGCTCTGGGGGAGAGCTAGGGCTGGGGCCAGCAGAGAGGGAGCCTGGGACATGTTCAGGCCCCAGACCCTGGTGGGGCTGAAACAAGCTGGGAAGTTGCCAACCCAGGACGGCGCCTGCCTGTTCTTCAGTGATTGACTGGGGGCCCAGATCCGTGCTGGGGAAAAGGAGGGGACCGGGGCCTTCCCTTACTGGGTCGCTGTCGCTCGGCTGGAACTGGAAGGGCTGCGGCTTGTGGAACACAGCATTCTCCTGAAGGAACAGCTGGAGGCTGTGGTCCCGCACCACCTGGGGAGAGAACACAGAGCCTCTCGTACCACACTCCCTTTCAAAATGGGCAAGCAGGCGCGCGTCCAGAGGGTCAAACTTTCTTTGCTCGATTTTGGAACAGGGCAGGCGATCCTCTATCCAAAAACCTCTCTGAAAGGAATGGGCCTCAGGACTCATTTTGGTCACTAGTTGGGTTGATTCAGGAGGAATCACTTTCACTCGCCATGTGGCTCTCTTTGCCCAGAAACCCAGCTCTGGCATCCAGCCAACCACTCCAGCATGCACTGCGAGCCCCAGAGGCTCAGTTCCCAGTTGGCAGGGGAGAAAGCCGGGATTGAAATCCCACTAGGGACAGGGAATGGACAGGTAGAAGTTCTAGGCGATGAGGCTGCTTCATTTGGTCCCTGGCCCTGGGGCACTTCCAGGCTGGGCCCCAGCTCCCAGCCTCCCGGCCACCTCCCCCTCAATTCAATTCCTCCATGGCCCTAAACACCCAAGACTAGCCCCAGGTCTGCCCCAGGCCTGGTTGCACCCCAAGAATGTTTCTGAGTCCCGGGGGCGGGGAAGGGGAACCTCTCAGTGATCCACGGGGGAGCCCCTCACTGCAGGTTCTCTTCAGAAATGAGAAAACAAGGAAACAAGGAAACCCCTCGTGGCAGAGGTTTTGGAGAGGCAAAATTTCCTTCTTCTTCTGGACACAGAAATCCCCACATGATATTCAAAAAGAGAGGAAAGCGGGAAATGGTGCCATGGGCTGAGAATACAGGAAAAGGGAATTGCTTGTTCAGGGAAACTCCAAGGAGCTGGAAACAGGGCCTGGGCCTGTTAGCTCAGGGTGAAGGAACAGCCAAGGGGGGTGGGAGGAGGCAGTGGCACAAAGCATGAGCTGGAGCCCGGCGTGGAGGGGAAAGGAGGTATGCAAGAGTGAGATTTGTTGCTAATTTAACATACAAATCTATAAATTATATTTTAAATTATCTATTTATTTTAATCACTGTCTCCCCCTCTAGACCGTGAGGTCCTTGTGGGCAGGGAACGTGTCTGCCAACTCTTTTGTACTGTACTTTCCCAAGTGCTTAGTGCAGTGCTCTGCACATAGTAAGCACTCAGTAAATACCATTGATGATGAAAACAAAGCTCTTCAATTAAGAATACACGAGCTGGGCCCTTGTTGGAAGTTTGGCTAGCACTGATTTGGGCATTTTTTTTCTATGATGGTATCTGTTAAGTGCTTAATATGAACCAGGCACTGTACTAAGCACTGGGGTAGATACTAGATAATCAGGTTGGACAGTCCATGTTCCACAAGAGGCTCACAGTCTTAACCCCCATTTTACAGATGAGGTAACTGAGGCACAGAGAAGTTAAGTGGCCTGCCCAAACTCACGCAGGAGAACTGAGGTTTTGAGAGTCCCCAAAGCTCATGGGGTCCCGGCTGACATATCCCGTGGGAGCCCAGAGGGAGAGGCGGCAGGCAGCTTTCCCTGTCTTCCAGATGGGCAGCCCTGGAATGCCTCTTTAAGGTTCAGAGCATCCCGGAATTGGCCTGGATCCCCACCACCCCCACCCCCGCACTGGGGCTAGGGCTGGGAGATGGGACACACAACTCACTGGGCAACCACTGGGCTAAGACTTACTCGGCTTGATGTCTCCAATAAGAACTGGAAGGTGCTCTGTACGGCTTGGCACGTCTCTAGCTCAGTCCTGCTGAACGCCATTAAATAGTCTTTGAGGTGATCCGATACATTCCCATCAAGAGCCTGTGCGGAGGAGAAGAAAAGTGAGAGCAAGGTCACTACTTCCCAGCCTTTCGGGAAAAGGCCCCAGGCCGTGGCAGGTAGTGATGCTGGTGCTTCTGGATGTGAACACGAGGTGGGAGCCAGGGTACGGCAGCCAGGACCCCTGGGAGCACTGGCTGTGCGGGCACTTAGGTCAGGCCTTCAGGATGGCTGGCTGATGTGAGACTTGGCTACAGGGGGCTTGCCCGGGGAGGTGTTCTTTTTGGGGAGGAAACCATCTTGCAAGTAAGGGCCTCAGACACTCTTCCTGAGGCCTGGGGGTGAACTGTGAACCCACCCACCGCTGTGGAAACCCCCAGGGTGATAGGTCCTCCGGGAATGGAGGTTCAGTACTGTGTGGCGTGATACCCAGAACACCGTATGGGCTGCCTTTTCATCCCCCAACCCCTAGGAAAACCCACCGGTTCTGGAGGGGACCAGACTCCGGGATGGGGTCAAAGGCAGTGAGGGATGGGGGTCAGGCTTTGAGGGGGAGTTGGGGGTTCAGAGGTTCCAGGAGTCAAGCCCCAGAGGGCTGATTAAATACAACAAACTTGCACTGGGCTGTCCCTGAAAATAATAGCCTGTTCGGGCACGTGGATGCAAATATTTGAAAATCCCTACATGTGGGAAGATCCGGGAACCATCCCGTCACCTGCACAGAAGGGGTGGGATACCTGGCCAGCAATGGGTTGGTTGCTAGGGTAACAGAGTGTGGCAAGGACAACACACTGTGAAAGGCTCCGGGGAGGGAGTTGGGGAGGGAGGAGGAAGCCATCACGCTGCCCATTGGACCACCTCCAGGCACAATACAGTCACCAAGAAAAGTCCAGCTCAACAATCCTTTCCCAGCTCTATGGGGCCCAGACAGGCGCTTCCTGGTTTTGTCCTGAGTTTCACAGCTCAGACATCCAGCCCTGAAAAGCCTGACTCTTTTACACAGGCAGACTGAAGGGCAACATTTTTTCCTAATTAAGCTTCTCACAGACCAAAGGTACAAGAGTCTATAGGTGATTCAGTCCCTGGCTAGGGTTCTAAGGCAAGCCAATAATTTTTTTTTAAATGGCATTTATTAGCACTTATTATGTGCAAAGCACTGTTCTAAGCGCTGGACTGAATTGGCTTTGGAACCCTTGAACTTTCAAGGCACTTTCCACCTCCACCCCAAACACAGCAAGATTTAATCGAGAAAAATGCACCCAGGAGTGGCTCGGTGACAGACAGGGTCAAATTTGCATCCTGGGCCCAGCATTTGGGCATGTCCACTGGGCTGGCCCGGTCTCATCCTCTCCTTGAGAGAGGTGTGATCTCTCCTTGGAAGGGAGGCAGAGATAAGACCAGAAGCTTCAGCTTGCACTGGCACCACCACTACTACTACCACCACCACAGTGACTGCTCCTTTCCCACCTGACACCCTGGCAGCTCAGCTGGGGCGAAAGCAGCTGGGAAATTCTGACAGTCTTTTCCTCCAACCAAAACTGAATTCATGCTCAGAGCTTCAGTGTAACCCTTGTGAGCATTCTGTGGTACTGTACACTCCCAAGCGCTTAGTACAAGGCTCTGTACATAGTAAGTGCTCAATAAATACCACGTTGATTAATTGACTAATCATTTAAATGTCCCAACTGAGCGAAGGTGAAAGAATGTGACCTCGGGAAGAGAGCAGAGAAAGCTACGGACCAGATTGGGTCAGAAGAGCCATAGACAGAGAGAAAATGTGGGAAACTGAACACAAAAGCTTTAAAGTCAATAATTTGGGGGCCCTGGGCTGAAAACAGACAGACCTCAGGACCCCAGGAGCTGAAGCCCAAGTTCAATTATAGGTCGGAACTCAGAAGACAACACGATGGACCGCTTGGAGGGTGGAGCAGGAAAGATGGGCGATTTACTGCAGCGAGACCCGGGGACAAGGAAGAATCTGCCGGTGGGCACTGAATTTGTCAAGTTAGCAGTGAGATCGTCATCTGCCGCTTGTGGGGAAGTTTCCTCCCCACTGACACCCATCGATCACCTGTCAACCTGAGCACCTGGCAGGTGTTTTCAGCGCCAAGCTAAACCAGTTGACTCGAGCGTTTTCCTCTGGAGTCTGCAGGAACAACCCTGGGAGCCAAGGAATGATGCAGGCTCAGCGGGAAGCTGGTCAGTTCACAAGTCAACCTTCTTCTGCTCTTTGCCCAGACTCTTGCCCAAAGCAGAACCCACACAAAAGATCCAATGTATGTGTGAGCATGGCTACCCATGTACGCTTAACCCCCTTAGCGACCAAGCCTGGGGACCCCCTCAGGGTCTCAACTGAGGCAGGATTTTGTTGGCTGGCTGGGCCTGAAAGCTGGTTTTCCCTTATAGTCTAAACTGTGACTCTGCTGGTTCTAGAGATAAAGGTCCCTCAGAGAACTCTGAGTCCACTTGCGCCCATACACGTCCTGCTCTCATAGATCCAGGCCTAGGTGGGGCCTGGAGACGGTGGGGAGCCTGAGGCGAAAGGGTGACAGCAAGTTGTGGTGGGTGGGGGGGGTACAGAGACCCCCTCCCCTCCGCAAAAGAGACTGCATTTGGGTTTGGACAGAGGGTGTGATGGGGAAGCAAAAGAAGAGACGGAATGACAAGGACAGCTGGGCGAAAAGGGCGGGGAAGGATGGGGGCGGCGAGGGAAGGTCTGCACCCGCCCCTTGGTCGGGCCATCGGGGTCCAGGGTTTTCTGGAAGCCTGGCCCGTAGAAACCCCCCAGCACTGAAACACCCAATTGGAATGTCGGGGGAGGATCTGGAAAAGCCCCTAATTTCCCAAAAAGCCTGAACACCACAGTGTCTCTTGGCTCTCGGCCCTTAGGGCTGCAAGGTTTTCTCTTCCCCCTTCAAAAATTAATCGTTCCTAGTCTCTAAAGCAGCGCAGTTTGAAATTCACTTTTCCTACAAGAAATCTTGGACCTTGGCCCTAGGCACAGTGGGTCTGTCCAGCGAGCTAGCCACCAGGGTGGGGGTCTGAATCCTTGCCAGACCAGCGCACCCTGAGGGGAGACCAGGCTAGCCGGGTGCGGTGTCTCACCCCGGTGGGGTCCACTGTAGGCCTCCAATCCCCACCCCCTGGCAGAAGGAGCCCCAAGCAGTAGTGGCGGCCCTACCTTCATGATGTTCAACAGATCCGTTTGATAGTAGCGGTCCTGGTGCGCGTTGGCAGCAGCCAAGGTGAGAAGGTAGTCGTTTCTGGCATGAGTGGCCTTCGAGTTACACTCTGATCTCCGGGCTTTCAACTGTGGCACCAAGGAAACTTACTATCAGGGCCAGCTGGGGGACCCACCCTTTCCAGGGGCTCCCAAAAGCGACCAGGAGTCAGGATGCTTGGAAGTGGATCCAACTGTCCCTGTCCCCTCCGCCTCCTCTTTATTTCCCTTAATGTCCAGCCCAGGTCTAAGCCTCCAAATGACAGAACGGCATCTTGATGGCCTCCGGGAGACGAGCCCGACCGCGCGCCTACGGGAGGACTCCGAGTGAACCGTTCCAGAAGCCCGGCTCCAGCTCACTCATCTTTGCTCTTGCTCTTTAGCTCCTGCCCTGTGTCCGAGGGAGCAGACTGGGAAGGTGGGTCTGACAGGATGGTGTGGGCTCAGGGCTGACCAGCCTGCCTGCCACAACCCCAGAAGAGTGCTTGGAGGAGGTGGACACGTAATCCCCTCAGAGCCAGCTCCAGCATTCTGGGTCAAGTCCCTCTCTCACGCCAGGGCAAACTCTGACTAGGTTTGGCCTCCCAGATCACCTGGCACCAAAGAGAGAGGAGATCAACTGAGGTTCTCCCTGCAGCATTCACGGCCCAGTGATCCCCTAAGCGCTTATTAATAAGCGCTTAGTACAGTGCTCTGCACACAGTAAGCGCTCAATAAATACGATTGATTGATCCCCGTCAATGCAGCCGTACTGGGTTTAGAGAAGCCCTACATTATACTCCAGACCCAAGCTTTGGGGAGGCCAGGGCACGATGTCCACTCAATCCCACCAGTGCCATGGTGGTCTGGATTGGGGGTATTCAGGGAATGGTGCCAAACGGACCGCCTTCCTGTGGCTGGCCTGGCTTGGTGGCATTTCAGCTCCCCAAACCCCCTTGCTCCGATCGAGGAGTCGGCTGGCCGACAGCCGGATAATCGATTCTCTCTAGCTGACCCCGGCCCCAGGGAAACAATGAACTTGGCACCAACTTGCAGGTCTGCCTGTAAGGTACCAGGTCCCTGACAACCCGCACGGAGCCGAAGCAAAGCTTCTCCCCTCTTGGGGATGGGGTTTGGAACCCAACAGATGCTGCCTCCGGGTCCAAGGAAGCCGGCAGAGCCGCAGCTCAGGGGCAGACGTGTCAGCCACCGAGCCCCTTTAGGTCTCTGGAACCTGTTCTCAGATGCTCACCTTTACACTCGCCTTCTGTAAGCTTATTCTTGACTGAAAAAGACTAAGTTTGGATCTGAAATGAAATAAAAAACCAGGCTATCAGCATTCTCGGCACCCAGAGAATCAGATCAACATCAACAGCATCCATCAAAGCCTCCAGGAAACTGCCCTCTTCCTCCTCTTCCAGGAGGCCTTCCCCGCCTCCCTAGACCCACCATGCCACCTGTATGGGCATCCTCAGTGCACAGACACACACCCCCCTCCCCCCAGGCCAGCCCAGGCACACACTTGGCCTCGATGTCGGCTTTCTCCCGCACTGCGTGAGCCATCTGTTCTGTTTCCAAGTACTTTTTTTTGCCTTTCGCTAAATCTTTCACTGTCTCCTGCAGTTCTGTTTGAATCTTTGTCAATTGGTCCACACACTGCAAAACAAAACAAATGCAACAAGGAACTGCCGTCAGTGATTTCCACACCCCATTTGCAGGAAAATTAGCTTTTGGCAAATCGATACCTCCAGGTTTGGCCACCTAGAAGCACAACCATAAGTTTTTGGAGTCGGGTATGTACTGACTGTCGACAAAATACGACTACTACTACTAATGATATTACCTTGGTTTTTGGAGGACACTTTTATTCCCAAAGCACTCTCACATTACTTATCTTATTTTTGTCCTCACAACAACCTTGCGAGGTAGGCAGAATGGCAGGAATCATTACGCCCATGTTGCAGATGAGCAAACCGAGGTACAGAAAAGTTAAGTGACTTGTCCAAAGTCACACAGAGGGCAGATGGCAGAACTCACACTCGAACCCGGGTCCTCCAGCTTCCAGGCCAGCACTCTGCTACTACACCCTGCTGCCACCCACATGGGCATTCTTGGTCCCAGTTCCCATGGGATCCCCAGGCTCAATCCCGGGCTTGGCAGGGAGAAGGGTGGCACCAGGCTCACCTGGATCAACCAGGCCCCAGGCGTCGGCCCCCGATGCCAGCCAGTAAGGGATCTCTGGCCCCAGAGGCGAAGGATCTCCAACAGGCACATCATACGTGCACACACACACACACACACATACATGAACTCTCACTCAGACTGCACACTCAAAACTGGAAGGTATCTATGTATGCCACAGTGCAATGCTCTCACTTCCCACGAGGATTGAGAGGTTCAAAATGAGTTGCAAACTTTGACTTTTCCCCAGAAACAGCCAACTGGGCTCAGGCCGGGGAGCAGTCAGAGGGCCCGAGGCAGAAGGGGCTTCCCACTCCAGCCCAAACTGCAAACGAAACCTGGACTTCCCCTCACAGCCCACGGCTGGGGAGCCCCGAGGGCCAGGTGGGCGGGCGGCCTCTGGGCCTCGCCGCCACATCAGCCCACTTCCTGGCCCTGGCTGCCACCCGACCACAGCTGGCCTGGGCATCTAGGTAAGGGAATTTTGGGGGAAAGAAAAAGGCATGGCCTAGATGGTTCTTGTAGGCTGGCTGAGGGAATTATTCAAATAATAATAACGATGATGGCATTTATTAAACGCTTACTATGTGCAAAGCACTGTTCTAAGCGCTGGCACTGTTCTAAGCGCTGGCACTGGGGAGCTCCCAAAGCACCTCACGCTGCCCATGATCTGGTCTGACCTTTGGAGAAAACAAGAAAACGTTCGCTTTGGAGAAAAACGAAACACTCCAGCCCCTCACACCTTGGAACACAAAGTTGGAGCTCATCCCTCTGACTCCGAACCCAGGAACCCTCACGAGGCAGTCACTGTGCCTTCTAACAGTTAACAGAAACCAGACGGACCCGTGCAGAACTGCACGGGACTATGGCACACAACGGACCGCAGTCAGCGCACCCTCTGGCAGTGACGGAACCTGTCCTCACCCCCTCAAACCCACCTGCCTTCTCCTGAGCCCTAAATGGCTCTGGAAGACGAGCGATTCCTGGAGGAATGGGGGGATGGGGATGGCTGCTCTTGGGCACTGGGCCCCCCACTCCCCACTGGGCTTTGAGCCTGACACCCATAGCTGGATCCAGTCCTGCACATCCCCTTCTGGCACTCAGCCACTGACCCAGCCACCGACCCAAATGGATGGTCAGAAGATGGGCCTCTAGAGCTCAGGCCCCCCGTGCCACCAAAAGGGCAGCTCACTGACAGCTCTGCCGACACCCCTCCTCCAGCCCAGTCCTGCTGCCTCCCTTACGCTCCCAGGGCAGCCCCATGTTACCGCTGCAAGGCCCCGCCTAGTAGCGTTTGGCCCCGAGGGGACAGGAGCCTAGGAGAAGTCAGGCAACAGCAGGTGAACCGGGCTGGCTCCTACCCCGACTGCACCCGTCTGGGGAGATGACTAAAATTCACTGGAAAAAATCCCACCACTATCCTCTCAGTCCTAGAACTCTGCTCCTCACGGCCTTCCCACCCTCACATTCAGTCGGCTGTCGTTCCTGGTGGTTGCTCTTCCATGACATCGCCAAGACCAGCTCCCTCCTCTCCACTCAAATGGCCACTCCACTGGTCCAAGCTCTGGTAGGATCACCATTAGACTACTGTTCTGAAGCAGCCTCCTCGCTGCTTCCAGCTTCTCCCAGCTCCATCCATCCTACCTGCTGCTGTCCGGATCACCTCCTGGAAGGACTGCTCGGCCCACAGCCCTCCACTCCTGCACCTCCACCGATGGCCCCCTATCTCCCTCCACGTCAGATAGCGGCTGCAACCCCTGGCTTCCAGGCTCTCCTCCAGCACACGCGTTCCGACTTTTTCTTCACCTGGTCCTCCCCAGCTCACTCTTCACATCTCCCAAGCTCACCTTCAAACTGTATCTCACTCTCAGCTCTCACAATTCCGCTCTTTTACTCCGGCTCCTCCCCCAGCCTGGAACTCTACCACCCAAAGTCCTCCAGAGCACAGCTCTCCCCATTTTTCTATCCCTCCTAAACCTTCACCTTTTCCAGGAACCCAGCCTAACATGCCAAGCTCTATATCAATCCCCACATCCCAAGTATTTATAAACTTTAACCCTCTCCTCAGCAGTCACGTACATTCACAGTGCCTTACTGATTCGGACATTTTCCTTGACAATTTATTTCTACATTCAGTAATTTCTTCAGCTGTGGGGTCACGGTGAATTTGTAGTTTCAGGCATTATCCTTGTTCTTCCTCCATCATTCACTGTCTGTTGGGTGTTTATTGGTCTTCCCCATTAAGCTGTAAGTTCTCTGAGGGCAAGAAATGTGTGTCTTGCTGCTGTTGTGCTCCCCCAGGCACTTAATGCAAGTGGTTAGCACTCAGTAAATACCAGTAACTGATGGATTGATTTTAAAAACACTGTGCAAATGTCCTTTGGTGTGACTCTCCACTTGTGACACAGAAGCATCAATTTACAGATCTTTACGTTTAGGCTGAGGCATAAGCCCGTGCCAGGAGGAATAGATGGAGGGAGAGCAGGATTGGTGGAGGATGGAGGGCCGGAATTGCAGAGGCCTCATTCCCTCCCCTTCCCCTCCACCTCCAAGGCAAGTGGCACCAGGCTCCTTTCTGAGCCCGCTCAGGCTCAGCTACCCCGCTCACCAGGGATATCCCCGGTCACATCCTCAGTCACCGGCTTGGCATCGGGCAGCTAGATGCCACATAAAGGGTAAGCAGGAAAGCACAGGTGCCGTGCCCCTACCCGTTTCAGCTGCTGTTCCTTCAAGCTCCTGACTGCGCGGGCTGGCTCAGAGATCAGGTTTTTATAGTTGTCACAGATGTTGATCCGGGACTGGGCCACCTGCACTGTGCCCTCAAGAAAGGCCTTCCATACCGGGTACATGCTCCTGTGGGGAAATGAGAGCCACGGGCGTGAGAAAAGGGGTGAGGGTGGGTAGCGGGGGAAGTCCTGTCCCTCATCCTACTTAGGAAGCCAGAGCTCGCAGTCATGGAGATGGGGCTGGGGCTGGGGGTTTTGGCAGCTGAGGGTTTGGGCCTCCAGGGAAACACCTTTCAGGACTTCACTGCCTGAACCCTGGACCATGAAGAGGCTGCCCCTTCTCTCCCCTTCCCATCCACCCACCTGCCCACCTCTTGCGGAAAGGCACTCTCTGGTCTCATCGTAACACGGGTCCCGCTGTGCCCGTAGCCCAGGCCCCCTACCCCACAACCCAGGGAGTGAGGGGGCCAGGCGGGATGAATTCCACTTGGAATCACAGACAACTCTTCTTCCTTCCTGTTCCCAGAAATTTCTCTTTTTCACAAAGCCTTCCACCAAATCCACCGGACCACAGCTTTCCCAAACCAGGGTGAATGAGGGAGGCCCCCGCCAATGGCTTCATTCTTGTGTCACCCAGCTCGGCCCACAGAGCAGGCTATTTCTACCCTGCTCAGGTAGGGAGGGAATCGCTGGGCCAAGACCAGGATCAGAAAGATGACCACCGATTTCCACTTCTATCACCTGTGCAGGCCCACTGCAGGACCTTAAACAAACAAAACCAAGCTGTTCGGCCCATGTATTTTGATGTGAGGCTTAAATCCATTTCCATGAAGGAAAGAGGCTCTCGCCACTGGGCTGGGCCCCTTGGAAACTACCTGGAATCGCTTCTCTCTTCAGCTTTGGTTCCGGGCCAGTCCTTCTTCAGGTACTGGCTGGCCAGCTTCTGGATCCCCTGCAGAAGAAGGGAGGAAAGTGAGGAATAAGCAAGTGCTGCGTTACAGAGGGAGCTTGTCTCCTTCTCAGCGCCCTCAGAACCTGGGTGGGATCCCTCAAATGCCTCTCTAGACTGTAAACTCCTTGCAGGCAGAAATCGTGACTACTACCAACTCTTTTGGTAGTTCAAAAGAGTTCAGTGCCGGGTCCACAGTAAGGGCTCAATGAATATCACGGATTGATTGAAGCCAGAGCTGGGCAGGCTCAGCCCTGGCATCTGGGGCAGAAGGAGAGGATGGAGTTTCAGGAGTTCGTATAAGCCTGGCCCTTCTACACTACTTCCTTTCTATTCCCCTTTTCCAGAGAATGGGGAAGCAGGATGGGGAAGGTTGAGGGTGAGAGGGAAGGATGAAGGGGGGGAGGACAGAATGATGGGAAAGAGGGGAAGGGGGGGGGGCCTGACTTGGCTAGATGAAACAACCGCTCATTCCCACTCTACCAGCCACCCTGTCAGAGAGGGTCCCAATCTGGATGCGGGGAAACCTGACAAGGGATCCGACATGTCTGAGTTTCTTCCACGGCCCCCAGGCAGTGGCCATTGCTAGAGCTATCCTCTCCAGAGGATTGTCTCTTCCTTCGCCACCCTCCCCACAGTCCTCGCCTTCCTCTCAATGCCACTGGCTGTCCATGCGTGGCCACACAAAGGGGCTACTGTGCAGGGCCACCGGGGAAATGCCCTGATGGCTTAACCTTTGGCCTAGTGACCAGGACCAGTGTCTTGAGGCCAGTGAACAGGACCCAATGCCCTGAGGCCAGTGATTGGTGTCACTGAGCAGGGCCAGCGCTCTGAGGCCCTGACCCTCTCCTAGCCCTGCCACTGCCTTGTGCTGGAGGAAAAGCCAGGAATAACAGTTTTCCGTGGGTAATAATAATAACATTTAATTACATCTGGGGTATTTGTTACAGGCTCACTCGGCACCAAGCACTACGCTAAGTGCCGCAGTAGATACATATTAATCAGGTCGGACACCATCCCCTTCCCACATAAGGCTCAGCCTAAGGAAGAGGGAGAACACCTATTTGATCCCCATTTTACGGATGAGGACGGTAGGCACAGAGAAGTTAAGTGGTTTGCCCAGGGTCACACAGCAGATAAGTGGCAGAGCTGGAAACAGAAGCCAGGTTTCTCAACTCCCAGACCCCTGCTCTTTCCACACCGGTGGTTCCCTCGCCGACTCCATAGGTGTCCTTTGGCCCCTCGGTCATGGGACTGTGTTTTCCACCCACTAGGTGAGACTCTCAGATGGGTCCCCCAGGGTCCCCCTCGGAGAGGCGGGGCTGGGGTCAGCCGTGCTCCTCTCTGCTGCTCCACTCACTCACTTCCCCTCAGCGCTGGAGGACCCCAAGAATCTCCAGGAGAAAGGAAAGGGGAGGCGACTGGATAACAATAATAACTGTGGTACTGGTTAAGCGCTTACTGTGCGCCAAGCATTGTACTATGTGCTGGGGGTGTACACAAGCAAAGCAGGTTGGACGCAGTACCTGCCCCACATAATAATAAATAATAATAATAATAATAATAGTAATGGCATTTATTAAGAGCTTACTATGTGCCAAGCACTGTTCTAAGCGCTGGGGGGGGGGGGTGTACAAGGTAATCAGGTTGTCCCACGTGGGGCTTAAGGGCTCATTCCCCATTTTCCAGGTGAGGTAACTGAGTCCCAGAGAAGTGAACTGACTTGCCCAAGGTCACAGAGCAGACAAATGGGGGAGACAGGATTAGAAACCACAACCTTCTGATTCCCAAGCCCGTGCTCTACCCCCTACACCATGCTGTTTCCTCTCCCCCTCGTCCCCCTCTCCATCCCCCCCATCTTACCTCCTTCCCTTCCCCACAGCACCTGTATATATGTATATATGTTTGTACATATTTATTACCCTATTTATTTATTTATTTATTTTACTTGTACATATCTATCCTATTTATTTTATTTTGTTAGTATGTTTGGTTTTGTTCTCTGTCTCCCCCTTTTAGACTGTGAGCCCACTGTTGGGTAGGGACTGTCTCTAGATGTTGCCAATTTGTACTTCCCAAGCGCTTAGTACAGTGCTCTGCACATAGTAAGCGCTCAATAAATACGATTGATGATGATGATGATGGATGCGGTGTTCTGTTAGGCCCATGATGCCCCCCAGGCGAAACAGCCCCCTCATACGACTAGGAGCCCTGGGAACATCCAGCTCACAATAACTGGCTTCTTGTCCCTCGCAGCTCGCCCAGAACACAGGAAAAGCTGCCTTTCGGTGAAAGGGCCCGACGCGAGCATCCTCTGCTTCTCGCCAAATTCCTGCTCCTTTGAGCTCAGGGAAGGCACGGGCTGCTTGGGGCAGAGGCGGGGATCCTGTCCTGAACAAGGACCGCGTTTATTATGTGATACAGAGGCTGATGTGAGCCCAAACTTTCAAGTTTCCTAAATAAAGGGCCCAGTTCCCAGCGGGAGGCTCAGGGCCAAATCCCTCCAACTGAGCAGTTGAAATGCCAGTCCCTTCCAGGTTTGCTCAGCTGCCTCTGGCAGGGAAAGGCGGCTTTTCTGCCACAGACTGCAGGCCCCAGGGGCATTTCCGTTCCTTGCGTGGCCCATCTGACCACGCCCAGGCTCTTCTGCGAACCTTGGGCTACCATTTTTGCACTTTGGCTTTCCTTCACCTGCAGCTGTAAATTGATGCCTTATAATTAGCAAATCGGGATGAGAGACGTTTTGTCCATTTTTCTTCCTTGCAAAATTACTGGAAGCAACTTAGATATGAATGCTTCATTGGTCTCCTTGAACTATTTCCTAGAATTCCATTTTTCCAACAAGGAAACCCCAGTCCTATTACTTCCGCTTGGTGAGACCTCATCATCTTAAACTCTTTCTCCTTTTCTGGTTAAATGAATTCCCACTTTTGGACTTACAGATGACCGCAACTTGGGATAGATGGGCCGCTGTAATTGTGGCTTAACATGATTCTTAGGATGACTCTCAATTTCTAAAATGGTACCCAGGTATACTATGTCTCCACTGAAAAGCTCTATTGTTTTTTCGTTACCTTTTCAAAGCCATTATTCTGGGAAAATTTCAGTAGAGCTTTTAAAAGCGAGGGAAAACCCCACATCTCAGTGGATCCTTGCTCAAACTCTGGCAATCCCAGCCTGTGCCGACCCCGAAGATGGCCAATGCGGCAATCCCGGCCCATGCCGACTCCAGAAATGGCCAGAGACAGCCATCACAGTGATCTTGGAGACAGTCACCATGGCAGTCCCAACCTGTGCTGGCCCTGGACCACTGTTCCCTGTTCCTTTTCTGTGGGAATGGGATGGGAAAGGGAGAAGTGGGGAGGCAGGGGGTTGGCCTGTGCTGTAAAGGGCCAGGCCAGGGACCCTGCTGACCCTCTGATAAGAGAGGGAGACTCTTCTGCTGACTTTGGTGTTTACTCAAGGAGGAGGCAATAAAAGGACCAGGGAGGGCCGGAGGTGCTGGGAGACCAGGGGACCAGTATGTCAGCAAGATTTCATCGGGATCAGGAAACCCTCTGAAAAGAAAGACAGCAAGCCTGTATGAGATCCTGCAAGGAAGACAGCCAGCGCGTTAGCCACGAGTGGGTTCTACTGCCAGAAAGCAAGGTCACCAGCAAGTCATGAGCTGGGGAAGGGACAGGCAGGGAGCTGATGCCTCTTCTTGAAGCCCCCACGCCCACCCCTGACCATCCTGCTGCAACCAGACCCAAAGCACTAGAAAGCAAATCCCAGGAGTTTGACGGAACGGTGGGATAAAGCCTTATTTAGGAAAACTTCCCCAGCTGGATCGACTTGAGGGTGGGAGTGGGGGTGGGGAGAGGATAGCTAAAAAGCAAATGAGCCAAGGAAAATGGAATTGTGCCTCCTTCCTTCCTGCTTCACTCCACTTCAAGGTGAGTTTCCTAGGCAGCTTCACCTTCCTGCAGCCACCAAGTCTGTGGGTGAAAGGGCCACGACTGTTCACGTCTCCAGAAGCTAGCATTCTCTGGCCACGAGCTTCCTTAAATCCCAACGTGATCCCTCATACTGTTTTTCTTCATGGGATTTAGACCCTTGCAAGGTGGCCCTGATGCCAGGGGGGCCACGGAGCGACAGAATCGAGCGGGAAAGTGGAGATGCACCACCCCCCCACCCCCCGCCGCCCCCAGGCCCGAACACAGAGTACGTGGGTCGAGGGATTCCTTCTCAGTATATGCGACAAGGCAGAGGCACTGCCACCCGACCCGAACTGGAACCGCCTCAGCCAGGAGCAGGCTGGGGATGCTCAAGGAGCAGAACCATACTGCGCAGGTGGCTTGGGCCTCGAGACAGCGGCGGCCCGGCCTCGACCTCAGACCTCCCCTTGGTCAATGCCAGGCATTTTCAGGTGGGGTTTCGGTCGATTCCCAAGCCCTAATTCATATTCATGAGGCTAATTTCACAAAAGAGGTTTTTAAACTCTGCCGGAGGGGCCTGGAAATAGAGTTGTGTCACTGGTCGGAGGAGGAGGAAATTCCTCTCTTTTTTCCCCTGAAAGGAGGAATTATGCCCAAGATAAACATTTCCTGAATGACGGGTTTGATCATATTTTAATCGAGTTATTCATTGGCTAGGATCAAGCCTGTGGAGGAGCAGATAATGTTGCACAAAGACTAAGTTCATTTGTTCTGGACAGGTGGCCGGCCTGCAGCTCTGCACCGCCAGCCCGGGGCTGCCTACAATAGCACTAAAGACCATTATGCAAATCCCAGTCGCCCGGCTCCTTTCCCAGGAAGCGGAGAGGGGCTGCACAACGACGATGCCACGGGTCGGACCAGCCAGGCCGTGCGCCTTCTCGCGCCTTCTGGGAAGAGGAGGAGGAGGAGCAAGAGGAGGATGAGAAGGAGAAGGAGGGTGGGCAAGGAAGAGCTGGCCCACTGCTCCCTGCAGCCCCCAACCCCTTCAGCCAGACTTCAGCTCATGGACTGCCGAAAGAAGCCCTGGATCCTCCACAGAATCGGGAAGCGGCTTGGGGGCCCTAAGTTCTGAGCCCCCGGCTGGGATGTTCACCACCACTTTGCACCCCCAAGGCGGAGTCCAGGGAAGCGGTTCTTGGCCCCCTCTGGATTCCAGACAAACAAATGGACAGCCCGGACGTGGCCACCTGATACAGGACTCACCGGAGGACCTAGCTCGGCTCGACTCAGGAAGCCGCCCCAAAGTGGGAACGAGCTGCTCCGCACTAGGCGTTCCGCTAAATGGCTTTGTGGGAATCAGCTTTTGGCCTTCTCCCTCGTTTTGTTGTTGAAATACCAGATTCCCGATTCTGAAAATTCCCGGCTCCACAGTGGAGCTACATGGACTCCTCAAGTGCTTCTTGGCCTGACGGAGGCCCCGACTCTGAGGAGGCCAATCTGGTCAGGAAACCGGCCTGAATGTTTCCGCTGGCCTCCCCCAAGAACAAACCATGGGCACGGCCAGGACCTCTCTTCTGGGGTAGGTGGGACGGAGAGGGTGCTGGGGTCTCGCACACTTGGGGCCTTTGCGGCCACACTGGCCCACCCCAATGGGATCTCACCATCGGTAGGGACCATTCTATGTGCCAACTTGTACTTCCCAAGCGCTTAGTACAGTGCTCTGCACACAGTAAGCGCTCAATAAATACGAATGAATGAATGAATGAATTACAGCATCACCTGCAACACAAAGGACGGCATCCTCTCTGTCTCCCTCTGCCCCACTAGGCCTCTGTCCCTCCCCAATCCCTCTCTTTCTGTCCATTTGTGAATATATCTGAATACTCCAGGACTCTGATTTGGTTTCTACATGACATGGGGATTCTGAACACTTCACTTAAGAAGAACTGCTTCTAGTTAACACATAGTTTCCAGTTTATATGAAATTAGGCCCTCAACAGTTTGACAGGATGCCTGGTCTCGCAAAATCCTTGGCGGTTCTTTTTCCCATGTTTTCTCCAAGGGGGATTCCCCCACAAACATTTGGAATTAGAACAAAACATTCACCTTCCCCACCCCAAATGTCAGCTATTCCCTTAAAGATAAGAGAAATTACAAGTTGAAAAGCTATCTTAATGAGGAAGGTGATCGCTATGGCAACGGCACCATTTGCTGGTGAGGGTAAGCTTGATGCTTGTCTGCTGATTTCAGCAGACAGTCCCTATAGGGTAGAATGTTTTAAGGATGAGGAGAAGATGGTTTCTGAGGGGTTTTGCTATGTTTATGATGAAAACGGTTTGGTTTCGGTTTCTGGATTTTTGGAGAATTGTTTAAATTTTTTAAAAAATGAACACACAGGATTGGGGTGAAAATTGGCAAAAAAAGGGAAACCAAGTCAGGATTCTTGAGACCCCAGGAATGACTCCACCCTGCCCAAGATCTACCCTGAACTGTATTTTGGGTCCTAAATAGTTTATTTGGATGGAAACATGAGGGTCTAGGGGCAGGACTGGTGGGGGAACACTGTACCATTAGCAAGCACGTTTCCTATTATTCAATTTGAGACTATCATGCAATGTTAATGAGGCTGCCGGCAATTAACTTTGCATTAGAAATATATCAAAATGATCTCCTCTCGTGGCAGTCAAAGTGCAGCTGCAGGGGACAAAGAGCTTTTTTAAGGAAGATTTGATGCAATACCATTCGTTCCTCTAGGCACTCTGTCAATATTAGCCACTTGAAAAGTTACTCTTTTAGGGCAGCATTTCAAAGCATTTTAAATGGGGAGCCCGTGGTAAATAATGGCTTCTCTTTCCTCTGTCCCTGGAGATGCTGCCTAAGCTCTGTGCTCCTCAAGGGCAAGTTCCGGACGTTTGTGGTCCAGCCTCCCAGAAGGCCCACTGGAAAGTCTGCCCCAGCCCTGCCTCCTCAGGAAGTGGAGGAGTGTGGGCAGCCGGCAGGGAGGGAAGGAGAGGGAGAGATGCAGGGGAGAAGCTGGTCTAGAGAAAACCCTTGCACATCAAGCATGGCCTGCTTCACCCCTCTTTTCCCCCTTTCCATAGCCCCTGGGTCGTGTCGAGCCCTGGGGAGGGCATGGCCATTGGGCCAGCCTGGATTTATGGGCACCCTGGCTCCCCCTTCCCCAGTGCTCCCCACAGCACCCACAGCAAGCTGCCGCCCTGCAAGCCTGCCCTGCCAATGCTGACTCCTCCCTTTTCCAAAATGGAAATACACTGGAAACTCTGGGTTCTCTTAAGAAGAGTTCTAAGCTTTCAAAACAACCTTCCCAGATAAAATTTCTGGTGAATCCAGAGGGGTGGGTGGGCAGGCAATGCAGACGCATTGGAGGCCCAGAATCCACGCTCACTATCACCTGCTATCACCTGCCGTGAGCCAATCTGGAGGGTCAAGAACCCATGCTCCCCTTCTTGGGGCCGAGCTGTCCAACACAGCACCACCTCCCAGATGGCCGCCTTCCACCGAGGTCTCCGATGTCCTCACGCCCTGCCCTGGCAAGAGGCACTTAGTCTAGCCTGCCTTGACTACTGCACCAGCCTCCTTATAAACCACCTTGGCTCCTGTCTCTCCCCGCTACACTCGGCTGCCCGGATCATTTTTCTTGAAAAACAAAACAAACAAACAAAAAAAACCCACAACAACATTCAGTCCATGTCTCTCCACTCCTCAAAAACCTCCGGTAGTTGCTCATCCACCTCCGCATCAAAGAGAAACCCCTTAGCATTGACTTTAAAGCACTCGATGTGCTCGCCCCCTCCTATCTTACCTTGTGGATTTCTGACTCCAGCCCAGCCCCCATGCTTGGTGACAGACCGAATATGTGGGTTGAAATAGCGAGCTGAGTCGAGGATAACACCAAGGTTAAAGGCTTGTGAGAGAAGGAGGATAGTGGTATTGTCTATGGTGATGGGAAAGACATGTGGAGGATAGGGTTTGGATGGGAACAGGAGGAGTTCTGTTATGGACATGTTTAAAGTGTTAGTGGGACATCCAGGTAGAAATATCGTGAAGGCAGGAGGAAATGCAAAACTGCAGAGAAACCAAGAAGTCAGGGATGGAGATGTATCCCAGGTCTCCAGTTGATGGGATGTAATCCTCATTTTACATATGAGGAAACGGAGGCACGGAGAAGTTAAGTAACTTGTCCAAGATCACACAGCAGACAAGTGGCAGAGCTGGGATTAGAACCCAGGTCTTTGGACTCCCAGCCCATGCTCCTTCCACTAAGTCCCACTGCTTCTCTGATCTTTACCTTGATTTGCATCATCTTAAAATTGTGGGTATACAGAGAATAAAGCAGTCCCACATGAGGAATTAGTCACTTTCTTGAAGTAATTTTCCCATTTTTTCCTTCAGGTTCTTCAGTGTGGGATTCATTTGGCACAGCAGCCTCCATTGTCTGAGCCACCTGAGAACCCCTGAGACCTCACAGTGCCTTTCTTCTCACTCACTTCCTCTCACTCACTCTTCGCTGTCTTTTGGTCTGCCCAAAATTCCAAACAAGAAGCCAACAGCCAAACCAATTCCACCCAACCAACAAGTTCTGTTAGTGGCAAGGCATTGTTGAGGTCTGGATCTGGCAGGGGTGCCCTTCGAGGGGCTGTGAAAGCAGCAGCCCTGGCCTGCAGCCCCCAGGCCTGGGCCACCACTGGCTAAATATGGCCCTGCCACAGCCACTCTAACCCTTGGTGACCGCCTGACTTAGCAGAAAGAGCCCAAGTCGAGGAGTCAGGAGACCTGAGTTCTAATCCTGCCTCTGCCACTTGCCTACTGTATGACTTTGGGTAAGACAATGAACTTCTCTAAGCCTCAATTTCCTCATTTGTAAAACGAGGACTTAATTCCTGTTCTTTTCTCCGATTTAGGCTCTGGGTCCAATGTGGGACTGGGACTGTGTCTGACCTGATTTTATGGAATCCGCTCCAATGTGTCACAGCACCTTTTACCACATGGTTCGTGCCGATATGCATGGGAAGGTTTTAGGATTAAGCTGAAAAGGCTGGTCAGCAGAGGAGCTTGGAAAGGCTGGAAGCCACAGGTGTATCACTGGAGCTGCTTTTCCTGACTTCTGTAGGAAACAGTTCTAGCCAAAGTCATCCTGGGCTCTGTCCCAGAGTAAAAGCAAATGCTGTGGCTTCCTCCCTCCCCACCTGGAGTCTCCTGGGGCCTTTCACACACCCCCCCCCACCTCAGGTGGGGTGCATTTGGCACCTGCCCCGGACAAAACTGCCCAATGGGACCCAGAGAAGTCAACCCCAGGGGCTTGTGGAGTGCCCAAACCCTGGAAGGATGCGTCTTTTCTCCCAGAACACTGTCCCGGGGCCTCCATTTTCTCGACGCTCACTCATGCAGGCTGGATCCCACTAGAACAACTTGCGTCAGGGTTTCATTGAAATTTGACATGCTTCTTGGAACCTTATCTTCAAGGGGAAATCTAAATGTAATATGGCTGACTCAATGATTGCAAAATTCATGAACAAAATTGCTAAGAATAAAACCCATTTTTTCACAAAATCACTGGGAGTTTTCCCAGAAGTGGGTTGTCACATTCTCTGTAGCTTGGAAATATAAGTCCATGAAATGGGAGGATATCCTGTTTTTTTTTTTGAGAACAATGCCTCACTGTTACGTGGCTCTCAAATCCTTTCCAACTGCCTTTTTTCCAAATCAATTCTGTAGCAGCCCTAGCAGTTAGTGAACACCTATGTAGGGCAGAGCACTGTCTTGGGCACTTGGGAAGGGCCAAGTTCCCAACCCACCGGGAGCTTACACTCTAACAGAGGAGACCAACATAATCACTACACTGTCAGAAGAAATGAGCTGAGCAGACATGCATTTACGAGGGTCAGGGCTGGATGCATGATCGAGCAAGAACGGACACATTATTTCTCCTTCGGGAGCACTCATTCCTTTTCCAGAGCAAGGACCTATGATGAACTAACCTCTGTTGATATCTGTCAGTAAATCTGAAAATGGGTTGTACTGAAAATGATTCCCCCTAGGCCCCCAGGCCCAAGAGCACAGCTTGAAGATTTTTGTAGTAAAAATGAAACTTACTGTTGTTTACTAAGTTTAGAAGACTGTTCTAATGCCCGAGGAAAGGACCTTTCACCTCTCTAGCATTCTTTTCTCTGGACTCTGCCCATCAGGCGCAATCAATACAGCGAGCCATAAAGCAGGAGTATCGAGAGACGGAATGAGCTGGCACATTCCTGAGCCAGAGGCCAGTGCTTTCTTCCCCATACACACACACACACACACACACACACATGCTGCACCTACGCACCAGAGTTCACAACTATCCTCCTCACAACTTCCAGGTGACCTTTCGGCCTTCCATTCCCACTAAAATATGCTCAAGACTTTGGAACTGACAACATGCTACCAGCTTCAGCCCATGCCACCACAGCTCTCAATGCACCCACACCCCATCCGCACATGCCCTCCGAACCTCCCTCTTGCCCTTCCGCAAGTCAAAGGATGGCCCAGGGAGTATCTGGGAATTTGGATGGATCCCCTTTGCCATGCTGAGGGTCCAAATGATTCAAATCTGGTAAAAACAGCAAGCCCCTCCTGCTAATTTGCATGGTGAAGTTGTGACAGTTCTGGTCAAAAAGAGCCTCGCTGTGGCACTGCAAGCAGGGACCTTCCTCTCCACTCCGAGGCAACCTGCTCGAAGAAAGAAACTGGGCCTTCGAGACAACTAGAGCCGGAGGGCTGAGCAGAAGAAACTCGGTCTGCCAAAGCGCGGGATCCGGCTTTCCCCGCCCCAGAGAGCTGAACTGCGGTCCTGTGATCGGATGGCCGACGGCGCGGCTGGCTGCCCTTTGAAGGCAGCCTTTCGTTACGGATCACTCTTGGCTTTTTACGCAATTCCTAGTTTCCTTCTGTGGCGGGTACCCGGCCCAGCCCATTTCCATCAGACACCATAAGGCAGTCTGACGTGCCAGCTACAGATGCTGAATCATTTCTACCACTCCACGGGCAGCCTGGGAGGGAGCCGGCACTCTGCCTCTAATTCCTAAGGCAGGGCGCTCCACAAGGCTAATGGGGAGCACGGTTTCCACTGGGTAAAATGGATACGAAGAAAGAGAAATGAATTTACTGAGACTGAAAAAGCAAATGCCACTTCCTGATGAAGATATGCTGAACACCTGTGAGAACTCGGTTACTTATTCAATCTGTCATCAAACTCACAACATCGCTAAAATCTGCCCTTTCCTCTCCATACAAACTACTACTACGTTGATCCAAGCACTTATCCTATCTTGCCTTGCTAACCTTCCAGGCTCCTCTCTCCACTCCAGTCCATACTTCATGCTGCTGCTAGGATCATTTTTCTACAAAAACGTTCAGTCCATGTTTCCCCACTCCTCAAGAACCTCCAGCGCCGCATCAAACAGAAACTCCTAACCACCCGCTTTAGAACAATCAATCAATCACCTTCCCCACTCCTACCTTACCTCACTGATTTTCTACTACTACCCAGCATGTTCACTGTGCTCCTCTACCTAGGTCAACCTATTCACTGTATGGCAGCATGGACCAGAACGAGGTCAGGGCCTCCCTTTCACCATGGCCACAGTGCCATGTACACGGCTAGCGGCTCGGCGTTCCCATCACGGAGCTGGGGGGCCGAGAGGGCCGACTGCCAGGAGTAGACGGTACCTGGCCCTTGCTCATGTGGAAGTACATCCCGAGCTGTTCTGGGCTGCTCCCCCGTGCCGAGCACCGGCTCCCAGTCCCCCCGGAGCCTGCCTCGGCACCTTCCCTCCCATCTCGTTCTGACTTCAGGCTGACCCCGAGGATTACTGGCAAAATCAGCATCCATCCCAAACTCCGTGATGAACTTTAAGTGTACAGAAAGAAGTTCGAAGAGCATATCAAATTGCTACTGAGTTTAATTTTCCAGAAGTGTATTGGCAGGAAAGGGAAATCAGGAGAAGGTTCTCTAGGAGACTTAACCTTCAGTTCCTATGTCCTGAAAGCACACGTCCCAGGTGCACATTTGTAACCCTTATCATTGGAAGGCCGGCCGGCAGGCAGGCTGCACCCTCTCCTCCTGAGGAGCACTGCAGCTCCTACTTCCCATGAACTCCATGCCAGCTGGTACTGCCAGCACCGCCTGCTGCTATTCTCACCCCTACATCTCGTCCACTAGGCATTGCACGCCGATTGGCGGCTAAACCAACCGGGATGGCCACCTGCACATTCCAGCTCCGGGGCCGTGCCGAAAAAGTCAGTTAGCTGACAAAAGGTCTTTGACCTGGAAGGAAACGGAACAAGCCAGCTACTGTGACCTAAACCCTGAATAACCAGTCAGTCTGCGGTGGGTTTTACTAACACGTTTTCTATTTGTCTTACCTGTCAGCACTTTGGGGATTCCTGAAAGCATTAGTTCTGGAGGCCTGGGAGAGGCTGGGGGAGGAAGAGGAGGAGAGAGCTCTGGTCTGCTGAACAGCCAGTGATTCTCTAGGGCTGCAGAGCCCCGTTAGCCAAGTCGATGTGCCAAATTTCTGCTTCGGCCACAGTAAGACCCGGTAAATCCAATCATTACTGCATCCCACTGACCTCCAACTCCAGTCCAGCCCAGACTGCTAGAGTCCTTTGAGTCCAGTTTGGTAGAAACTGGACTCATCCACTGGCAGAGGGAGAGGAGAGAGTAATGGTCAGCAGGCCAGACAGCCCTTCTAAAGGCCAGTTGGGATGTGTTTGTTCTGGACCCTAGAAATTTGGGCAGGGCTCACTTTCTCATGACTGAGAAACTGGTTTCCATAAGCCCTGATTCAAGGAGCCAGCCTTTCCCAGGAAACTGGGCTTCCTTGGAGAGGCAAAAAGGAGTGGGTTCACTTTTACCCAGCTAACTGGCTCTTTGGAGCTTTTCCAGGGGCTTAATTGCCCTGGAAGCAAGTAGAGGAGCTATGTGCTGATGGGATAGACGGGTCATGAGTTTTTTCCTCCAGATGCTATCCCAGGGCAAGAGGGTACAATGAAACTGGGGAATTCACACTTCTTGGGTCTGGAAATCCCTTCACTTCACCCTGGGGGACATTCTTGGGTGGTGGGGGGTGGGCAGCGGGGAGGGGTACCCAACTGGACAAAACTAAAGAGGTCTGTTGGAAGGCACTGGTGGGCCTCTGAGCACCAACGAGACCATTCTTAAGGGGCAGTTTGGAAGCATAGGGGTCATGTTTCTGCAGAACCCAGCACGGCAATGGGCCCAGCTCTGCCCAAGGCCTGGTCTCCCACAGCACCTTGGAGCCAGTGAACTGACAGGGTGGGTCTGGATCCTGGAAGTCACGGCAGCGGAACCGGTGGCTCAGGCTTGGACGCGGCCTGGCCCCCAGAAAGCCCCCACCGGCAATGTTCCGTCAGGCGGACTTGTGTGTCACTCGGCACCGGATCCAATCCGACTCCTGCTGCGGGATTGACGCCCTCCATTCCCAATTCCAGCTAGCCCGGGTGCAGCGCAAAACACTCCGCGCTGACAAAGAGCCAGCAGTCCCGGGATCAGGAGACTCTGATCACTCTGGCCTGGCTGGAGAGAAAAACGGCACTAAAAGTAAATGCTCATTTTGCAAGATAATCCAACTGCTTGACCCTGACAACCAAAAGCCTGCCAAGGCAAATCATCCTAACAGCACCAGAGCAAGTTAAGAAAGGGACTCTTTTTTGGTAAACCATGAAGCGGGAGCCAGTTGCATCTACGTTGCTGCACCTTTGGTTATGAACGAATGCCTGTATAATGGCTTTGTTTTGCCAGGGATGCACACTGTGGAATTTTTCTTTCCATCATCAGAGTGCAGTGCTGCATATTAAGTTTTAAGAGCTGAGGCCCACTACAGGGGAATTCCGCTCCTGGATTCTCCATCCTGGCCAGCAGCATGAGGTCTCACAATGCAGGGTGGGGAACAGAGTTTGACAGTTTCCCGCCCCTCTAGCCTGTGAGCTCACTGTGGGGCAGGGACTGTCACTGTTTATTGTTCTATTGTAGTTTCCCAAGTGCTTAGTACAGTGCTCTGCACACAGTAAGTGCTCAATAAATATGACTGAGTGAATGAATGAATGAATGACAGTGGAACATGCAAGGCCAGAATGACCTTTAGAAGATTGACAAGGAGACCGAGTGTGGGGGCAATGTGGTCCCATCGACCCCTGACCCCACACGGCGTGAAAGCCAACAATACTTCCGGCTAACTGAGCAGGAAAAGTGCCCCAGAAATTTTGGGGGAAAAAAGAATCCACTGACGATGAAATTCCCCACTGGGCACGAACATCCCTGAATTGTCCATGGTGAGACCCACGGTTTTGCCAACCAAGCCCAAACATAAATCGCTCTTCGCCATGCAGCCGTGTGGCTGTGGTGCCACTTGTAGCCCTGGGGACTGGGTTCCTGGATCTCCTTTCCTAACTGCAGGGCCCCAAGCTGGCCGCAGTCATCTCCCAGTTGTCAGCTGAGATGCTGCACTCTCTGAGACTTTCTTTCCTGTGCCCTCTTTTTTTTTTTAATGGCATTTGTTAAGCGCTTACTGTGTGCCAGGCAGTGTACTAAGCCCTGGGGTAGGTATAAGTGAATACGGTTGGACACAGTCCCTGTCCCACGTGGGACTCCCAGTCTTAATCCCCATTTTACAGATGAGGTAACTGAAGCACAGAGAAGTGACGTGATTGGCCCAAGCTCACAAAGTAGATATGTGGTGGCCAGGATCAGAACCCAGCCCTCTGACTGCTAGGCCCGTGCTCTAACCAGTAGGCTGCTGCCCTTAAAATATTCTTTGGTCCTCTGCCCTCTGTTAGTGGTAGCGGCGGTGCCACCGTATCCCACGATCTTCCTCGCTCCTTACATGACCCACCCAGTGGTTCGGTATGGTGGTGAGGCAGGCTTTGACGCTAGGAGACTGACTTTGTTCTAGGAGTTGGTTGTCTGTGATCCTGCGTTACCATCTATTGTTGAGTCTGGCCCCCAAAAGATGCCAAGGGAACTGCTCAGGGAGTTGGATCCCTGACTCCTCACCCTGGGCTTCAAGGCTCTTCATCACCTCGCCCCCTCCTACCTCACCTCCCTTCTCTCCTTCTACAGCCCAGTCCGCACCCTCCACTCCTCCACCGCTGATCTCCTCACCGTACCTCGCTCTCGCCTGTCCCGCCATCGACCCCCGGCCCACGTCATCCCCCGGTCCTGGAATGCCCTCCCTCTGCCCATCCGCCAAGCTAGCTCTCTTCCTCCCTTCAAGGCCCTGCTGAGAGCTCATCTCCTCCAGGAGGCCTTCCCAGACTGAGCCCTTTCCTTCCTCTCCCCCTCGTCCCCCTCTCCATCCCCCCCATCTTACCTCCTTCCCTTCCCCACGGCACCTGTATATATGTATATATGTTTGTACATATTTTTTTTTACTCTATTTATTTATTTATTTATTTTATTTGTACATATCTATTCTATTTATTTTATTAGTATGTTTGGTTTTGTTCTCTGTCTCCCCCTTTTAGACTGTGAGCCCACTGTTGGGTAGGGACTGTCTCTATATGTTGCCAATTTGTACTTCCCAAGCGCTTAGTACAGTGCTCTGCACATAGTAAGCGCTCAATAAATACGATTGATGATGATGATGATGATGATGGATCGGGGATCTGCAAGGTGTCGTGTCTCACAGCCACAGAGGGGGCTGGACAGCCATGTGGAGGGGTGGTGTGGCCCGGAACCTGCGGCCTCACCGTCACTCCTCAGCGCCCAATAGTCTCCCGAATGTGCTGGCCTTCTTTATTCGGTGTGTATTTGAACGGGGCCTCACTGTTGATCTGTACTCACTCCAGCACTGAACTCAGTAGATCCCAGCTAAACACCATAATCAATTGATTTTCCACTTCTTTATCTGGAGCCGCGATTCTGCTCAGAGAGCTGTTTGGGTAGCGGGATTCTGTTGTGGCAGCTTAGCTCTGGGTTACCAATCAAGATCTTTGATGATGTGTAGGGTTTCTCTAGGGCTGGCTGATCTCAAACTTCAGTCATTCCGTGGCAGCGAGCTGATTCAGAATGTTTTTGTCGGTTATACTCTACCAACTGCTTAGTACAGTGCTCTAGACTGTAAGCTCATCTCTAAACTGTAACCTCATTATGGGCAAGGAATGTGACTATTTATTGTTGTATTGTACTTTCCCAAGCACTTAGTACAGTGCTCTGCACACAGTAAGCACTTAATACAACTGAATGAATGAATGCATGAATGAATGATCTGGAGGGCCGAATGTGTCTGATCGAGGCTATTCATTCATTCATTCATTCAATCATATTTATTGAGCACTTACTGTGTGCAGAGCACTGTACTAAGCGCTTGGAAAGTACAATTCAGCAAGTATTCTTCGGGAGTAGGACCCAGGAGGACTCTGGCTGGGACTGTGCCAATGTCACAATGCCAGCATTGGAGAGTCACAAGACGCCATCAGTTGACCGACTGATATGCCAATCGATCGACAGCGGCCAATGGTCTCCGCACTGACCTTTCTCGAAGGCTGTGACAACGCGTGCTTCTCATTTGGGGACAGACCGGGGTTGGGGAGAGCCTGTCAAACCCCAAGGACGAGCCTCTTGGGACAGCCCTTGAGAACTTTAAATTTTGGTTTCACAAAATGAACACATTCCAGGGGCAGCATCTCTGAACGTGCCAAGGGGGAAACTCGAATACCTAAACCTGCCAACGTTCCAGAAACTTCATGCTTTTCTGAAAATAGCAAGTGGAAAGAAAAATAAGGTGACTAGGAAGGGTAAAGGCATTTTATTTTCGTCATCTGAAACACAAAAATGAAGTTGTTTCAGCAAGCCTTGTTTTTTTTGGTGGGGTACACTGTAGTCTCGCTCATGGAAGCCTTTATACAAGGAACTCAGTATTTTCAGAGAAAACAGTGGCGGACAGTAGCTCTCTGTTCTTAGGGGGGTGAAAAAAACCCTTTAATTTTCAAAATCCATTAAAACTACTATGGACCGCAGGGAATTTTATTCCTCTAACAAAGCAAGACAATTTCACGAATAAAGTACATTCAAAAGGCTTTTGAAAGTTTATACAAACAGATGGCCCACAACCTTAGAAAAAGCGTAGGACTTTGAAAAAGCATATTTCTTCCAAAATGCATTTCTTTTAATTTTTTGGAATTTCCCATGCAATGCCATACCCTGTTGATGGAAAGAGAATATTCCCAAGAAATATCAGTAAAAGCAGTTTGCCTCTTCAGATCTTTTTCTGCCCCAGCAGTCCTCCGAACGTGCCCCAACCACCGACTCCTCCATCGATACATAACAGCTAACACTCTTTCACCAACCGATGAGGAGCTGAAGACTAAAGCGGCCACAGCTAGGGCAGCAGGAAGAAGGCACAACAGGGCTAAGTCATACAATTTAGCCCAGAAACCGGTTTCTGCCTCAGAGGGATTGCCCGGCCACCTGCCTTAGAGCCTCTGCTGGCTCCTCATCGGTGGGTAGTCAGCAACGAGGCCAGAGAAGTTCTGGTTCGACAGGCCAGAGCGCATGGCAGGAGGGAGCCAGTCTTACAAAACCATCGTAAGGCCCTTGGAGACAAACAGGTTTCTCCTCCCAGGCACAGGAAAACGTTGCCTTTGGCCAGGGACAAGAAGGCAACCAACTGCTCACGGCGTGCCATGCAGTGCAAGAAACAGGGACGCAGGAATCAAACCCGGTGGCCAGCGGGCAAAGCCTCCTTTTCGCCTTTTAAAGATCCTGAAGCTGCTGGTTAGAGCTCGTCTCCCCCTAGGGTTTCGCCAGATGATCCCTAAAAGCCATTTCAACACTGTAGAAGTATTACGGTAAGAAACTCGGGGGGGGGGGGGGGGGGGGGGGGGGGCGGGGGGTGAGAGTGTGTGTGTGTGTGTGTGTGTGTTTGTGAGAGAGAGAGAGAGAGAGAGAGAGAGAGAGAGAGAGAGAGAGTGTGTGAAGGGAAGAAGGGGGCTGGGCCACCCTCAAATACCTTCTTTTAGCAGAGACGACAGGCTGAACACACATGTCCAGGCACAGGGTAATGCCTGAGGCCCCCGCTGGCCCTAGGCGGGGAGCCCCAGGCAGGGAGCCGCCCTCTTCCTGCTGCCGCCCCAGCCACAGTAACCGTCTGTCTCCGGCCGCCACGGGTCCTGCACTACAGCCACGCTGTGCCAAGGCAGCAGGGAGCGCGCGCCCGGGCAGAATGTCGCCTGTGGCAGTGTCGACACGAGCACCTCGGATTACTTCCCCGACACCTCGGGGGCTAGCGAGCTGCTAAGTCAAAGGCCAGAGATGATTAATCCAGGAGTCCTTCTGCCTGAAGACTGGCACAAAGCCTCTAGGTTCTGAAAGATGGTTAGTGTCATTTGGGCTGAAGAGTGAGGCTCGGGTCATTCATTTTGGGAGGTTTTAGACGGGCACCCGCCCTTCACCTCCCAACTAAGGGACCTTCCCGGGGTATGCAGGGGGATGGTGGGGTGCGGGGAGAACAGTTCTGTTCCACTGACTGGTCAAGTGATGACAGGGGTTGGAACAGCCACGGGCTTCAGCCGGCAGACCTCTCCCTGCCCTGTCCATCTCCTTCAGGGGACGGCAGTGCCGCAGCCACAGCCGCAGCCACCCTTCAGCTGCTGCCTGCGGAAAGCATGTGGCTCTGACTGCGCTTGGCGATGTTCTGCATTGCAGCCACAACTGCGGGGACATCTTTAGGATTTTCTACTTCTAGGCTCCCTCTCCTCTTCTCCGGCCCACTATCTCCACACCCTCTCCCCCGGCCCCCACCACGCACATACACATATTCTGTCTCTCTCTCACCCATGTGGGCATAGGCGAGCATCACAAGCAACTGCCCAGGGAACGGGAGGCTGGAAGGGAGCCCCGTGTACGTGGGGGTACTAGGGATCGGCCCTCCCTCCTCAGCTTGCCCTACATTCTCTGGCCCCTGACCCTCGACCGGCAGAGCCAGGACCCCCCAGAGTCTAGGGAAGTGGCTGCAGTGACTCCAGGGAGTCCTGCTGCTACCCTCAGCCAATCAGGGTATGAAGGTGGGCAGGGATCTGAGGCAGAATCTGACAGCCCCACTCACTGACTCCCCCTTACACCCTCCTGCATCCCCCATCCTTCCTCTGCCGCTGACTCGACTTGCTGACTCCTACCTGCCCTGCTCCTGCCCATCTGGCATGGGCAGGGCAGGGCAGAGGAGGGAACTGGAGGTTTGGAAGGGGCAGAAAGGCAGGCAGATTCCTGAGCCCTTTGCGGGGAGCTGGAAAGCAATGAGACACACTGGGAAAAGCAAGGATGTGATCGGGAGTTAAGGGGCCTCCTGAGGGAGAGAGTTCTGCGGGCTTAACTCTGCCAGAATCCTTCCTCCCCACCTGCAACATCCCCAAGGTGCGGCTCCTCCGTGGCTAAACCTGCCGATGCCCAAAAGGTCTGGTCCCGTGGCATCTGAACCCCATTCCCCACGATGAGTTCTCCTTAAGATTCACAGAGTAAGTGCCTGGCAGAGATGCCACTCAGTTCTCAAATCAGGCCCTCGGCAACATCCGGACCTCAAACCCGACCCCTCCTAGACCAACGGTTTTCAACCGGCAAATCAGCCTGACACAGAGCCCCTGGAAGAGTGAAAGACTGACTAAACCCCAAACGGTTCCTTCCTCTCTTCCCTCTCTTCCCCCGAGCTCCTTCTCAAGCAACTTCTCTTGTGGCCCTCGCTAGCATCCACTGTCACGGCCTCCACGTCTACAGACAATGTTCCAGCTGGCTGCCGAAGCAGCCGGTGGCCCCAGTTGAGCCCTTGGCCGATGACATCGTAGCATTCATTCATTCAATCGTATTTATTAAGCGCTTACTGTGTGCAGAGCACTGTACTAAGCGCTTGGGAAGTACAAATCGGCAACATATAGAGACGATCCCCACCCAACAACGGGCTCACACCCCTCGTAGTGCTCCAGCATGAGGCCTTCGGGTCTGTGCCCCAGCCTGGTCCATGCCCCGTGGTCCCCACCCTGTCCCCTTCCTAACCACTGTGTGGAGAGGGTGAAGGTGGCGTAGAAGAGCGTGGAACTCCAAGCGTCGCCATCCAAACTGCAGACAGACTGCAGAGCCTTATAGAAGGGCACATGACACACCAGGCGGGCCTTCAGGAATGAGGTCCACTTCTGCAGCATCTTCTTCCCGCCTAGGTCACCCTTGCAGACACAGGCCCTACCAGCCATTTCCAGCAGGGTTTGGATCTCACTTGACAGACAACTGGCCCCATAAAGAAAGGTCAGAGGGAATGTAAGTTGTGCGTCGGGTGCGGGGGCGGGATTCAGGAAGGAAAGGTCCGGGATGGGTTATGAAAAGAAAAAGAACTAATGTTGGCTGGCACTTTCAAGGCCACCCATCAGGCTGTTCCTCCAAGACACGGGGTGCAACCAGAAGCATTATGATGGATTGCGCCTGATGGTCCACTCTACCAAATCCAATTTGGTTTGGCCGGCTGAAGAGCTGGGTCTCCCCCAAAGAACTCGGCCCTAAATCTTGGGAATTCCAGAATCAGTTTCCACCGGAAAAACAATCTGCACAGCTCTGTTTGCTTTTTCACAACAGGTGCAGCTCCTCTCCAACTCCCGAGGGAACTAGGGCTCTCCTGGAGCCCAGCAAGCTTCTGCCCCTGCACAGGGTCTGCCACAGTGCAGTCTCCGGTTCTCACGGAGTCACAGAGGTTCCTGCCTCCCCCCGGGTCACCGGCAACCAAGGAGGCTGGTAGCCGAGGACGCTGGTTTACCTAGTGTGGGATCTGGGCTCAGAGATGAGGCTGATTTAGGTGGTGAGATCGGAGCCAGATGGGCAAGCGCCGCTCAAAGACAAAGAAAGGTTTCTGTGCGCAGCATAGCCTAGTCACAAGAGCCTGGGCTTTGGAGTCAGAGGTCTTGGGTTCTAATCCCGGTTCTGCCACTTGTCTGCTGTGTGACCTTGGGCAAGCCACTTAACTTCTCTGTGCCTCAGTTACCTCATCTGTAAAATGGGGATTGAGACTGTGAGCCCCACGTGGGGCAACCTGATTACTTTGCATTTGCCCCAGTGCTTAAAACGGTGCTTGACATATAGTAAGCGCTTAACAAATACCATCATTATTAAGTTTTTTAGAGAAGCAGCCTGACTTAGTGGAAAGAGCACGGGCTTGGGAGTCAGAAGTTGTGGGTTCTAATCCCGGCTCTGCTACTTGTCAGCTGTGTGACTTTGGGCAAGTCGCTTAACTTCTCTGTGCCTCAGTTACCTCATCTGTAAAACGGGGATTAAGACTTTGAGCCCTACGTGGGACAACCTGATTACCCTGCATATACACCAGAGCTTAGAACAAGTGCTTAACAAATACCATTCTTATTATCACTATTATTTCTGGGTCCTGATGGTGCCTGGGTAGGTTTTGGCCGGCGGGATTAGCTATCCAGCCTGGGAGGAATGCAGGGCAGCCTTGTGCTGGGGGAACTCTCTAGGGCTGCCCAATAGTAATGGTAATAATTATGGAATTTGTTAAGAGCCCCACATGGGGCTCCCAGTCTCAGGGGGAGGAACAGCAGGTACCTAATCCCCAATATGCCCATGAGGAAACCGAGGCCCAGAGAAGCTAAGGGACTTGTCCAAGAGCCCAGCAGGCGAGTAGTCGAACTGGGATTAGAACCAAGGTTTCCTGAGTTCCCAGTCCTGTGTTCACCCCGCTAGGCTGCACTGCTTCTCTGCTTTGTTGATACAACTTCTAAAAACATTTTGCAATTCTTCCACCAAAACTTTGTAAGATTCTTTGACAAAGATACACACAGCCAAACCCATTTAATTCAAAATCCCCTGTCCCAGTTCCTTGCATTTCTTCAAAACCAGATGGAATAAAAGTAAACAGTAGGCCAGATCAATCACTCAATCAATAGTATTTATTGAGTGCTTACTGTGTGCAGAGCATTATACTGAGCATTTGGGGGAATACAACAGAGTTAGCAGATCCAGTCCCTGCTCTCAAAAAGCTTAGTCTAGCACGAGAGACATACACTAAAATCAATTTCAGGGAGGAAGAGGCAACCGAATAATCCTGGCTCTGCACTTGCCTGCTGTGTGACCTTAGACAGGCCACTTAAATTGGTCTCTGCCTCAGACTCCTCATCTGTAACATGGGGATTCAATTCCTGTTCTCCCTCTCACTTAGACTATGTCCAACCTGATTACCTTGTATCTACTCCAGTGATTGACACAAATAGTAATAATGGCATTTATTTAGCGCTTACTATGTGCAAAGCACTATTCTAAGCACTGGGGAGGTTACAAGGTGATCAGGTTGTCCCACGGGGGCTCACAGTCTTCATCCCCATTTTACAGGGAAGTTAAGTGACTTGCCCAAAGTCACTGACAAGTGGCAGTCGGAATTTGAACTCATGACCTCTGACTCCAAAGCCCACGCTCTTTCCACTGAGCCACGCTGCTTCTCCATACCATCATTATTCTTATTAAAGATATGTACAGAAGTAGTACCCTGTTTGTGTGTGTGTGTGCCCAAGCGCATGTGTGCATGTGTGTACTGGGGAGACACTCAAGTGCTCAGATGATGCAGTGGGGGAAGGGGAAACTGTTGGTGGGGATTGAGAGATTAGTCAGGGTTCCTGGAGAAGACGGGATTTTAGTAGGGCCTGAACTTTAATCATTTGCTTTACCAGTTAAAACTGAGGTGGAGGACCAGCACTTCCGAGGAATATTTTGGAGGAAACCAACTGCTACATGGCTCAATCGTCTTTGGCCCCCGTGCTTGGGGCAGACCCCTGACTTGCTGCCAGGACCATTACAGATCTCCACTAAAATCACCTCTGTCTCAACCCTGTCCAGGTAGAGTTCACCATCTTTTGGGTGCGAGCTCCCTGACTGAGTGGGAGAGGCAGGCCAGTGGCGTGTCCTTGGGGCGGGCGACAACTGGGTGACAGGCACTGCCCCAGAATCCTGCTCCACTCAGAGCGCGCACCTCCCGCCTTCCCCGTGCCACAGGGTGGCTTTCGTGTGAGACTTTGGCTCACGCACCATGCGTGGGAGGGACTCCTTGATCCAGTTTCCACTTACATAAACCACGGATCATCACTTCCCCGTGCAAACCGACTCTGATGCCAGAAGACTATTCAGCCCCTTCAAGAAACCAGGTGGGGTTTCTCATTCTCCCTGCAAACCAAGGGTCTGACCGAGACCCAAGACTTCCTCCGGTGGAACGAGGACGTTTCCCTCTGAGTCATTTTGCTCAATAGTCCCCAAAGTTTAAATGTAAGCTTTACTTCTTCGACCCAAGTCAACCTGAGTACTGTTTATTCTCAGTCATTACTGCAAGCACTTTCTAAAAATGATCCAATGTTCCTTAAGAGGGAGAGAAAGTCCATTCTACGCATCAATTTCCTCCACTTGGCCCACCTGGTCCCAAGAACTGCAGTTAAAAACTATAATAGTCAGTGACCTTTTACCAACCAAACCCACATCGGATCCTGGGACCATTTATTAGCTGTGCTGAGTTTTGAGAATCCTTGCAACTTTCCATAAGCCAGATCACTGTTTCTCTAAGATTTCTTAATATTTCTGAAGGCATACCTACTCTGTCCCAACTTGGTAAAAATGCCTGAAGGTCAATTCTTCCTTTAAAAAATGGCATTCATTATTTTCATACTGAGCTCATACCGTCAGTCACCAAAAGCTTCTTGTTCTTCCTCCCTGGTATTTCCCTAAACCGTCCCTTCCTCTCCACCAAACAGCCAACGCCCTGGTCCAAGCTCCGGTCAGCAGCAAGCTCAGAGCTGAGCCAACCTCCTCACCAGCCTCCCATTTTCAATCCCTACTCCAAGCTGCTGTCCACATCGCTTTCCTAAAACATCACCCGGACACGCATCCATTCATTCAATCGTATTTATTGAGCATTTACTGTGTGCAGAGCACTGTACTAAGCGCTTGGCAACATATAGAGACGGTCCCTACCCAACAGCAGGCTCACAGTCCACAAGACTGTGTCTAGAAGACACATCTCTCCACTCCTCCAGCAGCTCCAACAGCTCCCCATCTCCATCTGCGGCAAGCCGAAACTCCCAGCCGCTGGCTCTCCTTCAGCTCTTTCTCCATCAGTCAATCAATCAATGGGACTGAATGATCAACAGTCAACCGCCACCCTTAGCACTGATGCGTCTGTCTTCCATAGGCTGCCTGTAAGCTCCTTGTGAGCAGGGAACTTATCTACCAACTCTGTTATGTTGTACTCTCCCAAGTGCTGAAACAGTGCTCCGCACAAAGGAAGCGTTCAACGAATACTACTGAATGACAGATTGTCCCCTTAGACTAGGCATCTTCTGACACTTTTGCTACTACAAGTTATATCCTTGTTTTTCCCCCTGCTCTGCCTGTGTCTTCATAATCTATCTGTGTCTCTTCCACAAGTCCAGAAGGTCCTGGAGGACAGGGACCCTTTCTTGGCTGAGCTCTGCATACTGCAGTAGCTCCAAGACTCCTGCAAATGGAGGACTGATTACAGAAAGACCTATTACCTTTGGGTACTTGGTATTCGCCCTACCCTCAAAGCCACAGTCCTTATGTACATTATCTATATTATATTTTCAATTATTTATGTATTTGATGTCTGGCTCCCACTGTAAGTTTGCTGTGGGCAGGGAACGTGTCTACCAACTCTGTGGCACTGTAACAATCCACTGTATTTTCTGAGCACTTAGTGTGTGCAGAACACTAAGCACTTAGGAGAGTTGGTAGACATGTTCCCTGCCCACAATGAGCTCACAATCTAAAGGAAGATTTAGTGCTTAGTACAGTGCTCTGCACACAGTTAAGCTTTCAATAAATACAACTAACTGATTGAAATAGCCGCTTTTATAACTGTGGCATTTGTTAAGCACTTGCTATGTGCCAGGCACTGTACTAAGCACCAGGGTGGACAGAACCAAATTGGGTTGGATACAGTCCCTGTCCCACATGGGGCTCACAGTCTTAATCCCCATTATATAGGTGAGGTAACTGAGGCACAGAGAAGTGAAGTGACTAGCCCAAGGCGACACAGCAGACAAGCGGCAGAGCTGGGATTAGAACTCATGACTTTCTGACGCCCAGGCCCATGCTCTATCCACTCCGCCATGCTGCTTCTCCCAAATGGCCATGGGCAGAGGCTTCCAGAGCTCAGGTCCAGGCCCTGCTTCCCGCCGCGGGCAGCCTCCCCCACTCGCCACTTTTCGCTCCGGTCACGAGAACATTTCGGGTGCCTGCTCTGAGAGACCAAGAGGTGAAAGGGTGGGGTAGGAAAGGGGCAGCTGCGGCCTCACCCCGAAAGATCGCAACCAATGGAATTTACTGAGTGCTTATTGTGTTCAGAGCAGTCTACTAAGTGTTTAGGAGAGTCCAATGCGGTGTTTCTCTTGACGGCCCGGCAGTCCTGTCCCTCCCCACTCTCCAGCCCCTCCTCTCCTCCACCACCTCCTAAACGGAGAGGTCCACAACCGTCACCACTTCAGCCAACCGTGCATTCCACAAGTCCCGCTGTGATCGACGGAGGCAAACCCACTTCCCTGAGAGACCGACCGGCCTAAGGAAGTGATGCTGGGAGCTGGCAAATGCGAGCCACTGGCCGTTGCACAACCACTTGGGGAAGAACGCAAGTGAAATGAGAAGCAAGGGTGTTCTCAGGAACACCCGGGACCTCCTGCCTCCAGAACTGCAAGAGCCCAGTGTCCTGATCCAGAACCTCTGCTCTCAGGGGGCTCGGGAAACAGCGGTCTCCTGGCCCCCCTCTTGCATGTACGAGAAGGCTGCCCCGATGTCACCCTCTACTAAAGCCATCCTCTTCCACACACAACTCTCTGGCCCCTCAGAGAAAAGCTGGGGCAGCGGGGGACAGGGAGAGCTGGACAAGCTCAACCGTCCACTGTCAACACAGGATGTGGCACTTTCACTTTCCCAAGATTCTTTCCAGGTTGGCATCCCCGCACCTCCCCTACCCAACCCCAAGCCTCATAATAGATAGGTCTGAATCGATCTGCGGTGTCTTTCCCATTGAGCGTTTCCAAACAAAAAGAGAGTCCTCAAAAGGAGGGGTGGGGCTCCGACAGCCAAGTTGTACCCTGCCTGCCCAGCGGACCACAGCGTACCTCACCTGCCCATTTGGCAACCTGGCAACTCCTGTCCTGAGCCAGCCAGCTCTTTGCAACCCTGCGAGGCTCTAGACAGAAATGCCCCTGCTTTTCCCAGCAGGGCCGGACTGGTTCTAGGCCCCGAGTTAGAAAGGAAGGACTCTACCAAAAAACCTTGCACTCTCCCAGGGGATCCCCATCAATGCCGAAGGTTTCCACATCCCAATGCAGAGAAGAGCCGTTGGGCAGGTAGGGGAGGGTAAAGCAGCAATTCAACGTCAGGGATAACTTACACCCACTTGCTCTCTCACTCTCTCTGTGTGTCTTTCTCACACGGGCACACACACGCACACATCCTCCCACATGCACAGGGAGCAGCCAAGTCAGCTATCTCCTTGGCTTACCTGGGCATATTCTCTCTCAATTGCAGCTTTCTTTTGACTGAACGTCCTAGAAAAAGAAGCAAATATTCATTACTCACAGGAGCTACAACAGGCGGATATCTATTTCACATAGACTCGGCTCAGGGCTACCAAACAGTCTGGAGAGCCAAGCTGAGGACTCCAGAAAACATCGTTTCCGACCCCTGAGCTATGTTGCGCAGCAGCTCCTAAACGTAGACATGAGACGTTTGAAAATCCCTTGCTTCAGAAGGCCAAAATGTGTGGACGTTGGAGGTGGAGACCTTCCCCAGAACAAAAGCCACCACCTGTGCCTCCCTCCAAGCCTTAGCCTCAGATGAGACCCTCGCTTTCCATGGGATAATAATAATACTACTAATGATGGCATTTGTTAAGCGCTTACTATGTGCAAAGCACTGCTCTAAGCGCTGGGGAGGATAGAAGGTGATCAGGTTGTCCCACATGGGGCTCACAGTCTTAATTCCCATTTTACAGATGAGGCAACTGAGGCACAGAGAAGTGAAGTGACTTGCCCAAAGTCACAAGGCTGACAAGTGGCAGAGCCGGGATTTAAACCCATGACCTCTATCAAGCCCGTGACGTTTTGGTTCACCTGTTTGGGATATTTTGGCAAGGGCAGAGGTGGGGAGGGATAAGGAACACCACCAGCACCTGACTTTGCCCCCCAGATCACTATGGACTAAAGGGCCCCATCCAGAAATTTGCCCTGGGATCAAGTGGCTAGTGAGAACTCACTGGACACTTATGGAGATAGTCAAAGGAAGGAACACCTCACCAGATTCATGATTATTTAAGGGGGTTTGCTGACCTCCCAAATATTAGGATTCTATTAAGTATCAAAACAAGCCTTCTTTATTGTGTTGCCAATGGGATTTTCCCCACGCTGACTTGACCACGATAATGAATGCAAATTGATTTGCACAGTCACTGAAAGCAGCATTCTCCTACTCATCTGTCTAGTTTGCTTTAGGGCCTCCTCATACGCAGTGATGCCCTCTCCCAAAGGATGAATTCTCTTGGTTGGTATTAGGAAAGGGGCTGGCAAAAGAGCCCAACACTGTGGAGACAAACGCAGACATCCAATAGGCATTCTTGTCATTTACTGTAGGCTGATCTTTTCCTTCCCCGGCATTTCAGAGCTTCCTTCCTCATTTCGGCTCTTGCCCAGCTGCTCATTCACCCACAGCGATGACCCTGCTGGAATATGTGAAAATGGGTGGGTTGGGCCCTTCGGGCAGTCAAAGCCCTCTTCCAGTTAGAAATGTAGGTCATGTGTCTCTAGGTTGTTCAGAGCTCATGTAGTGAGTCCTCTGGAGAAAACTGCCCAGGTGCCCAAACTGCAACCCAGAAGGAGGTAAGGATATGGATGCCAGGCCTCTTTCCCCTCCGCATGTCCACAGCTTCTCCTGACCTGCTCAATGCCAGGCCCCTTCCAAATGCCTGCAGCTTCTCATAATAATAATAATACTAGTTGTGGTATTTGTTAAGCGCATACTGTGTGCCAGACACTGTACTAAGCACTAGGGTGGATACAAGTAGAGTAGCAGCGTGGCTCAGTGGAAAGAGCACGGGCTTTGGAGTCAGAGGTCATGGGTTCGAATCCCGACTCCACCACATGTCTGCTGTGTGATCTTGGGCAAGTCACTTAACTTCTCTGGGCCTCAGTTACCTCATCTGTAAAATGGGGATTAAGACTGTGAGGCCCACATGGGACAACCTGATCACCCTGTATCCTCCCCAGCGCTCAGAACAGTGCTTTGCACATAGTAAGCACTTAACAAATGCCAATTATTATTATTATTATTACAAGCAAATAGGGTTGGACACAGTCCCCGTCCCACGTGGGGCTCACAGTCTCAATCCCCATTAGATGAGGTAACTTGAGTCATAGAGGAAGTGAAGTGACTTACCCAAGATCACACGGCAGACAAGAGGCGGAGCCGGGATTAGAACCCATGGCTTTCTAACTCTCTGACACGTGCTCTATCCACTACGCCATGCTGCTTCTCCCAAACAGCCCAGGATGTGCAGAGGCTCCCAGGGCTCAGGTCTAGGCCCCGCTGCCCACTGCAGGCAGCCTCCCCCCCCCGCCACTTCTCGCTCAATCCTGGATGGGGAAACGGCTCCTGACAAGACCCCGCAGGGCCACTAGGAAGGAAGCAAAACAGAGATAAGCCATTCAACCCAAACCTCGGCCACTGACCTGCTGTGGGACCTTGGATGAGTCACTGCACCTCTCTGGGCCTCAGCTCCCTCATCTATGAAATGGGGTTCAGATAAATGACCTCCCTCCCTCTGCAGACCGTGTGGGATGGAGACTGTTTCTGCTCTGACTGGCTTGTACCTAATCCAGTACTTAGGACGTGATAAACCCTTTAATAAATGCCAATAGCATTAATTGGTCATCTATGCCGCAGATGGGGCACCAGAATCAAACAAAAACAACTCCGGTCACTCTAATTAGGATTCATAAAAATGAACACTCTCCATAAAACTTTCCACTTTGGCAAGTCATTCCCCACAACTACTGCGGCTTTACCCGTTATGCTTCGGACTTGAAGCAGAAATCTTGAAAATGAACTCTTGCTCCAGTGCTCCGGTGGGGCTGTGGTTCTGGGAGATAAACAGCAGCAGCCTGCACACGCCTCGCTGGGGCCTGCCGGAATGGTGGGAAGCTGGAAGGCCGTCTGGGGCCCCGGGGAAGAGTACGCAGAGCCCACCGGCCACTTGACTGGGGACCAGAAAAGACAGCCCCACTCGGCACCACCTGGAGAGGAGGACAGAGAGGGTCCCCGGGGCCTGTATGCTAACCTCTACAGTGGGTGAGCGGTAAGTCCCTTAGACTCAGACCCTTAGCTACTCCCTGGTGCCCTAAGATGTCGCTACAGAAGTTCGCCCAAACCCCAGGCCTAGAGCTTCTTTCCGGAGGGCCCTCAATTCCCTTCCCCCTTACTCCAGGACCATAGTGTGCCCTCGTCACAGGTCCCTTCACCCACATAGGTGCCACTTCCACCCTGAGTGAGGGAGGCTGGCACTTTCCCATCTTCAACTGGGGTCACCCCCTGTTGCTCTTGGGCCACTGGGCCTCAAGGCGACCCCCTCCCCCGCTCACTGCAGATAGCCTCAGTCCTTGGCAGATTCCCCACCTTGTCTCTTCCAACAGACGGAAACAGCCCCTTAGGAGCTTCAGGCCTGCTTCTGATTTAGACCCCATCACCGGGGCCCAAGCGAGGCACCCAGTGTGGCTGGCTTAAAGATATAGGAAGTCATTATTTCTCTGGCCCTGTCCCTCTCAGTCAGCATGAGGCCCTACTTTTGGAACCTCAGGCTAAATGTCACTGCAGATCTGACTGGATGGAGCCGGAAGGCCATCGCCAGCACCAGAACCACAAAGCCATTGAAATTGGCTTCCCAGACCGGCTCTTCAGGCAGCTGGATACCGCCCTGCCCTCCAGCTTGGAGGCATGGCTTCCTGGCAGGGAAGAAGGGACCTCAGAGCTCAGCTCCAAAATTCCACTCCAAACTCTGGAGCTGGAAGTTCCTGAGGGGGACGAGACATTTCAGGCTGATTGGAAGGGGAGCACCGGGACTGAGCCGGCTCTGGGAAATATCCTGCTCCCGTTCCTACGGCTGCTGAAAAGCAAAACCTCCAGCGGCATCCCAGCTGGGAGCTAGGGACTAAACTGCTCCCGGCGGCGGGACAACGGGAAACGTCCCTCCCCCCTCCCCACTCCGCCCAAGCAGCCACGGCTTCTCCGTGAGGGAAGCGGAGCTGGCCGGCTACGGCAAGAGTCCCAGACCCCCGGTCCCATAGAACCGTGGTCTGTCAAGACAGTGCTGGGCATTCAGGTTCAGGGTATTGTTAGGCCTCTAATCTTTGAGGCCTATATCTGAAGAAACACAATAATTTGAACAATCCAAACAACCAGTTCTTAGGGTTAAAACTGGGGTGTGAGGTTATAACTGTAACAGGAAACCCATATTTCTGACCGAGCTTTTAACTTCAGAAAAACATCTCGCTAAAGTGTCCTCCAAGCATACCGGAAATATTCCACACTGCTGACCAATGTCTCTCATGAAGGTCTGAGGAACCCTCAGACAGAAGGAAATGATTCCGGAAAGGAACACTAATGTCCACTTTCGGAATGAGCACTCTACCACTAGCTCAAATATAGCATCACCCATCTCGTCTCATCTCTTAAGCTACAACCTTCCTGCAAGCAGATTTTTATCTTTCTGATGCTGTGAGCCGGTTAAGGGACACATTCAGTAAGTGCTGAATAATAACCCCAGTATTGACTAGTCCAAGTGTGCCCAACCCATTTCTGAAAACTACGGGAAGCAGAACTCCCCACTACGCCAGCCAAGAGGCTAGTTGCTCAGAGATGCTCTGAGACCTCCACTGCTGGTGACAATCTTGAGCGGATGCAGGCCCTGGCAGCTCACATGCCATCCTTACATGGTGGAATGGAAGGGAGCTGGGGGTACTGCTCACCATCGGAGCTTACACTGCAGTAACCATCCTAACACTCCTGAGGAGTCCAGTGGAGTGGGCAGAGACCCTGGTTCAGCCCTGGGAAGAAGGGGGGGGGGGGTGAATACTTTTGACAGCCCCAAGAAGCTGGGCACGGCTGAGGGAGGTCGCCCAGTGAGCCCATGGGGGCCCCTGGCTCCTGCCCCACTCGAGGATATGTCTACCTCCCCTCTCAAATCTTCACGGAGGAGCAATGTGGAATGTAGCCTCCGCAACCAGCCAAGGGAGTGCGATTCAGCCCCGAAGGCCAAGGCTATGGAAGGGTCCAGGCCCCGCCCAGAGGTTTGGGGACTCCCACCACACCTGGCCACCCCTGGTCACTGGCTGGCTTCGGAGACTTTGGTCTCCCAGAGGTAATATCTGCTAGTACCAGGCCTAAAAAACCAGGGTGAGACTCTCAAAATCATCAGGAGCTAACAGATAATGGGTAACGAGAAGCCGAGAGAAAGTCAGGGCGGTTCCTTTTCTGACTCCAATTTCTACCTGGAGAATGAGAATGGCTGTTAAGAAGATGAGGAAAACAAGGGAAGCCACCGAAGACGAAGGCAGGACATCAAAGAAAACACGGTTGCATCCTACTTGGGAAAAAACACTCGCGGCCCAGGCTGGCAGGACAGAAAAGCTGAGACTGCTAGAAATTTGCTCCTCCCATTCCTTCAACTGCCTTTACCCGAAGACACCCTTCAGTGCCATCTGGTTTACAGTCTGCTCACACTCAACACCATCAAAAACTGACTGAAACAAGCAACGTGTTTGATGTGCAGTCCAACCTCTTCCTTCTCAAAACCTTTTCCCACTGGTCCCTGGGATTGCTGTCATAACGCAAAGAGGCAGAGCTAGAGCCTAGCAAACCTGCTGCCACAGTGCAAAGTAAAGGCACAATTGCACCGAGATACTAGGCTGCAGAAAAGTAGCTGGGCTAGGGCCTCCAGCGGGCTGGGCACGGGGGGACCAGAGAGGTTGCAAGGTGGCAGAGAGAAGCGGGGCAGATCACACCACATCTGCAGCAAGTCCAGCCGCTCTTGGACTACTGGTTGGAGTCCCATGGGGTGGAGACCTCTCCCTCCTGGGGCTTCCAATCCGGCAAGGACTCATGCCAACTCACACGCAGATATCACACGTGACGAAGTCCTAGGATGCAAGATAAGTGGCTGCCCATAATTTATATGGATGCCTGTCTCTTCCTCTAGACTTACCGGTAGGGAATGTGTATCAACTCTACTGCACTGTACTCTCCCAAGTGCTTGATGTAGCAAGCGCACAGTAAGCACTCGATAAATACTATCCATTGATTGATTTAGATTGCAAATGCAAACCCAGAAACCTGCACATAGTTTCCAGGGATGCCCACAACCCTTGGGGAAAGGGACACATACTAGAATGTGCGAAATGACTGCTGTCTCTTAGGCTATTGATCCAGGAAGACTTCAGGGTGAGGTGGCCCTGGGCAAAAGGGAGCCCAGTGAACCAGCACGAGCAACGGTCTGAGCCCGGGGACCAGCACGAGCGATGGTTTGAGACTGGGAGAGGGCAGGGCAGTTGATGCTGGGCAGACCCGCTTGATGGCAGAAGATGGGGAACACGCATGAAGGACTTGAAAGTGGGGTATAAGGAGAGCAGAGTAGCAGGCTGCTGAGAGACCTTGAAGCCGGAAGCCTGAGCTCTTACTGACTGGAAGTGGTGAGCAGAAGCCTGCTGAGGAGGAGGACGCCCCAAGGGAGCAACCTTCAAGGCAAGTGATTGTCACTACCTTGGCTGGGATTGAGCAGAGAGGGGAGGGGCCAGAGCCCAGAGCCCTGCAACGAGGCCATCCAGATCCAGCCTGGGGCGGCATCTGAGAGAAAGCAGAGGAGGAGGTGATTGACTGATTGATTGGGAGGTGGGTCTGGGAGTTTCCTGCTGTAAAACAGCCGATGCCGGCGGATAGAGGGACGCCGGGTCTGAAATGATGGAAGGTGGACAGCCAGAAAAGCAGGCTGGCTCTGAGGGTCCGGCACTGTGAGGACAGGAGCCGATCCACAGGAGCAGAGCCGCAGGGTTCGAGCCGTCGCTCACCAAGACTTCTCAGGTTCCAGAGCAGCTCAGGCAGGGGATCCTTCATGCCATCCGACGTGGGAGCCGCCAGAGGGTTCTCCCAGAGCACGGCTGGGGACCCCGGAGGGGTATGCTCTCAAAGAACTGCAGGCAAATCACGTTGGAGTTACTTAAGTCAGCAAAAATGAATGGGTTGGGAGGAGGCGTTCGAAGATCCCAGCGGGAATGCCATTTCTGACACAAATACCCCTACTAGTGTTGTGCCCACTGCTAGCCAAACATTTCTCACCCTGGCCCGTCGAGGTTACTTTATGGTATTAGAATGGATCGGGCCTCCACAAGATGCAGCCTCTGTTCCAACGCTTGCCAAGAACAGAATAAAGAAGTGACCCATTCCATGCCCAATCAGAACTGTAAGACTGCACAAACTTGAAGCGACCTAAAGCCCTGAGCGCTGTTGTACTCAAGGCTGAGGCAGAGGCTGGTAAGCACAGAAACATCACAACCAGAACCATGCCATACCCACAGCCAAACAAGCAATCAAATGTATAAATATACAAACGTACGTTCACACAGGTACGTACCCCTGTAGCCAATCCCCCGAGCAGAGGAAGCTCACTGAACCCACAGCCTATGCTAAGCTGAGGGAGGCTGCTAAAGGCTTTGAGAAGCAGGGACACAATGGTAAAATGGGGAAGCCGTCTCACCAAACCACAGCGCACTCGGGATGCACATCCCACACAGACCGGGTGGGGAAAGACCGCCTGGGCAAGAAATCCGCAGAAAAAGACCTGGAGGTGGGCTAGAGGCTGGATGGAGGGTGGACAAGTGTTACCTACAAAGAGGGCTCAATTCCCCTTGGTGGTGGGGGTGTGCACATGCCAGGCCACAGTCAGAAACAAGTCCTTTCTCGACCCTGGGCACCATTCACACTTACTGGCAAACTGCCTCCAGTTCTGGTTGGGTAATTCCCAAAGGGCCCGAATCAAACACCCACCGAGGGCCCAGGTTGGGGAGGGAGGGAGAGAGGGGATATCCCAGGCTGGGCAGCCCACACTCCGACTCTGCACTGGTACTGCACCCTGTCCTTCCTTGGGCGCCTCTTTCGTGCCATTTTCAAGGGCTGCTCCATTTCCATTTTAACTAGCAATGGGGTGGCTACTGCTACTGAACAATTTTGTTCCCTCTGAGCGGGCGGGGGAGAGGGCAATGAGGATGCAGGCCTTTTTTAAATAACTTTTTACTAACAAAAAAAGAAGGCCATGCAAATATTTTAGTGATCCTTTAGTGATCTATGGCACTCACTTTCACAATGTAATATTATTGCTACTGATAGTAATAATAATAAAAATAATAGTATTATTTATTAAGTGCCTGCAGTGTGCCAAGCACCGTACTGAGCACTGGGGAAGACACAAGGTATCGGATACAAGTTATTAAATCAGATACAGTCCCAGTTCCACAGTCTAATGGGGATAGAAAACAGATTATTTACTCCCCACTGTACAGATGAGGAAACTGAGGTGCAGAGAAATTAGGTGACGTGCCCAAGATCACATTAGCAGGCAAGAGGTGGAATCAGACCTAAAGGTCATGGTCCCCTGACTCCCAGGTTCTTTTCTCTAGGCCACAGTGCTTCTCACCAGGTACCTAGTGTAGGTTAACACACTGTCAGGCTTCAGTGGAAAATGGAAAAAGGTAACAATATTAATTATTCACACTGCAACTATAAGTCTATCCTAATTACAGCAAAAGCCAAAAGCCGCTGAATAACGTCGGTGAGTAATCAGCACAGGCTTTGCATTTGAGGTCATTTCCCATCATACTGTCATTGTTACTATTTCTTCACTAAAAGTACCAGCTAAAAAAAGGATACTGGGTGCAGCCTCCAGTCGCCCCATTGGAGGCCCCTCTGCGAGGGTTTGGTGAGTCTATTTGGATCACCTCCCCGAAGCCGGCCCCAAGCCCCACCCAACTCCCCGGCCACCGGGAGAATGCATTCAGTCTCTGCGAAAAGACCAGACCATCCTGCATTCTGAAAGAAGGCCAACTGAATGTTGCAGTTTAAGAAACTGCCACCTCTCCAAAGGGCGGAAGCCTAAAAGCAGGAGGGATGGGATGACATTAGCATATGACCACAACCCATGAGGCTGCAAAATTTTCCCAACTCCAGACCTAGGGGAAGAAATCAGTTTTCCCAACATGGAAGGAAGCCCACACAGCCCTTAGAAAGAGCAGGCAGCACGGAGACGTGCTGGGGGTGCTAAGGAAAGAGAGTGGTTCAGGCTGCCGGAGGGCAGTGGGAAAAGCAGCAGGACTTTCCCAAGAGCAACGGTGAGCAGAGAAACCAGGGCGGCCTGGGACACCATTAGGGCCTGACCTCTGCCAACTGCGTAGAAGGATCGTTTCCTGGTCCTTACGTGTTTCTTTTCTTTCGGCTCACACATGTCACATTACAGCATTACAATACCAATTTCTCTCTCTCTCTCTCTTTTCCCAAAGCCCAATTCGAGTACACCACCATCCCCACTGCCTTCCTGCTGCAGCGCTCGCCGTCCTTGAGATCTGAAGATGACACTCACGATGGTGATATTTCCACAGACGGCCAACACGGAGCCCGTGGGAAGGTCAGCCCTAGCTGCACCGCTGCACTGGTGGCACCCCTGCTGAACTGGCTGCCTGGCTATATTGGCTGTCTGCAGTGCCTGGCACCATTTCCATTTTTCCCCTCGAGAGCATTCTCTAAGGGTAAAGGTATGGCCAGAGGGCATGAATGGGACTACTGCTGACCAGATCCTACGGCCAAACCCACGGCCTGCCTCAGCCGAGGGGGAACCCAAGGAAGCTGAAGGAGATGAACTGGAAAGAAACAAAAGGAGAGCTCCCTGCCCACAGTGGGTAGAATCAATCAATCAATCGTATTTATTGAGCGCTGACTGTGTGAAGAGCACTGTACTAAGCTCTTGGGAAGTACAAGTTGGCAACATATAGAGACCGTCCCTACCCAACAGTGGGCTCACAGTCTAGAAAGGAGAAGGGGTTCATTACACAGTCGGTCGGGCGGGCTGAGGATCAGCAGGTTCAAGAGAGTTTGGCTAAATGAATGGATGAGCGGGGTTGCTCAACAAGGACAGTATGATGGGAAATGACCTCAAATGCAGAGGGGTTAATGGAGGGAAGTTAGGAATGGCAGGTGCCATTTAATGTTAGGTGCTTACTATGTGCAAGGCACTGTTCTAAGCACTGGGGTAGGTACAAGTTAATCATGTTGGACAGAGTCCCTGTCCCTTCTGGGGCTCACAGTCTTCTTAATCCCCATTTTACAGATGAGGTAACTGAGCACAGCGAAGTGAAGTGACTCGCCCAAGGTCACACACAGCAGACAAGTGAGCCCGTTGTCGGGCAGGGACCGTCTCTATATGTTGTTGATCTGTACTTCCCAAGCGCTCAGTACAGTGCTCTGCACACAGTAAGCGCTCAGTAAATACGACTGAATGAATGAATGAACAAGTGACAGAGCCGGGATTAGAACCCAGGTCCTTCTGACTTCTAGACCCGTGCTGTGCTGTCCGTTTGGGAGGGCAAGTGTCTCCAAGTGTCCCGAGGCCACAGTCGGACACAGCGTCCTGCTAGGCCGGTCCAGGGGCTGACCATCCTCAGCTCTTGGATTCTCCAGGCCTCATTCCCAAATTACCGTGGTATTCTCCCAAGCAGGCTGAGAAAAGTGCTCTGCACAGAGTACACAGTCAACAGACATCATCATCATCATCATCAATCGTATTTATTGAGCGCTTACTATGTGCAGAGCACTGTACTAAGCGCTTGGGAAGTACAAATTGGCAACATACAGAGACAGTCCCTACCCAACAGTGGGCTCACAGTCTAAAAGGGGGAGACAGAGAACAAAACCAAACATACTAACAAAATAAAATAAATAGAATAGATATGTACAAGTAAAATAAATAAATAGAGTAATAAATATGTACAAACATATATACATATATACAGGTGCTGTGGGGAAGGGAAGGAGGTAAGATGGGGGGGATGGACAGGGGGACGAGTGGGAGAGGAAGGAAGGGGCTCAGTCTGGGAAGGCCTCCTGGAGGAGGTGAGCTCACAGTTGGGCCTTGAAGGGAGGAAGAGAGCTGGCTTGGCGGATGGGCAGAGGGAGGGCATTCCAGGCCCGGGGGATGATGTGGGCCGGGGGTCGATGGCGGGACAGGCGAGAACGAGGTACGGTGAGGAGATTACCGGTGGAGGAGCGGAGGGTGCAGGCTGGGCTGTAGAAGGAGAGAAGGGAGGTGAGGTAGGAGGGGGCGAGGTGATGGACAGCCTTGAAGCCCAGGGTGAGGAGTTTCAGACATCATCGCTTGCATGACTTAACAGGGCTCCTGTTTGCTGGTTGCCTCTCAGTGTACTCACCTTGTCCTTGTCCTCACAGTACTGCCAAATGGGAGGAGCAACAATGCCACATTCAGCATACGTGTGTACCCAGCTAACATCCCTTCGGGTGACTTCAAGACCAATAATCACTATGGAAAATACGTGATTTGCAAAATAGCACAACTTAGATCTGAGAGGGGAGGGCAAGAGCTAAATGTGCATTAAGATTTATGGTTTAAATGACTTCGATGGGGCAAACAGTTCCCCACTCCCTTCACTATACTCTGACCTACAGACCTACTGGAGGGGAAAGAATCCTAAGACAATAGGGAAGAAAAACAGCAAACAATGAAAACTCTCAGAACAATGAAATCTGGAGAACTCAGATCTTTGGAAATTGCTCCTCCAGGACCGCTGAGTCAATAGGAAACTGGGGGCTAGGTAGGCTCAGAGGTCCCTGATTTTTCGTATTTTTTTTAAAAAAAAACAGTTTTTGATGAAACATAAACACTTTCAGGATTCTAGCAAGTTAAACTTTAACTCTAAGTACAATCTTGGGAAACTGGACCTTGACTACTTTAGGGAGCACTGTTAAAAACAGGTGCACCTGTTTAATCTCCTATCTGACACTGCGCTGCCCAGCAAGGATTCAGTACCAGCTTGGTGGCATGGGCAGAAAGGCGCAGCAAAAGGGGAAACGGGCAACATTAACTGAGTCTGCCTGGCCCGGAGCACAGTGCGGAACAAGGCCAGAGAAGAGAGGGAGAGAGAGAGAGCTGGGGCAGCAGCATTTGTTTATAGATCCCAAACAAGCCCGGGCAGGGAGGGATGAGGGGGGCCTGGAGGGCTGAGAGGATTTGGAGGGGGCCGGGGTGGGGGGGAGATATGTGGGAGAAGACAGCAGATTCAAAAGCTGGGAAGGCCAATGTGGAGGGGGTTTCAGGGGAGTCTCTTGACCTCTGGGAAAGTCTCTGAAGATGCAGAATGGCCCAGGGGGAGTTTCAGGAGGGCCAGAGGGACAGTCTAGTCTGCGAGGGGAGGGGGCTGGAAAGCCAGAAGGGAGGGACTCCAATGTCCAGACAATTTACAGGAAAGGGCGGAACCAAGACGGAAGCAAACAGGGTGCTGTGGTCGAGAAGAGAAGGCCAAGAACTTCGGTTCTCTATAAACTCCTCTGGCGGGGGAGGGGGGCGATCAGCAACTTCCTCCTAAGGCTTTAAATGGACCGAAAACAAAATCAGACAGTAATTTTGCTTCCCCAGAGAAGAAACACTCAGACTGCGTTCTGTGGTGTGGTCAAACCAACAGAATTTCAAGTTACACACATGGAGCATTTTTCCTCATTTCTGTACCTTCCCCTAACGGGTACATAAAGGTGACATCTGCTTAATGGTAAGTGTCTACTATGCCCACAGACAAGAGACAAACGTTCAATTTTTAAAAATCCGATTTTAAATCTCAATCCCCAATCACCCCCACCCCTCGATGAGATGAAAGACGGTTTGCCAGATGGTGCCGAATGGGTTTTTTTTTAAGGTTTGACTATTTTTAGAAGAAAACATCTGTTTTCAAAAATGATACTCAAGGAAACACACATTCAAAACTGGCCTCTAGTCTCACACCTGTCCTCGGCCCGCCTGCCCTCGGCCCACCCGCCCTCCGCAGGGACAGGCTCACGGCGGGGAAATGAAGGATCAGAGGCCCGGGTCACAACCATCAAGTGAAATGATGATGACTTGGAGAGACGGGTCATCAACGACGACAGGGACCTGAAGCAGCCCCAGGACAGGTTCCCGGGGGGCCCTGGGGTGCTGCCTGACTGGCAGTCAGTCACTGGCACCGCCCTGTGCCCATGTCATAGTGGCAGGCAATCTTCCCTGCAGGCTGCATGCCTTCCCAGAGGTTTGCAGTCCTTCAGCACAGTGACCACTGCCTCGCCCGGGGTGAGGGCCCCTCACCTCAGCACACGTAAGGCTGCAGGGAGGCAGGAGCCACGTTTAATCAATGTTTCGAATCACTTTCAGCAGTGCTTCCCAACAGGAGCGGTCTTTATAACGTAGAGGACTCTTTACCTGATACCCCTCAACTCTGCCAACGATGCTCACAGCTTCTTGCGCACACCCGGGGGGTGAAAAGGAAAGAAAATGTAAATTTCAACCAATGGAGTGGCTGGCAAAAACTTTCACGGGAAATGGCTTCCCTGAATGGCAACCGACTACCACCCACCACTCAGAATGCTCAGTGGTTGGAATCCTTGCTTGTCAGCCCATCTCCCTACTCTGATCCAGTTTCCAGCAGCCCATTTTCACTGTTTTCACACGGACCATTCTGAGCCCTTCAATGTGAAGCCTGAAACTTTTTCAAATACGACCAGGAAAATGGGGAAGAGTCCTGAGGAGCATTTGGGAATTCACTCACTCCTGTCCCGGAAAGGGAGCAGGAAGCGCTCCCCTCAAGACCCCCTCGCGGTCCCTGCCCCCACTCCGCACTGCCCGTGGCTGCGAAAGAAAGCTTGGGATGCCACAAACTCTCACAAGTATCAAGAGGCAGCTTGACATCACCAGCCGTTCTGTGCAAGGAGCTGTCCGAACCACAAGAGCACTTGCTTGGCTCTCCTTGGACTACGCCACAGACTTAGAAATGAAGGTCACCTAGCTAAAGCTCTGTCTGAAATCTCTTTCCCGGTGCGCTCATCAGCCCAGACAAGCAAATGTGCACCGTTCCACCTTGAAGCGGTTTCCCCCGTCTTCCCTGGAACAGGGGGCTGGTGCTGAGCACCTGGAACCGCAAAGACTCAACGTGAATACATTTGGTAGTGATAATGAAGACCTGCCCGAGATGCACCGCCAGTGAGGCCAAGCACTGTCAATTTACCCAGAATGTGGGGACAGTGTTCCTGATGAAGCCCACGTTACGGAAACTCTAGTCATAGGTCACATGCCTTGCCCAACGCTGCCGGTGCTGAGTTGAGTGCTCGATTCAGACAGATGTAAGTCGCTTGAAGAACGTTCCCTAATGTTCCCTACTTCTAGCAGCTCCGGGGCTGGAGGGCCTGGGGCCCGTCTAGCTTGCGGAGGCAGCCGGAGAGCCCGAACACGCTGTGGCAAGCTGGCCCGGCCTGCCTAGTCCTCTCTATCCTCTGGCAGGCACCTCCGCTGGTGGCTTGGGACTGGCAGAGGGGAGGAGGTTTCTGGGCTCTGGGCCATGTGCAGCCTGTGGCAACCACTCAATCAATGGCATTTACTGAGTGCTTAATGTGGGTAAAGCACTGTCCTAAGCATTTGGAAGAAGACAACAGGGCTGATAGGATCCCTGCTGCCCTTGAGGAACTTAAGTCCAGGGGGCGGGGGGGGTGCATGTGCAGGGGTGGCATTGCTTGGATTCAGAAGTCTAGGCAACATGCAGGAGCGGCTGGAACTGTAGGGGCACGTGGGCATGCGGGAGCTCCCCAGCGAGCTCCGGGAGCTCCTGGCAGCAGCCAAGAGGCTGCCTGAGCATGCTGCCCGCCCAAGGTCCGACCTCAGCAAGACCCTCCACGGGCATGGCTGGAAGGCGAGGGTTAAAGGCTGAAGAGAAGCGGCTCCCTTGGAAGACCGAGGACTTGGCAGTATGGTCTCTCCAGGGCTTGGTGGAGAACACCGTTCAAATGAGGTTCCGGGAAACAGGACGCCCCGACGGGGCCGTGGCTGCGGTGCCAGAGACGGGAGGATGGTAGGCCCAGTCGGCCCCAGGCTGACCCGCACTCACGAGTCTCGGGGAGGGCGATGGAGTGTAGCCCTGGCCCCCACGGGAAGGCAAAGTCAATCGGAGTCCTCTTATGCCGAGCAGCCTCCAGGCCCGGGTCATCAGAGGCAACCCCCAGTGCACAGCACATTCATAACATTCCTGCTGGGCGGTAGCAGATCGCCAGGAGACAGACAGCAACAAAGCGGCGTAAGATCCGGGTGTGACTCAAGTGCACATCCCGAGGGCATCATGAGGGAATCTCCGAGTCATCCCACATCCAGGACTCACATCTGCCTCCAAGGCCTCCCCCAACAAGCGAAACTCCTCTCTGCTTCTTCAAGTCCAGCCAACTGTCCCTGGCTCAGAGGCCGAGCAGGTTATCCACTGGTGGATGGGCCAGAATCTGCTCCCGGCCTTTCTCCTTGCTTGGCCCCTGGCCATTCTCTGCTCATCGGCCGGCCTGGGGTCCCAGGCGGCCTTAGCGGCCCCATCCTCAGAGACCCCGGAGCCCAGAGTGGAGGGGATCTCCTTCTCAGAGGCAAAACTGAGTCCCTCCACCGGCAGCAAGCTTAGGGGGCTGAATTCCCTGCTGTAGGATTGGGTTAGAAAGCAGGAGTCAGGACAGCAGAGAGTGTGGTCCCTGAACCAGGCCACGGCAGCCTCCCCAGAGCTGCCAGTGGATGGACTGGCAAGCTAGCTCTCTTCCTCCCTTCAAGGCCCTGCTGAGAGCTCACCTCCTCCAGGAGGCCTTCCCAGACTGAGCCCCTTCCTTCCTCTCTCCCTCGTCCCCCTCTCCATCCCCCCCTTCTTACCTCCTTCCCTTCCCCACAGCACCTGTATATATGTATATATGTTTGTACATATTTATTACTCTATTTATTTATTTTATTTGTACATATCTATTCTATTTATTTTATTTTGTTAGTATGTTTGGTTTTGTTCTCTGTCTCCCCCTTTTAGACTGTGAGCCCACTGTTGGGTAGGGACTGTCTCTACATGTTGCCAATTTGTACTTCCCAAGCGCTTAGTACAGTGCTCTGCACATAGTAAGCGCTCAATAAATACGATTGATGATGATGATGGACCTAGAGGGACGGCTCCTCTCCACACACCCCCTTTCCCTCAGCCGTGACGACGCAGGGCTTCGGGGGCGGTCCAGAACGCAGAGCCCAGCCTGGGGTAGAGGGACCCTCCACCCCTATGGCACTAGTGGTGGGGTCAGCCACGGGCAGGGTGGGCACTACTCCAGCCACATGGGCCCCACGATTCCCACCCAAAGTCACCACTTTTTAATGGTATTTGTTAAGCACTCTCTATGTGGCAGACACTGAATTAAGCATTGAGGTAGATATAAAATAATCAGGTTGGGCACAGCCCCTCTCCCACATGGGACTCACAATATATGTATAAGGGAGCAGGATTTAATCCCCATTTTACAGATTAGGTAAATGAGGCACAGATCCCTCAGCCCAACAACATATCCTCATACTCTGCCATTTCCACTTTAATTTTGGCCCCCCCACCCCCCGAGACTGTAAGCTCCTTTTGGGCAGAAATCGTGTCTACCAACACTACTGTACTCTTCCGAGTGCTTAGTACCATGCTCTGCACCCAGTAAGCACTCAGTAAATACCATTGATTGACTGATTTCAACCTAAAGAGGGAAACAAGCTGACAGAGCTGTTTACCCAGGGAGGGAGGAGAAAGAAGAATAAGGATGGAACAGGCAGCAGCACGATTCTGTCAGGAGGCAAGCGCTGGCTAGGTCCAGTAAGTGAATGCAAGCTTGAATCGGCCTAAGTACTCAGCTTAGCGGGCCTGTCGTGTTGATGTTACTTGGGTTCGGGGTGGTAATTGGGGCAGGCTTCCTGCAGGACGAGGCGGGGTGCCCGCCTGCCACTTGTCTCCCCATGCCCACCCTACTGGAGGGCCAGGCAGGACACCCTGTCTCCCCACGCCCACACTCCCGGAGATGCCAACACAAAGGGTGCTTCCTGGAATTCTGAGGGATGGGGTTGGTGCCCTGCCCTGCCCCCGACCGGTCTCTGCACTCGACCGGAGGTGACACACGGTAAGAGGGCAACAGGCTGAGGCAGAACACCTCAGCAGCTGTTTGGGCTGGCCACCCCGGACAGCTAATAGTGTCTCAGGCCCTCCGGGCCCACACTCTGATCCCAAAGTCCAAAGCCAACAGGAAACCCCGTGCTAACTGGCATATTTTCCCCAAGCCCCGAAGGGCCCCTAGGCAACATAAATGGTTACTCTCGTCTGCCCCACCCCTTTTCTGAATCACTCATCCCTCCAAGACGGGAGCCAAGATAGGATGAGGAACCCCGGACTCCCTCCCCAGCTCCAAAAGTCCAACGAGGGAAATCACCGTCTGGTCTCCCTCTGGGGAGCAACTCCCCCACCCTCCGCTGGGCCTCCAACACCAGGGCCAGGCCTCCACGGCGTCAAACCGATGGTGCACGACACACCATCCCACCCACGGACTCTTTACAACCCCAAGGATTTCTGGCTTCGCCAAGAATGATGGACAAACACGGGGAGCATGCCTAGACCACTCACGGCGGACCGGGCCAGACGAAAAAACATTTTCCAAGAAGGAAATGTTGAAGATGTCAGTTCACTTCCAAAATCGATAGCTAAATGTGGCTTCGAGGCCACGGATGTCTCACGAGTCCCCCTCGCTGGCAGTTGAGGCCCCGGGCCCCTGCCAGGGCGGCGAGCGCTGCGTAAGAGGCCCTGGATAGTCCAGACAGACCCGGGGAGGGAGACCGGACCCCAAACCTGGTTGTCTGAATTTCCGTTCACAGCTGAAGGGAGATGATCTCAGAGGATGCCACTGAAACTGGCCAGGTTGGTCCTCTGGAGAAGAAGAGCGGCACAACCAGGTTGGCACAAGCGTTTCTAGACTTCTGGCAAAAAGGTCCAACCGACGCCTGAAAACAGTTGGGATGCTGGGCATCGTGCAAGTGGAGAGTGCTCCCCCACTGACTCTCAACTGCCCCCCTGACTCCTAAGCAATGCCACCCCAGCCAGGCCCGAGAACTTCCCAGGGCTGCAGGCCCGCGATCGATAACCTTAATCCACAGAACGGCTTTCAAATCTGGCCAAATCCCATTAATAAAGCGGAAAGCATCTGAGACAAGAATTCCCGTTTGGTCTCAGGCAACATCCAAGACGGCCCAACTTCCACTGGGCCTCCCCGGTGAGGGGAAAGACTTCCCCTTCCTTGGCCAAGTGCGGAGACAGAGGCCATTAGCAGCGGAGCGTGCTAACGCGAGAACACGAACTTCTCAGTGGGGATGCTCACGAACACCAAACTCCCACCCTGTCACCCACTTTGGGGAAAGGGGAGGTTTATGACTGTAGCAAAATAAAGGACACTGCCAACAACTCTGCTCTTCATTAACCACCACAGAAATAGTCACTGCTTTGACCCTAAGCACATTCCAGTGGGCCCGGAAGGGGAGGCGGGGGAGTTTGGGAGGAGAATGGGAGGAGTGAGTTGATTGGCAATGTCCCCAGGAGCAATGGGAATAGCGGGAAGAGAGTTGGCCTGGCTCAGCCTAGGGGAGAAGAGGCCTGTCCTTCAACCAGAGAGAGAGGCCTGGCCCCTTCCCCGGCTCTCACGAATCAGCTTCCTCCCGGCCACGCTGGAATAGGGGCAGAGTTAATAAGGATTGGTCAGAAACTCCCGAAAGACACCCAGACAGGAGTTCCTGAGAACTAGCCGCCTCCCAGCTGTCACTGCTGGGTTCATCGAGGAGATGGTCATTCCCTGCTGAAAGAGCGGCCGAACTACAGACCCAGTTCTCCTTCAATGAGGCCACTTTTAAGGAAACAAAAAACGCTCAATTTCTCAAAACCAAATATGCCGGGGAAGGAAACGCAGTCTCAATCTGTCGGTTACTCAATGTGGGGTAGGCCTGCAGAAAAGTAAATAGGAGGAAAAACTATTCCTTTCTAGGCATGAGTCTAGCTTCCTCGGCAAACCACGGTGACTGATTTTCATCTTGCTGCGATCGTTCCTGTCAGAATGACTTCGAGTGAGGGCTAGGAGGGGTGGAGCGCTCTAGGACAATCCAGGTGGCACCCACACTCTGCCCCCTGTGAACCTGACATTCAAGGACTAGATTCCAGAATGCTTGGAAAATCCCAGGAAACAGCTTATTTTATGGTGGACTTATTCGACGTACCCTAAAAAGGCATTTCATATAAATAGTTCATACACTCCCAGTCAACATTCAGTGTTAGTTTGGAAAATTCAACTAAAATCATCTTTCCACTTATTCATGCGTTGTCATTAACTTTATTAATTTATTATTTATTATTTATTTATCAATGACAACGCATGAATAAGTGAAAAGATGATTTTAAACACGCTCATTGGTTCAAAGGCTGCCACCCTTCACTGCTTCAGATATGCATTTATTCACCATCGCTTTCCCTGGGGCCAAGAAGAAAAAGCGGTCTGTACAGTGCTAGTTCCCATTACAATTTCCTGCTGAGCCCCAGCTTCAACAGCCCGAAAGCAGGAAATCCAAGAGGAAATTCCATCATCCGTTCCCAGAGTTTGGGACTCAAACGTTCTTCCAAATAGAGATATTAGAGGTTTTTTTTTTTAATGTTTGCTGAAACCTTACCTCATATCTTCAAGCAAATCACATTCTGCCTGATGCTTGGCTTGAAGTTTTGTCATCTGCTCAACTTGAACGTTTTTCAGTTCTTGTGTAACTTTCACCTAAAATACACCATATATTGGTAGAGGTCTCACTGCCATTTTAACCAACATAAATTCTTTAAGGAAAATACTCGCCACCTATCCACAAATTCACTAGTAGGCTCAAAGCGGGTACAAGATGATCTTGTGTAAATATGCCTACTTAATCCAGACAGTCCCCAGACAGCCCTAAAGGTCAGCAGAGGAAGAGGTATTGCGCATTAGCAGACAAACGCCCCACTCCTTCCGTCTACTGCCTGAAAGAGAATTTTCCTATTCCTTCCACACCCGGCGGACAGACCCACAAGGAGAAGGAGAGCTCGAGGGAAAGGAGGGAGAAAACGGGGATGGGGGCAGTTATGCTTTCCGTCCTTCCCACTGAACACTACAATTTACCCCTCCCCAAGAGGCACCGGCTCAATGGGGCATCGGAGGCGGGGACGGCTGGAAAGCAGCAGCCCACAGCCCTGGGGCGAAAAGCCGGCCAGCCTCGCCCACCAACAGTTTGGCAGTTGACCCGTTTCGACTCCCAAAGGGGCACGGTACTAGCCACCCCTGCATCTGCGGGGCTGCAAGGGGGCTATCACCCGGCTGGTCTGTGCGTCTGCCCCTGCAGCTGGCCAACGGGCCACCCTCGGAGGGCCCTGCCACGGGGTCCCTTTGCCACTACGGTCAGCGAGGTGACAGACGGACAAGCACGTGGCTGCACACAGGAAAACCCAAGGCAGAAAGACTCCCACCCCAAAATAGGAGGAAGGGAGGCCACTAAGAACCCCACAAGAAAGCCCCTGCCCCGCTCCTGGGGAATGCTTCCCAGCCTCCACTAGAAGCCCAGCCCGGGGCACAGACAATCAATCAATCAATCATATTTATTGAGCGCTTACTGTGTGCAGAGCACTGTACTAAGCGCTTGGGAAGTACAAGGACGGACAGGAAGGCCCGCTCTCGCCATCTCTCCCCTTCTGCCCCGTCCCCAAGCAGGACGTGGGGATGGAGCGACCAGCTGGGCAGGTGGGAAGGGGAGGGCCGACACTGGACCAGCGTCTCTGGAGCCTGAAAAACGGGGGAGGCTCTTGGCAGGCCTGCGCATGCACACACATACACATACAATCCCACAGCCCGCACACATGTACATATGTTTGTACATATTTATTACTCTATTTATTTCACTTGTTACATACTTATTCTATTTATTTTATTTGGCTTATATGTTTTGTTTTGTTGTCTGTCTCCCCCTTCCAGACTGCGAGCCCGCTGTTGGGTAGGGACCGTCTCTCTATGTTGCCGACTTGTCCAGTGCTCTGCACACTTTCATTCATTCATTCAATTGTATTTATTGAGCACTTACTGTGTGCAGAGCACTGGACTAAGCGCTTGGGAAGTACAAGTTGGCAACACATATAGAGGCAGTCCCTATTCATTCTTTCAATCGTATTTATTGAGCACTTACTGTGTGCAGAGCACTGGACTAAGCGCTTGGGAAGTACAAGTTGGCAACATATAGAGACGGTCCCTATTCATTCATTCAACCATATTTATTGAGCACTTACTGTGTACAGAGCACTGTACTAAGCGTTTGGGAAGTACAAGTTGGCAACATATAGAGACGGTCCCTATTCATTCATTCAATCGTATTTATTGAGCGCTTACTGTGTGCAGAGCACTGTACTAAGCGCTTGGGAAGTACAAGTTGGCAACACATAGAGACAATCCCTACCCAACAGTGGGCTCACGCTTGAATGACTGAATGAATGTGCATCCAGCTGCTGTACATTCATTCAACCGTATTTATGGAGTGCTTACTGTGTGCACAGCATTGTACTAAGCGCAAGTTGGCCACACATAGAGACAGTCCCTACCCAACAGTGGGCTCACGACTGAATGAATGAATGTGCATCCTGCTGCTGTACATTCATTCCACCGTATTTACTGTGCGCTTACTGTGGGCAGAGCACTGTACTAAGCACAAGTTGGCAACATATAGAGACGGTCCCAACCCAACAGTGGGCTCACGACTGAATGAATGAATGACTGTGCATCCAGATGCTGTACATTCATTCCGTCGTATTTACGGTGTGCTTACTGTGTGCAGAGCACTGTACTAAGCGCACGTTGGCCACACATAGAGACGGCCCCTACCCAAAAGTGGGCTCACGACTGAATGAATGTGCATCCAGCTACTGTACATTCATTCCATCGCATTTACGGCGTGCTTACTGTGTGCAGAGCACTGTACTAAGCGCAAGTTGGCCAAACATAGAGACGGCCCCTACCCAACAGTGGGCTCACGACTGAATGAATGAATGAATGCGCATCCAGCTTACTGTGTGCAGAGCACTGTACTAAGCGCAAATTGGCCACACATAGAGACGGCCCCTACCCAACAGTGGGCTCACAACTGAATGAATGTGCATCCAGGTGCTGTACATTCATTCCATCGTATTTACGGCGCGCTTACTGTGTGCACAGCACTGTACTAAGCGCAAGTTGGCCACACATAGATAGAAACAGCCCATACCCAACAGTGGGCTCATGACTGAATGAATGAATGAATGTGCATCCAGCTGCTGTACATTCATTCCATCACATTTACGGTGCACTTACTGTGTGTGCAGCACTATACTAAGTGCAAGTTGGCCACACATAGAGACGGCCCCTACCCAACGGTGGGCTCACGACTGAATGAATGAATGCGCATCCAGCTTACTGTGTGCAGAGCACTGTACTAAGCGCAAGTTGGCCACACGTAGAAACAGCCCCTACCCAACAGTGGGCTCATGACTGAATGAATGTGCATCCAGCTGCTGTACATTCATTCCACCGTATGTATGGAGCACTTACTGTATGCAGAGCACTGTACTAAGTGCAAGTTGGCCACACACAGAGACGGCCCCTACCCAACAGTGGGCTCACGACTGAATGAATGACTGAATGTGCATCCAGCCGCTGTACATTCATTCCACCGTATTTATGGAGCACTTACTGTGTGCACAGCACTGTACTAAGTGCAAGTTGGCCACACACAGAAACAGCCCCTTCCCAAGAGTGGGCTCACGACTGAATGAATGAATGAATGAATGCGCATCCAGCTAACTGTGTGTGGAGCACTGTACTAAGTGCAAGTTGGCCACACATAGGAACAGCCCCTACCCAACAGTGGGCTCACGACTGACTGAATGAATGAATGTGCATCCAGCTGCTGTACATCTGGCAAACACACCCCATCCACAGTCTTTTAGACTGTAAGCCCACTGTCTGGTAGGGACTGTCTCTCTATGTTGCCAACTTGGACTTCCCAAGCGCTTAGTCCAGTGCTCTGCACGCAGTAAGCGCTCACTAAACACGATTGATCGATTGACTGAATGAATGAATGTGCATCCAGCCGCTGTACATTCATCCCATCGTATTTATGGCACGCTTACTGTGTGCAGAGCACGGTACTAAGCGCAAGTTGGCCACACATAGAGACGGTCCCTACCCAACAGTGGGCTCATGACTGAATGAATGAATGAATGTGCATCCAGCTTACTGTGTGCAGAGCACTGTACTAAGCGCAAGTTGGCCACACATAGATACGGCCCCTACCCAACAGTGGGCTCACGACTGAATGAATGAATGAATGTGCATCCAGCTGCTGTACATCTGGCAAGCACACCCCATCCACAGTCTTTTAGACTGTGAGCCCACTGTTAGGTAGGGACTGTCTCTATATGTTGCCATCTTGTACTTCCCAAGTGCTTAGTCCAGTGCTCTGCACGCAGTAAGCGCTCACTAAATACGATTGATTGATTGACTGAATGAATGTGCATCCAGCCGCTGTACATTCATTCCATCGCATTTACGGTGCGCTTACTGTGTGCGGAGCACTGTACTAAGCGCACGTTGGCCACACATAGAGACGGCCCCTTCCCAACAGTGGGCTCACGACTGAATGAATGAATGAATGCGCATCCAGCTCACTGTGTGCAGAGCACTGTACTAAGCGCACGTTGGCCACATACAGAGACGGCCCCTTCCCAACAGTGGGCTCATGACTGAATGAATGTGCATCCAGCCGCTGTACATTCATTCCATCGTATTTATGGCGCGCTTACTGTGTGCGGAGCACTGTACTAAGTGCATGTTGGCCACACATAGAGACGGCCCCTACCCAACAGTGGGTTCACGACTGAATGAATGAATGAATGCGCATTCAGCTTACTGTGTGCGGAGCACTGTACTAAGCGCAAGTTGGCCACACATAGGAACAGCCCCTACCCAACGGTGGGCTCACGACTGAATGAATGAATGAATGCGCATCCAGCTGCTGTACAATCATTCCACCGTATTTACGGCGCGCTTACTGTGTGCACAGCACTGTACTAAGCGCAAGTTGGCCACACATAGAGACGGCCCCTTCCCAACAGTGGGCTCACGACTGAATGAATGAATGAATGCGCATCCAGCTCACTGTGTGTGGAGCACTGTACTAAGCGCAAGTTGGCCTCACATAGGAACAGCCCCTACCCAACAGTGGGCTCACGACTGAATGAATGAATGCGCATCCAGCTTACTGTGTGCAGAGCACTGTACTAAGCGCAAGTTGGCCACACACAGTGACGGCCCCTACCCAACAGTGGGCTCACGACTGAATGAATGAATGAATGCGCATCCAGCCGCTGTACATCTGGCAAGCACACCCCATCCACAGTCTTTTAGACTATGAGCCCACTGTTGGGTAGGGACTGTCTCTATATGTTGCCATCTTGTACTTCCCAAGTGCTTAGTACAGTGCTCTGCACACAGTAAGCGCTCACTAAATACGATTGATTGACTGAATGAATGTGCATCCAGCCGCTGTACGTTCATTCCACCGTATTTACGGCGCGCTTACTGTGTGCGGAGCACTGTACTAAGCGCACGTTGGCCACACATAGAGAGGGCCCCTTCCCAACAGTGGGCTCACGGCTGAATGAATGAATGAATGCGCATCCAGCTTACTGTGTGCGGAGCACTGTACTAGGCGCACGTTGGCCACACATAGAAACGGCCCCTTCCCAACAGTGGGCTCACGACTGACTGAATGTGCATCCAGCTGCTGTACATTCATTCCATCGTATTTACGGCACGCTTACTGTGTGCGGAGCACTGTACTAAGCGCACGTTGGCCACACACAGAGACGGCCCCTACCCAACAGTGGGCTCACGACTGAATGAATGAATGAATGCGCATCCAGCTTACTGTGTGCGGAGCACTGTACTAAGCGCAAGTTGGCCACACATAGGAACAGCCCCTACCCAACAGTGGGCTCACGACTGAATGAATGAATGAATGCGCATCCAGCTTACTGTGTGCGGAGCACTGTACTAAGCGCAAGTTGGCCTCACACAGGAACAGCCCCTACCCAACAGTGGGCTCACGACTGAATGAATGAATGAATGAATGAATGGGCATCCAGCCGCTGTACATCTGGCAAGCACACCCCATCCACAGTCTTTTAGACTGCGAGCCCACTGTTGGGTAGGGACTGTCTCTATATGTTGCCATCTTGTACTTCCCAAGTGCTTAGTACAGTGCTCTGCACACAGTAAGCGCTCACTAAATATGATTGATTGACTGAATGAATGTGCATCCAGCTGCTGTACATTCATTCCATTGCATTTATGGTGCGCTTACTGTGTGCGGAGCACTGTACTAAGCGCACATTGGCCACACATAGAGACGGCCCCTTCCCAACAGTGGGCTCACGACTGAATGAATGAATGAATGCGCATCCAGCTTACTGTGTGTGGAGCACTGTACTAGGCGCAAGTTGGCCACACATAGAAATGGCCCCTTCCCAACAGAGGGCTCACGACTGAATGAATGAATGAATGCGCATCCAGCTCACTGTGTGTGGAGCACTGTACTAAGTGCACGTTGGCCACACACAGAGACGGCCCCTACCCAACAGTGGGCTCACGACTGAATGAATGAATGAATGCGCATCCAGCTCACTGTGTGTGGAGCACTGTACTAAGCGCACGTTGGCCACACACAGAGACGGCCCCTTCCCAACAGTGGGCTCACGACTGAATGACTGAATGAATGCGCATCCAGCCGCTGTACAATCATTCCACTGTATTTACGGCGCGCTTACTGTGTGCACAGCACTGTAGTAAGCGCAAGTTGGCCACACATAGAGACGGCCCCTTCCCAACAGTGGGCTCACGACTGAATGAATGAATGAATGCGCATCCAGCTCACTGTGTGCGGAGCTCTGTACTAAGCGCACGTTGGCCACACATAGAGACGGCCCCTTCCCAACAGTGGGCTCACGACTGAATGAATGAATGAATGTACATCCAGCCGCTGTACAATCATTCCACTGTATTTACGGCGCGCTTACTGTGTGCACAGCACTGTACTAAGCGCACGTTGGCCACACATAGAGACGGCCCCTACCCAACAGTGGGCTCACGACTGAATGAATGAATGAATGCGCATCCAGCTCACTGTGTGCGGAGCTCTGTACTAAGCGCACGTTGGCCACACATAGAGACGGCCCCTTCCCAACAGTGGGCTCACGACTGAATGAATGAATGAATGCGCATCCAGCTTACTGTGTGCGGAGCACTGTACTAGGCACAAGTTGGCCACACATAGAAACGGCCCCTTCCCAACAGTGGGCTCACGACTGAATGAATGACTGAATGAATGAATGAATGGGCATCCAGCCGCTGTGCATCTGGCAAGCACACCCCATCCACAGTCTTTTAGACTGCGAGCCCACTCTTGGGTAGGGACTGTCTCTAGATGTTGCCAACTTGGACTTCCCAAGCGCTTAGTACAGTGCTCTGCACACAGTAAGCGCTCACTAAATACGATTGATTGACTGAATGAATGTGCATCCAGCCGCTGTACATTCATTCCATCGTATTTACGGCGCGCTTACTGTGTGCGGAGCACTGTACTGAGCGCAAGTTGGCCACACATAGAAACGTCCCCTACCCAACAGTGGGCTCACGACTGAATGAATGAATGAATGTGCATCCAGCTTACTGTGTGCAGAGCACTGTACTAAGCGCAAGTTGGCCACACATAGGAACAGCCCCTACCCAACGGTGGGCTCACGACTGAATGAATGAATGAATGTGCATCCAGCCGCTGTACATTCATTCCATCGCATTTGCAGCGCACTTACTGTGTGCGGAGCACTGTACTAAGCGCATGTTGGCCACACATAGAAACGGCCCCTTCCCAACAGTGGGCTCACGACTGAATGAATGAATGAATGCGCATCCAGCTCACTGTGTGCGGAGCACTGTACTAAGCGCACGTTGGCCACACATAGAGACGGCCCCTTCCCAACAGTGGGCTCACGACTGAATGAATGAATGAATGCGCATCCAGCTCACTGTGTGTGGAGCACTGTACTAAGCGCACGTTGGCCACACACAGAGACGGCCCCTACCCAACAGTGGGCTCACGACTGAATGAATGAATGAATGCGCATCCAGCTCACTGTGTGCGGAGCACTGTACTAAGCGCACGTTGGCCACACATAGAGACGGCCCCTTCCCAACAGTGGGCTCACGACTGAATGAATGAATGAATGCGCATCCAGCCGCTGTACATCTGGCAAGCACACCCCATCCACAGTCTTTTAGACTATGAGCCCACTGTTGGGTAGGGACTGTCTCTATATGTTGCCATCTTGTACTTCCCAAGTGCTTAGTACAGTGCTCTGCACACAGTAAGCGCTCACTAAATACGATTGATTGACTGAATGAATGTGCATCCAGCCGCTGTACATTCATTCCATCGTATTTATGGCGCGCTTACTGTGTGCGGAGCACTGTACTAAGCGCAAGTTGGCCACACATAGAGACGGCCCCTACCCAACAGTGGGCTCACGACTGAATGAATGAATGAATGTGCATCCAGCTCACTGTGTGCGGAGCACTGTACTAAGCGCAAGTTGGCCACACATAGGAACAGCCCCTACCCAACGGTGGGCTCACGACTGAATGAATGAATGAATGTGCATCCAGCCGCTGTACATTCATTCCATCGCATTTGCAGCGCACTTACTGTGTGCGGAGCACTGTACTAAGCGCATGTTGGCCACACATAGAAACGGCCCCTTCCCAACAGTGGGCTCACGACTGAATGAATGAATGAATGCGCATCCAGCTCACTGTGTGCGGAGCACTGTACTAAGCGCACGTTGGCCACACATAGAGACGGCCCCTTCCCAACAGTGGGCTCACGACTGAATGAATGAATGAATGCGCATCCAGCTCACTGTGTGTGGAGCACTGTACTAAGCGCAAGTTGGCCTCACACAGGAACAGCCCCTACCCAACAGTGGGCTCACGACTGAATGAATGAATGAATGAATGAATGGGCATCCAGCCGCTGTACATCTGGCAAGCACACCCCATCCACAGTCTTTTAGACTGCGAGCCCACTGTTGGGTAGGGACTGTCTCTATATGTTGCCATCTTGTACTTCCCAAGTGCTTAGTACAGTGCTCTGCACACAGTAAGCGCTCACTAAATATGATTGATTGACTGAATGAATGTGCATCCAGCTGCTGTACATTCATTCCATTGCATTTATGGTGCGCTTACTGTGTGCGGAGCACTGTACTAAGCGCACATTGGCCACACATAGAGACGGCCCCTTCCCAACAGTGGGCTCACGACTGAATGAATGAATGAATGCGCATCCAGCTTACTGTGTGTGGAGCACTGTACTAGGCGCAAGTTGGCCACACATAGAAATGGCCCCTTCCCAACAGAGGGCTCACGACTGAATGAATGAATGAATGCGCATCCAGCTCACTGTGTGTGGAGCACTGTACTAAGTGCACGTTGGCCACACACAGAGACGGCCCCTACCCAACAGTGGGCTCACGACTGAATGAATGAATGAATGCGCATCCAGCTCACTGTGTGTGGAGCACTGTACTAAGCGCACGTTGGCCACACACAGAGACGGCCCCTTCCCAACAGTGGGCTCACGACTGAATGACTGAATGAATGCGCATCCAGCCGCTGTACAATCATTCCACTGTATTTACGGCGCGCTTACTGTGTGCACAGCACTGTACTAAGCGCAAGTTGGCCACACATAGAGACGGCCCCTTCCCAACAGTGGGCTCACGACTGAATGAATGAATGAATGCGCATCCAGCTCACTGTGTGCGGAGCACTGTACTAGGCGCACGTTGGCCACACACAGAGACGGCCCCTTCCCAACAGTGGGCTCACGACTGAATGAATGAATGAATGCCCATCCAGCTTACTGTGTGCGGAGCACTGTACTAAGCGCACATTGGCCACACATAGAGACGGCCCCTTCCCAACAGTGGGCTCACGACTGAATGACTGAATGAATGCGCATCCAGCCGCTGTACAATCATTCCACTGTATTTACGGCGCGCTTACTGTGTGCACAGCACTGTAGTAAGCGCAAGTTGGCCACACATAGAGACGGCCCCTTCCCAACAGTGGGCTCACGACTGAATGAATGAATGAATGCGCATCCAGCTCACTGTGTGTGGAGCACTGTACTAAGCGCACTTTGCCCACACATAGAGACGGCCCCTTCCCAACAGTGGGCTCACGACTGAATGAATGAATGAATGCGCATCCAGCTCACTGTGTGCGGAGCACTGTACTAGGCGCAAGTTGGCCACACATAGAAACGGCCCCTTCCCAACAGTGGGCTCACGACTGAATGAATGAATGAATGCCCATCCAGCTCACTGTGTGCGGAGCACTGTACTAGGCGCAAGTTGGCCACACATAGAAACGGTCCCTTCCCAACAGTGGGCTCACGACTGAATGAATGACTGACTGACTGACTGACTGAATGAATGGGCATCCAGCCGCTGTACATCTGGCAAGCACACCCCGTCCACAGTCCTTTAGACTGCGAGCCCACCGTTGGGTAGGGCCAACTTGGGACTTCCCAAGCGCTTAGTCCAGTAAGCGCTCAATAAACACGATTGATTTTAGACTGTGAGCCCACTGTTGGGTAGGGGCCGTCTCTATGCGTTGCCGATTTGTACTTCCCAAGCGCTTAGGACAGTGCTCTGCGCCTAGTAAGCGCTCGATAAATACGATCGATTGATTGATTGATTGATTGATCCGTACGGGTGCACTGTCGACCCACGCACCCGGCGCTTAGTACAGCGCTTGGCGCCTAGTAAGCGCTTAGTCCATGCCGTTATTATTATTATTATTATAATTATTATAGGCTCCTCAATACCATGGGCACCGCCTGGCCCACCTGCCCCCTGCCCCGCGTGCACGTGCTCGTCCCCTCAGCGGCGGCGCGCGTGCGCGCCCCCGCCCCCCTCAGGAGCGCGCCCCCGCGTCGTGTCCCCCTCAGGCGCGCGCCCCCCGCGTCGTGTCCCCCTCAGGCGCGCGCCCCCGCGTCGCGTCCCCCTCCCCGTCGGCCTTTGTTCGCCCCCCCCCCCCGCTCTCACCTTCCTCGGCGGCGGCTGCATGGTGCTGGAGGGACATCAACCCGGCCCGGCGGGAGCGCGCGGGCGGGAGCGCGCGGGCGTGTGCGCGTGCGTGGGACGGGACTGTGGGGAGCGACTCTGCCTGTCTGTCTGTGTGTGTGTGTGTGTGTGTGGCGGCAGGAGCCTCGTCCCCTTTCGGCCGGGTTCGGGCGGGTTCGGGCGGACTCGGCTCCTCGGCCCCCGAGGGCCCCTCCCGGCCCGTCAGCAGCAGGCCGCGGGACTTCCGGCCCCTCGGCTCGCGCTCGGCCCGGCCCGGCAGCGCCCCGCCGAGGCCCCAGGGGCGCCCGCAGGTCGGGCGACAGCGCCGCGCCGCGTCCGGACCCCGGCAGGGTCCCCGCCCGCCACGACCATAGAGACCCAGCCCGCCTCGGCGGCTAGAGGCACCCCGATGTCGGGGGGGGGGGGGGGAGGAGGGGGAGGTCCCCTCGTCTGCAGAGCGTGCCCCGCCCGCTGCGGGCCGCCAGGCGCGGGGGAGAGCCGAGGGGGCGCGCGTGGACGGGAGGGAGATGGAGGGGGGGCGTCTCGCGCACTTTCCCCCGTGAGGGAGATGGGGAGGGGGCAGCCTCAAGCACTTTCCCCCGTGAGGGAGATGGAGAGGGGGCCGCCTCAAGCACTTTACCCCGTGAGGGAGATGGAGAGGGGGCCGCCTCAAGCACTTTCCCGCCCTGCGCGCGCGGCAGTGTCGAGATGCGGGGGGGGGGGGGGCGCCTCGCGCACTTTCCCGCCCTGCGCGCGTGGCCGTGAGGGAGAGGGGGACGCCCCGCGCGCGCGGCAGTGTCGAGATGGAGGGGGGGCCGCCTCGCGCACTTTCCCGCCTCCCGCGCGTGGCCGTGAGGGAGATGGAGGGGGCCGCCTCGCGCACTTTCCCGCCCTGCGCGCGCGGCAGTGTCGAGATGGGGAGGGGCCGCCTCGCGCACTTTCCCGCGCTGCGTGCGCGGCAGTGTCGAGGCTGTCCATCTCCTCGCCCCCTTCTACCTCACCTCTCTTCTGTCCTTCTCCAGCCCAGCCCGCACCCTCCGCTTCTGCCGCCGCTCACCTCCTCACCGTTAGGCCTCGTTCTCGCCTGTCCCGCCATCGACCCCCGGCCCACGTCCTCCCCCGGGCCCGGAATGCCCTCCCTCTGCCCATCTGCCAAGCTAGCTCTCTTCCTCCCTTCAAGGCCCTACTGAGAGCTCACCTCCTCCAGGAGGCCTTCCCAGACTGAGCCTCTTCCTTCCTCTCCCCCTCGTTCCCCTCTCCTTCCCCCCATCTTACCTCCTTCCCTTCCCCACAGCACCTGTATATATGTTTGTACATATTTATTATTCTATTTATTTATTTATTTTACTTGTACATGTCTAGTCTATTTTATTTTATTAGTATGTTTGGTTTTGTTCTCTGTCTCCCCCTTTTAGACTGTGAGCCCACTGTTGGGTAGGGACTGTCTCTATATGTTGCCAACTTGTACTTCCCAAGGGCCTAGTACAGTGCCCTGCACACAGTAAGCGCTCAATAAATACGATTGATTGATTGATTGAGATGGAGGGGGGGGCGCCTCGCGCACTTTCCCGCCCCGTGCGCGTGGCCGTGAGGGAGATGGAGGGGGCTGCTTCGCGCACTTTCCCACCCTGTGCGCGCGGCAGTGTCGATATGGGGGGGGGGGGGGCTCGCGCACTTTCTAGACTGTGAGCCCGCTGTTGGGTTGGGACTGTCCCTATGTATTGCCGACTTGTACTTCCCAAGCGCTTAGTACAGTGCTCTGCACACAGTAAGCTTTCAATAAATATGATTGATTGATTTCCCGCCCTGCGTGCGCGGCAGTGCCGAGATGGGGGGGGCGCCTCGCGCACTTTCCCGCCCCGCGCACGTGGCCATGAGGGAGATAATAATAATAATAATGGCATTTTATTAAGCGCTTACTATGTGCAAAGCACTGTTCTAAGCGCTGGGGGGATACATGGTGATCAGGTTGTCCCACGTGGGGCTCACAGTCGTAATCCCCATTTTACAGATGAGGTAACAGGCCCGGAGAAGTTAAGTGACTTGCCCAAATGGAGGGGGCCGCCTCGCGCACTTTCCCGCCCTGCGCGCGCGCGCGGCAGTGTCGAGATGGGGGTGGCGCCCCGCGCGCGTGGCCGTGAGGGAGATACTAATAATAATGATGGCATTTATTAAGCGCTTACTATGTGCAAAGCACTGTTCTAAGCGCTGGGGGGATACATGGTGATCAGGTTGTCCCACGCGTGGGGCTCACAGTCGTAATCCCCATTTTACAGATGAGGTAACTGAGGCCCGGAGAAGTGAAGTGACTTGCCCAAATGGAGGGGGCCGCCTCGCGCACTTTCCCGCCCTGCGCGCGCGGCAGTGCCGAGATGGAGAGGGGGCGCCTCGCGCACTTTCCCGCCCTGCGCGCGTGGCCGTGAGGGAGATGGAGCGGGGGGCGCCTCGCGCACTTTCCCGCCCCGCGCGCGCGGCAGTGTCGATATGGAGGGGGGGGCGCCTCGCGCACTTCCTAGACTGTGAGCCCGCTGTTGGGTAGGGACTGTCTCTATGTGTTGCCGACTTGTACTTCCCAAGCGCTTAGTACAGTGCTCTGCACACAGTAAGCGCTCAATAAATACGATTGATTGATTGATTTCCTGCCCTAAGCGCGCGGCAGTGCCGAGATGGGGGGGGCCGCCTCGCGCACTTTCCCGCCCAGCGCGCGTGACCGTGAGGGAGATGGACAGGGGGCGCCTCGCGCACTTTCCCGCCCTGCGCGCGCGGCAGTGCCGAGATGGGGGGGGGGGGGCGCCTCGCGCACTTTCCCGCCCCGCGCGCGTGGCCGTGAGGGAGATAATAATAATAATAATAATGGCATTTTATTAAGCGCTTACTATGTGCAAAGCACTGTTCTAAGCGTTGGGGGGATACATGGTGATCAGGTTGTCCCACGTGGGGCTCACAGTCGTAATCCCCATTTTACAGGTGAGGTAACTGAGGCCCAGAGAAGTGAAGTGACTTGCCCAAATGGAGGGGGCCGCCTCGCGCACTTTCCTGCCCTGCGCGCGCGGCAGTGCCGTCTGAGGTGGAGGCGCGAGGGTTGGGCGCCCACTGCAGGCGGCGCGAGGCTGTGCGCTGGAGGGGGGGGGCGGCTGCAGTGCGAGGATGCAGTGCGCGAGTGCAGTGCCCTGTCAGACCCGCGCGCCAGCCCCTGCAGCGCAATAATAATAATAATAATGATGGCATTTGTTAAGCGCTTACTATGTGCAGAGCACTGTTCTAAGCGCTGGGGGGGATACGAGGTGATCTAGTTGTCCCACGTGGGGCTCGCAGTCTTAATCCCCGTTTTACAGATGAGATAACTGAGGCTCAGAGAAGTAAAGTGAGTTGCCCAAGGTCACACAGCAGACATGAGGCAGAGCCGGGATTCGAACCCAAGACCTCTGACTCCAAAGCCCGTGCTCTTTCCACAGAGCCACGCTGCATCTCTAAGTCTCCAGCGTCTGACGGATTTGCTGCAGAAGACCAAGATTGCGTTGGTCTCGCCCCCTCCTACCTCGCCTCTCTTCCCTCCGTCTACATACCTGCCCGCATGCTCCGCTCCTCTGGTGCCAACCTTAATAATAATGATGGTATTTGCTAAGTGCTTACTATCAATCAATCAATCAATCGTATTTATTGAGCGCTTACTGTGTGCAGAGCACTGTACTAAGCGCTTGGGAAGTACAAGTCGGCAACATATAGAGACAGTCCCTACACAACAGTGGGCTCACAGTCTAGAAAGTGGGCTCACAGTCTAGGTGCGAAGCACTGTTCTAAGTGCTGGGGGGGGATACAAGGTGATCAGGTTGTCCCCTGTGGGGCTCACCGTCTTAATCTCCATTTTACAGACGAGGGAACTGAGGCTCAGAGAAGTGAAGTGACTCGCCCAAAGTCACACAGCTGACAATTTGCAGAGCTGGGATTTGAATCCATGACCTCTGACTCCAGAGCCCGTGTTCTTTTCACTGAACCACGCAGTTTTGTTCTCTGTCTCCCCCTTCTAGACTGTGAGCCCACTGTTGGGTAGGGACTGTCTCTATATGTTGCCAACTTGTACTTCTCTAGCGCTTAGTACAGTGCTCTGCACACAGTAAGTGCTCAATAAATGCGATTGATTGCCCTGTACACAGTAAGTGCTCAATAAATACAAATGAATGAATGAATGAATCCTTCTCATTTCTCACTGACCCTCCATCTCCAACTCTGTCTCTGACCTGGAAAGCCCTCCCTCCTCAACTCTGCCAGGCAATGACTCTCCCCCCCTCCTGAAGAACATCTCCTCCAAGAAGCCTTCCCAGACTATGCCCCACTTTTCCTCATCTCCCACTCTGCATCGCCCTGACTCCTCCCTCCGCTCTTCCCTCCTCTCCCTGCCCCACAGCATTTATGTATATATCTGTCGTTTTATGTATGTATATTGAGGTCTGTTTAATTTTATTGATGTCCGTCTCCCCGCCTCTAGACCCTGAGGTCGTTGCCAGCAAGGGTTGTCGCTTTTTATTGCTGTATTGTACCTTCCCAAGCGCTTAGTACAGTGCCTTGCACACAGTAAGCACTCAGTAAATACGATTGAATGAATGAAGGAATGTGTTGTGGAGAGGGTGAGATTGAACTCAGGCTGTCCCTGCCCTCAGCAGTGGGCCCCCTCCCTCCAGGGCAATTTGCACCCTGCTGACCACTGAGGACGCCTGGATCCGGTGGTTGACAGGAGGTGGGTGCCCTTAGACAAGTCCAGGCCTCAGTTGACCCCTGTAAAATGGAAGGGGCGGTGAAGAGGGGCTCTTTGGAGAGGGTAATAGGTCGGGGTGGTCTACTCCCGTAGAGAACTCATTAGCTCCCATAGCTTCAACTACCACCTCTACGCAGGTGATGCCCAAATCTACATCTCCAGCCCTGATCTCTCTCCCACTTTGAAGTCTTGCATTTCCTCCTGCCTTGGAGACTTCTGTACTTGGATGTCCTCCCTTCACCTCAAACGTAACTTGGCCAAAACAGAGCTCCTTATCGTCCCACCCAAACTCTGTCCTCCCCCTGACTTTCCCATCACTTTGGCCGGTACCACCATCCTCCTGTCTCACAAGCCGGTAACCTCGGTGTCACCCTGACGTCATCTCATTCAACCCACATATTCAATCCATCACTAATTCCTGTCAACCCCACCTTCACAACATCGCTAAAATCCGCCCTTTCCTCTCCAACCAAACCGCTACCACGTTAATACAATCATACTGTCCCGTCTGGATTACTGCATCAGCTCCCTTGCTGATCTCCTAGCCTCCTAACTCTCCGGGCTCCAGTCCATACTTCACTGTGCTGCCCGGGTCATTTTTCTACAGAAACGTTCAGGACACATTTCCCCACTCTTCCAAAAACCCAGTAGTTGCCCATCCACCTCCGCATCAAACAAAAACTCCTCACCATTGACTTCAAAGAACTCAATCACTTTGCCCCCTCCTACCTCACCTCGCTACTCTCCTACGACAACGCAGCCCGCACCCTTCACTCCTCTAATGTTAATCTTATCACTGTGACTCGATCTCACCACCCACCCCTACCCCTCGTCCTACCTCTGGCCTCCCTCCTCTAATCCGACAGACAATGACTCTCTCCCCCTTCAAAGCCTTATTGAAGGCACATCTCAATAAATACGATTGATGATGATCTCCCAGAGGCCCTTCCTAAACCCCCTGTTCTTCTTCTCCCACTCCCTTCTGCGTCGCCCTGACTTGCTCCCTTTGTTCTCCCCCCACCCCCAGCCCCATAGCACTTATGTACATATCCGTAATTTATTTATTTACATTAATGTCTGTCCCACCCGCCCTCCCCCCGAAACTGTAAGGTCGTTGTGGACAGGAATGTGTCTGTTTATTGTTGTATTGTGCTCTTCCCCCCTCCCCCCACCCCACAGCACTTAGGTATATATCTGTAATTTAATTTATTTATATTGATGTCTGATTGTTTATATTGATGTCGGTTCCCCTCCCCCAGAATCTGAGCTCTTTGCGGGCAGGGATTGTCACTCTTTATTGCTGTATTGTATTCTGTATTGTATTCTCCCAAGTGCTTAGTACAGTACAGTGCTCAATAAATACGATTGAATGAATGAATTGGGGGGTCAGTGGGAGGGAAAGATGGAGGTGGGGACGCACTGAGGAAGAAGCCCCAGCCTCAAGGTATGTGGTTCGTTCCTCAGCTTCCCCTCCCCTCCCTATCATCCCAACTCGCTTTCTTTGCTGTACCCCCACACACATAATAATAATAATAATGATAGCATTTGTTAAGTACTTACTATGTGCAAAGCACTGTTCTAAGTGCTGGGGACGATGCAAGGTGATCAGGTTATCCCACGTGGGGCTCACAGTCTTAATCCCCATTTTACAGATGAGGTAACTGGGGCACAGAGAAGTTAAGTGACTTGCCCAAGGTCACACAGTTGACAATTGGTGGAGCAGGGATTTGAACCCATGACCTCTGACTCCCAAACCCGTGCTCTTTCCTTTGAGCCACAGTGCTTCTCGCACATCACTTGTGTATATACGTACATATCTATAATTCTATTTATTTAGAGAAGCAGCGTGGCTCAGTGGAAAGAGCATGGGCTTTGGAGTCAGACGTCATGGGTTCGAATCCCGGCTCCACCACAAGTCTGCTGTGTGACCTTGGGCAACTCACTTAACTTCTCTGAGCCTCAGTTCCCTCATCTGTAAAAATGGGGATTAAGACTGTGAGCCCCACGTGGGACAACTTGATCACACTGTATTCCCCCCAGTGCTTACAGCAGTGCTTTGCACATAGTAAGCGCTTAACAAATGCCATCATTATTATTAATTCTATTTATTTATATTAATGCCTTACTTGTTTTGATGTGTATATAGATCTCTAATTCTATTTATTTATATTGATGCTATCGATGCCTGTTTACTTGTTTTGGTGTCTGTCTCCCCCCTTCTAGACTGTTAGCACGTTTTGGGCAGGGATTGTCGCTGGTGCTGAATTGTACTTTCCAAGCGCTTAGTACAGCGCTCTGCACACAGTACGCACTCAATAAATTTCAATGAATGAATGACGGCAGGGGTAAAATGTCCTTTACCGCCTTCTTGTCCGGATTCCGTTTACAGGCTGCCGGGTCCCTTCTCTCCTTATACAGCCCGGCCCGCACCCTCCGCTCCTCTGCCTCTCACCTCCTCACCGTGCCTCGTTCTTGCCTGTCCCGCCATCGACCCCCGGCCCACGTCCTCCCCATGGCCCGGAATGCCCTCCCTCTGCCCATCCGCCAAGCTAGCTCTCTTCCTCCCTTCAAGGCCCTACTGAGAGCTCACCTCCTCCAGGAGGCCTTCCCACACTGAGCCCCCTCCTTCCTCTCCCTCTCGTCCCCCCTCCATCCCCCCATCTTACCTCCTTCCCTTCCCCACAGCACCTGTATATATGTATATATGTTTGTACATATTTATTACTCTATTTATTTATTTATTTATCTTGTACCTATCTATTCTATTTATTTTATTTTGTTAGTATGTTTGGTTTTGTTCTCCGTCTCCCCCTTTTAGACTGTGAGCCCACTGTTGGGTAGGGGACTGTCTCTATATGTTGCCAACTTGTACTTCCCAAGCGCTTAGTACAGTGCTCTGCACACAGTAAGTGCTCAATAAATACGATTGATTGATTGATTGATTGACTGATTGATTTCACCTAGGCCAAAACGTCCCCCTCCACCCTGAGTCGCCTAGGACGCAGGCAGCCCGCCCGCCCGCTATTTCCTCTGTGACCACCAGGGGGCGCTTGACCACGGCCGAAAAGGGGAGCGGGTCACGTGGTGGCAGGGCCGCCCGGGGCCACGTGGGCCGGACCATCAATCAATCAATCAATCAATCAATCGTATTTATTGAGCTATTACTGTGTGCAGAGCACTGTACTAAGCGCTTGGGAAGTACAAGTTGGCAACATATAGAGACAGTCCCTACCCAACAACGGGCTCACAGTCTAGAAGGGGGAGACAGACGACAAAACAAAACATGTGGACGGGTGTCAAGTCGTCAGAACAAATGGAAATAAAGCTAGACGCACATCATTAACAAAATAAATAAAATTGTAAATATGTACAAGTGAAATAAATAGAATAATAAATCTGTACAAACATATATACAGGTGCTGTGGGGAGGGGAAGGAGGTAGGGCAGGGGATGGGGAGGAGGAGATGAAAAAGGGGGCTCGGTGTGGGAAGGCCTCCTGGAGGAGGTGAGCTCTCAGTAGGGCTTTGAAGGGAGGAAGAGAGCTAGCTTGGCGGATGTGTGGAGGGAGGGCATTCCAGGCCAGGGGGAGAACGTGGGCCTCGGGTCAAAGGCAGAACAGGCGAGAATGAGGTACAGTGAAGAGGTTAGTGGCAGAGGAGCGGAGGGTGTGGGCTGGGCTGGAGAAGGAGAGAAGGGAGAGAAGCATGTAGGCCATGCTACTTGTGTGCCAACCATCTACTTGTGCCACTGTTTTAAGCTCCTTGAGGATCAGGAGTAGTTGTCTTGCATCTCCCATGCTCTCCTAAGGGTTTGGTACAGTGCTTTCACACTCAATCAGTTGTATTTCTTGAACACTTGCTGTGTTCAGAGGACCATACTAAGCACTTGGCTTACGCTGTCAAGTCATTTCCAACTCATAGCAACTCCACGGACACAGCTCTCCAAGAACGCCTCACTCTCCTTCTGCAATCGTTCTGGTTCCATATCCACGGGGAAAGCACCCCGTCTGCATGGCTGCTGTGCGCAAAGGAGACGGCTGAGGGCTTCTAGATGGACAGAAAACCCATCAAGTCCAGAAGGGGCTGCTTTGAAAACCTGAGTCACTCTCCGTCGCTTTATCAAGCCCGCCAAATTCTGCTCTCAGATTTCAGCCCTCTTTGTCCCAGGCTACCTTTTAGACATTTATTATTTGTTGCAGTTGCTCGCTTTTGCCGTTTCTTCTTCTATTGGTGAAATTACATTTGTCCTGTGTCCCCCATTAGATTGTGAAAGTCTCAATCAATCAACAGTAGAAGCCACGTGGACTAGGAAGGATCGCGTGGACTAGGAAGGATCATCACAGGCCTGGGAGTTAGAAGACTTGGGTTCCAAGCCTAGCTCCGCCACTGGCCTACTGTGCAAGCTTGGGCAAGTCACTTCACTTCCCGGCGCCTCAGATATGTTTGTACAGATTTATTACTCTTATTTATTTTACTTGTACATATTTACTATTCTATTTATTTTGTTAATGATGTGCATTTAGCTTTAATTCTATTTGTTCTGACAACTTGACACCTGTCCACAAGTTTTGTTTTGTTGCCTGTCTCCCCCTTCTAGATTGTGAGCTCCTTGTTGGGCAGTAAGCGCTCAATAAATACGATTGAATGAATGAATGGATGAATAGGGACCGTCTCTATCTGTTGCCAACTTGTACTTCCCAAGCGCTTAGTACAGTGCTCTGCACACAGTAAGCGCTCAATAAATACGACTGAATGAATGAATGAATGAATATGGAGGAAGGAGACCAGAGGCAGGATGTTGGCAAGGAGTCAGGGGTGAGATAGATGAAATCGAGATAAGGTGAGTAGATTGGTTAGAAGAGTGAAGTTGATTGTAGGAAAACTGAGAGGTGAAATAGGAGGGTGTGCCTCCTGGTTCAAAGTTGAAGGCACATCTCCAGTAGGCCTTCCCCGACTAATATCTCATTTCCCCTTGTACCACTCCCTTCTATATCACTCGTGCACTTGGATTTACACACTTTAGTCACCCCATGTTTGAGTACTTTAAAGCTGATGGTAAGGAGTTTCTGTTTGTGGCAGAAGAGGAGCTTCCTGAGGATCAGGGTGGCATGAACTGAACTTTTTTGTAGAAAAATAATCGGGGCAGCGGAGTGAAGCGTGGACTGGATTAGGGAGAGACAGGTGGCAGGGAGGTCAGCAAGGAGACATAGGTGGACATTCATTCATTCAATCGTACTGAGCGCTTACTGTGTGCAGAGCACTGTACTAAGCGCTTGGGAAGTACAAGTTGGCAACGTATAGAGACGGTCCCTACCCAACAGTTCATTCATTTATTCATTCAATCGTATTTATTGAGCGCTTACTGCGTGCAGAGCACTGTACTAAGCACTTGGGAAGTACAAGTTAGCAACATATAGAGACGGTCCCTACCCAACAGTGGGCTCACAGTCTAGAAGGGGGAGACAGAGAACAAAACAAAACATATTAACAAAATAAAATAAGTAGAATAAATATGTGCAAGTAAAATCAATCAATCAATCAATTACTCGTATTTATTGAATGCTTACTGTGTGCACAGCACTGTACTAAGCGTTTGGGAAGTACAAGTTGGCAGCATATAGAGACAGTCCCTACCCAACAGTGGGCTGACAGCCTAAATGGGGGAGACAGAGAACAAAACCAAACATACTAACAAAATAAAATAAATAGAATAGATATGTACAAGTAAAATAAATAAATAAATAGAGTAATAAATATGTACAGACATATATACATATATACAGGTGCTGTGGGGAAGGGAAGGAGGTAAGATAGGGGGATGGAGAGGGGGACGATGGGGAGAGGGAGGAAGGGGCTCAGTCTGGGAAGGCCTCAATCAATCAATCAATCAATCAATCGTATTTATTGAGTGCTTACTGTGTGCAGAGCACTGTACTAAGCGCTTGGGAAGTACAAGCTGGCAACATATAGAGACAGTCCCTACCCAAGAGTGGGCTCACAGTCTAGAAGGGGGAGACAGAGAACAAACACAAACATACTAACAAAATAAAATTAATAGAATAGATAGGTACAAGTAAAATAAATAAATAAATAGAGTAATAAATATGTACAAACATATATACATATATACAGGTGCTGTGGGGAAGGGAAGGAGGTAGGATGCGGGGGATGGAGAGGGGGATGAGGGGGAGAGGAAGGAAGGGGCTCAGTGTGGGAAGGCCTCCTGGAGGAGGTGAGCTCTCAGTAGGGCCTTGAAGGGAGGAAGAGAGCTAGCTTGGCGGATGGGCAGAGGGATTGGGGGCATTCCAAGCCCGGGGGATGAGGTGGGCCGGGGGTCGATGGCGGGACAGGCGAGAACGAGGTACGGTGAGGAGATTAGCGGCGGAGGAGCTGAGGGTGCAGGCTGGGCTGGAGAAGGAGAGAAGGGAGGTGAGGTAGGAGGGGGCGAGGGGATGGACAGCCTTGAAGCCCAGGGGGAGGAGTGGGCTCACAGTCTAGAAGGATATAGAACTTTGGTTTCTGCTGTCTGCAGCGTGACTCAGTGGAAAGAGCCTGGGCTTTGGAGTCAGAGGTCATGGGTTCAAATCCCGGCTCTGCCAACTGTCAGCTGTGTGACCTTGGGCAAGTCACTTAACTTCTCTGGGCCTCAGTTACCTCATCTGTAAAATGGGGGTTGACTGTGAGCCCCCCGTGGGACAACCTGATCACCTTGTATCCCCCAGCGCTTAGAACAGTGCTTTGCACATAGTAAGCGCTTAATAAATGCCATTATATATATATACATATAGACGGGTGGGTTGCCACATTGTCCCTTCAGGTTCGAGCTGATTCCCTAGGTGCCCGGGATGCCCGCAGCCCCCTGCCCGGGCTGGCCAATTTGTACTTCCCAAGCGCTTAGTACAGTGCTCTGCACATAGTAAGCGCTCAATAAATACGATTGATGATGATGAAGGCCGGGAGCGCAGTGTGGGGGCCGGCTCTGCCCCCTGGCGGCCTCCGGGGGAAAGGCGGGATAAAAATCCAGCAGTGCGGGCCCCGCACCAAAGCCCTGCCCGTTCGTTCATTCATTCAATCGTATTTATTGAGCGCTTACTGCGTGCAGAGCACTGGACTAAGCGCTCGGGAAGTACAAGTCGGCAACATAGAGAGACGGTCCCTACCCAGCAACGGCCTCACAGTCCTTGCCCGTCCCCCTCGGAGCTCTCCCCCTCGTCCCCCTCTCCATCCCCCTCATCTTACCTCCTTCCCTTTCCCACAGCACCTGTATATATGTATATATGTTTGTACATATTACTCAATTTATTTATTTTACTTGTATCTATCTATTGTACTTATTTTATTTTGTTAATATGTTTGGTTTTGTTCTCTGTCTCCCCCTTCTAGACTGTGAGCCCACTGTTGGGTAGGGACTGTCTCTATATGTTGCCACCTTGTACTTTCCAAGCGCTTAGTACGGTGCTCTGCACACAGTAAGCGCTCAATAAATACGATTGATTGATTGATTGATTGATTGATAGAAGCAGTGTGGCTCAGTGGAAATAATAATAATAATAATGGTGGTATTTGTTAAGCGCTTACTATGTGCAAAGCACTGTTCTAAGCGCTGGGGGGGGCTACAAGGTGATCAGGTTGTCCCACTTGGGGCTCACAGTCTTAATCCCCATTTTGCAGATGAGGTAACTGAGGCACAGAGAAGTTAGATGGCTTGCCCAAGGTCACACAGCTAAGTAGTGTAGCTGGGTTTCGAACCCATGACCTCCGACTCCCAAGCCCTCACTCTTTTCCACTGAGCCATGCTGCTTCAGGGAGAGGAAAGAGCCCGGGCTTTGGAGTCAGAGGTCATGGGTTCAAATTCCGGCTCTGCCAATTGTCAGCTGGGTGACTTTGGGCAAGTCACTTAATTTCTCTGAGCCTCAGTTACCTCATCTGTAAAATGGGGATTAAGACTGTGTGCCCCCCCGTGGGACAACCTGATCACCTTGTAAACTGAGCACGGGCTTGAGAGTCAGAAGTCATGGGTTCTAATTCCAGCTCTGCCACTTGTCTGCTGTGTGACCTTGGGCAAGCCACTTAACTTCTCTGTGCTTCAGTTACCTCATCTGTAAAATGGGGATTAAGATTGTGAGCCCCACGTGGGACAACCTGATAACCTTGTATCCCCCCCGAGTGCTTAGAACAGTGCTTGGCACATAGTAAGTGCTTAACAAATACCATAATTAATTAATTAATTAGAAGGGGGAGACAGACCACAAAACCAAACATGTAGACAGTTGTCAAAGTCATCAGAACAAATAGAATTAAAGCTATATGCACATCATTAACAAAATAAATAGAATAGTAAATATGTACAAGCTCAATCTGGGAAGGCCTCCTGGAGGAGGTGAGCTCTCAGTAGGGTCTTGAAGGGAGGAAGAGAGCTAGCTTGGCGGATGGGCAGAGGGATTGGGGGCATTCCAGGCCCGGGGGAGGACGTGGGCCGGGGGTCGATGGCGGGACAGGCGAGAACAAGGTACAGTGAGGAGATTAGCAGCAGAGGAGCGGAGGGTGCGGGCTGGGCTGGAGAAGGAGAGAAGGGAGGTGAGGTAGGAGGGGACGAGGTGATGGACAGCCTTGAAGTCCAGGGTGAGGAGTTTCTGCCTGATGCGCAGATTGATTGGTAGCCACTGGAGATTTTTGAGGAGGGGAGTAACATGCCCAGGGCATTTCTGGACAAAGACAATCCAGGCAACAGCATGAAGTATGGTTTGAAGTGGGGAGAGACATGAAGATGGGAGATCAGAGAGAAGGCTGATGCAGTAGTCCAGATGGGATAGGATGAGAGCTTGAATGAGCAGGGTAGCGGTATGGATGGAGAGGAAAGGGCGGATCTTGGCAATGTTGCGGAGCTGAGACCGGCGGGTTTTGGTGACGGCTTGGATGTGAGGGGTGAATGAGAGAGCGGAGTCGAGGATGACACCAAGGTTGCGGGCTTGTGAGACGGGAAGGATGGAAGTGCCGTCAACAGAGATGGGAAAGTCAGGGAGAGGGCAGGATTTGGGAGGGAAGACAAGGAGTTCAGTCTTGGACATGTTGAGTTTTAGGTGGCGGACAGACATCCAGATGGAGATGTCCTGAAGGCAGGAGGAGATGCGAGCCTGGAGAGAGGGGGAGAGAGCAGGGGCAGAGATGGGGATCTGGGTGTCATCAGCGTAGAGATGATAGTTGAAGCCGTGGGAGCGAATGAGGTCACCAAGGGAGTGCGTGTAGATCGAGAACAGAAGAGGACCAAGCACTGAACCTTGGGGAACCACCACAGTAAGGGGATGTCACCTCTCAGCCCACAGTGGCACAGGCCCCATCCAGGACCACGAAGTCATCAGTGCAAAGGTAAATTGGACTGATTTCTCCCTCCCCCCGTCCTCCTACCCCCACCCCCCCACCTCTGCCTCAGACCCAGCCTGCAGCGGGAACACCCACAGGGCTATTCTGGGGCTGGAGCTGGGGCGTGGGAGGGGTGGGCGCGGGGCAGAAGCGGCCCATGGAAAACGGCCGTCACAACTGGACCAGCCCTGTCCGGTCTCTGCTGAACTCCCATGTGACCCTCCCCTGGAAACCACCCCCCTTATCACTGACCCCCAGAATCTGCTTGTGAGCCCACCCCACCAACAAGAACCAAGTCTCTCGCTCCTCTTGAACTGAGCCCAGAGTCTCAGAGAGCCCAGGGTGGGGTCCGGGAGGACAGCTGAGGTCTTCGGTTGGGACCCCTGGAGACCAGGGGCTGGACCGCCCTCCCCTCCCCCTCCCCTGCCTCAACGGCTTCAGCAGTGACTCCCCAGCAGGGACTCCGGCAGCTTCCTGGCCAGGTCAGGCCTCCCCGGGATCCTTTCCGGGCCAAGACAATGGGGCTTTGGCTTGGGAAGCAATGAGGTCTCCGGGCCCCAGGGACTTGGCTTTTCTGGTAAATCCCAGAGCAGCTGTGACTTTATCTACACCCTCCTGAGCACTCGGATTAGAGTTCGAGAAAGAGACAGACAGACTGTGGGGGGTGGGTGGGGGGAGCATCTTATTAATGCATTCATTTCAACCAATCTAGTTGTAACATAGTTTTATATTTGTCTCCCCTACCAGAGTGTAATCTCCTGGGGGGCAGGGAACATGCCACTTCATTATTCTGTACTTCCCAAATTCTTAGTGCAGTGTACTACACCAAATGGGCACTCAATAAATAATAATAATAATAATAATAATAATAACAATAGCGATATTTGTTAAGCACTAAAGGAGATGCAAGAGAATCAGGTCAGGCACAGTCCCTGTCCTCCGTGAGGCTCACAGTCCAAGAAAGAGAGAGAACAGGTCTTTGATCTCCAATCTGCAGATGAGGAAGCTGAGGCACAGAGAAGTTACATGTCTTGACCAAGGCCACACAAGAAGCAGGTGACTGAGCCGGGAAGAGATGCTATTATTATTACTATTACTACTACTACTACTACTCACCATGGGCTTCTTCTAGGTCCCTTTTCAGCCCTTTGGGGCCCTCCCACACCCCCACCTCCTCTCAGAGACGTTTGGGTGAATATAATAATAATAATGATGATGACGGTATTTGTAAAGCTCTTACTATGTGCCAAGCACTGTTCTAAGCGCTGGGGTAGTTACAAGGTAATCAGGTTGTCCCCCGTGGGGCTTACAGTCTTAATCCCCATTTTACAGGTTGGAGGACTGAGGCACAGAGAAGTGAAGTGACTTGCCCAAGGTCACACAGCAGACAAGTGGCGGAGCCGGAATTAGAAGCCACATCCTCCGACTCCCAAGCCCATACTCTTTCCACCAAGCCACGCTGCTTCCCAGTATAGAGAAACAGCATGGCCTCGTGAATAGACCTCAGGACTGGGAGTCAGAAGGAATTGGGTTCTAATCCCAATGTTAAGTGACACTGGACAAGTCACTTAACTTCTCTGTACCTCAATTACCTCAAATGTAAAGTGGGGACTAAGACTGTGATCCCCATGGGGGACAGGTACTCTGTCCAAACTGATTTGCTTGTATCCATCCCAGCACTTAGTACAGTGACTGGCACATAGTAAGTGCTTAACAAATATAACAATTATTATTATTATAGATGAGCGCTTCATGCTGAGTCACTCTGGGAGAGTCAGGAATGGAAAGGGGAGGTTCAGGGATGCAGGTTGGTCCATGCTTGGGTCTCTGGAGGAGAGACAGAGATGAAGAAGGGAGAGTTTGGTCTTGGGTGGTATGTTCCTAACCTTTAGAGTGGGAGTCCAGGAGGACAGAGCCCAACCCACAGTTCCTCCCAGGGTCTTGCTGCCTCTGACAGGCCCCAGGACTGAGCTGGGGGTATCACTAGAAGTGGGGTGGGGTGATGACTCCCAAGGCCTCAGGACCAGCGGTGGAGAGTGCTGAGCGCAGAAGTGGATGCATCCCACCTTGATTCTGAAAAGCCTTTTGATTTTCCAACTGGCTTTTCCATCACCAATCTTATTTCAGCCTCACACAATTTCCCACAGAGACAATCAATCAATCGTATTTATTGAGCACTTACTGTGTGCACAGCAGTGTACTATGCGCTTGGGAAATACAAGTTGGCAACACATAGAGACAGTCCCTGCCCAACAGTGGGCTCACAGTCTAGAAGGGGGAGACAGAGAACAAAACCAAACGTATTAACAAAATAAAATAAATAGAATAGATATGTACAAGTAAAACAAATAAATAAATAAATAAATACAGTAATAAATACGTACAAGCATATATACATTATACAGGTGCTGTGGGAAAGGGAAGGAGGTAAAATGGGGGATGGAGGGGAGAGGAGAGGGAGAGGAAGGAGGGGGCTCAGTCTGGGAAGGCCTCCTGGAGGAGGTGAGCTCTCAGTAGGGCCTTGAAAGGAGGAAGACAGCTAGCTTGGCGGAGGTGGGGAGGGAGGGCATTCCAGGCCAGGGGGATGATGTGGGCCGGGGGTCGATGGCGGGACAGGCGAGAACAAGGCACAGTGAGGAGATTAGTGGCAGAGGAGCGGAGGGTGCAGGCTGGGCTGTAGAAGGAGAGAAGGGAGGTGAGGTGAGAGACAGGGGTTATCCTCCCCATTTTATAGATGAGGAAGTTGAGGCCCATCGAGGCTATATATCTTCCCCAAGATCATAGCCAGCCAGGGGCAGACCTGGATTCTATTATGGGTTCCCTGATTCCCACCTTAGTTAGAAGCTGATGTCTCTGGACCTGGCATGAGGGGACCAGGGGGAGAAAGGGGGCAGCTTGGAGAGAGACCTAACCCCAAGGCTCACACATGGCCCTTTAGCCCAGAATCCGAACCTCAAACCTGCCCTCAAACTGGGACTGTGAGTCACGGCATGAGACGGACTCCGAGCCAGGCCAGGTTCCTTGTTGGCACAGGCTCAGGACGTGATACCAGCGACAGAAGGATGGGCAGTTGTGGACTAAAGGTTTTTGTAGAAAAATGACCCAGGTAGCAGAGCGAAGTTTGGGACTGAAGAGGGGAGAGATGGGAGGCATGAAGATCAGCAAGGAAGCTGATGCTAGTGCAGGATTCAAGAGATTAAAATGAGTTACAGCAAGAGGAAGCAAGAAAGTATAAAGATAGGGACTGGGGGACTGGCAGTGGAGTGAATAACAAAGTGTTTAAGGGGTGCAGACCTGAGTGCATAGACAATGCAAAAAGGAGAGAGACTAGGATGGGGAATGAGAGGTTAGTCAGGGAAGACTTCCTGGAGGAGATATGATCTTGTAGGGTTTTGAAAGTAAAGAGAGTGGTGTCCTGTCGGATATGAAGGAAGAGGGAGTACCAGACAGGAGGGCGGTTGGGAGCAAGGGGTTACAGCTGAGAAAGATGAGATCAAAGTATCCGAAGTAGGCTGGTATTGTGCAGTCTAGGTTATAGTGGGAGAGGAGCAAGGAAAGGTAGGAAGCAGTCAACTGGTTAGGTCTTTTTATTAATTATTATTAATTTTTGTTTTTTATTTATTTTTATTAACTTTTATTAATGTTGGGTAGGGACTGTCTCTATATGTTGCCAATTTGTACTTCCCAAGCGCTTAGTACAGTGCTCTGCACATAGTAAGTGCTCAATAAATACGATTGATGATGATGATGATTATTGTTATTTTTATGCCATGGGGGCTCAATTGTTCACCTTCCATCCAGAGCTCTCAGCCATTTCCCCCAGCTGCCCTCCATCCATCCTCACTCCCTCTGCTGCCCTCCATCCATGCCCCCTCCCTCTGCTGCCCTCCTCCCCAGCCCCCCAGTCCAATGTCCAGCCCAATGCTGACCCTGGGGGAAGCACAGAGCCCTGGAGACCTGTCCCCAGCCAGAGGTTCAGGGCCACGAATGGTCGAGGGTGAAGTTGAACTGCATGAACCACCTTTCATTCATTCATTCATTCATTCAATCGTATTTATTGAGCGCTTACTGTGTGCAGACCACTGTACTAAGCGCTTGGGAAGTTGTCCCAAGGGATCCCAGACCCAGGCCCTGCAGGAAGCTGGCTGGACAGGGCCCAGGAAGGATCATCCCCAGCCCTCAGGCTGCCCCAGTGAGAGTAATCTTGCAGGTGTCTGACCAGCCTAGCTGGACAGGGCGGCAGGCAGCCATAACCTGGTGGCTTCCAACTTAAGGGGATTCTGGGCCAACCCAAGCCTCAACCTGATCTCCATTGGGTTTCTGGACTGGAGCCTTCTCCAACTGGGCCATCACCCAGCCCTTGGTGGCAGAGAGGGTGGTGCAGGGGGGTGGGGGAGCATCCACCCTCTGGAGGCTAGACTTTACTGCCCATCCCCTGAGTTCCCACACTGGGCTCTGGAAACAGATACCTGTGTCCCCCATTGTCCCAAACAGAGCTGAAGCGAGGCTGCCTGGGTGGACAGTGACCACTGCTGACCGGGCAACGGTGGGGGTGGTGTAGAGGAAGAGTCACATTCCTGAGTGTTGGCAGGAGGTGGTGACCCTGGGCCATGCTCCACTGGGCTCCACTCAACCCCTGGGAAGTGATTGATTAACCAGTGTCCGTAGGCTGCCTCCATCAACACAAGCATCAGCCCCGGCCCACCAGCTCCCCAGCCCCCAATCCTCCCCACCACCCCCACTGCCCTTCCTGTTTACAGTACCCGGGATGGGGCTGATCTTTGCCTCCTTATTTCTGTCCGGTCATTGTCTCTCATGGAGCCGGGAGATCCTGTGGGCCAGTAAAGAGCGGGAGAGGCAGCCTGACCCAGCGGGTGAATCAGGCTCATTCATTCATTAATTCATTCAATCATATTTATTGAGCGCTTACTGTGTGCAGAGCACTTGGGAAGTACAAGTCGGCAACATATAGAGACAGTCCCTACCCAACAACGGGCTCACAGTCTAGAAGGGGGAGACAGGCAACAAAACAAAACATATGAACAGGTGTCAAGTCATCAGAATAAACAGAAATAAAGCTAGATGCACATCATTAACAAAATAAATAGAGTAGTAAGTATGTACAAGTAAAAGAAACAGAGTAATAAATCTGTACAAACATATATACAGGTGCTGTGGGGAGGGGAAGGAGGGAGGGCAGGGGGGATGGGGAGGAGGAGAGGAAAAAGGGGGCTCAGTCTGGGAAGGCCTCCTGAAGGAGGTGAGCTCTCAGTAGGGCTTTGAAGAAAAATATGGAACACTTCACGAATTTGCGTGTCATTTTGGCTCAGGAATTTGGCTCAGGAAGGGGGCCCCCATGGGTGGGCATAGGAGTGGACGAGCATAGCGTTCATGTTCACAGGCCAAAGCCTTCCAAGCCCCTCCAGGTGCCTGGAGTCATAGCATCCCCAGAATGGAGGCATTTTGGGGGTCAGGGGTGTGGTCATAGGAAGACACCGACCATGATGGTGATCCCCCCAAAAGCACCATCCTCGGCCTCCCTGGGGGAGCCTGTTTCTAGGTCTGACCCCGTAAAGCCAGGATGTTCTTTGTGTCCAAACACAATCCTTCCTGCTGCAAGTGAAGACTCCTTCAGGCTTGGGTAGCGATACAAGTGGCGTCCAGTCTGGAACAGAGAACAAAGGGAGCAAGTCAGGGCAATGCAGAGGGAGTAGAAGATTAAAGGGGAAGCTTAGTCTGGGAGGGCCTCTTGGAGGAGATGTGCCTTCAGTAAGGCTCTGCACATGCATGCAGGCACACGCTCTCACACACGCCCAGCTTCCCCTAGGGACATCCACAGTGGACAATGGAGTCGGCCCGGGGCCAGGTTGGTATTGCTTGTCTCCCGTGGCCTCCCACGGGATAAACCACGGGATAAACCACTGTCCGGCTGGGATGGGGAGGAGGCGTTCTAGCCCCAATCTGGGCCGGCAGGTCGGTCCAGATCTGACCCCTTCCTGCCTCTGGTCTGGAACACCCTCCATCCTCAAATTCACCAGACAATGACTCTTCCCCCTCTTCAAACCCTTACTGAAGACACATCTCCTCCAAAAGGCCTTCCCAGACTAAGCCCCACTTTTCCTCACCTCCCACTCCCTTCTGTGTCGCCCTGATTCTCTCCCTCTGCTCTTCCCCCCTCTCCCCACCCCACAGCACTTATTCATTTATTCAATCAATCAATCATATTTATTGAGCGCTTACTGTGTGCAGAGCACTGTACTAAGCGCTTGGAAAGTACAAGTTGGCAACATATAGAGACAGTCCCTACCCAACAGCGGGCTCACAGTCTAAACATTCATTCAATCATATTTATTGAGTACTTACTGTGTGTAGAGCACTGTAATAAGCACTTGGAAAGTACAACATACCAAATAAAGACAGACAATCCCTGCCCATAACGGGCTCACAGTCGGGGCGGGGAGCAGGGGGACGGGACGGACATCAATACACTTATAGACATCAAATGTAGACATTACATGTATATATCCGTAATTTTATTTGTACTGATGTCTTTCTTCCTCCCTTCAAGGCCCTACTGAGCGCTCACCTCCTCCAGGAGGCCTTCCCAGACTGAGCCCCTTCCTTCCTCTCCCTCTTGTCCCCTCTCATCCCCCTCATCTTACCTCCTTCCCTTCCCCACTGCACCTGTATATATGTTTGTACATATTTGTTACTCTACTTATTTATTTATTTTACTTGTACTTATCTATTCTATTTATTTTATTTTGTTAGTATGTTTGGTTTTGTTCTCTGTCTCCCCCTTTTAGACTGTGAGCCCACTGTCGGGTAGGGACTGTCTCTCTATGTTGCCAACTCGGACTTCCCAAGCGCTTAGTCCGGTGCTCTGCACACAGTAAGCGCTCAATAAATACGATTGATGATGATGATGATGATATTGCCGTCCGTCTCCCCCGCCAGACTGTGAGCTCGTCGTGGGCAGGGATTGCCCCTCTTCATTGTTGTAGCGGACTTTCCCAAGTGCTTAGTACAGTGCCCACAGTAAGCGCTTACTAGATGCGATTGAAGGAATGCCTGGATGAATCCCTGCCTCTTCCTTGTGTCCCAACTCCTTCGCTGTCCATGGCCCTCATCCCGCCGCCGCCCTTTCCCGGTTCCCGCCCCCGCGGAGGGCGTTGACCTCCCTCCCGGTCCCGGGCCGGCCCCCAGAGGGGCGGACCGCCTGGGCCGGGCCAGGCTCGGTTAGACCCGCTCCAGAGGAAGCCCCAGCCTTATCCCGAGCCGGACTGGACCGGACCGGACTTGGTGGGCACCTCCCCGCGACCCCCGGGCATGGCACAGGCCGGGAGCTTGGCCGTCTAGAGCCGACAGCCCCGGGACGGTGAGTGAACTTGCCGCGGACTCAACGGGGCTCGAGGAGGGCACAGCCAATCAATCAATCAATCAATTGTATTTATTGAGCGCTTACTGTGTGCAGAGCACTGTACTAAGCGCTTGGGATGATTTATTTTAATGCCTGTCTCCCCGTCTACACTTTAAGTTCCCTGTAAGCAGGGAACATGTCTGTCAACTCTGTTATATTGCACTCACCCGAGCGCTTAGTACAGAGCTCTGAACACAGTGAGTGCTCGATAAATCTGATTGATCGCTTACTAAGCACCGGGGTAGAATATGGACAGGTCGGACACAGTCCCTGTCTCATAAAGAACTTACAGCCAGAAGTGTAACAGGTATTTAGTTGCTGTTTCACAAATGAGGAAACTGAGGTCCAAGGAGGTTAAGTGACTTAACCAAAGCAAGGGTTAGAGCGGGGTCTAGAACTCGAGTCACTTGACTCCATGTCCCCTGTATATATGTATATATATTTGTACATATTTATTACTCTATTTATTTTATTTTGTTAGTATGTTTGGTTTTGTTCTCTGTCTCCCCCTTTTAGACTGTGAGCCCACTGTTGGGTAGGGGCTGTCTCCATATGTTGCCAATTTGTACTTCCCAAGCGGTTAGTACAGTGCTCTGCACATAGTAAGCGCTCAATAAATACGATTGATGTTGATGATGATGAAGTACAAATTGGCAACATATAGAGACGGTCCCTACCCAACAGTGCGCTTACTGTGTGTAGAGCACTGTACTAAGCGCTTGGGAAGTACAAGTTGGCAACATCTAGAGACGGTCCCTACCCAACAGTCCAGCTGGGGTGTGGGGCTCTCAGGGGTGGGCAGGGGCCTCCGGCTCCCCGGGTCTCCGGTTTTCCTTCTCGTGTCCGGCGGAGTGACCTCCCCTCCCTACTCTGAACGTCTCTGGTGCCCCCAGTAACTCCACATTCACAGCCCACCCACACCCACGCGAGGCACCTCGCGCGGAATGGGCCCAGGGCTTGGGTCTGGCAGTCCTGACCTGGACCCAGACACGCGGGCCCACACACAAACACACACACCCACACAGTGCCACCTTCCCTGGCACCATCCTGGCAAGGGAGGGTGTGTGGAGCAAGGAGCCATGCATGTCCTGGGTGGGGGGTCTCTCCCGCGGACACCGGGTGTGATGGCCCCTGCTTGTCTGCCTGTATCCCGCCACTCCCCCACCCCTCGCCCGCCTGCCGAGCATGGAGGAAGCAATGTGTTCTGAACTCCTTGACCTCTGGGTCGGGCTTGGGTGGGGGTAGGGGGCGACCAGGGGGCCAGTTCTGACCAGCAAGTCAGAGACTGGGCAGGGAGGAAGGCCTCTTTCCGAATGGGGGTGGTGGGGGCCCCACAAGACGGCTACTGGTGATCCAGCACTTAGTACAGTGTCCAGCACTTAGTACAGTGCCTGCCACATAGTAAACGCTTAATACCACAATTACTATTTAAGGGTGCAGCCATCCCTGAAATGCAGACCAAGGCCATGAGGGCCTCCCTGGGAGTGTCCTGTCCAGGGGAGAGTCTGTCCGGGGGTCGTTTTGTCCAGAGGGATTCTGATGACGGGGGTGCTTGTCTGGATCTAATTGTGGCCACCTTGCATATCCCCCTCATGACCCTGGCTCATGGTGACTCACGGAAGTCGGGGATTTGGGCCAGGGTTGCCTGGTCTCCTGCCCCCGTTCCAATTTCTGGTCCTCAGGGCTGCGTTGGAACGTGCAGCTTTTCCCAGCTCTGCCCGGTTGAGTCCCACTTCCCAGACAGTGCCTCCGGCTACCCTCCCTTACCCACTGCTCCCCCTAACCCTGCCACCTGAATCAACCCAGTCCTCCCTCTCTGGCATCTGATAGCAAGATTGTGGTCCATGTCGGCACCCCACCAATGACAGGATGCAGGCTCTGCTGCTGTTGGTGCTGACTTCGGGCACCGCATCCCCACACTCCCTGGACTCATGCCTCTGGTGTGTCAAGGGCACACGGGATCCTGTGTTCCCGGCCTGGTTCCTGCCGGACCCTGAGGCCTGGGGCTCAGCCAAGGGAGGGGCCCCTGGCACAGTTTGTCCTGGGCCCAAGGACCCAGCGGTAGAGTCAACCCCTGGACACCCCTGGAGAAGAGAAGGCTGAGGGGGGACCAGGTACAGTGTGCCAAAGAACTGTCCAGCTGCTGTCTGCATCCCCTGGGAACTGAACAAGAGGAAATGGTCCTATTGCAGCAGGCCAAAGTGCAGAGGGATGGGAAGAAAAACTTGCTGACTGTCAGGGCTGGGGGAAAGAGGGTACATGGACACTGGAATGGATGATGCAGAGGGGTGGGATCTCAGGCCCGGGATCACCAAGGCAATAGGAGGCATCATTTGTCCAGGGGCAGGGGAGGGAGCGGGGGTAAGTCCCTTGACTGACTCCCTCTCCCAGCCAGTCCATCCTGCTGCTTCTACTGTCCACCTGTGGGACAAGCTCTAGTGATGGCCGACTCCAGCCCTTCCACAATCTGGAAGCCTAGAAGCCACCTGACAGCTGCTGTGAACTGGCCTCAGGGCTATGACCATGGTCATTGGCTGGCTAATTAACTGCAGCTACCTCCACAATGGTGAGGGAGCAGCAGGGTGAAACAGTAAAAGCTTCCTGTGGCCAGGCCGACCTTCCTGTCCCCTCGATGACTGGCAAGTCAGACCTCCATCTCCCCTCTCTGCCCAGCTTGCAGGCTGTGGCATTGGGTGGTGGGGCTAAGGCCAGCTCCTCTTTGGGGGGAGGGAGAGGGGCAAGGAGGAGTTCAGCTATGATAAGGGAAGGCTGAGGGGAGAACAGGGGCAGCAAAGGGAGCGTCTGTTCCTGTATGATGGGAACAGAGCAAGAGGAAATAACCCTATTGCAGCAAGAGTGCATGTGGTTGGACATGATGAAGAACTTCCTGATTGTCAGGGGGCTGTGCATGGAGAGCATAGGGTTCTGGAGATGGTCAAGAAAAGATCCAATGCCATCCATCCTGAGTGTGTTAGTCACCACCCTGCTTGAAGGAAGGCAGGGGACTGAACTCGAAGACCTCACAGGGTGGCACTTAACCCAGGAGATCCGTTGAACATTATACCCGTGGGCAGACACGCATTTCAACACTTGAGCACCAAAGCCACATGTGGACTAAAAAGAAACCAGACTGCAAGCCAAAAGGAAGCAAGGCTGTGGGCCCCAAGACACTCTGCCTCTGCTCCCACCAGTTGAGGAATGCAGGAGTTTAGCAGCAGCAGCAGCTCTGAGTTCAGGGAGGGGCCCAGCCTGCCGCTCAGGGACACAGGGTTGGGGGTTGGATACCAGAGATGGGACAGCTCAGGCAATGAGATAAGGGAGGGTGGCACAAATGGTCCCGGCAGGGCTGGGCAGGGCCAGGGTGCGGCCTCCTTCCGTCTACATTCCTGAGCCAGGTCAGGCAAGAGGAGACTGGCTCAGGGGAAAGCACCTAGGAGAGTGGTGGCGGGTGCTCTCTCCAGCTGACACCATCCTGGGGCCACTGGATAGGCACAGTGCTAGTCTAGGAGGGATCTTGCTTGGCCCTGGGATCCCTGTCTGCCCCCCAGCCTTTTCCGCCCCTCATGACTGACCCCAACTCGGGACTTTGCCCCCAGATCGTTCAGCTTCTGACTCAGCTGAACTGAGCTGTGACCAGGGATGAAGGCTGGAGAAGTTCCTGAATTCGGTGGGGGGCTTGGCACAAAGGCTCTGATTTAGACTGAGGGCCCTATGTGGGTCAGGGATTTTGTCCAAAGTGAATATCTTTTATTTACCCCACTGCTTACTACAGTGCCTGGCACATAGTATGTGCTTAACAAGTACCATTAAAACAAAACAAAAAAAATGGTTTTGGGTCCTTGCTGGTGGACTGGCCAGAATCACAATCCTGGATGTTCATCTTGGGCATACCCTTGCCTCTGTGAAGACCCACCTGCTGAACAGCCTGCTTGGAGGAGGATGCAGGATGTCTGAGGAAGCAGCAGGCAGACCGACCTGGTGTGTGGCCTTCTGAATTGGGGTCGCTCTCCTGGACCAGAGGCTGTAGGAAGATCAGGAGATCCAGAAGTATATTGAAAAACTATACCAGACTCCTACTGTGTGCAGAGCACTGAACTGAACACCTGTGAGAATAATGCTGTACTGAGCTCCTACTGTGTGCAGAGCACTGAAATGAACACCTACTGCAAGAATAATGCTGTACTGGGCTCCTACTGTGTGCAGAGCAACAGACTGGATGCTGACTGTGTGCAGAGTGCTGTACTGGGTGCCTCCTGTGAGCAAAGCACTGAACTAGAAACCTATTGATTTCTACAGAGCACTATTTTGGGCTTCCACTGTGTGTACTGTGGGCACAGCACTATACTGGGCAAACCCCGGGCCACTGTCCAATGGTCATGGGAGTCTCAGGTTTCCCGTTAGCAAAGGTGAGGCAGAAGAAGTGCAGCGCCAGAGGCCACTCGGGTCAGGGACTGACGGGAATGAACGGCGGACAGAAAGACCGGAAATGCCCGTCGGACTTGGGCAGCCAGTCCTGGCACATTCCTCTGGGAAATGAGACAAACAAATCACCTGCCCCGGCCCCTCTTCTCCCGATTGAGCTCAAGGAACCTGGCTGAGATATGGCAGCAAGGGGGATTTGGGTCAGAGCCTGGGGCCTAGCCCCACATCCCCCAGACACATGTCAGTCAGGATCTCCATGGAAAATCCCTGTGGGGCAGCAGGGATGGCTTGGGCTGGGCTGGACTAGGATTGGCTCAAACTAGGGTTGGGTCAATAATAATAATAATAATAGTAACGATGGTATTTCTTAAGCACTTACTATGTGTCAAGCACTGAGGGGAACGCAAGCTCATCATGTTGGACACAATCCCTGTCCCACATGGGGCTCACAGTCTAAATTCACATTTTTCAGATAAGGTAACTGAGGTACAGAGAAACTAAGTGACTTGCCCAAGGTCATACAGCAGGCAAGTGGCAGAGCTGGGATTAGAACCCAGGTTGTACTGGGATGGACTGGGCCAGGCTGGCCTGGCCTGACTGAGCTGGGGCTGGGGCTTTCACAGAGGCAATCCGAGTCAGGACCAGTGGAAGCAGACACCCAGAGCACACTATCTTCCCATGAGTAGCAACCGTCCCCTCCCAGCAGGGAGCCTGCGGCAGACGGGGAGGCCTTGGTTTTGGTTTGGGGAAGTTGTGACCACCCCAACTCCCCCAGCCTCGACTGAATCACCAGCAGGGCCCCCGACTGAGGGTCCTCCCAAGGTGCTAGCTGAGCCCGCGTGGCTAAGTGGATAAAGCACAGGCCTGGCAGTCTAATCCCAGGTTCTGCCACAGATCTTGGGCGAGTCACTTCATTCATTCATTCATTCATTCAATCGTATTTATTGAGCGCTTACTGTGTACAGAGCACTGTACCAAGCATTTGGGAAGTACAAGTCGGCAACATATAGAGACGGTCCCTACCCAGCAACGGGCTCACAGTCTAGAAGGGCCTCAGTTACCTCATCTGTAAAACGGGGATTAAGAGTGTGAGCCTCATGTGGGACAGGGACTGTATCCAACCTGATTACCTTGTAACTATGCTTGACACATAGTAAGCACCGAACAAGTATTATTATTACTATTATTATTATTATTATTACCATACCTAGACAGCCCCCAGTGCTCAAGCACTTGTACCACCCCCAGCCTGGCTTGTGAGTTCCCCTCATTTCCCCCAACCTATGCCACCCACCCCGCCAGGCAGCCAGCCTTGGGCGTGGGTGGGCAGGAGCTGGTTGAGCTGGGTCAGTGAAGCGGCTGAAGGGGGTGGGGTGGCCCCAAGGGAGGCGCAAGGGGACTGCCCCCTCCTCCCATATAGCTCTTAGTGTCCCCGGACACTGAATGGTCTCATTGTCCTGTTTCTGGGTCAGCTGAGGCCTTGGACGGGGCCGTGGGCTGGGGGGTGCGGGGGTGGCGCAGGGCGGGGGCGGGGCAGGCACCCGTCCCCTCCCCACCCCTTGATGGAGGAGTGACCGGGTCAGGGCCAGACCGATCCGGGAGTCTGCTGGCTGGGGATGGGGGCCCGGGTTCAGGGAATGTGGGACCGAAGTCCCAGGGTCCTCGGTCACCTCTCTGTTTCCTCACTGCACCCTGGCGGAGGGGGATGGGGTGCTTCGGGCTGGGGGTGGGGGACCGGTCAAGGTGAAGGGGACTTGCCCCTCAAGGAGGTCACCCAATCCAGTCCCTGTCCCCAGCCAGGATGTTGTTACGGTCCCTCACCGGACCACCCCCCTCCAGCTGGGTGCCCAGTGCCCCAAGTGGCCCAAGGGGACTGGGAAGACGGTGCCGACAACAGGGCCTGGGCTGGGGGCCCCAGCCGTCGGAGAAACCCCTGAACCATTCAGGAGACCTGTCCCATAATCTGGAGATTACTAGCTGAGCAGCAGGCGGAGTCACTCACCGGTCACTACCAGGGTTTGGGGTAGGTGAAGGCCAGTTCCACTGGAGAAATGCCACACTGGTGATAATACTGATCACAGAGATTTTTTTGCTGTTTTTGGAGTTTTGTTTATTTTATACATCATTTGTTAAATGTTTACTATTTGCCAAGCATAGTGCTAAGGGCTGGCAAGGATATAGGATAATCAGCTAGGACACAGTCTGTGCCCGCGTGAGGTTCACAGTCTAAGAATATGGGAGGAAAAGTACACAATCTCCATTTTACAGATGAGGAAGCAGGCAAAGAGAAATCAAGTGACGTGGCCAAGGTCACGCAACAGGAAAGTGGAGGAGTCGGGTTAAAACCCAAGTCTCCTCACTCCCAACCTTGGGCTCTCCTACTAGGCCACATTGTTTCACAGTTTTACAGGGTCTCCCCTTGTGAGCTCCATCCTCCTCCAGGCCCTCCCCTGTCCAGAGCTTCCTGAGAGCCGCTCCCTCCAGGAGGTCTTCCCTGACTGCCCCCGCCTCTCCATCCGCACCGCTTCCTCTGCTACGACAGTACATGAGAGGAACAGGTCTTCCTAGCCGACCTGCTGGCCGGCCGGACACAATGACCACGTGCACTGGCCTGCACCCAGTACATTGACCCCTAGGTCACTGGATGGGGGACAGACCAGAATCGAAATGGGGCTCAGAGCTCAGTTTAGCCTGACTCAGCTTCTAGGAGGATACGAGTCCTAACCCTGGGTGGCCAGTTGGCTGCCTCGGTTTCCCCCAGGGGAATCTGTAACTAGCAGAAGCAGCTTGAAGGGTCCCGAGTCTGGACTCCCGATGTCTCCCCTGAGGCCTGTCTGCCCCCTTCTCCTGTAAAACCATCTTCTCCAGGAGATCTACCCCTACTGACCCTCACCTCACTTCAGAGCATCCCTCAGCTATCCTTGTCTATCTATTGATTATCTGTGCAGTCTTGTCTATCTCTTCATTCATTCATTCATTCTTTCTTTCCTTCTTTGTTGTTTGTTGGGTTCTTTCTTTCTGTCTTTCTATCCTTACTTTTTTATGGTATTTGTTAAGCTCTTGCTATGTGCCAGCTACTGTTCTAAGCACTGGGGTGGATACATGGAAAGCAGGCTGGACAAAGTCCCCATCCCATGTGGGGCTTACAGTCTTAATCCCCATTTTCCAGATGAGGAAACTGAGGCACAGAGAAGTGAAGTAGCTTGCCCAAGATAACACAGCAGAGAGGTGGCAGAGCAGGGATTAGAATCCAGGTCCTCCTGACTCCCAGGACTGTGCTGTATCCACCAGACAGATTTGCTTCCAAGTTAGCAGTTGTATCTGGGCTTTTCTTCCTGCTTCCATTGTGTGCATGCAATCTGTGTCTTCTTGTTTCCCTCATTAGACTTTAAGCTTTTGGAGGGTGGGTACTATGTCTTTAACTCCTGTGTAGGCTCCTAAGTGCTTAGCAAAGTGCTCTGCGCCTCGCAAATTCCCAGTAAATCCTGATGATAATGATGAGGGTAATGATGGTGATACTGATTCATTCATTCATTCATTCGATCGCATTCCTTGAGCACTCATTGTGTGCAAAGCACTGTACTAAGCGCTTGGGAAGTACAAGTCGGCAACATGTAGAGACGGTCCCTACCCAACAACGGGCTCACAGTCTAGAAGGGGGAGACAGACAACAAAACAAAACATGTAGACAGGTGTCAAAATCATCAGAACATTGTGAGCAAGGCTCATAGCTACCAACTCTCTTGTACTGTACTTTCTCAAGTGCTTAGTACAGTGCTCTACACCCTGTAAGTGGTTAATAAATACCACTGGTTGATTGATGATGATGATGTTGCTAGTGGTGACAACAATGAGTGATGGTGATAATGATAATGTTGATGGTAGTGATGGTGACGATGTTTATGGTGATAATAATGATAGTGATGGTGATAATGATGATGACAGTGATGTGATGACCGACAGTGATAGTGAGGGTGGCGATGGTGATAATGATGAGGATGTTGGTGCAGGAACTCCAGGATGGGGCGGATCCAGGTAATGCACAGCAAACAGCCGTCTTTCCAAGCTGTCTCTCTGACGGTCATCTCTCCTGGGTGGCAGAAATCAATCAATCAATCGTCAATCGTATTTATTGAGCGCTTACTATGTGCAGAGCACTGTACTAAGTGCTTGGGAAGTACAAGTTGGCTACATATAGAGACGGTCCCTACCCAACAGTGGGTTCACAGTCTAGAAGGGGGAGACAGAGAACAAAACAAAGCATATTAACAAAATAAAATAAATAGAATAGAAAGGGGATGGCTGAAATGTTCTAGAGGGAGCTTTGGCCCCCCAGGATGGGGCCCAGGCCCCCGGTGATCCCTACGGATACCGAGGAATGACTGACTCCTGTCTGTCTCTGACCTCGAGTCCCCTGGCTCGTAGGGACATGGCCTGGAATTGCTCCCCCCGCTCCTAAAAGCTATCCGCTGGCAGCTAGGGCCCCACCCCTAAAGTAGTGAGTGGGTTGAGCTGGGCCCCAGCTGCCAGTGGGCCAGAGATGGGCATGCTGCCCTCCCGCCCCCGCATGGACTCAGAATGGGAACCTTGTTTCCCCCATCCCACCCCAACCCTGATCCCAGTGTCTGCTGCTCCAGATGGACTGGGCTGCCACAGTTGTGGGCCTCAGTGAGCCAAGAAACCACTGTGGCAGTCCGAGGGGGCAACCGGTGTGTCTGGAAATGGCAGCTGGAGCAAGGGGCCGGGGGGTACCAACCGGGGAAAAGGTGAGGGAAAATTGACCTGGTCCTGGAGGCCTCTGGAGGATGGAAGCTGCCATTCTCGGGGGCCACTGGCACCACTGGGACCCCAAGAGCATCATTCGGCTAACGCTTTTGAGGGGACAGTTGCTCCGCAGAGTCAGAGACCAGTTCCCGTCCTGTCCATAAAACACGATCTCAAGGGTGGGTAGGGCTGACGAGACTGACCATGCTCTGCCCCACACTGCAAACATGGGCGGATCCACTTTGCTCTGCTGATGCATCTGCCCTGTGCCGTGCCTGGCTCTGTTTTCCAAACTGCCCCTGGGTCCCCAGCCTCTGCTCCAGGGAAGCTGCCCCAGCCCCAGTCACCATACACCAGGCTAGGCTGCCTGCCCCTGCCGCTGCTTTCAGGTTCAGAGACCAGGCTTGTCTGGGCCTGTAAATTGCCCATTCTACCTTTTCGGTCGGCCTGCCCCTTTTCACTCACCAACCGGCCTGGGAGCTGCTGTTTCCCTTGTTCCGCCCAGCCAAGCTGAAGCTCTCGATTCCAGTTTTTCAGGTTCTGGGCCGGGGCGGCCCCAAACATGTCCCATTAGGCCCCCCTGGACCTTGTCTGCTACTGCAAGTAGGCATGGGACGGGTGGGGACGTGATTTTTTCCGGCCCAAAGGAGACCACTGACCTCATTGAACCAGCTGTTTCCTGGCATAGCCTAGCCTCCCTCAATACAACTTCCAAAGGCCAATCATTCCATCCCCCTGCCTACTGGTAGGACCGGCTTCAACCAGTCCATTCAGATGTAGACTCTCCTGTTGAAAGGACTACCCACAGGAGTGACCTCTGGCTCTGAGAACCACTATCAATTACAGTAAAATCTCAATCCATAGCAGTATGGGGGGATTGCGGACGGAGGGGGGAGGTCCTCTAGGTCTGAGAACTGATTTGAATGATGCAGGGTGGTGGGCCTGGGCCAGTGGAACCAGAAGTGGTTACTGCTGAGGTCAAAAGCGTAATATAGGACAAAATTGGCTTGGAGGTTAGTGAGAGGTGGAACCTGTATGTGGATAATCCACTCCCAAGTCCCAATGAGCTAGTAGCTCTACTCTAAGCTGGCCCACTGTTGATCACCAAGAACTGGAACCTCTGCTTTAAGTTAACCAGGGAGGATAAACCCCTCTTGAAGTAGCTAGAGATAGATCCTCTGCCCCCAGATAACCCACAGCCTGGATGACTCTCCCATGGGTGGCGGAGAGCCAGGTGCTCTGCCGTGGATAATCCATCCATAGGTCCCTGAGAGCAGAGTGCCGTACCATGGATAATCCACAGGGAGAATCATCCACTTGGGGGGTCACCGAGAGCCAGATGCTCTGACATGGATAATCCACTTGCAGGGCCCTGAGAGCTGGGAGCTGTGGCACGGTTAATCCACAGGGTTGATAATCCCCTCAGGGATCATTAGGAGCCAGATGTTTGGCCTCAGATAATCCACCCGGGAATCCCCTAGAGCTGGACGTACTGCCTGGGTAATCCAACCGTGAGTCCCCGAGAGCTGGGCACTCTGCTGTGGACAATCCACAGTGCAGATGATCTACCCAGGGCCACCAAGAGCGGGTCATATCCACCATCCCCAGGAGCCCACCCCCTTCCAGACCAGGCTCCCTCTGAGGCCCTGACGGACCACCTCATTTCTGCATTGCAGGGCCATGGAGAGGGCGATGCTTTCCGCAAACCAGAGCGCCAATGACTCCAGCGACTCAGGCTACAGGTGCCAGTTTGATGAGGACTTCAAGTACATCCTGCTGCCCTTGTCCTACGGCCTGGTGTGTACGGTGGGGCTGGGCCTCAACGCGGTGGCCCTCTACGCCTTCCTAGTCCGCATGAAGACGTGGAGCGCCTCCACCACCTACATGTTTCATCTGGCCATATCCGACACCCTGTACGTGGTGTCCCTTCCGCTGCTGGTCTACTATTACGCCAGCGGAGACCACTGGCCCTTTGGCAAGGGGCTGTGCAAGCTTGTGCGCTTCCTCTTCTACACCAACCTGTATGGCAGCATCCTGTTCCTCCTGTGCATCAGTGTCCACCGCTTCCTGGGCATCTGCCACCCTCTGCGCTCGCTGCAGTGGGGCCACGTGCGCTACGCCCGCCGCGTGGCGGCCGCCGTGTGGCTGCTAGTGGCCGCCTGCCAGGCGCCGGTGCTGTTCTTTGTGACCACCACAGAGCGCGGCCCCCGCGTCACCTGCCACGACACCTCGAGCCCGGACCTGTTCGGGGCCTTTGTGGCCTACAGCTCGGTCATGCTGGTGCTGCTCTTTACCGGGCCCTTCCTGACCATCCTGGCCTGCTACGCCCTCATGGTCCGCCGGCTGCTGCGGCCCACCCGTGGGCTCGTTCGCCTGACGCGCTCCAAGCGCCGGTCGATCCGGATGATCGCCGTGGTCCTCCTGGTCTTCGTGGTCTGCTTCCTGCCCTTCCACGTCACCCGCACCCTCTACTACGCCTTCCGCTCCCTCGACCTCAGCTGCCCAGCCCTCAACGCCATCAATCTGGCCTATAAGGTGACGCGCCCACTGGCCAGCGCCAACAGCTGCCTGGACCCGGTGCTCTACTTCCTGGCCGGCCAGTGGCGGGTCAAGGTATCCGGCGGTACCCGGCCGTCCCCGACTGAGCCCACGCTCACCCTCCAGGGACACGGCAGCCCGGCCAGCCCCCAGCCCGAGGCCAAAGACGCCCAGCTCTAGCCCCACCCTTGGGAGGGTGGACGCAGCCACCCGACGCCCGCTCCGGGTAGCAGGTCCGCTGGAGGGAGACAGGGTCCCACGCGGTGGGAGGCGGCAATGGGCGGGGGGAGGGCGGCAGGCCTTTGGAGCCCCTCGTGGCCCCGGTCCGGAGGATCCGGATGCCTCCAAGCCCCAGGGCCGAGAGACTCCCCACGGGGAAGCGGTGTGACCTGGTGGATAGAGCACAGGCCTGGGAGCCGGAAGGCCCTGGGTTCTAATCCTGGCTCTGCCACTTGTCTGCTGTGTGACCTTGAGTGAGTCACTTCACTTCTCTGGGCCTCAGTTACCTCCTCTGTAAAATGGAGATTAAGATTGTGAGCCCTCTGTGGGACATGGGCTGTGTCCAACCTGATTAGCCTGTATCTATCCCACGCTTAGAGCAATGCCTGGCACATAGTAAGCGCTTAACAAATACCGCAATTATTATTATTATTATTAGGTCTGCCTGTGGCCAGGCTTGGCAGGAGGTTCCATTTCTGGGGACACGTCCCCAGGAGGAGGCGGTCAGGAATCAGCAAGGGGTCTGCCCCCACCTGTCCTCCTAACCCCTGCCCTTTGGGCAACCCGGGCATACACCCACTCTAGGATCCATACAGCTTGCCTGGGCAGAGGTGGGCAAAGACCCAGTGTACTGGGGGTGGAGTGGATGGAGAGGGGTGAGAATACAAACACCACACTCTCTCTCCCTTCTCTCTCCCTCCTCTCTCTCTCTCTCTCTCTCTCTCTCTCTCTCTCTCTCTCTTTCACTCACACACACATACACACAGACACACATACACACATTTGGACATTGCAGATGAGAAAGAACCCGTGTGACTGGAGCCGTCAGAGTCAGAAAGAGCTAATCCGAGCAGGGTCTCTGAAGGAGCCACCTTCCTTTGACAGAGGACAGAGGCTCCAACCCCCACCCTCGAGCGGCAAACTGAAGCCCTTCATTCCCCTGGCTGCAGGAGATACTGCGTGTCCTCTCTGACGGCCTTAAAGGAGCTCATCGACTGGGATTGGTGGTGCCATTCTGCATGGAGGCAGGGGAATGGACAAGATGCCCTCTGGAGGGTCTCCCCTGGCCTCGAGAGCAGACGTGACGCCTCGTCCTGGAGAGACATTGGTTGTGGGGAGAGGTGCAGGCAGCACCAGATCTGGCTACCAGGGGGTGGTGAAAGGAAGAGAGGCGGCCATCAGCTTGGGAGCGGGGCTCAGGGTGCAGCCACAGACCCGGCTCCCCGCGGGGCGGGGTCTGCTGGACGGCGGGGACCCCACTGGCTGTATGTGGCTAATAGGACCCTCACAGGGGTCAGGCTCTAGACCCCCCAATTCCCTTTCAGACTGGACCATGTTGCCCGGGTGCACCGAGAGCTCTCATCGCCAGCCGCCGTTTTGAATATCTCGCCCCCTCTGTCTGCGATCTTCCTGAAGCCACCCTTCTAAGCCCATCGCCCAGTTGCTACCTGCTGCAGGCCAGACTGGTCTGGCAGCTCTGGCACGTGGTCAGATTGGGCTTCCCCAGGCCTTCAACCTGTCTGTGTCTTGCACCGCTGACCCGCAGAGCCCTCACCCTCGCCAGGCAGTTGCTGTTGGGGGTATCACAGCCGTCCACTGGCCAGTGATGAAGGGCTCTGAACAGGGGCACAGGGAGGCAGCAAACCAAAGAGGAGCCCACCTGCCATGCCCTGTCCAGCCCATGAGCTAGTCTGAGACCCTCAGGTGACACTGGTGACCCCAGAGTTGGAAGCCACTCTGATAGGTCATCCAGTGCAGGCGCCCGGCCCCTTCCTCTAGCGGAAAGGAAGTCCTTCCCTGTATCCCCTCACGTTCTCTCCTGCTGGGATCTACCCTTCTCCATGACCTCCTTACCTCTTTTCCACCTCCCTGTCTGGGCCCAGGACAGAACATTACTCACTCTCAGCCCTCCAGGGTACCTGGAGGCAGGGCCATCTGCCTGGGGTTCCTGACCAACCCAAACCCCGATCAGGTGACCAGGCAGCTGGAACCGGGTCCCAGAACCTCACACCAGGGCCTCAGGCCAGCCCTCCTGTCCCCTTTGGATTGGGATAGTCAATTTTGGGAGATCCCAGAAGGAGCTGCAAAGGTGAATACCACTGTTCATTCATGCACTGGGCCCCACTGTGGGCAGAGCGCTCAACAGGGAGCACTCTCTGGAAAGAGTGCTGTACTGGAGGCCAGCTAATCTATCAATAGTATTTATTGAGCACTGACTTCATGCAGACCACTAAACAAAGCCCTTGGGAAAGTAGAATACAACGGAGTTGGTAGAATCAATCCCGGACCTCAAGGAGTTTTGCTGTGTGCAGCCCTCTATACTGACCACCTACTCTGAGCAGAGAATGCCAACTGGGTTCAAGACCCAGTGCTGGGCGACTGCTGTGGGTAGAGCACTGGATTAGGCACCTGATACGTGCGTGGTGCCACACTGACATGGGTGGGGTACTTTGGAGATCACTGCATTAGGCACTATGGAGCCACAGTAAAATTCCCTGCCCTTGAAGAGTTTGTAATCTAATGAGGGAGACACCAGTTGTATACACACAGTGGGAGCAGAAAGAAAAATAATTACTGTGGTGTACACCAGACATTGGGAAAAATAAGTAAATGACTACAGAAATGGAATAAACAAATTAATAAATCTCTGTGTAAGCTATAGAGTGGCCGTCGGGTTGACTTGACTGAGGATGAAGGAAATTAATCCTGGAAGGCCTCCTGGAGAAAGTGAGATCTCAGGTACTTTGAGGATGGAGTAAGCTGTGGTTTATCCCGTTGGATGTGAGAAGATGGTCAGTCCATAGAGGGAGAAGGGCGTTGAGCAAGGGATCAGAGGTGTTTAATGCAGAGGAGCAGCATGTCCTTGTGAATACAGCACGGGTCTGGGAATCAAAAGGATTCCCTGGTTCTAATCCTGGTTCTGCCACTTGTCTGCTGTGTGACCTTGGGAAACTCACTTACCTTCTCTGTGCCTCAGCTTCTCAGCTGTAAAATGAGGGTTAAGACTTTAAGTCCCATGTGGGACGGGGACCATGTCCAACCTGATTTCTTGCATTCAACCCAGCGTTTCGTACAGTGCCTGGCACTTAACAAGTTCCACAATTATTATTATTATTACTAAGTGGGTAACGTCAGGCGGTTTTAGGAGACCAATCGGAGCATTTTAGGAAGATGATCTGCACAGTCGTGTGTAGCAGGGACTGGAGAGGGGAGAGAGGTCCTGGAGACTGGAGGCAGTGCAGGAGGTAAGTGCAGCTGGTAAGCGGTTGGGGCTGGAAAGATGGAGCGATGAAGGTGGGAGTCGTCCTCACGGAGGTGGGAAGTGAATCAATCGTATTTATTGAGCGCTTACTGGGTGCAGAGCACTGTACTAAGCACTTGGGAAGTACAAGTTGGCAACATATAGAGACAGTCCCTACCCAACAGTGGGCTCACAGTCTAAAAATGAAGCCACTGGGGTGGATGAGCTCTTGGGGAGAGCGAGTGTACAGCGAGAAGAGCCTCGGGACCCAGCACAAATGGGCACACAGTTCGACGGGCATGCACACTCATGCTCCCACATACACGTGCATGTACACAACGCTCCACACTCAAGCGGGTGGGCTGCACCCACGCACAAACCCATACACAAGCGCAGCGTCAAGGGGTCCCTATTTCATCCAAGTCCCCTCCCTCTGTTGCCTCGTTGTCCACCAATGTGGACCAGCCCCGTCGCCCGGGTCCGTTCTTCCACGGACCGGGCCGGACCCGCACGGCACACGGACACCCGCGGCGGTGGACACGGTCCCGTGGCGCCGCCTGTTGGCGTGGCCTGGAAGCCGCCGGACTCGAATCCAGTTCCCGCGGGCCCTCCCAAGGCCCGTCCCTGACCTCAAGGACCGATCGTTCCTTCATTCATTCATCCAATCGTATTTATTGAGCGCTTACTGTGTGCAGAGCACTGGACTAAGCGCTTGGGAAGTCCAAGTTGGCAACATCTAGAGACGGTCCCTACCCAGCAGCGGGCTCACAGTCTAGAAGGGGGAGACAGACAACCAAACAAAACATATTAACAAAATAAAATAGAATAAATATGTACAAGTAAAATAAATAGAGTCATAAATATGTACAAACATATATACAGGTGCTGACCTTAAGGAATTCTAACGCGGTGAGGTCGAGGGGAGGAGGAGGAGGAGGATCCAGCAGGATCGGATGAAAAGACAGACCCAGCTGAGAATCACGTAAGTAGGCAAGATATGAATGAATAAAAGGAAGGGGCAGCCCAGTTTCCCACGGTGCCTTCTGGAGCCCCTTAGATCATGGGGGGCTAGCTCTGGAATGTGCTTCCAGGGATCTCCAACTCCTCATGTTCCCAGGCCGCAGCCCTGTTCCCTGCCTCCCGGAGTTCTGCTTCCCTCGGGCCCAGTTCCAGCAGGTCCCCACCCCTTCAATCAATCAATCAATCGTATTTATTGAGCGCTTACTGTGTGCAGAGCACTGTATTTAGCACTTGGGAAGTACAAGTTGGCAACATATAGAGACAGTCCCTACCCAACAGTGGGCTCACGGTCTAAAAGTCCTTCAGGATCCAGTGTCTTGGCGGGGGAGGTTGGGGTTGGGGGGAGTGGGGTAAGCGGCCGCCTGGACTGGTCTCTTGGCTCCCCCCCCCCTCCATATTGTGTCTCTTAGGTACAGGCCACGGTGGAAGGGCCCTGCTATAACGCTCCTGCAGGAATAGGGAGCTGAAGGAAGGTCGGCGGGGGACGTGAGCCAGAACCTCCCTTGACCCCCCTGCTCTTCTAGGGGCTCCTCTAAGGCAGTGGAGAACAGCAACCTGGGAGGGGGAATGTGAGGGAAGAGTCCGAGAGGCGGGAAAGGAAAACAGGAGTCTGTGAGGCAGGAGTGGGGAAGGGGAAGACTGTAGGGAGGGATGGGGGGAGAAGTGAGGGGGGAGGAAATGAGGGCTCTGGGGTCCGGAGGCCCCAGGCCCGGCCCTGAGGGAGGAAAGTCGTGGGCCAGTTGAGGGTCTGAGTCTCTGGGCTGGGTTGTGCGGGAATGCAGCGCTTAGCACAGTGCCTGGCACACGGTAAGCGCTTAACAAATACCACTATTTATTATTATCAATCAATCAATCAATCGTATTTATTGAGCGCTTACTGTGTGGAGAGCACTGTACAAAGCGCTTGGAAAGTCCAAGTTGGCAACAGAGACAGTCCCTACCCAACAGTGGGCTCACAGTCTAGAAGGGGGAGACAGAGAACAAAACAATACCTATTAACAAAATAATATAAATAGAATAGTAAATATGTAATATTATTCCAGGCCTCTGGGCCCGGCCGCTGTCCACAAGGGGGCAGGCGGAGCTCGGAAAAGCGCCGTCCTCCCGGGGAGTCCAAACAAGAGCCGGGGGTCTCTCTGGGGACGGGGTCAGGTGGGAGCCGACCCTCCCTTCCAGGCGACACTGGGAAGTCGATTTCAAAGTCCCCCTGCCTCGTTCACCACCGCCACCCCCCCAGGTACACGTGGCTCAGCCAGGCGGGGCAAGCCGGGGAGGTGGGGGCCAGAAAGAGGGGGAAGCAAGTCATTCATTTATAATAATAACTATAATAATTGTGGTACTTGCTGAGCGCTTACTATGTGCCAAGCACTGTTCTAAACGCTGGGGTAAATACAGGGTAATCAGGTTGTCCCACGTGGGGCTTACAGTCTTCATCCTCGTTTTACAGATGAGGTAACTTAGGCACAAAGAAGTGTCTTGTACATATTTGCTATTCTATTTATTTCATTAATGATGTGCCTATAGCTTTAATTCTATTTGTTCTGACGATTTTGACACCTGTCTACATGTTTTGTTCTGTTGACTGTCCCCCCTTCTAGACTGTGAGCCCGTTGTTGGGTAGGGACCGTCTCTCTATGTGTCCAAGCGCTTAGTACAGTGCTCTGCACAAAGTAAGTGCTCAATAAATGGACTGACTGAATGAATGGACTTACCCAAGGTTACAGAGCAGACAAGTGGCAGAGGCAGGATTAGAACCCAGGGCCTTCTGACTCGCAGGCCTGAGCTCTAACAAGCAGTGTGGCTTAGTGGCAAGAGTCCGGGCTTTGGAGGCAGAGGCTGTGGGTTCTAATCCCAGCTCCGCCACTTATCAGCGGTGTGACTTTGGGCCAGTCATTTCACTTCTCTGTGCCTCAGTTACCTCAGGCTCTGTGGCCTGAGACCGCCGCCCATGTGCCCTATTATATATATATATGTATATATATATATAATATAACATTTATTGAGCACTTACTGTGTGCAGAGCACTGTACTAAGCGCTTGGGAAGTCCAAGTCGGCAACGTAGAGAGACGGTCCCTACCCAACAACGGGCTCACCGTCTAGAAGGGGGAGACAGGCAACAAAACCAAACATATTAACAAAATAATGTCTTATCTCCCCCTCTAGACCGTAAGCTCATTATGGGAAGGAGATTTGTCTGCTGTCATCGCGTCCTCTCCCTAGAGCTTAGAACAGTGCTCTGCACAGAATAAACGCTCAATAAGTATGATTGACTGACTGACTACACCATTCATTCATTCACTCAATCGTATTTATGGAGTGCTTACTGTGTGCAGAGCACTGGACTAAGCGCTTGGGAAGTCCAAGTCGGCAACATCTAGAGACGGTCCCTACCCAACAGCGGGCTCACAGTCTAGAAGAGGGAGACAGACAACAAAACAAAACATATTAATAAAATAAGCTAAATAGAATAAATATGCACAAATAAAATAAATGAGTAGAGTCATTCGTTCATTCACTCAATCGTATTTATGGAGCGCTTACTGTGTGCGGAGCGCTGGACTAAGCGCTTGGGAAGTCCAAGTCGGCAACATCTAGAGACGGTCCCTACCCAACAGCGGGCTCACAGTTTAGAATCAATCAATCAATCAATCAATCGTATTTATTGAGCGCTTACTATGTGCGGAGCACTGTACTAAGCGCTTGGGAAGTACAAACCGGCAACATATAGAGACGGTCCCTACCCAACAGTGGGCTCACAGTCTAAAAGCCAATCAATCCATCAATCAATCGTATTTATAGAAGGGGGAGACAGGCGACCAAACCAAACATGTTAACAAGATAAAATAGAGTAATAAATACGTACAAACAGTCCGGACGGGTCCCGCCGGGTCCGGGGAGGCTCGGGGGGGCGGTGGAGGGGGCGTGGTGGGGGGCGGGCCGGAGCTGCCCCCCGCCCCCCGTTCTCCCCGCCTTTAGCTCCCCGCCCCCGCCGAAGTTTACTCAGTAACAAAAGGGAGCGGGAGAGCGAGGGGAAGCGCGAGAGGAGCGCGGCGGAACCGGGGACCCCCGGGCCGCAGCCGGGATGGAGTGGCCGCGGGCGGGAGCTTGAACGGGCGGGGGCCCGGCTGGGCGGCTCCATCCTCCCGTCCCGTCCCGTCCCGTCCCGTCCCGTCCCGTCCCGCCCCGCGGGGCCCGGACCGACCCCACCGGGAGCCCCGACCGGCGGCAGGACGGAGCGGGGGAGGTGAGGCCATGGAGGACGGGGCGCCCCGGGCCCGGGCCCCCCTCTACCGCAGCGTCTCGTTCAAGCGTCTGGAGCGGTGGAGCGGGGGCCCGACGGCGGCCGGGGCCGGCGGCGGGGCCCGGGAGGAGCCGCCCCCGCGCGGGGTGTCGAAGCTGTCGTCGACCCCGCAGCGCGGCCCCCTGTCGCCGTCGGTGCGCCGCCTCTCGCAGCGCTTCGACGCCTCCCGCCGCCCGGACCCGCGCCCCGACGGCGAGGACGAGCCCCCGCCCCCGCCGCCCCCGGAGGGGCCCCGCGGGGACCCTCCGCCCGGTGACCCGGAGGACGGGCCCGCGGGCGGCCCCCGAGGGGCCGGGCCGGAGCCGGGGGGCCTCTGGCCCAGCGTCACCGAGATGCGCAAACTGTTCGGCGGGGAGAGCCCGGCCCGGCGCGGGCGAGCGCGGGAGCCGGGCGGAGCAGCCCCGGGCCCCGGGCCCCGGGAGGACGACGGCCCCGGAGGAGGAGCCGGCCGGCAGCGGCGGCAGCAGCGGCGGCGGCGGCGGCAGCAGCAGCAGCGGCGGCGGCGGGGAGATAGTTTGCATTCTTCGCATAGCTCCCCCGGCCCCTCCCGCTCCTCCTCCTCCGCCTCCTCCTCCTCCTCCTCCTCCTCCGCGTCCTCCTCCTCCTGCTCCTCCTGCGCCGCCGGCCAGTCCGGTGACCGCCCCGACGGCGGCGACCCCCGGCCCGGGCCCCCCTCCCCGGCCCGCTCCCCGCCCAGCGACGCTCCGGACCGGCCGGACCGGGCGGACGGCCGTCGGGACGCCGGGCGCCCGCGATCCGCCCGCCGGAGGAGGAAGGAGGAGCGAGCCCGCCCCAGCCGCCGCTCGGACAGCGATGGGCTGAGCCCGGCGGGGCCGGAGCCGCCCGGCCGGGCCCGGAGAGGGGGGGCCCGGGACCCGGACCCCGGGGACGCGGCCTCCGGACCCCCGCCGCGGCGACCGGGCCGGACCCTGGCCGACGGCGGGGCCTTCCCGCGGGGCTGCGGGGCGGCGCTGCCCGCGGTGTCCCGCGTGTCCAGGGTGACCATCCCGCCGCTCCTGCCCGGGCCCGGGCCCGGGCCCGCCCGCCCCGGCGCCCGCCCGTCCAGCGCCGAGACCCCGCGGGACGGAGAACCGGACGGGGCGGGCCCGGCCTGCCTCCGCCGCTCCCCCAGCTGCGGCTTCGACGACGGCCCGCTCCGGGCCCAGCCCCAGCCCCAGCCCCGGCCCCAGGCAGCCGCGGGGCTCCTGGCCCCCCGGGCCACGGCGCCCAAGCAGCGCAAGTCTCTCTCCAACCCCGACATCGCCTCGGAGACGCTGAGCCTGCTGAATTTCCTGCGCGCCGACCTGTCCGAGCTGAGGATCGGCCGGAGAGGAGGCGGGAGGCCGGGTCCCCCCTCGGGACGGACCAGCCCGTTGCCCGTCGGGCCGGGCCGGGCGGGGCCGGGCGGCCGCCCCTCCCTGAAGGACCTGACGGCCACCCTGCGCCGGGCCAAATCCTTCACTTACCCGGACGCCCCGGCCCCGCGCCGCCTCCGCCCGCAGAGCGGCCTGCAGCCCGGCACCTACGAGCTGCTCCTGGACGGCGCCGGGCTGCGGCCTGAGAACCCCGGGGACCGGGGCGATGACGACGACAACGACGACGACGGGCTGCCCCTGCCCGTCCCCGACCAGTACGTCCAGGAAGCCCAGCAGGTCTTCGAGAACATTCACCGGATGGGGTTGGCGGCGGCCCCCGACGAGGCCGGCCCGCTCGGGGGCCTCCAACCGACGGTGGCGGCGGCCTCCTCCGCCCGGGGGCTCCCGGACCGGGGCCCCGGGCCCCAGGTCCCCCACCGGAGGTCGCTGGATGAGCTGTCCGGCCACGAGTCCAGCCTGACGGACGAGGGCATCGTCACCGAGCCGGAGATGCCGCCCCCGGCCCAGGGTGCGGACAAGGGCCTGGGGCCTGCGGGCGCCTGGCGGGCCGGCGGAGCCACCCTGGGAGACAGACACCGCTCCCCGGTCATCTCCCTGGAGTCGGCCGGCGGGGGCCCCGAGCCCCCGGACCCTCCGTCCACGCCGGGCGCCCTGCGGCAGCGGCGGCGGAAGGGCCCCTCGGCCGGGCTCGTCGGTCCCGTCGGAGGTCCGGGGGAGCCGCTCCGCTCCCTCAGCGACCCGATGCCCCACCGGGGCGACCCCGCTGCCCGCCTCCTTGACTCCCTGGAGGCCACCGCCGCCTCTGCGGGGGCGGCCGGCGACCCCAACGGCCCCCAGGCCCCCACCGCCCGCCAGGGTGCTCGCTCGACGGCCAAGAAGAAATCGTTGAGCGATCCGAGCCGCCGCGGGGAACTGGTCGGGGCCGGGGTCCGCGCCCTCGGGGCCCCCATCCGCGAGGTGGACCCCGGCGCCCCAACGCCCAGCGGTGAAGCCGCCCTGGACGAAGGCCCGTCCCCGGGAGCCGCCCCCCACGGCGTCAGGAGGCGGTCGGTGGGATTGTGCCCCCCGCAGCGGGAGCTCGGGCCTGGGCCTTGCCGAGCACCGCCGCCGCCGCCCAACAGGCATGTCCGCCATGCCAGCGAACCGGCCTTCGTGCCCCTGGCTGCCCCCGCTCCCGCCACCGAGCCATCGGGCAGGCCCCGCGCCCCCGCCGCTGCCCATCCGCCCTCGCTGGAGGCCGTCACCCAACGCTACATGATGGCCCTCGGGTCCAGGGACTCCCCGCCCGTCTGCCCTCCCGGGCCTGTCGAGGATCCTCGCCCTCCACCACCCCATGCTGCCCCGATCTCCGCCGGGCCCAGCCCCGCCGCCAGCAAGATCCAGGGCAAGCCGCGAGTGGTGAGTGTCCGCGGGGTGGGGAGGGACGCGCCTGCCCCGGCCACTCGCTCCCTGTCCACAGGCGTCCGAGTTTTCCACCCCTTCGGACACCCCACCCGGCCTGGGGCCTGTCCGGTCCTGGTCTAGTCTGTGGTAGACTGAGGGATGTGTGGTGATGATGGCATTTGTTAAGTGCTTACTATTTGCAAGACACTGTTCAATCAATCAATCGAGCACTTAATGTGTGCAGAGCACTGTACTAAGCGCTTGGGAAGTACAAGTTGGCAACATATAGAGACAGTCCCTACCCAACAGTGGGCTCAAAGAGCTGGGGAGGATGCAAAGTGATCAGGTTGTCCCACGGGGGGCTCACAGTCTTCATCCCCACTTTACAGATGAGGGAACTGAGGCCCGGAGGAGTTAAGTGGCTTGCCCAAAGTCACACGGCTTACAAGTGGCGGAGTCTGGATTAGAACCCGTGACCTCTGACTCCCAAGCCCGTGATCTTTCCACTGTGTGCATGGGAGCTGGCAAACGAGGGTCCCCGGGGGTGGGAGCGGGGGCGGCGGTGAGGCCAGAGGTTTGAGTCGGTTCTGGGCAGGGTGAGGCCTTTGGCCGCCTCTGGGTTCCCCCTGAATTTGTCTCGTGCGCTCATTGGTTGCCACCTCGTTCTCCCCGAATGTTCCTCTCTCCTCATTGGCTGCCCCGAGTTCTCCCCAAACGTTCCTCTCTCCTCATTGGCTGCCCCTCGTTCCCCCCCAAACGTTCCTCTCTCCTCATTGGCTGCCCCGAGTTCCCCCCGAACGTTCCTCTCTCCTCATTGGCTGCCGGGCCCGGGGATGCGTGAGGTTGGCCTGGCCCGTTCAGGCCCCAGCCTCGGCTTTCGGTACCGTTTGGTCCTCCAGAATGGTCGACCCCGCATCCACGGAGCCCACCTTCCTGCCCCGCGTCCGACTCCGATCTCAGGGTCTAGAGATGGAGATTTTCCCACCAGTCAATCAATCAATCAATCAATCGTATTTATTGAGTGCTTACTGTGTGCAGAGCACTGTACTAAGCACTTGGGAAGTACAAGCTGGCAACATATAGAGACGGTCCCTACCCAACAGTGGGCTCACAGTCTAGAAGGGGGAGACAGAGAACAAAACCAAACATACTAACAAAATAAAATAAATAGAATAGATAGGTACAATTAAATTAATAAATAGAGTAATAAATATGTACAAACATATATACATATATACAGGTGCTGTGGGGAAGGGAAGGAGGTAAGATGGGGGGGATGGAGAGGGGGACGAGGACCAGTGAGGCCCCGGGAGGAAGAGGCTCTGCAGGGTAGCTGTTCTCTGAGTCAAATCCGTTCGTTACCCCACCTATACTCTCCTCTTCTCCATTCATTCATTCATTCATTCATTCAATCGTACTTATTGAGCGCTTACTGTGTGCAGAGCACTGTACTAAGCACTTGGGAAGTACAGGTCGGCAACATAGAGACGGTCCCTACCCAACAACGGGCTCACAGTCTAGAAGGGGGAGACAGACAGGGGGTGAGGGCTGATTGCCCCGGGTCGGCTACCGCTCAACCAGGCCAGGAGTGGCAAGTGATTCTGAGGACCGGGGTGAACTTGGAAAATTTCCATCAACACCCAACCTTCCCGGGACTGTGGGAAGGGGAGGGAGAAAGTGCCGGAGTGGAGAAGGGAGGGGGGAAGGGGGGCGGTGGGAGAAGGCGGGATTTTTCACCGAAAGACGGGAACTGGAGACGTGGGTAACGCCCAGGAAGGAGCTGGAAGACATCTGGTTGAGGGGCCGCGGCTGTGGGGGAATGGAGGGGACAGGAAGACAGTTTAAACCCATGAGACCCCCTGAGTGACTCTGCCCAGACCTCCCAGCCCAAGACTCTGTCTCCGACAGGGACCCCAGAACACTGGGAGGAACTCTGTGATTCCATGACTGGACACCGACCTCATGGCCAGGGATGGATGATCCAACACCCCTTGACTCTCCCCCAGTGTCCCAACATGGACTACCTTACACCCCCTGACTCTCCCTTCTCCATTCCCGACTTTCCCCAGTGACCCAGCACAGGCCCTCTAGCACCCCTGACTCTCCCTTCTCCATTGTCGACGTTCCCCAGTGACCCAGCACAGACCCTCTAACACCCCTGACTCTCCCCTTTTCACCCCTGACTCTCTTCCAGTGTCCCAGTACGGGCCCTCTAACACCCCTGACTCTCCCCGCTTCATCTCTGACTCCCCCAGAGGTCCAGCATGAGCCATCCAACATCCCAAAAGCGAAACAGCACGGGCTCAGCAAACAACAGACATGAAGCACACCAAGAAACAGTCTTGTGTGTGGCCTTGGGGTGGTGCATGAGCGGGTGTGTATGTGGGAGTGTGTAAGAGGGAATTTGGGAGGTTCCCGTAGGGGAAGACAGCGTCCCGGCCCAGTGACTTTTCCCCCACTCCCCTCACCCCGGCTTCTCCCAATCCGGGGCTGGGAATGGGTGGTGGGGCCCAGGCCCTAATCGGCAGGATTTAGACCATCCTTCGTCCCTTGCAGACCTTTCTTTAAGAGGAGAGGTGCCCTTCTGCCCCCTTCCATGTCTTTCTCCATGTCACTTCGGGTCTCTCTGGGTTTCTGCCTCTTCTTGAGGTGCCCTGCTCGTATTTGGGGCCACATGAGCTACATCTTGTCCATTCGCTTGTCTGAGTGGTAAACGGTAGGGCCCGATTCCCGCTCAGACCCTCTCCGCATGAGCCCGAAAAGGAAGCTGGAGGTGGGGGAGAGGCGAGGGGTCAGGGGTGAGTTCCCAGGGTACTCCTGCCCCGGCACCCCTCCCCAACCGCGGTGTGCCCCCCACCACAAACACCCCGAGATCCCCACCCTCCCCAGCATCTATTCGGCTCCTGCCTCCTCCCTCAACCCCTCTCGGCCTGGCCCCTGCTCCTTCCCCCACCCGGGCCCACAGTTTCCCATGGAAACCGTCCCGGTCCAGGACGAGGAAGGAGGAATTTTCGGCTCCAGAAAATCTATAATTAAACATCTGGCGAGGGCAGAGCGCAGGGGAGTGCTGGGTGGGGGAGGGGGCAGGGGGAGGAAAGGCCAAAATGAGGCGCTGCCCTGGCGCTGAAGGACGCTTCTCCCCCTCCCCCCGTGGCTCCCCCCCCACCCAGCACCTCGCTGCTCCCCAATGCTGGTCCTGCCTGGACCCCAGTCCACCCGCCCACCTGGGTGTGGGAGGGAGAGCGTTCATAGGAACCCGCAGATAATCCAGAAACTTCGATGAAGCCAGGAGTCGCCCCCCTGCTGCTCGAGCTGAGATTTTTGGAGGTATTGGGCAGGGCAGTCCGTACCTTGGCCAGACCTATGTCCCCAGCAGGGCCCTGGCTGACCGGCCTGCTCCCAGCCTGGCGCCGGTGCCCGCATGGGACCGGGCGGGAATTAGGTTGAGAAGAAAAGTCATGGGAATGGGGCCAGAGGCGAGCGGGGGAGGGAAACAGGCTGTCAGGGCCTGGGAACCCGCTGAAGCCCCTGAGCCCTCCCGGGAATGCCGCTTCCTCCTACACCAGCTGCGCCACCGGCCTGGCCTCTGTCTGTTCGGCCTCCACGTGCTCAGCCTCCACCCCCGCTGACCTGGCTCTGGGTTGAGACGTGGCGGACCCCGGATTCTCGGGGTCCGGTCCAGTATTCCCGCAATGGCCAGGATCCAGACAAGGCCCCCGAGGGAGTGGTTCGTGGGGTGATTGTGGCTCACCCTGGCCTGGGAGGTGGTCAGTCTAAACCTCCCTGAGGAGTGAAGGGTGTGGTGACTTTACCCACCCACCCCCAATCACTCTTTAGTGCATGGGGAACACTCCCCCTACAGACCCAATCTACTGTGCTAAACCCCTGGAGCTCCCATCCCGGAGCTCTCTCTTGAGGGTTTGGGGGTCGGGGGGCAGGGGGTATGGGACGCTTTTGGCTCAGAGTCCAGGATTCCCCTTCTTCTCTTCCCCTCCCCTCCCCTTCTGAGTGAGGGAGAAAGAGGTCAGCGGGCGAGGGTCAGCTGGGATTTCCTGTTTATGCTTTCCCAGGCCGGTCAGCCCCTTCCCACCGCCGGGGGAGGGGGTGGGGGGAGGAGGGATGAAGGGGAGGGAAGACTTCGTGGCCCTCTCTATGGGGGAGTGTAGACTCTCCATCCCTAAGCTGTGTCACCGTGACCCTCGGAGGATGCAGATACACACACACACACACACACACACACACACACACACACACACACACACACTCTCTCTCACACACTCTCTCTCACACAGTGTCACTCAGGAAGTTGTTTGCCTCCTTCGTGTTCTACATCCCATCCACTCCCCCAGACAAACCTACCTGGTCGTCGGTGCAATTTCAGTTTCACCTCGTCTCTGCCTGCGTCTCCCTCCCCTCTTCTCTCCCCTGCTCCCTCCCTCCTAATTCCTGGACGAGAGGGGGGAAAGCAGATGTGTGGCCTCCTGCCGATGGCAGAGCGGGAAGAGTGGGAGGACGAAGGGTCCCAAACTCTAATGCTTGGCTCCTACTCCCCGACCCTCCCCACTCCCCGACGCTGCCAACAGAGACTTGTACTGAGGGACGAGTGAAAATGCCTTCCCTGGAACATCCCAGAATTGCTCACCAGCCTGTCTGGCCTGGAGACAAGAGCATAGGCTTTTTGAGCTCTTGAAGGCCCTCTAAAATCTGTAGGTTGACCATTTTTATGTGGACATAGGTTTGTATTTCCCCACATTCACACCCAATTGGGTCTGTCCTTTTTATTGGCAGCCAGTGGAGGGTCGGGGCTGTGTCTTCTCCTCCCTCTGGTCCAACCCAGCGCCTAGTGCAGGGCTCTGCAGAGATGGAGCATTCAGCTGATCAATCAATCAATCAATCGTATTTATTGAGCGCTTACTGTGTGCAGAGCACTGTACTAAGCGCTTGGGAAGTACAAGTTGGCAACATATAGAGACAGTCCCTACCCAACAGTGGGCTCACAGTCTAAAAGCGGGCTCACAGTCTAAAAGCTGATCCTGTTGACTGGCCGAATAGTCACGGGAGGCTTCCCGGAGGAGGAAGCATTCCCAAAGCATCTTTGGGGTTGGAGCTGGGGGTTCCTTCCCCTTGGAACGTGGAGGCAGGTTGCCAAGCAACCACTGGTCAGTGGTTCGTGGTCACCCGTCGTGTTGGGGTGGAAAGAGAGGAAGGAGATGCTCTCTCGCTGTGTCCCCGGATGCCCTGTGCTGGCCATAAATTGAGAACCAGGCCGGGGAGCAGCAGTGCCTGGCGGGCCGTGCTCCTTTTCCCTCTGGTCGAGCGGCCAGGAAACCTCAGGAGAGAATCCGGGGCGGGGATGGGGAGGGAGCCGGCTCCGCTGGGACTGGGAGGTGAGGGAGGAGCGACAGGGCCACGTGGTTGTCTCCTTCGACGAAGCTGTGCCTGTGCCTGTGTCGGAGGAGGGAGGGAAGCACCCGTCCAAAAGGCAGATAATACAATTCCGGGGGCGGAGAGGCGGCTGGAGATGGTAAAGTCCCTTGAGAGCAGGGACTGTATGAGCCCACTGTTGGGTAGGGACTGTCTCTATATGTTGCCAACTTGTACTTCCCAAGCGCTTAGTACAGTGCTCTGCACACAGTAAGCGCTCAATAAATACGATTGATTGATTGTACACTGCGAACGGCAGCCTGCAGAGGGGCAGTTTAGGGATGAGCATCGCGTAGTCCAGAAATGCGTTAATAGTCCGGAGTTGGTTGGTTGTAGTTTCACGGAAAACCCCCTCGGAGGTTGGGTCCGGGGAAGACTCAAGGGGATTCTCTCCTTCTACATTTGGATTTTTTCTTCTCCTCTAAGGAGCCAAAGGATCCCCTACTCAGCTCCAGCCCCGAGCCCGAAGTCAGCGCTCCCCCGGCGGCGCGGGCAGGGTCCCGGTGGACCTAGTAATATAACGGGACAGATTTCGGGGATGCTGAGGCAGGTTTGTTTTGTTTTTTTTTTTTATTTTTGGGGGGAGGTCCAGATGGGACCCGCCTATTTTGCCGTGCTTTTTCCTGCTGTGAAGCCGAGGCAGCGCGTCACCCGTTGTCAGTGCCCGGAACGGCAGCGGAAAAGGACGGGGTGCCTAGACGGTTTGGGGGCCAATCTGGCCTAATACAGATGTTATTTTTCCCAAATTCATTCATTCATTCAATCGTATTTATTGAGCGCTTACTGTGTGCAGAGCACTGTACTAAGCGCTTGGGAAGTACAAGTTGGCAACATATAGAGACGGTCCCTGCCCAACAGCGGACTCACCCAAATACCCCCCAGTACAATCCTCTGCCCACAACAGCCAACCGGGAAAGTTCTCTGGCCTGTACAGGGCTCTTCTCCAAGTAGGTGCTCGATAAATACTGATGAAAGGCTATCTTAACCAACCACTCGTATTTACTGAGCACTTACTTGCGGAATCCTGTTCTAAGAGCTTGGGGGAGTACAACAGAATTAGACACGGTCTCAGCCCTTATGGAATTTACAGTCTAATGAGGAAGACAGACACCAAAATCAATTATAGGTGACAGGAAATGGGAAAAGAGAGATATATCTATGATGTAGTGGTTAAATAACAGGGTAAATGCTAAGCAGGTTGTGAGTATGCAAGTGCCCGAATGCTAAAGTGGCCGTTGTGGGGTATAATTTGAGGAGAAGAGGGATTACTCTAATTTGGAGGGGGATGAAGCTGGGGAGAACTGGCCTCTGGTGGTTGTGAAGGGGGAGGGAGTTCCAGACGAGGGAAAGGGATCAATCATTTAACCAATCAATGGCACTTATTGAGCGCTTACTAAGTGCTCTTGCAAGCGAAAAGTATAATACAAGAAAATTAGCAGGCACGTTCCCTTCCCACAACGAGTTTACAGTCTAGAATGATGTGAGCAAGAGATTTATGACTGAAGAGATGAGAAAGAGGCACGGGGAGTAGGTCGATTAGCACTTGGATTTGCATCCTTTATTCACCCCTCCCTCAGCTCCACAGTGCTTATCATCATCATCATCAATCGTATTTATTGAGCGCTTACTGTGTGCAGAGCACTGTACTAAGGGCTTGGGAAGTACAAGTTGGCAACATATAGAGACAGTCCCTACCCAACAGTGGGCTCACAGTCTAAAAGGGGAAGACAGAGAACAAAACCAAACATACTAACAAAATAAAATAAATATGTTTATGTACATAGCCGTCATTTATTTATTAATATTATTAGTAATAATAATAATGCATAATAATAATAATGCACTTACTATGAATCAAGCCTGTTCCAAGAGCTGGGGATGATACAAGACAATCAGGTCAGACATAGTCCCTGCCCACGGAGGGCTCACAATCCAAGTAATAGGGGCAACAGGTATTGAATTCCCATTTTGCAGATGAAGGAACTGAGGCACAGAGAAGTGAAGTGTCTTGCCTAAGCAGACAAGTGGCAGAACCGGGATTAGAACCCAGGTCCTCTTATTCCCGGGCAGGTACTCTATCCACCCAGGCCACACTGCTTCTCAGTGTCTATTAATATCTGTATCCCCCTCTGTTGTGGGCGGAGAACTTGTCTACCAACTCTGTTGTACTCTACCAAGCGCTTAGCACAGTGCATAGCACAAAGTAAGTGTTAAATAAATACAATTGATTGGTTTATTGATTGGTTTGAGAGGAAGGAAGGGTGAGAGCTGGAGGGTAGTGGGAGAAGAGAGTGGAAAACTAGGAGGGAGAGAGAGAGTTGATTGAGTACCTTAAAGCCAGGATGCAGAGAGGAATGGGAAACCACTGGGAAGAGGTTAGAAAAATGACCTGGGTGGCAGAGTGAAGCATGAAAGCAGTGGAGTACGTTGCCTGGATTACGGATGGGAGTCAGAAGGTCATGGGTTCTAATCCTACCTCTGCCACATGTCTGCTGTGTGACCTTGGGCAAGTCACTTCACTTCTCTGGGCCTCAGTTACCTCATCTGTAAAATGGGGATTAAGAGTCTGAACCCCGATGTGGGACAGGGACTGTTCCCAACCCGATTAACTTGTATCGACTCCAGCGCTTAGAACAATGCTTGGCACACAGTAAACGCTTAACAGGTCTCTCCCTAGTCGGATCCCATTCAATGCTAGAAACGCCAGTGTTGCCCGGGGCCCAGCGCCGCAGTGGTTAGGGAGGGGGCGAGGGTACCCCGGCCTCGGCTCCCTGTTTCTCTCCGGCTCCTGCCCCCCGCCCTCCCCGTATGCCCCCGCCGGATCGGCGTGGGCAGTGTGGGCGGTGGGCGGGCGGCGGTGCGGGGGCGCTTCCCGAACGGTGGGCACTGGCATTTGTACCTGAAGCCAAGTCGGGGAGAATTTCCCTCCTCCCTCTCCCCTCCTGCCCCCATCCTTTCCTCCCGTTTCCCCTCTGTTTTCCCCTTTCCTCCTCCTCCCTCTCCCCTGCTGCCCCCATCCTCTCCTCCCGTTTCCCCTCTGTTTTCCCCTTTCCTCCTCCCCCCTCCTTTTCTTCTTCCTTTCCTCTTCTCCCCTCCCTTTTCTTCTTCCTTTCCTCTTCTCCCTTCCCCTCTACTTTTTCCCCTCTCTCTCCCCTCCTCTTCCCCACACCCCTCCTCCTTTGCTCTTTCCTTTCATCTTCTCCCCTCCCCTTTCCCCTCTTCTTCTTCCTTTCCTCTTCCTCCTTCCCTCTTTTTCCCCCTTCCCGTCCCCCTCCCCCTCCTTTTCTTCTTCCTCCCTCCTCTTTTATCTCCTCCCCTCCCTTTCTTTTTTCTCTTCCTTTTCCCCCTCTATCTCCCCTCCTCCCCCCTCCTTTTCTTCTTCCTATCCTCTTCTCTCCCCTCTTCTTTTTCCCTCTTCTTTTTCCCCTCTCTCTTCTCTCCCCTCCTCTTCTTCCTTTCCTCTTCCTCCCCTCTTCCTCCCCTCTCTCCCCTTTCCTCCTCCCCTCCTTTTCTTCTTCCTATCCTCTTCTCTCCCCTCTTCTTTTTCACCTCTCTTCCCTCCCCTCCTCTTCTTCCTTTCCTCTTCCTCCTCCCCTCTTATCCCCTCCCTCCCCTCTCCTCCCCCCTCCTTTTCTTCTTCCTTTCCTCTTCCTCTCCCCTCCTCTCTTCTCCTCTCCTCCCCTCCTTGTCTTCTTCCTTTCCCCTTCTCCCCCCGCCCCCCGGCTCTCCCCTCCCGCCCTGCCCCGTCCTGTCCCGCGCCCCCCGCCCGCCTCGGAGGTTTCGCTGTCGGGGCCCGGGTTGGGGAGGGGGTCTGTCCCTGAGCCGTTTTGCGGCGGTAGAGGAATTTCCGAGGAAAAGCTAAAAGCGGCCCCGGGCCCGGGCGGCTATAAATAGCTCCTGTGGCGGGGCAGGGGCGGGGACAAGGCTGGGGGCGGAGGGGGGCAGGGGCAGGGACAGGAGGGTGGGGGGGGGGGGTCTCGGCTGAGTTTTCCTCCCGACTCTGCTGTGGCGAGGACGGCTCCGGGCGAGGGGCGTCGTCTGGGGACAGCTGAGCCGCCGGTCCGGGCCACTGGGACCCGGGAGTTTGGAAACATGTGAGTGTCCGCTCCCGCCCCGCCCCGCCCCTCCGGCTCCTCCCTTGCCCCTCCTCTGATGGCGGGACCCCCCTCATCCCTCCCCTTTCCCCCTCCCTCCCACCCTGGAGGCCCAGCGCCCCGTTAGCAGGGCCCCGGGGGGCGGGAGGGACCGGCCGCGGACAGTCCCTCAGTAGCCCCGGCCCGCAGGGATTTCTCCCAAACCGAGTAGATTGAGTGGCCGACTCCTGGCTCCAGGGCGGTGGGGTCGTGCTGGACGCCACGCCCCACTTCTTCTCCTCCCTCCCCCCGCCCCCCGCCTCCGGGACCGTTATGCAGCTGGAGGGATTTCGGTTTGACTGAAGGAAGAGACTGATGGGGAGATTCCGCCGGATCTGTCGATGCTGCTGTCCTGGATTTCTAATCTGTTGTTTCGTATTAACCGGATTATTACTATTATTATTACTATTAATCACCACCACACTTTCCCTCCACAATATAATGACCCCTGAGCTTGGGTTGCTTTCGGTGGCCGTCCCTGAGTCCCACCTGTTGGGCAGGGCAGAGCAGACGGCAAGCCTAGGTGCAGTAGAGCGGTGTGTTTCCCTGAGGGGGTTGCCTGAAAGGAACCCTTTCCTCGCCTCGGCTTTATCCGGAAGACTTCTTGGAGGGGGAGCCGTGAGCAGGGACTGTAGTGAGGTCGGGAAAGGGCGGGCAGCCTGACTGACGTTCAGGCCAGGACATTGTCCAGGGGGCCGGTGATCCCGGACCAGACGCGGGGAGTGGCGGCCTCGCTTTCCTGCGCCCCAGAAGAGGGGAATCGGGGGGCAGGGGGGAACAAGAGAGACAAATCTGCCCATCTGCCCGACCAACGAAGTTGTCGCCATTGGCCGCCACCATCCCCAAGCAAGGCCGGCTCCCCGGGGCAGTGGGGCCTTTGAGGGACGGGGCGTGTCGGAGGCCTGGCGTGGGCCGGGGGTCTGGAGCCGTGGGCCGGGGTCTGGGGGCGCCGTGGGAGGGGGGGGAGTCTGGGGGGGTCTGGGGGCGCCGTGGGAGGGGGGTCTGAGGGCGCCGGGAAGGAAGGAGCTGGGGGAAGGGCTGTTGGGGCGCTGTGCGGGGTTGAGCCATCTGGAAAGCCCGGCTCCTGGCTGGAGCCAACATGACGAAAACAGGCTCCAAACTTGCCATATTTGGAGAAAGAAACACTCCTGGGGCAGCAGGGAGGGGGTGCGGGGGGGTGGGGCGAGGGGAGCCAAGTCTGATCGCCCAGCACAGCCCGGGAGGGAGCACGCCTGCCCCCAGACCCTCGGACCCTTCCCTCCTCCCCTCCCCTCCCCTGGCCTCCCCCCTGAGCCCCAGGCCAGACACCAGACCCTCTTCTCTCTGTGTGCAGCAGCTCTGTGCTGTCTAAGATCAAGCCTCTGCTCCCACTTCGATGGGGGGGGAAGGGGAGGAGCTGTACACACACACACACACACACAAACATTCTGATGGGGGGAGGCAGGACACACACACAAACTCTTAGGGCTGCCTGTCTGATGGAGGAGATGGGGCCTGTAAAAACACACACAAACACACACACACACACACACACACACACATTCTGTCTGGTGAGGTAGTCAGGACATACACACAAACTCATAGGTTGCCAGCCTGATGGAGGAGACAGGGTGCATACACACACACATACACACACGCACATTCTGTCTGATGGGGGAAACAAGACACACACACACACAAACACATAGGACTGTCAGTCTAATGGGGGAAACAGGGCACCTATACACACCCACACATTCTGTCTGGTGGAGGAGGCAACACACACACACACACACACACACACACACACACACACACACACACACACCTGCACCCCCATACCCTCCAGAGGATGGAGTGGAACAGAGCAGCCCCATCAGAATCCATATCCAGACTGCTGAACAGACATTCAGAGCTGGGAGCCTGAGGGCAGGATGAGGATCAGGCCTGGGTAGGGGGATTTTTTTTTTAATGGCATTAATTACATGTATATTTATGTGCAACACTGTTCTGAGCACTGGGGTAGATACAAGTTAATTAGGTTGGGCACAGTTCCTATCCCACTTGGGACTCACAGTCAAAGTAGAAGGGAGAACAGAACTGAGGAACAGAGAAGTGAAATGATTTGCCCAAGGTCACAGAGCAAGCAGTTGACAGAGCTAGGAATAGAACCCAGATCCTCTTACTCCCAAGCCCATGCTCTATGCACTAGGCCACACTACTATGTTGGAGAAAGCGTCTGGGGAAATTACGGGCCAGGGAAGCATAATGATTATAACCCATGTTTGGCCTGAATTATCCAAATATTTTTGAAAAATGCATCGCTTCTGTCATCTACAATGAGCCTGCTCTCCCCACCACTGTTGAGAGAGAAGTGAATGGGTAATTTTGGTAGGGCCAAATGCCAGTAGTTGTGGGGCTTACAAAACTAATTTCACCTACCGGGGGTCAGACCACAGGTCACACCACAAGTCAGAGGAAAATGTCCCTTTGCAGCAGGAGGGATTGCAGAAAGACACAAGGAAGAACTGTCTGACTGCCAGGAGAGGATCAGACTGGAAACAGCACAGTTGGGGGAGCTCTCTGTTTCAGATTTGTTGGGATTGAGGAGGCCCTGTCTCTCCTGAATGCAGGGGACTGGACTGACTTCTTGAAGATCTACCAGATTCTGGGGACTTGATTTCTAATGAAAGTCAGGTGGTGGAAGCCACTGTTTAGGCTTGATTTTTTGAAGCTCCTGTGGGCCTACCAACTCTGTGGTACTGTACCTTCCCAAGGGCTTAGTACAGAGCTCTGCACACAATAACTGCTAATAAATATAGTTGATTGATTGCTTGGTAATCTGCGAGGTAATCTGTCCAGTGAGGGCAGGCCAGAAAAGGTCGGGGCTGGGGTTGCGAGTGTTGTTGAGGGTCCCTAGTGTGTGGGAAGGAGAACTCAGCTGCAGAATAGGGGAGCAGGGCTGTGCTTTCTCCCCTGGGGATCTCAGATCTGGCACAAGGAGTTCTTTCCTGCCAGAACTGAGAAGGTCCTAGAGGTTTGGAAACTGGAAGGCCAGAGAAGGCAGTAATGCTTCTACTTTTGGGAGGATTAGGGGACCAGGTCATTTTTCTAAAAAAATTCAGTCAATGTCTCCCCTCCCCTCAAGAATCTACAGTGGTTGCCCATCCACCTCTGCATCTAGCAGAAACTATGGATATGTACATAAATGCTCTGGGGCTGGGAAAGGGGAATAAATAAAAGGAGCAAGTCAGGGCGACGCAGAAGGGAGTGGAAGAAAAGGAAAGAGGGGAGGAGATGTGCCTTCAGTAAGTCTTCAAATGTAGGGAGAGTAATTATCTGTCAGTTTTGAAGAGGGAGAGGGTTCCAGGACAGAGGCAGGACACAGGCAAGAGGTTGGAGGGGAGGTAGAGGTTGAGGTCGAGGTACAGTGAATAAGTTGGTATTAGAGGGGGGAAATGTGCAGGCTGCGTTGTAGTAGGAGAGTAGGGAGGTGAAGGAGGCAGGGACAAGGTGATTGAGTGCTTTAAAGCTGATGATAAGGAGTTTCTGTTTGATGCAGAGGTGGATGGGCAACTACTGGAGGTTCTTGAGTGGGGAGACATGGACTGAACTTTTTTTAGAAAAATGATCCGGTTAGCAGAGTAAAGTACAGGCTGGACTGAGGAGAGACGGGAGGCAGGGAGGTCAGCAAAGAGGCTGTTAAAGTAATCAAGGAGGGATTGGATAAGTGCCAGGGTTTGGATGGAGAGGAAAGGACAGAGTTTAACTACATTGTGAAGGTTGAACCAAAAGGACTTAGTTATAGATTCAATATGTGGGCTGAGTAGGAGAAAGGAGTCAAGGATAATGTCAAGGTTACAGGCTTGTGAGAAAGGAGGGACGGTGGTGCTGTCTACAGTGATGGGAAAGTCAGGGGAAGAACAGGGTTTGGGTGGGAAGATAGGAGCTCTGTTTTTGACATGTTAAGTTTGAGGTGACAGGACATCCAAGTAGAGATGTCTTGAAGAAGGCAGGAGGAAGTGTAAGACTGCAAAGCGGGAGAGAGATTAGGGCTGGAGATGTAGATTTGGGAGCTCCTTATCATAGGCTTTAAAGCATTCTGTCACCTTGCCTCCTATTTTATCTTGATGATTTCCTACTACAACTCAGTCAATCAATCAGTAGTATTCATTGAGTACTTACTATGTGTAAAACACTGACTAAGTGCTTGAATGAGTACAGTGTAGCAGAGATGGCAGACATGTCCCTTGCCCACAACAAGCTTACAGTCCAGCCTGCTCACTTGATTTTTCCATCACCAACTTACTGTGCCACCATCTCATCCATCTCACTACTGACCTTTTACCCACATCCTCCCTCTGGCCTGGAACTCCCACCCCCTTCATATATGACAGACCACCACTCTCCCCACCTTCAAAGTCTTATTAAAATCCCACCTCCTCAAGAGGCCTTCCTTGACTAAGTCCTCAATTCCTCTACTCCCTCTCCCTTCTGCGTGGCCCTTGCCCTTGGATCCGCGCCTTTATTCACCCCAACCTTGGCCCCCACGGCATTTATGTATGTATCCAGATTTATTTTAATATCTAACTCCCCCTCTAATCCAACTCTGTTATATTGTACTCTCCCAAGTGCTTAGTGCAATGCTCTGCACATAGTAAGCCCTCAGCAAATATAATTGATGATGATGAAGATAATAAACTGTAAGCTCCTTGTGGCATTGAACATGTTGGATGGTTTGGGCTGGGTCGCTGGGGAGAGTCAGGGATGGAGAGGGGAGGGTTAGAGAAGTTGGATTGTTTGAGCTGGACAGTGTGGCTTAGCGGACACAGCATGAGTCTGGAAGTCAGAAAGTCATGGGCTCCAGCACTTAGAACAGTGTTTGGCACATAGTAAGTGCTCAACAAATACAATAATAATAATAATCCTGGCTCTGCCACATGTCTGCAATGAGACCTTGGACAAGTCATTTCACTTCTCTGGGCCCGTTACCTCATCTGTAAAATGGGGATTAAGAGTGTGAGTGTGTGGGACGGGGACCATGTCCAATCAGAATATCTTGTATCTACCTCAGTGCTTAGAAGAGTGCTTGGCAACATAGTAAGGCACTTAACAAGTACCATAATCATAACAATTATTATTCATTCATTCATATTTATTGAGTACTTATTAAGAGCTCTGTACTAAGAAGAGCTCTGTGCTAAGCAGAGCACTGTACTAAGCACTTGGAAAGTACCATTCAGCGTTATTACTGGAGTAGGGGCATTCATTCATTCATTCAGTCATATTTATTGAGTGCTTACTGTGTGCAGAGCACTGTACCAAGCGCTTGGGAAGTACAAGTCGGCAACATTTAGAGATGGTTCCTACCCAACAACGGGCTCACAGTTGGAGAAGCAGCGTGGCTCAGTGGAAAGAGCCCGGGCTTTGGAGTCAGAGGTCATGGGTTCGAGTCTCAGCTCCGCCACATCATCATCATCATCATCATCATCAATCGTATTTATTGAGCGCTCACTATGTGCAGAGCACTGTACTAAGGGCTTGGGAAGTACAAATTGGCAACATATAGAGACAGTCCCTACCCAACACATGTCTGCTGTGTGACCTTGGGCAAGTCACTTCACTTCTCTGAGCCTCAGTTACCTCATCTGTAAAATGGGGCTTATGACTGTAAGCCCCATGCGGGACAACCTGATCTCCTTGTATCCCCCCTCCCCCAGCGCTTAGAACAGTGCTTTGCAGATAGTAAGCGCTTAACAAATGCCGTTATTATTATTATTATTATTATTATTATTATTATTAGAAGGGAGATGGAGAGAGGGGAGTGCTCCACCCCACTGGGCCTCTGGTGATGATCCACCCCTTCCCTGCGGGCAAGTTGTGATGCCCCCAGCCAGGAGTCCCGGGCAGCGGGAAGGGAGGGAGGTATCGACCCCCGGCCCACGTCATCCCCCGGGCCTGGAATGCCCTCCCTCTGCCCATCCGCCAAGCTAGCTCTCTTCCTCCCTTCAAGTCCCTGCTGAGAGCTCACCTCCTCCAGGAGGCCTTCCCAGACTGAGCCCCTTCCTTCCTCTCCCCCTCGTCCCCCTCTCCATCCCCCCCATCTTACCTCCTTCCCTTCCCCACAGCACCTGTATATATGTATATATGGTTGTACATATTTTTTACTCTATTTATTTATTTAATTTGGACCTATCTATTCTATTTCTTTTATTTTGTTAGTATGTTTGGTTCTGTTCTCCGTCTCCCCCTTTTAGACTGTGAGGCCACCGTTGGGTAGGGCCTGTCTCTATCTGTTGCCAATTTGTACTTCCCAAGCGCTTAGTACAGTGCTCTTCACATAGTAAGCGCTCAATAAATACGATTGATGATGATGATGAGGGGGGCGAGGGCAGGTGGAGCCCCCGAGGCTGACTGCGGGCGGGCCGGGGGCTGTGGCACCTTTCGGGACCCGCCTTGGGGGCGGCGGGCGAGGTCAGGCCGGGTCAGGCCGAGCCTTTGTGCGCTGCCCGCCGGGCTCGGGCTCCCGCGCGGGCCGTTCCCCCCACGTGTCCGTCCGCGTCCCTCCCCCCGGTCCAGCCGCGCCGCCCCCTTCTCCCAGATCAAATTCCTGGGAGGACGTCTCCTTGACAACGGCCGCGTTTCCCGGGCAACGGCCCCGCCAATCCCGCGGCCGGGGCAGGAGCCGCGGCCGGAGGCGCCGCTGGAGGCGGGCCGGGGGGCGGAGCCGGGGGGGCCGCGGAAGCCGCGCTACGGTTTTTCCTTAAAACGAAAAGAACAAAATGCAGCGAACTTTGGTCCAGAGACGAGATGAGGCCTGTCCCCGGCCCTCCGCCCTCCCTCACCCCCTCCTCCCCCTGCCCGCGGGGGTCTCCGGCGTCGGGGGCAGCTGGGGCTGGGCCGGGCCGCCCTCTGAGGATCCGCCGGCCCGGTCCCGCTCCACCCCGCGTGGGAAACCCGCATCCCGACCCTGCCGCTCCGTCCACACCCTCCTCCCAACCCCGCGGTGGCAGCCTCGGTTTCCACGAACGGCCGCGGGGTGGGCCTAAGGACACCTAAGGACTCTGTTCTCTGTCTCCCCCTTTTAGACTGTGAGCCCACTGTTGGGTAGGGACTGTCTCTATGTGATGCCAATTTGTACTTCCCAAGCGCTTAGTACAGTGCTCTGCACATAGTAAGCGCTCAATAAATACGATTGATTGATTGATTGACTGACAGGCACTCTCATGGAGGGGAGCTGCCCTTCGCCTTGCCCAGCTTGTCTGGACTTTGAGGACAGTCTGAAGGCCCGAGGAGTTAACCCTGGGATTCCTGGGGCTCAGCTGCAAAATGGGGATAGACACTTGGGACTGTGTCCAACCCAATTTGCTTGTATCCACTCCAGAGCTTAGTACAGTGCCTGGCACACAGTAAGCGGTTAACTAATACCAGAATTATTGTTATTACTCACTCCCTCCCTGCTCGGAGGCAGGGTTTAGGGGGCCTGTTTGAAGCCGAACCATGCCAGGCCCTATCGCAGGCCCTTGGTTTCTCGACCCCCTCGGCTTGACCGTCCCTCCTCTCTTAGTGGGGCTCTTTTAGTGGAACTGAGGGGCTGAGGAGAGCCTGGCCTTCGGGGAGCATCATGGCAGAACAAGGGTCGGCGCCTCTGCCCCGACCCGGGCCCCTCCCAGACGGCTCCCCGTCTCCCATCCGTTCCCACGACCCCAGGGGCCGAGGCGGAAGCCGAGGGAGGAGGGGGCCAGACAGGTCGAGCCCGGAACGGGATGGGGACCAGATGGCAAACTCCAACCCCTCAAGGTGATGCCCCCCGAGGGGAAAACCGGGGGTGGGTGGGGGATTCATTCTAGCAGATCAATCAATCAGTCCTATTTATTGAACAATTACTGTGTGCAGAGCACCGTGCTAGGCTCTTGATGGTATTTGTCAAGTGCTTCCTATATGCCAAGCACTGTTCTAAGAGCTGGGGTAGATACAAGGTAATCAGGTTGTCCCACATGGGGCTCACAGGCTTAGTCCCCATTTTACAGAAAGGTAACTGAGGCACGGAGAAGTGAACTGACTTGCCCCAGGTCACACAGCAGACAAGTGGTGGAGCCGGGATTAGAACCCACGTCCTCTGACTGGACACGTTCCCTGCCCATAAGGAGCTTACGGATCCGTGGAGTTTCCTCTTCTAATAATAATAATAACAATGGTATTTGTTAAGCGCTTACTATGTGCCTAGCACTGTTCTAAGCACTTCATTCATTCATGCAATCATTCAATCGTATGTATTGAGGGATTTCTGTGTGCAGAGCACTGTACTAAGCGCTTGGAGAGTACAGTAGGGCAATAAAGAGCAACAACCCCTGCCCACAAAGGGCTCACAGTCTAGAGCCAGCCCTTGGGGGGGCCAACCCCACTGTACCCGCTTCTGGCTCCTCCCTGGACCCCTACCCTTCGACCCTATCCCTAGGAAGGCCACCCTTCTCTTCCCCAAGGCCAGTCCAGGCTCCATCTTCTCTCAGGCGTGAGGACAGGGAAAAGGCCAGTTGAAACTCAAATGGATCCCTCCTATTTTGAGGCAGCCCCTGTGCCCGAACAATCAATCAACCAATCAGTAGTATTTACTGAGCATTTAATCTGTGCAAAGCACTGTAGGAAGGCTTGGGAGAATGCAGTAGAGATAACGGGGGAGACCCAAAAATGAATTTACTCGAAAGGGAAGTCAGTAGACTGTGAAGATATGCACAGAAGTGCTAAGGTGCCGGGTGATGGTGGGGGTAACTCGAGGTCCGTGGCCGAGTTGTATAATTGCAATAATAATAATAACAATAGCACTATTTGTTAAGCACCAAGCACTGTACTAAGTACTGGGGTAGCTACTGTATGTGCAGATCGGACAGCCTCTGTCCTATAAGAGGTTTAAAGTCTGAAAGAGGGAGAACAGAAATTCAGTCCCCATTTTAAAGAAGAGGAAATTGAGGTACAGAGAATTTCAGTGACTTTCGTGACTTAACCAACCAAGGTCATATAGCAAGCGAGTGACACTTTTGGAGGAATCACTGTGCTGGGCTGGAATATTGTTATATTGTACTCTCCCAAGCGCTTAGGACAGTGCTCTGCCCACAGTAAGCGCTCAATAAATACGATTGACTGACTGGAATCAGTGGGCAGGGACTGTCTTTATATGTTGCCGACTTGTACTTTCCAAGCGCTTAGTACTGTGCTCTGCACACAGTCAAGTGCTCAATAAATACGATTGAATGACTGAATGAATGACTGAATTAATGGGTGAATGGGCAGCTGCTAGGAGACCCGTTGTCGGGATGATGATGATGATGATGATGATTGTATTTGTTAAGTGCTTACTATGTGCAAAGCACTGTTCTAAGCGCTGGGGGGGATACAAGGTGATCAGGTTGTCCCACGGGGGGCTCACAGTCTTAATCCCCATTTTACAGATGAGGGAACTGAGGCTAAGTGACTTGCCCAAGGTCACACAGCAGACATGTGGCGGAGTCGGGATTCGAACCCATGACCTCATGGGGCACGATCCGGAGACCTGGAGTTTTATACTTGCCGTGTCGGGATTCTCCCACTCCCACCCCCTCCTCTCTCCCCCCACCCGGGATCCGCCTAGTAGTTTCCCAGTTGGGCAAGGTTGGATGGGCAGGTGGCCGGACTGGCTGTGCCCTTGGGGATACACGGCGAGGCCGAAGCAAAATCTGGTGCCCCGGGCTCTCCGCTCCCTGCCTGCATCCTGCTGGGTCGACGGAGGGTGGGGCGGGAGGAGGAAGAGGAAGATAGGGAGTCGCAAATATCCCGGGATGGAAACTCAGTGCCCGGGAAAATGCCAATCAAGCGCCTCCAGCCGGCTCCGAAGTTGGGGCCTCCACCTCCCGCTGCCGGCAGTGGAGAGCGCCTTGCCCAAGGAGGGTCCGCCCAAAGGACGAGAACCCCTCACTCTGCGTCGCCCCCGGAGGATCCCCTTCCCCTCTCTGTCCCTGGAGGCCGTCTAACCCAGAGCCCTCCCGCTGCATCTTAGTCTCGAGTCTGTCTGCTCCGGCACATCCGGAACCGTCCCTTTCCCTACCCCCACAGTGGGGAATATGGGGACCTAGTCAATCAATCAATCGTATTTATTGAGCGCTTACTGTGTGCAGAGCACTGTACTAAGCGCTTGGGAAGTACAAGTTGGCAACATATAGAGACGGTCCCTACCCAACAGTGGGCTCACAGCCTAGTGGGGAGAGTGCGAGTTATCTCATCCGTTAATCAATCAATCAATCGTATTTATTGAGCGCTTACTGTGTGCAGAGCACTGGACTAAGCGCTTGGGAAGTACAAGTTGGCAACATATAGAGACGGTCCCTACCCAACAGTGGGCTCACAGCCTAGTGGGGAGAGTGCGAGTTATCTCATCCGTTAATCAATCAATCAATCGTATTTATTGAGCGCTTACTGTGTGCAGAGCACTGGACTAAGAGCTTGGGAAGTACAAGTCGGCAACATAGAGAGACGGTCCCTACCCAACAGTGGGCTTACAGTCTAGAAGGGGGAGACAGACTGTGAGCCCCACGTGGGACAATCGTCATCGCCTTGTATCCTCCGCAGCGCTTAGAACACTGCTTTGCACTCCACTCAATCGTATTTATTGAGCGCTTACTGTGGGGAGTCCCCGTTCCCAATCCTGGGGAGTCTCCACGTCTGGAAAAGCGGAAAGGACAAGACTCTGCTTTCGGGGCGCATTCGTGGTTGGTGGTGGGGACGGGACAGGAGGCAGAGGGGGAAACCGAGGCTCCCCAGTAAGGCAGAGGGGGGAGTGAGGCTGGTGCCGCCTCTCCCCTCATTCCCAGGCGCTTCTGTCTGCCGGGCTGAGGGCGGGAAGGAAATTTACCGGGTGGCGGGGGACCCTGGCTCGGGAGCACGCGGCGCCCGGTTACCACAGAAACGGGCTCGAGGTAATTACATTGAGTAATTGAGTAATGAAGTCGAGGTCTGGCCTCTCGCTCACTCGCTTGAAGGAGGCTCTGCTGCTTGCCCCCCATCCTCTCCCCCCTTCAATAATAATAATAATACTAATCTCTCCCACTCCCCATCTATGCCCCCCTTCCCTCCCTCCTCACCCCACTCCAGAGTCACCACCTCACGGGGATCCAACCCGAGGGTTCGTAGCTAGGACCAAGGGTGATAGGGCGGGGATGAGTTCCTCACTGGGGGAGGGCTGGCTCCTGCCCGAGGACGTCTAGAGAAAGGGGAACAGTGGTTGGGACAGATGGATTTTTTTCAGGGGGCACAGAGCAGATAATAATAATAATAATAATGTCATTTGTTAGGCGCTTGCTGTGTGAAAGACACTGATAGCTCTGATGGATGGCTCTGATCTCCACCAGCCCTACTACCTGCAGATCGAGTAATAATAATAATAATGATAATGGCATTTATTAAGCGCTTACTATGTACAAAGCACTGTTCCAAGCGCTGGCTAGGTTACAAGGTGACCAGGTTGTCCCACGGGGGGCTCACAATCTTAATCCCCATTTTACAGATGAGGTAACTGAAGCACAGAGAAGTTAAGTGACTTGAATTCCTGATAGTGGTGGTAGTAGTACTAGTAGTATTTACTGAACACTCACTTGGTGCAGTGCACTGGACTAAGCACTTGGAACGTATAGAATAAAGAAGTGACACATTCCCTCCCACAAGGAGTTTTCACTCTAATGGGGAGAGTGGCAAATACTGACCAATCAACAAATAATAGAATGTACAATTGAATACTCCAGCGCTTTGAACAGTGCTCAGCACATAGTAAGCGCTTAACAAATACCATCATTTATTTATTTTTGTTTTTTTACAAGAGTGCTGAGTATGGGTATAAATGAGTTCATAACAGCGAAAGTTGGTTGATGGGTTTTTATGGCATAAGGCGCTGGGAAATTAATCAGGGAAGGCTTGTCTGTGGAGGTGGGATTGTAGAAAGGATTTCATATGGGGAGAACTGTGGTCTGTCAGATTTGGAGAAGCGGGGGGAGCTGTATGTGCCCGGGCAAACAATTCTGTGAGGGCCCGAGGTGGGGGTAGATCTGCCCCTTTCTGTTCCTGGGTGCTTTGTGGTGATGCCTGTGCGGCATCCCAAATCTAGGTGTGGGAGACTGATGGGTCTGGATGGGTCTGGGCGCTTCCCTGTGGGGAGCTCAGAACCTGTCTAACATTCATTCGGTCGTAATATTGAGCGCTTTCTGTGTGCAGAGCACTGTACTAAGCGTTTGGAAAATACAAAACAGCAGTGAAGAGGGACAATCCCTGCCCACAAGGGGTTCAAAGTCTAGTGGGCTGTTCACAGTCTGTCACATAGGCTGTTCACAGTCTAACACGTGAACAGGCGTGTTTCTGGGCGGTTCCTCTGTGTGTCCCTTTAAATGTATATGTATACGTGTGTGTGTGTGTGTATTATATATATGTTTCCTGTGGTATATATGTGGGCCCGCTCGGGTGCGGGAGCTGTATCGGGGTTGATTCACAGTCCCTGCTCCTGCAGAGCTCTCTCCTCGAATTACGATTGCTCTCGCCTGCCCCGGCCCCTACCTCCCCCCTCCTCACCTCCAGCCCCTTCTCCATCCCCCACCTCCCCCTCCTCCTCCCCCTCCTCTTCCTCCTCCTCCTCCCCCTCCTCCGCGCAGCGCTGCGGGCCTGATAACCTGCGGGCAGTGAGGCGGGCCCAGGGGCCCCGGCGCTGCGGGAGCGAGGCTGGTCCGGGGACCAGCCAGCGCAGCTCCATCCTCTCCCATTCCTCTAATTCCCGCTTCCTCCCGGGACTCCCCAGCACCCCCACCCCGCGGTACCCCAACTCTCCGGATCCCCGGGGGCCCGGACCCTCCTGACCCCTGGTCCCCAGAGACTCCGGTCCTCCCCCCCGTTCCCCCCCTTCCCCGTCCCCATGCTGCAGATGGTGCGGACGCTGGCTCAGTTTACCATCGCCCTGGAGGACATGCGGGAGCTCGGGGAGGGCGCTGACCCCGCCGAGACCCCCGCCGAGACCCCCGTCCAGGACGGGCCCGAGCGCAGAGGCCGCAGCCCCGGCCTGAGCGAGGTGATGGGGGGGAGGCTCTCCGGGAGCGGTGGAAGGAGGGGGCAGGGGGCTGCCGCAGGACCCACTGCTGCCCTGGGGGCGTCCCTGCCCCTTCCCCCCCACCCCTGATCTCCATCCCCTGGAGAGGGGTTTCAGGGTACCATTTTGATGTGGGGGACGGGCAGGGAGAGAGGGGCCGGTGTCACGGGTGGGGGGACACCTCTACCACCAGGCCCCGGTGGAGCCCTGACCCACGGGACTTGCCCACGCCTGGGGGGGCCTCACCAGCCTCCCCCGGCCAGGAACGGATGGGGCAGGGGGAGCCCAGACCCATTGCTGCAGTTCTTGGCTCCGTCCAAGAGGAAACGGCGGGTGGTCGTGACTCAATGTGTGTGTGTGTGTGTGTGTGTGTGTGTGTGGTATGTATGTGAGGGAGTCTGGACCTACAAGTGTCTGCACTTCTGAGTGTCCTTGAGTGGGTGTGCGTGGCCGTGCCTGTGTCTGAACCCATCCGTCCACGGGGAAGCGGCGTGTGTCCGTGTTTCTGTGTGCCCCGCGGTTCCGGGCCTACAGGTGTCTGCACCTGTGTGGGTGCGTGGTGGTTACCGTGCGTGAATCCGAACCAGTGTCCGTATGTGCGTTTCTGCACATGTGTGCTTGGACTCCCGTAAGACCGGCCGTGTTGTCCCGGGGTCATCTGGCCCTGGCCGGGGTGTTTGTTGGGGGAAGGGGCTTGGGCGATGCCTGCTGGGCTGGGGGACTTTCCCCTGCCTCTCTGCCCACTTGCTGTTGAGCTGCAGACGGCCTGGGGGCAGCGAGGGTTGTTTCAGGTGTCAGACCAGGTGAGGCTTAGCACCAAGAAGAAGATGACACTTCCGAGGACATGACCAGAGGATACTCATTTCATGACACCTCCAAGGACATGACCAGAGGATACTCATTTCAGAGCTGCAAGGATCCCCGAGGGGGAGCCCCCCTGGGCGCCTGGCTTTCTGCCCCACTTTCTTAGAATTCCCCCATACACTCCTGCCTGGACGAGACCCGTGGTTGAGGGAGGAGAGCTTTCCCGAGGTCTCCTCCAGGCAGAGAGCTTCTCAGCCTGGGCTGGAGCAGCAGACCTCATTGCAGGAGCCAAACTTAATCCAACCATGATGGGAAGGAAATTCACCATTGTCTCCACCAGCAGCATCACCTTCCCCATCATCCCCACAGTTACCATCATCTCCTCTGTCACCACTATCACGTCCTCCATCGTCAACATCTCCACCATCATCACCACAACCTCCACTGCCACCATCACCACTGTCAACTCCTCCATCGTCCCTACTGTCACCACCATCTCTACCGTCATCACCATTATGTCCCACCGCCACCACTGCCGCCATCGGGGCAGAAATTCTACGTGTACAATGATGGGGCATGGTGTACTTCAGGCATGGCGTGTGTTTCGGTGGGGACAGGGGTCGGTGGGGGATGAAGGTGACCAGGACCTCATTTTATAGTCAGCTCTGACTTTAGACACCTATAGACCACTGGGGCTGTGCCCGCCAGATCACTGGGGCTGAGTCTGCCACATTACTAGGGCTGGGCCCACCAAACCACTGGGACTGGGCGAGGGTCACAGGCGCCCTTCCCCATGTCTGGATTTCAGACTAGGAGCCTGTTGGAGCCAGGTCGCTCAGCAAAGAGAGCTGCAGCAGTGCTCGAGCCTGCCCACCCCCCTTCGTGGTTTGGCATCAATGCGAGTCCTGCACAGCGGGGCCTCCTTCGCCCACTCCCACCTCATGTCGTGTATTTAGGGGATGGAATTCCCAGTGCAGGGTTGGGGAGATGCACACTCACACTCTGGTTTTCAGCCGGTTCCTTCTCGACCTAGGACTAGCAGTGAGGTCAGCAAAAGCCTGTCCAGGATTCTCGGGGTTCTCCTGGGGGAGGTGGGAGCAGAGTTGGGAGCGGGGGCCTGGCCTCCTCCAGCCAGGGTCCCAGATTCCATATTTGGTTCCTGCTGGAGCCTCGGTAACTGGGATGAAGGCGGAGGGGCCTGCAGGCACATGGCTTAAAGATCCTCGAGGAGAGGGGCCCTGGACAGCCCCCGTCCTCACCCTTCTTCCCTCCTCTATCCCTTTCTCCTTTCCGCCCTCCCTCCCTCCTACCATCTCCTCCTTCAGGACATGAGGAAGCATGTCATCATGACGTTGCTGGACACGGAGCAATCGTACGTGGAGTCTCTCCGCACGCTCATGCAGGTGAGGCCCGGACGGTGAGGCCCACCTCCTGCACCCCCTCTCCCTGTCCCACGCCCCTTGTCTCAGAGGTTACTCATCATAATAATATGTGTTGAGCACCTACTGTGTGCCAAGCACTGGGATAGATATGAGATAATCAAGTTGGACACAGTCCACAGTCTAAGTCAGAGAGACATTGAAAAGACATTGAATCCCCATTTTGCAGAGAAGTTAAGTGACTTATCCAAGGTCATCCTACAGGCCAGTGGCAGAGCAGGGATTAGAACCTTAGGAGCCCTGCTTTTTCCACTAGACCGTGTTGCTTCCATCTGAGACAAGTGGACTGGAAAAGAGTGGGTCAAACTCAAGGGAGGCAGAGCCCCACCCCCTTCCTTGTCCAGTTACTCCCTTGAGGGGTAAGGTAAAGGAACAGGGAAACATCTCAACATGAGAAGCAGTGTGCCTTAGTGGAAAGAGCCCGGGCATGGGAGTCAGAGGACCTGGGTTCTAATCCCGACTCTGCCACTCTTCAGCTCTGTGACCATGGGCACGTCACTTAACTTCTCTGTGCCACAGTTCCTTCATCTGAAAAATGGGGATGCAATCCTTGTTCTCCCTCTTATTTAGACTGTGAGCCCCCATGAGACCTGATTATATTGTGTCTACCCCAGTGCTTAGTATGGTGCTTGGCACATAGTAAGCACTTAACAAATACCATTATTATTATTATCAGACTGACCCTGTCTTTCCACCAGTGGAAGGGCTTGATGATAGTGACAGTGAAAGTGGTTAGTGACAGTGACAGTGATGGCAGTAGTGAAGGTGGTGGTGAAGGGGATGGTGACAGTGGTGGTAATGATGAGGTGGTGACAGTGACAGTGATGGTAGTAGTGAGGGTGACAGCCAAGGTGAGGGTGAAGGTGATGGTAACACTGAGGGTGAGGGTGAGGGGTCAGTGGCAGTGACAGTGGTACCTCACTCTTCCTTGGGAAGGTATACATGAAACCCCTGAAGCAGCCGGAGAACTCGATCTTGGTTGACCCTTCCCTGGTGGACGAGATCTTCGACCAGATCCCGGAGCTGCTGGAGCACCATGAGCAGTTCCTGGAGCAGGTGCACCAGTGCGTGCAGAATTGGCATGAGAAGCAGAAAGTAGGGGACCTGCTTGTGCAGTCGGTGAGCCCCCAGCCTGGTGCCCTGCCCCCCGGCACTTGCATGGGTGGGCAAGTCTGTGCGTGTGTGGGGACAGGCGTGGGCATGCTTATGGGAGTGTGGGCATGCATGAGTGTGCACGTTGAGTGTCTTGTCTTGTGCCCTCTCTCAGATTTTCAGTCCCCAACCCCAGGCCCTGAAGTCACTCCAGTGACCCATAGTCCTCGGACGAAGTCTGTCTGGGAATCTGAATGGAGTCTCCAGCTTTTGGGTCCTGATGTCTCTGAGATACCAGGATGCTGCCACAATTGGAGACGGAATAGGGCGGGACCTGGGTCTGCCTCTCCCTCCCTTCTTCCCTCCCCTTTCTTTCCATCTTCCTCACCTCCCACCCTCCGCTCTTCCTAATCCCGAACCTTCCTTGCCTCTCCCCTCTCTCTGTCTCCGCCCTCTTGGGTCTTGCCCTCTCCGATTCCCAGTTCTCCAAGGACATCCTGGTGAACATCTATTCAGCCTACATAGACAACTTCCTCAATGCCAAGGACGCCGTAAGGATTGCCAAGGAGGCTCGGCCTGCTTTCCTCAAGTTCCTGGAGGTTCGGAGTCTGGATGGGGAGGGTCTGGGGTAATCTCTTCACCTCCCAAGTTAGAGAGAAGGAAGGTAAGGGGGTCGGACTGTTCTTGTGGCTCAAAGCCAGCATAGTGGCAGCAGGCCGCCTTCTAAACCCCAGGGCAAGGCTCGATTTTCTCAGATGGTTAAAGGCCCTGAGCTGTGCTGGCCTGGGCTGAGCAGTGTATGCCAACCTGGGCCAAGTTGTGTGTGTCAGCCTGGGGCAGCTGTACGGGACAGGCTGGGCCGAGCTGGGCCAGGGCTCCAGCTCCTCCGCCCACAGCCATGCCCCTGACCTCCCGTCTCTGGACTGTGCAGCAGAGCATGCGGGAAAACAAGGAGAAGCAGGCGCTGTCTGACCTGATGATCAAACCCGTTCAGAGGATCCCACGCTATGAGCTGCTGGTGAAGGTGAGGACGCGGGCAGGGGCCGGGGAGTGGGCAGGGGGCAGATGGGGAAACTGACATAAGGCTACGTGTGCGCACGTGCACACATAGATGCACGCGCCCCAGAGCACAGGCGGAGGACAGGTGGCATAGTGACTATACAGTCCTGGCCAAGGTGTCTTCTGTATCCCCTGGCCACATCTGCTCCCTGATCAGTTGGAGCGGACCCGGTACTGGGGGCGGGGGACCTTTCCAGAGGGTCGACACCCCTCGCCCTCTTTCCCCTCCTCCTACTAGTGACCCGGGTCACAAACAGCCCACACCACTGCTGGGCTGTTCCCTAGACTCCTCCTGCCCCTCACTGCCCCCACGGCCCCCTGGGGTCCCTGCCCCCCTCAGTCTCTCGCGCCCAGTCAGGTGGTCCCAGAGTGAGCCATACATCCCCATACGTCCCCCCCATTCAGGACCTGCTGAAACATACTCCTGAGGACCACCCAGACCACCCATTCCTCATCGACGCCCAGAGGAACATCAAGCAGGTGGCCGAACGGATCAACCAGGGCATGAAGAATGCCGAGGAGGTGGAGCGAAATGCCCGCATTGTGCAGGAGATTGAGGCGCACATCGAGGGCATGGAGGACGTACGTGCGTGCCCTGTGGCCGGGACTGGGCCGGGGGTGAGCTGGGGGAGCCTGGGAGGGCCGGAGACTGCCACGAGGGGATTTGGACGGGAGCTCAGGGGGAAGCAGGCAAAAACCCAGGAAAGGGGTAGGAGTCTGAGCGGGTCAGGCTCAGAGCCAAATGCTGTGTGCTGCCTGATGAGGTGCTGCCTGTCTCGGGGCCCTGTTCTCCTACCTGGGAAAGCCTACTCCTCTCATGTGGGGCCCTGTCTCTCCCCCCACCTCCCACCCTAACCCTGCCATTACCTTGGTGAGGCTGAGGTCAGGGTCATTCTCCTCCTGGACAATGAGGAGACCGAGTCAAGGAGCGGGTACCTCCCTGCCTCGGCACCACTCCCTCCAGCCTATGCCAGGGCTGACTGGAGGCAGGAGGGAGGCGCAGAGATTTTCATGGAACTGCTTGAGTCTCGTGTCTGGGTGAAAGCCCTGTGATTCAATGTGTCTGCGTCCATCGGTCCTTCAGTCCGTCTTTAGCCCTCTGACCCCTCTGGCTGTGTCCCTCAGCTCCAAGCTCCACTGCGCAGATTCCTGCGGCAAGAGATGGTGGTGGAGGCGGTGAGTGGCGGGAGTCTGGGGTAGCGGGCGGGTAGACTCATTCCCTACCTCTCACAGGGGTTTCAAGACCCTTGACCCAAAGTCCACTACAGACCGGCCCTCCCCATTCCGTCGGGACTCCTGGGGAGCCGGGCGGCAGGACACCCGAGTCCCTGCCCGTGGGCTCAGCTGTTCCCCAGCTCCCCTCCCCAGAACCGGCAGAGGCAGGCTGACCGCCGCCCCCCCCACCCCCCTGCAGAAGGCGGTTGGCGGCAAGAAGGACCGTTCCCTGTTCCTCTTCAGCGACCTGCTGGTCTGCACCACCCTGAAGCGCAAGTCTGGCTCCCTGCGCCGTAGCTCCGTGAGCCTGTGCGTGGTGGGCCTGGCCCTGCTGTGCCCCTTCTGCCCCCTCCCCCCTCACCTCACCCTTGCTCCCCCTCCCTACACCTCGTCAATCAGTCGTATTTACCGTGTGCAGAGCACTGGAATAAGTACTTGGGACAGAGCAATAGAGTTAGTAGACAAGATCTTTGCCCTCGGGGAGCTGACAGTCTAGCCTGGAGACCGACCCTAAAATAACCCACCTTCTCCCCAGCAGGCCCCAGCTCCGAGTAGCGCGCTACAGCGGGTGGGGCGCGCTACAGCGGGTGGGGCGCGCTACAGCGGGTGGGTCCCGCCCCCTAGTGGCCAGGCTCGGGCGTGCGCCCTGCCCACACACCTCTTCCCCTCTTTTTCCAACCCTGCCCTGCGCAGGTACACGGCGGCCAGCGTCATCGACACCACCAGCAAATACAAGCTCCTCTGGAAGCTGCCACTGGAGGATCTGGACATTGTGAAGGGTCAGTGGCTGCCCTCCGTTCGCCATGGGGAGCCCCATCCCGGCCTCCTGGGGCCTGGAGAAGAGAAGACTGGGGGCGGAGAATCCGTGTTCAGACCGTGTTGCGGTGGGGAGGGGGTGATCGGCTGACCCTTGACCCTGGGAACAGGATAAGAGAGAATGCACCTAAGCTGTAGCCTGAAGAATTTAGGGTAGACTGGAGGAGGCATCATCCCCGACTCCCAGCCCAGCTCCCAAAATGCTTTCCCCTCCTTTCCCCAGCCCCGCTAACCTGCCTGGGTCCTGGGACACCCTGGGGTGCCCTGGCCTCAGGTGGCTTTAGGGAGAGGGCCAGGTTGGGGTGCCTACTGTTGATCAGGTTGCCACGGGAGGCAGGGCCAGAGGGCTTGGGGCTCCTGACTCCTGATGATGTTCAAGGGGTAGGGGGGCGGGGCGGGACAGGGGCCCGGCCTGGGTGACCTCTCGGAGCCAGGCGTGCTCAGAAGAAGGACCTGGGACCTGGGACCGAGTGCCCCCTCACCCCTGCCCCCCGACCCTCTCCTGGTGCCTGCCACTCCCCAGGGGCTTCCCAAGCCACCAACCGGGAGAGCATCCAGAAGGCCGTCAGCCGCCTGGACGAGGACCTGGCGACCCTGGGTCATGTCAGCAAACTGTCCGAGAGCCTCAGCTTCCCCCACCAGGTGAGCCAGTGCCCTGCCTCTCCCCTCCCTTCCGCTCAACTCCCTTCCCTCTCCCTTTCCTTCCCTTCCCCTTTAACTTCCCACCCCCTCCTTTTTCCCTCCCCTTCCTTCCCTTCCTTCCCTCCCTGCCCCTTCTGGTTCCCCTCATGCACAGACCCTTCCCCAGACCAGGGACCTCTCCTGCATGGATCTTCTCCAGCCCTGTGCCCCATTCCAGCCAACCCTCTCCCTGGCCGGTCTGGGGCCGGGGCTGGGGTCGGGGCTAAGGTCGGAGCTGGGTGGATGCCATGCCCAGTGACTCAGCAGCGAGAGGGATTCTGGTGAGACAATCAATCAATCAATCAATCAATCGTATTTATTGAGTGCTTACTATGTGCAGAGCACTGTACTAAGCGCTTGGGAAGTACAAATTGGCAACATATAGAGACAGTCCCTACCCAACAGTGGGCTCACAGTCTAAAATGGGGAGACAGAACAAAACCAAACATACTAACAAAATAAAATAAATAGAATAGATATGTACAAATAAAATAAATAGAGTAATAAATATGTACAACCATATATACATATATACAGGACAGAGGAAGCCCTTCTAGAATGCCAAGAGTCCTCTTCCCTGGGAACTTGGAACATGGGGTAGCAGGGGACAGATGCCCTGCCTGGTCTTGTCCTGAGGCAGGGGGAGGGACTTGATGACCCTCTCAGGCCCCAACCCCAGAGGAAGAGGAGGAGGGGGCAGTCCCAGGACAGGGCTCTCTGGGGACCAGCCTTGCCCCCTCGTCCTCAGCCCCGAGCAAGGAGCCCTTGCTTGGCCAGGTTGACCCCAGCTGACCACTTCCCCCAACCCTCCTGCCCACCCCACCCTCCAGGGCCTGGATGATGCTATAAAGGAGCTGACGGGTGCTGTGCACCGCGAACTGGCCGAGAAGCAGGCCCTGGCTTTGGTCCTGTCTTCCCCTCCCAGCAAGGTGGAGCTCGCGGCCAGCAAGCCGGACGGCAGCGAGACCTTCACCTTTGAGTTTCCCAGCACCGACGCCTGCCACGGCTTCGAGGTGGCCTTCGAGGACACCAAAAGGAAGCTGGGTGAGGGGCTGTGGCCGGGCCAGGAGGACCAACTGAGGGGCAAGCTGGGACACTGTCCTGAGTACCGCCCGGCACCGGGGGCAGGGGGCTCCTGGTTGCCAGATAAGCTCATTGTGGCTCAGTGGAAATAGCATAGCCTTGGGAGTCAGAGGAGTGAGCTCTAATCCTGACTCTGCCACTTGTCTGCTGTGTGACCTTGGACAAGTCACTTCACTTCTTTGTGCTTCAGTTACCTCATCTGTAAAATGGGGATTAAGACTGTAAGCCCCATGTGGGACAACCTAATTACCTTGTATCTACCCCAGCGCTTAGAACAGTGTTTGGCACATAGTAAGCGCTTAACAAATACCATAATTTGTATTATTATTATTATTGGTGAGGGGAAACCTGGGGAGGCTAAGAGAAGAGAGGGAGGGGTTCAGTATCTCGTGCCCAGGATCTGCTTGCCCACTGCCCCTTTTGTAATAATAATAATGATGGCATTTATTAAGCGCTTACTATGTGCAAAGCACTGTTCTAAGCTCTGGGGAGGTTACAAGGTGAACAGGTTGTCCCACAGGGAGCTCACAGTCTTCATCCCCATTTTACAGAAGAGGTAACTGGGGCTGAGAGAAGTGAAGTGACTTGCCCAAAGTCACACAGCTGACAAGTGGCAGAGCCGGGATTTGAACCCATGACCTCTGACTCCAAAGCCCAGGCTCTTTCCGCTGAGCCACGCTGCTTCTCTATGCTGCTTTGTACTACCCCTTGGGCCTTGATCTTATGCCCCACCCACCCCTAATGCCCCATTCCCTAATGTGGCACCTTGTGCCCCACTTCTTTGCATCTCCCCCTTCCCCTGTCTATCATGACCTGTCCCCTCCCACTGTTGGGAGGCTATCAGTCCCGATAGCCAGGGGACAGGGGTCAGGAAGCTTGGATAGTGGAAATTCACCAATTTCCAAAGTCTCTTCGATCCCGCCCCTTTCTAACCCAGGGGCACAGCGGGCCCTTGAGGTTGGTTTCCCCTCTCCTGGATGGGTGGGACCTGCTTCTTTAACCTACCTCACCTGTCATCACCCCCTCCCCGTCCTAGCTTCCCACCGAAACTGCCAGGACCCTGAATTCCTGAAGGCCATCCCCATCATGAAGACCCGCAGCGGGATGCAGGTACTCAGCTGTTCGCCCCTCCCTGACTCCATCTCTGGTCTGCCCCGCTCCCTTTTCCCCCACCCGGCCTGCCTCATCCCACCCCAACCTTCCAGACCCTGCGTCCCGCTGGGATGGAGGGGCAGGGCCCGGGTGTTTCCTCACCAAGAACCAGGGAGCAGCTTTCTCGAGCTCGATCCGGTTCTGGGTTCTATTTCAATGAATCGATCGATCAATCACGTTTATCGAAAGCCTTACTCTATGCAGAGCAGTGTACTAAATGTTTAAGAGTACAATAGTGAGTGGACCCAATCCCTGCCTTGAAGAATTTTACAGTCTAGCAGGGGAGAGAGGCCCTAAAATAAATTGCAGGTAGGGGAATGCGACAGAGTTTAAAGATGTGCACCTAAGTGCCCTCCCTGGGGGAGGCAGGAAGGGGAGTGAGTCCCCAGATGACGCTTAGGTGACACACAAATGCTGAACTGGCATTGGGGAACAAAATAGGGTAAGGAGTTGTGGGAACTAATCAGAGGATCTGCAGGTGGAGGGATTCAGGCTAGACTTTAGGCCGCCAGGAAGTTCAAGGGCTATGGACCCCACCCCTCCCCCTCAGGGTGGCCCCTCATTCCTTCCTGGGACCCCACCTTCCTTCCCCCATCCCCATCCCAATGCAGTCATTGGTCCAGAGAGCTGGCATGAACTGACGGCAGCGTCGGGTGGGTCTGCCCTCCCTCCCTCCTTCTCTCCCTCCCCGGGACCCTAGTTCTCCTGCGCCTCCCCCAGCCACAGCAGCAGCCCGGACAGCGCCCACGAGGTCTGGGTGTGCAACAGCGATGGCTACGTGGGGCAGGTCTGCCTGCTGAGCATCCGCCAGGAGCCCACCGTGGAAGCCTGCATCGCCGTCTGCTCCGCCCGCATCCTCTGCATCGCCTCTGTCCCGGGCCTCAAGCGCAGCTTCAGGTACCGACTGGGCCAGGCCAAGCCGGGCCGGGCCGAGCTGGGGGGTGAGGTGTGGGGGGAGGCCAGACCCAGGGGGTGGGGATGGTCTGCCCACCCAGGCCCTGAGTCCCACCCCACGAAGTCTTCCCTGACCAATCCAGTGGAAGGCTTAACTGGGCCTCCACCACTGAACCTCCACAAACGTAATGGATCCAGTGATTTTTTTCAATGGTATTTGTTAAGTGCTTTCTATGTGCCTGGCACTGTACCAAGTGCTGGGGTAGATACAAGATAATCAGATTGGGCACAGTCCCGGTCCTATAAGGGGCTCACAATCTTAATCACCATTTTATAGGTGAGGTAACTGAAGCCCAGGGAAGTGAAGTCACCTGCCCAAAGTTACACAGCAGACATGTGGCAGAGCCGGGATTAGAACCCAGGTCCTTCTGACTCCCAGGCCACGCGGCTTCTCAGTGTGACTCGATTTTCTGTGCTAGTAGGGTTAGAACTCGTGCAGATCAGTGAAATGCACGGATTTTCCAAAAAAGCATTATTTCCTCCCAAGCTTTCACCTTCCCCGTAGTTCAGTAGTATCGGTAGCAGTAATAGTATTTATTAAGCACTTAATGTGTGCAGAGCACCATAGTAAGTGCTGGGAAAGAGTCTACAAGAGGGAATTAGACACAGACCCTGACCCTCGAGGAGCTCACAATCTATGAAGTAGCCCACAGTGCCTCCCCATCTCCCTGCGCTGGGCACCCCACGGTCTGTGAGTCAAATGTGAGAGGCTGTGCCCTGAGCTGGGGAGCAGGAGAGACAGACAGGCAGAGGAGCCTAAGGGTACTAGACTGCACAACTCACTGGCTCGGCCCCGGGGACCCACAGAGGGAGGGAGCCCATGTCGTGAGGGTTTCACGGAAGGGGTCGCCCACCCCGGCCTCCATCTGTCCCTTTCTTCGATCCTGGTCGCCCCCGCCGATCATCCGACTCTCACCCCTGTCAGGGAGAGGCCCGAGTCCTCGGGCGGTGCAGCCCCGGAGCCCCCGGCACCCCCGGCCGAGGAGGCCGACGCCCAGCAGTGTCTCCACATCTCCATCTCGGGCTCGTCTTTGGAGCTGCCGGAGCCGGTGGGCAGTGCCGCCCGCGAGCCGATGCCTTTCGACAGCGACGACACGGATGACGAGTCATCCCCGAGCCCCTCGGGGACCCTCCAGAGCCAGGCCAGCCGCTCCACCATCTCCTCCAGCTTCGGCAGTGAGTGCCAGAGGGCTGGGGGCGCGGGAGGCCGGGGTCTCGGGCGAGGGAGTGGGCTACGGGCTGAGGCAGAAGGCAGTGAGGAGAGGAGGGGACAAGGGTGGTGGTCTGGACCCTGAGGCTCTCTGACAGTCAGAACTCGTTGTGGGCAGGGAATATGTCTGTTTATTGTTATACTGTATTCTCCCAAGTGCATTATGGTAAGTGCTTTGCAAACAGTTTGCTCAATAAATATGATTGAATGAATTGAATGAATGAAGGGCTGAGACTGGGAAGGAGAGGAGGCGACTAGGGGCAGCCGACAGGCACGGCTGCAGCCACAGAAACTCATTGCCTGATATCTGGGGGTCAGTATTCCACAGGTCAATGCCCTGGCCACTCCCACTTCTGATCGCCCCCCTCCCCACTGATACCTTCCCCCTCTGACAACCTCTCGCCCCCCCCCGCTCATCGTTCTTCCCCCCGCCACTCTGGTCTTTGTCCCCAGATGAGGAGATGGCCACCTCCAAGGATGCAGCGGCTGAGACGACCAGTTCTGAAGAGGAGCAAGAGCCCAGCTTCCTGCCACTGTCCAGCTCTTTCGGCCAGAGCCGCGGGGGTGGGAGCCCGGTGGATGGACGCGCAGTGCGGCGCTCCAGCCGGGGCTCCTTCACCCGCGGCAGCCTCGAGGACCTGCTCACCGCCGACCCCGAGGCCTTTCAGAGCTCCGTTTGGCTGGGCACCGAGGATGGCTGGTGGGCACCGAGGATGGCCTGACCCGGGAGGGGGTGCGGCTCGGGTGATGTTGTGGGGGGTCGGCGGGGCAGGGTCACTAAGCGGAAGGAAAAGCTTCCTGAGTCCTTATGTCCTTCCAGGGAGGGAAGAGACCCTGAGGCTAGGGGGTGGACTGAAATGATCTGTGCTCCTGGGCTGCTGCGCAAGTGTGCCTGTCTCACCCTCGAGGCCTCGGGCTCCTCCTGTTCCCACCACGTGTGCTGTAGCAAGGTCCCCAACTGGCTTGGGGCACAGGGCCAGGGCCCAGGCCCGAAGGCCGCATGGGACAGGGGGTTGAGGGTTGCAGGCCGGCTTCACTGTGCCCCTCGCCTCTCACCCCCACAGCATCCATGTGTACCAGTCCTCGGACAACATCCGCAACCGCAAGAACAGCCTGAAACTGCAGCACGGCGCGGCTGTCACCTGCATCCTGTAAGCCCCGCCCCCTCCTGCACGGCCCAGGGGAGGGGCAGGTAGGGTCTCAGAGGGGTCCCTTCCCGGCTGGGACCGACCCTCCGGCCCCCAGCCCTCTGCACTTCTCCTCCAGAAACCCCACCACCAAGCAGGCAGGGGTCCTGGGTGGGGAGAGCCGGGGGTGGGCGGCAGGGGGCTTGGGAAGGGGAGCAAGCCTGCAGGGGTAGCAGGGGAGACACTGACCGACACATCTTCATATGCACTGAAGCCCCAACAAGTAGAAATGGGTTAAGTTGCAACGAGAAAGAGTGTGGTTAGACACGGGGAAGAACTTCCTGACCCTCGGTGGGAATTCAGGAGCAGGGTTGCTCGAGGGAGGGCATAGGATGGTCTTTACACTGCCTGTCTAGGGTGAGTTGGCCATCTTCCATTCAACCTTAAGGCTGGTTGAGGAGGATGTGGAGTCTGGAGCAACAGGCAGCACTTCTAGCCCCCTGAGTGGGGGAAGCTGGGGCTGGGGGGGCGGTGGCGGTCTTAAGCTGGACAGTTGAAAACACGCTGTGCCCCCTCCGCCCCCGCTCTGCAGGTACCTAGGAGACCAAGTGTTCGTGTCCTTGGCCAGTGGCGACCTCGTGGTCTATCGGAGAGAGGCAGGTGAGAGGGCGTTGAGTGAGACATGGCAGGGAATTATCCAAATCAATCAATCGCTGGTTTTTAGTGAGCACTTACTGTGTGCTCTGTACTAAGTGTTTGGGAGAGGACAATACGAAAAGAGAAGGTAGAGACGATAAGGAATTGTCAGGAAATGGGCCCACAGGCTTATAGCATGGAACCACGCCCCCTCCAGCCATTGTCAGCTTGGGAGAAAGACCTTGGTATCCGGGGGAACTGGGTAGACCTGGAGCCCTGAATTTAAGAAGGGGTCTTTTGTGAGGGGTGGTGATGGATTGCCTGGCCCAGTGCCCCAAAGCCCCCCAGAGCCTTAGAGGGGCCCAGCGGGTGGGATGAAGTGAACCTCACAGCTGGGGTGGGGTACTGGGGGAATGCCCCCCATCCCACCCCCGGACTCTCTTTGGAATGTGTGTCCAGGGAACGAGGAACTAAAGTGTCCCCCGAGATCATGGTCAGACAGTCATGGGGCCCTGCAGTTAACAATAATTTTAATAATAATCATTTTGGTATTATTACCATGTGCCTAGCACTGTTCTAAGCACTGGGGGAGATACAAGGTAATCAGGTTGTCCCACGTGGGGCTCACAGTCTTAATCCCCATTTTACAGATGAGGCAACTGAGGCACAGAGGAGTTAAGTGACTTGCCCAAAGTCACACAGCTGACAAATGGCAGAGCCGGGACTAGAACCCATGAACTCTGATTCCCAAACCCAGGCTCTTTTCACTGAGCCACGCTGCTTCTCGCTGCGGCAGTTAGTGTTGTCCATCAGACAGAGAGTCTGGAAGGTGACCGTGCCCCACCCTCTGGGCTAGTCTGAACAGTCTACCCCATCTGGATGCTGATAGAGCTGCTGCTGGGTGGCTTGTCGGGCAGCAGGGATTACCGCTCAGGCAAAACGAGCCTTCGGGAAGGAGGAAGTAGTTTGGTCCAGAGGTCGTACAGGGGGTTCTGGTGACAGGGGCAGTGGATTAACTTTCCTCAGTGCCGAGAGCCCCCTCCTTCTAGCAGGGTGGTCTGGGGTCCCTGGGACGGTGGGGGCACAGAGTCCTGTCACTGAGTTCTCATTTCTCCCCTGGGACCTCCCTGGCACGGCAGCCCGATTCTGGGACCCGCAGAACTGTAAGTCGCTGCCCCTCGGCTCCGCCGGGAACCCCATCACCAAGATGGTGGCGGTGTCCGGGCGGCTTTGGTGCGGCTGCCAAAACACCGTGCTGGTCCTCGGGGCCGCCACCTTGGCCCAGGAGGTAAGTCACCGGTCATTCACTCAGTCGCTCGGTCAGTCCTATTTATTGAGCTCTTACTGTACTGTGCAGACCACTGGACTAAGCTCTTGGGAGAATACAGTAAAACACTAGAACAGACACATTCCCTGACCACAAAGAGTTTACAGTCCACAGTAAGCTCTCACTGCCCCTCCTGCCTCACCACCCTCCTGCCCTGCTGCCTGCTCGTCTGGCCAGGCACACCCTCGTTCTCGTTGCCAGCCACCCACCAGCCAGTCTCACCAGCCACTCACCAGCACCAGTCTCACCTCAGCCCCATCTCAGGGTTCACGGGAAGACAGGGACTTCCCTGATGTCTCCACCTACCCCTCGCCCCTGCCCCCCACCCCCCACCCCCATCTCTAGGCCTTGTGTCAGCTCCTCTGCCTGGTAGACTGCATCTGCACAGTGCCCAGCTCCCGCCCCCTGCACCCAGGCTCTGCCCGGCACCTGCCACTAGCCTACACCCTGCCCATCATCCTGCCCCGCACCCTGTCCCTGCCCCTCAACTTGCCCCACATTCTGCCCTTGCCCCCTGATCCTCATCCTGCCCCGCATTCTGCCCCACACCCTACCCTTACCCCTTATCCTGCCCCTCATTTTACCCTGCACCCTGCCCTTGCTGTGCTTCCTGGGTAGAGGGTTGGGGGGGCTATGGTGGGCTCAGCACTGGCTCAGAGCTAGGGCAGGAGGTCAGGGCTGGACAAAGAGCTGTGCCAGGGACGATGCTGGGGATGGCATTGGAAGGGGCTGGGGCAGGACCGTGGTGGAAGACCAGCAAAGGGGCTGGCGCCCACACGGCATTCTCTGCTCCGCAGCACCAGTTCCAAGTGGGGCCGGATAGCCACCGCAGCGTGACCTGCCTCGTGAGCTCCTCTGTGGGGGTGTGGGTGACCCTACAGGGCAGCGCCCAGGTCCGGCTCTATCATGCCACGTCCTATGAGCAGCTGGCCGAAGTGGACGTCAGCCCTCCTGTGCACAAGATGCTGGCAGGTACCGGGGCCAGGCCCTCCCCTGGGATCTGAAGCAACCTCTGGGTCCTGGCACACTGGGCAAGGCTTCCCCCAGCATGACTGCCCCAGGCACGGCTCCCCTGGGCACAACTTACCCAGGCACAGCTCGCCTGGGCACCTCTCCCCTGGGCATGGCTCCCGTGGGGCACAGTTCCAGGACTCCTACCTCCAGCGCTTAGAAAATTGCTTTGCACATAGTAAACGCTTAACAAATGCCATCGTTATTATTATTACTATTATCTGCCTGGCTCTGGCCAGAGCAGAGACACTTTTACCCTAGGACCCCATCCCCAGGACCCTCCTTCATCACCCCTGCAAGTGGCAGGGCACTTGCCTTTTCCGCAGTTGAAAACCATTCTCCTCACTGTTCAGAGGAGGTAACTGAGGCCCAGAGAGGACAATCAATCATCAAGCAATGATATTTATTGAGTGCTTACTGGGTGCAGAGCACTGTTGAAAGGGTTGGGAGAGAACAGCACAATGGAGTTTGTAGACACGATCCTTGCCCACAAGAAGCTTATTTCCCTGAGGCCACAAAGCAGTCTGGAAACAGTGCGAAGCCTCAAACCACCTGCGTCTTCTCCGCCTGCTGGACCAGCCCCTTCCCTGAATCTGTAGCCAGACCTGGGAATGGGGGGGTTGTGCAGATCCAGGAGCCGACACAGGCGAAGCCAACCTGGGCCTGGGCCCGGGCCCCGCCCCCACCCCGCACAGGTGCTCCGGGCCGAGTGCTGTTCACGGCTCTCCAGGGAGAAACCGGGACCCACCGGAGGGGAGTGGGCCGGACGCTGGTTGCAGGGAGTCGAGGGCGGAGGGTGGGGGGGGGGGTCAGGAATGGCTGGACTCATTCCCTCCCCATGGGCCTTCGCCGAGTCCCTCCCCCACCCCTCCTCCGGGGCCCCCGCTCCCCCAGCCTCCTCTGAGGGCGGCCCCCCGCCATTACCGACAGGCTCGGACGCCATCATCCGTCAGCACAAGGCGGCGTGCCTGCGGATCACGGCTCTGCTGGCCTGCCAGGACCTGCTGTGGATCGGCACCAGTGCCGGCGTCGTGCTGACCCTGCCCCTGGCTGCCCCCACACCCGGCGCCCCACGCCCTGCACCACCTCTGACCCCAGTGGGCCTGTCACAGGGCCACACCGGCCACGTCCGCTTCCTCACCGCCCTCGAGCTCCCCGACGGCTCCGACCTCCTCCTCCCGCCGCCACTCCGGGACACAGGTGCCAGAGGGGCCCCGCGTGAGGGTCCGGGGGAGGTGTCTCCACTGGCTTCCCCCACCTTCGAGCTAGACCCACCCAACTACCCCTCAGTCCCACCCCCGAACTAGACCTGCCCACCCACCCCTTGGGCCCAACCTAGTCCCCCCCACATCTGACAGAACCCCCTCCCACCCTTTCCAGGCCCCGTGACGCCCTGCCTGCTGGAGCGGAGAGAGCCGGCCCGGCCCCGGCTGGCCCCCAGCCCCCTGCCCCTGTCCAAGGCCCACATGCTGGTCATCAGCGGCGGCGATGGCTACGAGGATTTCAGACTGGCCAGTGGGGCCGGTGGGGGCGGCGGCGGCGGCAGCAGCAGCGAGACTGTGGGACGGGACGACAGCACGAACCATCTCCTCCTGTGGAGGGTGTGACCCCGAGGAGCTAGCGGGCCGTGCCGCCCCCACCCCAGCTGCCTCCTCCATGACAGGGGGATGTGTGTGTGCATGTGTGCCTGTCTGTGTGCACCGGTGCGTGCACATGTGTGTATATTTGCGCAAACCTGTGTATGGACGTATGCTTGTGTTCACGAAGCTTGTATGGCCTGTATATACCTGTGGGTGTGGACACGTATGTGTGTGCATGTGCTCATGTGTACCATGGGTGGTGTACACATGTCTGTGTGCATGTTTTCCTGTATTTGTGTGTGCCTGTATTTGTGTGTCCCCCCTGGCCGCCGGGGCTGGTTTCTGGCCGAAACTCTCCAGGATCCGGGAGCCACGTGTCCTTCTGGCGCTGGCCCGGCCCAGCTCTGCCGGGATGGGAGGAGGAGGAGGAGGGGGAGAGGAGGAGATGGGCAGAGGGGAGACCTGCCCCCTGTCCGCGGTTTGTCCGTCTGCCCTAGGCCTGTCCAGCCCCTTCACCCGCCCCACCAAGCCCCCCTGCGAGCCAGAGCTGGGAGCATGGGTAGGGCCCTGACTCAGGATCGGGGGCTGGGGAAGTAGCTGTCCCCACTGGTGGACACACCGGGACTGTGGCTTCCTATGGTTTGGGGAGCTCATGGGGAATGGCAGCGGTGGGGGGTTGCGGGGGGGATGCCTCCCGCTGGGCTGGACCAGGCTTTCTCCACCCCCAGCCTCTCTGGCGGGGGCAGGTCAGGCTCCTTGACTAAGGGGGAGGAGAGGAGAAGAGGGCCGACCGAGGGAGGAAAATGTGCAATATTGGTGTGGGCCGGAAGAGGATGGTGAGGCCAAAGAGATCGGGACCCTCCCCCGCACTGCCCGGGAGCGTCTCCGGTGATGAGCCCCCAGGGGGAGGAGGGGGAGCTTGTACAGTATTTATGTTTATTTTTAACAAGTTACTTTTCACAGCACTTAATTTATACAGACAGCACGGGGAGCGAGGGTGGGCGGAGGCGGGGGGCTGCTTGCCCCGGGCCTCGGGGTTCACGTCCACTCCCGGTGCCAGCTCTTCGTAGCAGGCGGGCAGGAGGGGGCACTTAGCCCCTTCGGACCTCACGAGTCTCCGAGATTTAGGAATTGTCAGGATTCACGGCCCCAGGGGCAGCGCCGTTACTGCGCCGGGGCGGCTGGAGTTGGCGGGTCTCGTTCCTCATCAGGACGTCAGGGTGGTCAATCCACATTAGCCGGGGGTGGATTAAGTGCTGATCCTGCCCTGTCCCCCGAGATGGACACGTCCTTCGGTCACTCCACTGCAACCTGGGCAGGCGGGGAGGGAGATGGCCCACCCTGGACGGGAGGCCGAGGCCTAGGCCCGGGCGGCCTCACACTCCTCTCCGAGCTCAGAGGTCCTGCCCTGGTTTGGATCTGGAAGCCCATCAGTCCTCCCGTCCATCCGTCCGCTGGTCCCCTGGCAGCTCCATGCCAGGGGCGGAGGAGGGGGCGGGAGCCGCCCGGGAAGAGAAGCATGCTGTGGGCTTGGATCATCTTGCGGCGAAGAAACTGTCGAGGGTAGCTTGCTCTTCCATGCTCTGCAAAGCCCAGGGGGGAGGGACAATCAGGAGCTGAGCCCTTACCCTCCTCCGGCACGCGTGACTGGGCCAGAGGGCAGCCAGGGGTCCTGACTTCCAGCCCCCGGGGCCCGGGGAGGATGGAGACCGGGGAGGAGGGCCGGGCCGGCTGGGGTGGCAAGATTCGGGGGGCAGTGGGGGTTCACAGAGCTCTCCAAGTGAATCCTCAGAGGTAGCCACCAGCCCCCCTAGATCCCCTGGGGTCTCCTGGTGGGCAGAGCGCCCCTCCGAGTGGCTGTCTTCTTCTTTTGCTGCCAATGAAACTATTCACGCTCCGTGGACGATGAAGTCAAAAGTCAATAAACAGAAAAGCTCATCTCGTCTCCATTCTCCCACAAGGTCCACCCCTCCTACGGGCTTCAGCAAGCCCACTCAAGTTGGCGGGGAGACGGGCCCCGTTGTCTCTCGACCTTCTCGGGTGGGAAGTTCATTCTGAAGTCTAGCCTCAGTCCCTCCTGCTTTTTGGGGCTCTGAATGTGCTACCTCTTGAAGGGGCACCTAGGCCAGGGAGGGAGGAGAAGATGGGCTACACTTCCTCTCCTGCTTCTCATTCCATAGTAGGTGCTCGGTGCCTGTGTGTGCCGAGCACTGTAATGAGCACTTGGGCGGGGGGGTGCAATCAACGTAGTAGACGTAATCCCTATCCTCAAGGGGTTTACAATCTTGTCTCCTCTCCTTTTATTTTTTAATGGTATTTTGCTTAGTGTGCCAGGCACTGTTCTAAGCGCTAGGGTAGATGCAAGGTATTCGGGTTGGACACAGTCCCTGTCCAATATGGGGCTCTCAGTCAACCCCCATTTTACAGATGAGGTAACTGAGGCACAGAGAAGAGACATGACTTGCCCGAAGTCCCAAGAAGACAAGTGGCAAAGCCCAGGTCCTTCTCTCTGGCCCCGTGCTCTATCCACTAGGCCGTGCTGCTTCTTCTCTCCTGGCACTGAGTTAGGCAGCGCTCTACCCCCAGCAGCTGGAATCCGTGATCCATTCATTCTTTCATTCATTCGTTCAATCATATTTGTTGAGCGCCTCCTGTGTGCAGAGCACTGTATTAAGCGCTTGGAAAGTACAATACACCAATAAAGAGAGACAATCCCTGCCCACAACGGGTTCACAGTCTAGAGCAGGGGTGACAGACATCAATGTAAGTAAACAGGCATCAATATAAATAAATAGAATGATAGATAAATACGTATATACATAAGTGCTGTGGGGCGTGGGGGTGGTGAGAGCAAAGGGAGTGAGGTCTGCCTTGCGGGGGGAGGGGGTGCCAGGGGCTAACCAACCTCACTAACTACTAGGGGAAATGGCTAGAGGCCCCCCCTCTCCCCTCCCCACCAGGGAAGCATCTCCCCCATGTGCCTACGTCCCCCAGGGCAGCAGTTCCTCCACCCGCCTACCCAAGCCCCTGCGAAATAATAATAACGGTGAGGGTTTGGAGGGAGTGCCGACTCCGCGATATGTTAAACCCCGGAGGTAGAGATGAGGTGGACAGATGGGACCCTGTCTGTCCCACTCAGGGCTCACAGTCTCAGAGAGAGGGTCAGTGCCTACCTTAGCCCCATTAAAGAGGAGGAAACAGATCCAGAGAGGATATGACTTGTCGAGCAGGCTTGAGGCAGAGCTGGGGCTCAGACCCAGGTTTCTCAGTTTCCAGCCCCACGCTCCTTACACTGTGCCAGGCTGAAGACAATGAGGATGAAGGCAAAAGGGATCCAGACAGACAGGTGATGAAACGGTCAGAGGAGTGGGGGAAACAGAGGCAAGAAGTAGGTGAACAGAGAGAGGATGACTCATTGGGCCGACAGACAGAGGGCAGGGAAAGGAGGAAGAAGAAGGTAAGGTGGGTTGAGGGTGGGTGAGAAAGGTGGAAGGGAAGGAGGAGGGGGAGAAGGACATCACCGATCTAAGCAGGATGCGGAGATCTCTGGCCAAAAGAGCAGAGGTCCCAGGGATCTTTCTCTCACCGCAGGAGGTGAGGGGCGTCAGGAGAAGCCCAGGGCATCTTGGGGAGAGGAGAAGGGTTGGGGGCGACAACCAAAGGATAGGGGATGTCTTGACTGGAGTCCCCGGCCTGGACTGGTGGGGAAGGGAATGTCTGGTGGGGAGGATGGGGCAGGAGGATCAACTGGGGAGGAGGTGGAGGGGGTATCTGACACAGAGTAGGTGGGGCTGAGCTTCAGAGTGAGGGCTCCCGGCAACCACAGTTTGGGAGAAATTAGAGTCACTTAATCAGGAGAGTAAATAATAATTAGCTTCCACCTGATCTTCCAGGCCCCCTCCAGCTCTTACTGGAGACAAAGTTGCATCCCTTTGCAGCCCCCGAGAAGGGGCGTACAGTAGCCTCCGATACATCTCAGCCGCCAGGGAGGGCAAAGTCAGAACGGAACTGCACCCCAGGATCCAAACAGGGGTGGCCCCCCTTCTGCCCCAAGTCCCTCCCTCCCTACCCCCTGTTTTCTCGCAGCAGGGGAGCCCCCTCCCCTTGCCTCTACTCCCGGGCACAGCAGACCCGGGGGCCCAGCAGAGGCCAGGGGTTGGGAGGGCTACCCTTGATAGGTAGGAAGGGGCCCATCCCTGGCTGGGTCCAAGAGGGCAATTATTTGAACAGCATCAGAGGAAGGGATTGGGGGTCTGTGGGGGTCTGTGCCACGCCAGAATCCTTTGCTCCACATGTGGGTTGGGCATCTAGCCTCCCCGCAGGGCCCCAGAGTCCCTCCCATCAGGGAGACCCTTGCCCTTCACAATTCTCCTCATCATCATTATCCCCCTAGTGCTAGACTGGGTGCCCACTGGGTGCCACACACTGTATCGGGAACTTGAGGACCAGGCAGACGGAAGAAGTGGAAGTTACCATCCTGCTCTCAAAGAGCTACAGGGGAGAGAAGAGACTTTCGTTCATTCAATCGTATTTATTGAGCATTTTCTTTGTGCAGTGCACTGTACTAAGCGCTTGGAAAGTACAATTCAGGAACAGAGACAATCCCCACCCACAAGAACTCACAGTCTAGAAGGGGGAGGGGAGACTTGAAGAGAAGCTATCCCCAGGTCAGAGTGAGAGAACTGATGCTGCACCAGACCCTACGGATCGAAGCACCAAAAATGAGTGATCAGATGCTCCACAGAGAAGGAGATGTGAAGGCAAGGCTGTGAGCCCGTTGTTGGGTAGGGACCGTCTCTATATGTTGCCGACTTGTACTTCCAATCGCTTAGTACACAGTAAGCGCTCAATAAATACGATTGAATGAATGAATGAATGAATGAATCCGGGAAGGCCTCCCGGACGAAGGGGTGAGGGCAATGCGAGCAGAAGAAAGACATGAGCAACCGGGGTCACAATGTCCCCTGCCGACGGGCAGAGGGACCAGACGATGCGGGCTGCGGGCCGCCGGGCTTCCTCCCATCATGAGAAGCAGCGTGGCGCAGTGGAAAGAGCCTGGGCTTTGGAGTCAGAGGTCATGGGTTCAAATCCCGCTCCGCCACTTGTCAGCTGTGTGACTCTGGGCAAGTCACTTCACTTCTCTGGGCCTCAGTTCCCTCATCTGTAAAATGGGGATGAAGACTGTGAGCCCCCGTGGGACAACCTCATCACCTTGTACCCTCCCCAGCGCTTAGAACAGTGCTTTGCACATAGTAAGCGCTTAATAAATGCCATTATTATTATTATTATTATTATTATTATTATTATTATTATATTATCACCCCGCCGCCTCCCGCCCCGGCCAAGGGAGAGCGCCCTCCCTTTAGCCCCCACTGCCGGCCTGGGAGGGGAGAGGGCAGACTTGGGTGACCACATTGTCGTGGGGCATCGCCCTTGGTCCCGAATGCCCCACACTACAGCGCTCTTCCTCCCTTCAAGACCCTACTGAGAGCTCACCTCCTCCAGGAGGCCTTCCCACACTGAGCCCCTTCCTTCCTCTCCCCCTCGTCCCCCTCTCCATCCCCCCATCTTACCTCCTTCCCTTCCCCACAGCACCTGTATATATGTATATATGTCTGTACATTTTTATTACTCTATTTATTTTACTTGTACATATCTATTCTATTTATTTTATTTTGTTAGTATGTTTGGTTTTGTTCTCTGTCTCCCACTTTTAGACTGTGAACCCACTGTTGGGTAGGGACTGTCTCTGTATGTTGCCAACTTGTACTTCCCAAGTGCTTAGTACAGTGCTCTGCACACAGTAAGCGCTCAATAAATACGATTGATTGATTGATTGATTGATTCCCGGGGCCTCGGGGTTCCGCAGACTCCGTCCCGGAGGGTTGGGGAGGGAGCCGGGGAAGGGCGGGGAGGGAGAAGGGGCTGTCAGTCAGTCAGTCAGTCACCCACGGGGACCACAGCCTGCAGCGGCCGGCGGGGGGGAGCTGGAGGACGGAAGGAGGAGGAATCACTGATCCTATCCCCCCCTCCCCCGTCTTTCCTCATCCGCCTTCGCTCCCCTGCCGCTAATCTCCTCACCGTTAGGCCTCGTTCTCTCCTGTCCCGCCATCGACCCCCGGCCCACGTCCTCCCCCGGGCCCGGAATGCCCCCAATCCCTCTGCCCATCTGCCAAGCTAGCTCTCTTCCTCCCTTCAAGGCCCTACTGAGAGCTCACCTCCTCCAGGAGGCCTTCCCCCACTCACCCCCCTCCTTCCTCTCCCTCTCGTCCCCCTCTCCATCCCCCCATCTTACCTCCTTCCCTTCCCCACAGCACCTGTATATATGTATATATATATATGTATACATATATATGTATATATGTTTGTGCATATTTATTACTCTATTTATTTATTTATTTATTTTGCCTGTACACCCCCCCACCCACACCCCCCGCCGCACTACATCTCCCGGCATGCAAGGCGCCCCCCGGCCCTCTCCCCCCCTCGTCCCCCTTTCCATCCCCCTCATCTTACCTCATTCCCTTCCCCACAGCACCTGTCTATATGTATATATGTTTGTACATATTTATTACTCTATTTATTTATTTATTTTACTTGTACCTATCTATTCTATCTATTTCATCTTGTTAGTATGTTTGGTTTTGTTCTCTGTCTCCCCCTTCTAGACTGTGAGCCCACTGTTGGGTAGGGACCGTCTCTATATGTTGCCAATTTGTACTTCCCAAGCGCTTAGTCCAGTGCTCTGCACGCAGTAAGCGCTCAATAAATACGATTGATTGATTGATTGATTGCCGTTCCGCCGGAGGGGCGCTTAGTCCAGTGCTCTGCACACAGTAAGCGCTCTATAAATACGATTGGTTGATTGATCGCCGTTCCGCCGGAGGGGCGGCAGGCGGCGCTCCGGAGCAGCCGTCGGTGGCGGCTCGGGTGGGAGCCGAGCCGGAGCCACGCCCCCTTTGTGACGTCAGAGAAAGGGGGCGGGGCCTTGAGGCGATTCATTCAAAAGGAGCGAGGGGTGCGATGCCCTCTGTCCCGGCCGGTGCCCTCCTGCCCGGCGCTACCCCTTTCCTGCCCTGCCCCTTCGCCCCCCCTCCCCCACCCCCGGGGAGGCCTCGTCTGGCGCTGCGGGCCGCCCGGGATAAGGGTTCGAATCCTACCACCGCCGTCCCCCCGGTAAGCGAGCCCCGCGCTGCCCTTGGGCAGAGGGAGTTGGAGTTGGCATGGGACGCTCGTGGGGCCCGGGCTCCCCCGTCTCGCCCCGCCGGCCCTCCTTCCTCCCCTCTCTCCCGTCGCTTGGAAGCGATTGTTCTCCCCGGACTACGGGGCGGGGTGTCTAGGTGGGTGATGTCGTCTGTGTGGGGGGGTGTGGGCTCCTGTGATGGTGTGCCCTGATGGTGCCCGTCGGGGCTCCGGCCTCCCTATACGGGAGGAATGGCGGCACAGAGGATGAGGAGGGAAGGGGGCGGCCGACCCTCCGGCCCCCGCACAATCCCTCTGGCCCATTGCCACTTCCCCCATCCCTTTTTTTTTCCTTTTTTGATAGCATTTATTAAGCGCTTACTATGCGCAAAGCCCTGTTCTAAGCGCTGGGGAGGTTACAAGGTGATCAGGTTGTCCCAAGGGGGGCTCACAGTCTTTATCCCCATTTTACAGTTGAGGGAACTGAGGCCCAGAGAAGTTAGGTGACTTGCCCAAAGTCACACAGCTGACCAGTGGCAGAGCCGGGATTCGAACCCATGACCTCTGACTCCAAAGCCCAGGCTCTTTCCACTGAGCCACGCTGCTTCCACTGAGCCACGCTGCTTCCCTTTCCCCCAGTCCCCAAGCCCTTGACCCATTTCTGTCTGGGATCTCAGGTCGCACTGCCCCGGGGGGCAGTGCCCTCCCCGGCTTAGCTGTTGGGGGTGAAATCGTTGCCCCCCCTCCAGCTGCCTGCTGTGGCCCCCGGCCTCAGGCTCCCCCAAATCCAGAAGCCTCCCTTTGCCCCGGGATCCCTTTTAGACTGTGAGCCCACTGTTGGGTAGGGACTGCCTCTATATGTTGCCAATTTGTACTTCCCAAGCGCTTAGTACAGTGCTCTGCACATAGTAAGCGCTCAATAAATACGATTGATGATGATGATGATCCTCTGGGACTACGCCGTTGGAGTGCCAGCAGCCCAAAGGACATCAATCAGTCAATCAACGGTATTTGCAGAGCACTGTACTAAGTGCTTGGGAGAGACTGGAAGCTCGTTGGGGTCAGGGAACGTGTCCCACTGTGTTCTCCCAAATGCTTAGCTCAGTGCTCTGCACCCCGTAAATGCTCAATAAATAATAATAATGGCATTTATTAAGCGCTTACTATGTGCCAAGCACTGTTCTAAGCGCTGGGGTAGATACAAGGTAATCGAGTTGTCCCACGTGGGGCTCACAGGCTTAATCCCCATTTTCCAGATGAGGGAACTGAGGCCCAGAGAAGTGAAGTGACTTGCCCAAAGTCACACAGCTGACAAGTGGCGGAGCCGGGATTCGAACCCATGACCTCTGACTCCAAAGCCCGGGCTCTTTCCACTGAGCCCCGCTGCTTCCCTAAATACAACTGCCTACAACAGAATCAGCTTAGTATAGTGCTTTGCGCACAGTGAGCGCTCAATAAATGCGATTGAATTCGCAGACATATTCTTCGCCCATAGGAACTTACGGTCTAGAAGGACGAGTGTGTTGTACTTGTCTTGCGTACGTGGCGGTGCCATTCACCGGCCTCGAGCTGGCCGGGCATTCTGGGCTCAGCTCAGCGCTGACTTGGCCAGGAATGGGCTCTTTTTGGCCCATATTCTCCAGGCTGTGAGGGATCCCCAAAGTTCACCTAGTCCACCCCCCCTGCCTCCCCAGGCGGACGACTGTCCATCCAGCCTGGTTGTAAAAGGCTAGAGAACATGGCACTCCTAGCACCCCCAGGGTTAGGCCGGTTCTATGGCCTCCTACCTCAGAGTCTGGCCAGTCCTTCCTCTTATCTCCCCTAAATCTCTCCTGCTGCAGCCATCCCTGAGCTCTGTTCTGCTGTAGGGTGGTGATAGCTGCCTGAAGCAGATATAAACCAACCCAACCCCTCCTCCCCAGCCCAGCTGGCCCCAGAAGGGGTGAGGTCCGGGGGTCAGTTGGTTAGCGATGGTGTTTATTGAATGCTGCCTATGTGCAGAACGCTGTGCTGAGTTCTCATAATTGGGCTTGCTGCTTGCAGCCTTTGCGTACATGCGTCCCTGCCCCAGCCTCCCACAGCCTCCCCCGCTGCCCGACAAAACAGAGGGAGCAGAAAGGAAGGGAAGAACTCAGAGGGAAAGAGAAGTTCAGGCCGCCCTTTGGTCTGCTGTGACCTCTGCGGGTGGAGAAATGAAACCCCCCCGATGATGGATCCAGTGACCGGCTCCCTCCCCACGGTGTTGTTTTGTTTTCTCTCTTTCTGCTGCCCTGTTCTCCCTCTGGCGATAAGTATTGGGTGGCTGGGAGGGGGGTCTCACAGTCCGTCCACACCCCCAGATCCAACTCAGTCCCCAAAACTTGGGGTAGGGAAAGTAGGAGTGAGATTGTTCCTAAATTTCCCCTTCTGGAAGAGCGTCTGGGGTGGGGGGCTGTTCATCTCCCCTCCCTACCATGGCCCAGTTCTTTGGGGCTTTGATGGGGGCCAGGGAGAGGCTGCTGGACCCCCTGCCTTACCCTCAGGGCTGAGGGTACCTCCAGCCCGTCCCTACCTGCCCTTTGCCCAGGGCATTGGTGTGGTTGGGGGGGTGGGGGGTCCAGGCACCCCTGGGATTTCCAGGGCTGATGACCAGTGGCTGTCAGGGACCAGCGGGATTGAGGACATCAGTTGTGTGTGTTTGGGGGAGGGAGGGGTCTGTCTGTTTGTTTCCCCATCAATCAATCGATCGTATTTATTGAGCGCTTACTGTGTGCAGAGCACTGTACTATGCGCTTGGGAAGTACAAGTTGGCAACACCATCCCCGGTGTGGGGAGCTGGACTGGCTCGGGTTGTTTGTTGACTGACCTACCAATCTGCCCAGGACAGGAGTGGAGTCCTGCTTGGAGGCAGGGGACTGAACAAGATGACTACTTTGAACTGGGTCACCTTGTGAGGTCCGGGACTAGTGGATGGAGCAGGAGGGAGATCCGGGGGGACTCACACGCTGAGAGGTGCAGGGGCACTCCGCGGGGGGAGGCCCAGGGGCCAGACCTGGACCCTGCTGGGGAGGATCACAGGGAGGTCAGAGTTGGGGTGGGGGCACAGACCACTGCCCATTCCATTTTTTAAAATTGTATTTAAGTGCTGTCTATGTGCCATGCACTGTACTAAGCTCTGGGGTAGCTACAAGCTAATCAGGTTGGACTCAGTCCGTGTCCCACCTGGGATTCACAGTCTTAATCCCCATTTTACAGATGAGATAACTGAGGCACAGAGAAGTGAAGTGACCTGGCCAAGGTCACATAGAAAACAAATAGTGGAGCTGGGATTAGAACCAAGGCCCTTCTGACTCTCAGGCCCGTTCTCTATCCATTAGGCCACACTGCTTCTCTCCATCCTAAAGGGTGAGCCTCTGTTGGGGCTAGGATCAGGAAGGGGCTGGGGGCCCAGGCCGATGGCACCAGGCTGTAGTAGAGCTGCAGACCCCCCCAGCTCTATACTGATCCTTGGGACCACCCGGGGCGGGTCTACTTCCCCCATCCTCCACACCTGGACAGACAGGCACACATCCCTCCCTTCTGGACAGACAGCCACCCTCCCCCTGCCCCCATATACATGCACACTCCAGACAGACAGCCGCACACCTGCGTGCACACACATGCACCCTCTGGACAGACCCTCACACTCTTAGAAGGGCAGACAGACACACACGTGGAAGGGCAGAGGTGGACCCCCGGCCCAAGCCTCTTGTGATCCTTCCCACGGCTCAGGAGGCCTAGTAGGTTTGGTTCTGTGCCAAGTTGCAGGTCATCAAGGCTGAACTCTGCATTATGAGCTGGAGGTACAAGACCCACCCTGAGCTGAGCCATCCACGCTGGGTGTTTGGTGCTGGGTGTCAGGCACTGGGTGCTGGTGTTTAGGGCTGGTGTTGGCAGTTGGCATTGGGAGCTGGCGCTAGGGGCTGGTGCTGGGTGTTGAGGGCTGGGGACCTGTGCTGAGTGCTGGGCACTGGGGGCTGGACTGGGGGCTGGATGTGGGCACCTGGAACAAGTGCTGGGCGTTGGGTGCTGGGGGCCAGCGCTGGGTGCTGGGCAATGGGAACTGGCACTAAGGGTGGTGTTGGGTACTGGGTGCTGGGGCCGATGTTGGATGCTGCTGTCGGCTCCTTGGGGCTGACCCTGGGCACTGGCTGGTTTGGGGCTATCAGCCTTGCCCCAAGGCTCTCCCTCTTGTTGAGTCCATTGTTAGGGAGGAAGCCTCCCCTTGGATGGGGACAACTAGATTGCCCGGTCCAAGCCGCTCCAACAGCCTAGACTGCAGCAGGTCGGATATGGGTTAGACTTTAGGGGAGATGCCAAAGGGCCCAAACCTCCCACCAGGGAAGTTTGCCTCAGTGCTCATCCTACTGGCGGCACATGGATCTCAAGCCCCAGCCCGGCTCCGGCTGCTGGTCTCAGGGCGGTGACAGAAATGAGGGAATTAGGGGAGTTGAGTGTGGAGAGGGGTGGGAGCAGCTATGAAGAGAGGGGAGGGGTGCGCTGGGTGAATGCATGAGTGTGCGTGTGAGTATGTGTGTAAAATAAGATGGGTGACGTGTGTGTGTGTGTGTCTATGCGGATGCATGTGCGTGGCTGGTGCCCTCTTGGAGCGACCCTGCTCTGCATTGCAGTGGGTGTCGCCAGCGCAGCCAGCCAGTCGCCTCCTGCTCCAGGGTCTTGGTTGTTCGTCCCTGCTCCCAGCTGAGCCCCTGCAGCCGGCCCCTCGCTGGCCCCTTGAAGGGGAGGTCTGGCCATCCCCGGGAGTGGGGAGTGGGGGGCTGGGTGTACAGGAGACCCTGCCCTTGACGGGGTGGGGAAATCCCTGCAGCAGGCCGGGGTGGGGGGAGAGACTCCAGGACCGGCCTGGGCCGCTCTGCTCACTCAGTCACTTGGGTTCCTGCAGGCCGGGCCATCTGCCCAGGAGAGGGAAGTGGACACCGCGGTGGGGGAGGGGGAAGGAGTCTTCCTGGGGCCCCTGGACCAGTCAGAGTCACGTCTGGAGAGAAGGGGCCAACACGGGGCGCAGAGGGCTCTGACCGCCCCTCCACCTCAGTTACCCCCACCGACCACAGAACCAAGGCCGTCAAGAGAAGCAGCATGGCCTAATGGATAGAGCATGGGCCTGGGGCTCAGAGTGACCTGGGTTCTAATCCTGGTCTCCACCACTTGCCTGTTGTGTGACCTTGGGCAAGTTGCTTCTCTTCTCTGTGCCTCAGTTACCTTATCTGTAAAACGGGGGTTGAGACTGGAAGCCCCATGTGGGACAGGGACTGTGTGCAACCTGATTTGCTTGTAGCCACCCCAGTGCTTGGTACAGTACCTAGCACATAAGCACTTAACAAATACCATGGTTATTATTATTATCATTATTATCATATTAAGTCTACGCCCCTGACTCCCGGCAGGGCCTACTTTGGCGGTCGAGAAGGTGGCCGTGGAAATTCAGTTGTCAGTCGATGACCCCCGTTGTGGATCCTATGGGCCGGTGGCCGGGAAGTTCCCCTCCCTTCCCCAGGTCTCTCATGGGGCTGCTGCCCCCAAGCCTGGCCCCTGCTCCCTCCTCTGTGCTCTCCTGCCATGCTCTCCATTATATGACATTTTGCATTATCTGTGAATGCGCACGTGGATAACTGAGAGCTTTCTGCGCTTGGCTTTGCTGTGTCTCCTCTGGCCCCCTCACTGACCGTGTCCACGCCCCCGGCCCCAGGGAGGCAGGCCGGTCCTTCCCACCATGAGGAGGTGGGACACAACACACGGGTCACACAGCAGGACCAGAGGCCCTGAGCGCCCAAGTCCAGGCCTCCGCTCGCTGGTGGGCAGAGAGGCGGAGCCGAGACGCCTTGCCTCCTTCCCTCTGCCCGTCTGGCTAGCTTGCTGTGGTAGGGTCCAGGACTCAGTCAGTCAATCATATTTATCAATGCTTAGGGTGTGCAGAGCATTGTACTAAGCACTTGGGAGAGTGCAATCTAACAATAAACAGACATTCCCTGCCCACAACAGTCTAGACTCCCCGGGGGGTTGATGGAGGGTGGGGATCCAGACCTGACACGAGCCGCCCCACCCCCAACCATGGGTGGGCAACAGGGACCAGTGCTTTAGCTCCTTGTCCATCTACCCTGGAGTCCCGGCCCATTCAGCGCCCCCCACCCAAACCTCCCCTTCCCTGAGGTCGGTACTGAGTCGGTCAGAGCCGGAGCTCCCGAGGGTCTGAGACAAGGTTACTCCTGAGTGCTCTCCACTGAGAGCCTGTGGCCGCCACTGCAGCTGCCCTTGCCCCTATCCATGTCTACCCCTCTCCAACTCCAGTCTATTCTCCTTCGTGCCTCTAGCCTGCCTCCATCCTGGGATCTGTGGTTCTGCATTATCCATACTCCATCGTCCAATGGGTCACAAGAGCCAAGAGTGGGCAGTAGCTGGATCTGCAGGCTCTGCCCGCTCCAGGGCCGAGGCCCCTCTGGGCATGGAGAGCCAAGAGTGGACAGTAGATCTGCGGGCTGTGCCCGCCCCCAGGCCTCGGCCCCTCTGTCCGGCTCACAGGCAGCAGACATGCTGAGTAAGCAGCCGGAGGAGGGCAGATGTTGCTGTTGCAAATTAGCAGGTTGAGGAGACTCCAGCCCAAAGTGCCACCACCCACAGGGGCTGGGACCTGCTGAAGACCTGTCCAGCCAGCCAGCCAGCCGTGGACACTGTGATTAGGCGGGAGGGAGCCGGGACACACACACACTCACTCTTGGAGCCAGATACTGAGGGATGGGAGGGTCCAGGGGTAGGGGAGAAGAAGTCAGCGGCTGCTGGGAGCAGGATTGGAGCTGCAGTCGGAAGGATTTGGATCAGACATTAGGAAGCACTTCTTGATGGATTGGGAAATCCTAGGAGAGTCTCGGGGTGTTCTATTCCCCCCCCCCCCCCCCCACCGGCTAAAAGGAACCTCCAAAGGTCATTTAGTCCACACTACCACCACCTTCTCTTCTCTTTCTGAGACTGTCTCCGGAGGCAGGGGGATGATTGATTTGACCCCAAGGCTCTAGGGGCAAGGAGGAAGGAGTTAACAGAGGGGTTCTCCCTTGTTGGCCCCTTTTGCCTTCCTTCTCCGAGTCTCTCAGCCCTTGTGAGATTTCCCCTCTGGAATGGGACCCCCCCTCCCACCTACCTACCCACCCCTCCCTATCCCCCCAGCCCCGGGCAGGTCTGGGCACCTCAGATTATGTGTCACCTCAGATTATATATCACATCTGCTGAGGGCTGGTGGAAGGAAGCAGCCCCTGGGGGCCGACGTGTGTGTGTGTGTGTGTGTGTGTGTGTGTGTGTGTGTGTGTGTGTGTATGGTGGGGGGGTGGGGGCTGTGCTGTCTGGGAATCCTTTGTACTGAGGGTTAGTACCACCAGGAAACTTCAGGGTATGTAGGCTGGGTTAGAAATGAGTCCCTAATGAAGAGGTCCAGGCCCACTGGCTCCAGTTTCAGTGAATGGCCAGGCAGGTTAGGGGGTGGGGGCGGGGTGTTTGTGTGTAAGTAACTGGGTCAGTGTGTATGAGACTGTGACGGTGATTGTGTGTGTGTGTGTGTGTGTGTGTGTGTGTGTGTGTGTGTCTAGGTCAGTGTATATTAGACTGTGGGGGTGACTGTGTGTGTGTGCGTGCGTAGCTGAGTTGAATGTGAAACTGCAAGGGTGACTCTGTATGTGTGTGTGTGTGTGTGTGTGTGTGTGTGTGTGTGTGTGTCCATGTCCATCCATGGAACTGAGCTCACTGAGATCTTCAGCCTCAATTTTCAACCCCAGCTGGTGTGCTGCTGTGTTCGTTGCTATTGGAAGCGGCCACGCTGGCTCTCCCCTCACCCGTCACCCGCCCGCCAGCTCCTCTGTATTTCTGCCACTGCCACCATCTGCCACGTGCTCTGCCCGCAGGGTGGGGGTGGTATATTTGGGGTTTGGGGGCGTGCACACAGACAGGGCCCCGACTCCCTGTTGTCACGTGATGCAGGGCAAGTTGCTAATGGTCTCTGGGCTTCGTTCTCCAGTGCCCCGGCCCTGATCTCCACGCAATATGACCGAGGGTTGGGCCGGGGTGGAAGCAGTTTGGGTGAAGAGGAAGGGGTGGAAAGGAAGATGGTGTGGGGGAAGAACAGGTGGAATTTAGCAGATGGTGGACTGGGAGAGCTGAAAGTTGGGGAGGTGTCGAGGCTGGTAAGGATGGAGGTCTTGGTGATGGTGATAGGGAGGTCAGGAGGAGGGGCAGAGTTGGGAGGGAAGGGGAATTTTGGGAGTGGGCTGGGATCGAGAGGGGAGGGGGAGGTTAGGGGTAGGGTGAGGAGGGAAAGGAAAGGTTGGAAGCAGGCTGAGGAGGTGGGTTGGGAGAGAAGGGTGGAGGTTGATTTTAGCCCCTGAAAGACCCACCAGCCCTCAAATTCTGCAGGCAGATGATTCAGATGGGTTCAGGCTCCTGTGAGTTGGGGGAGCTGATATGAGACCCCGAAACAGGAACCAGCTCTCCGTTAGTCCCTGGGTCAGGGTTAAGGGTAGGGTTAGCCGAGAGGCTCCTGTACGGAGACTTGGGGCCAGTGGTGAGGGAGGGACTGTCTGTGCAGAGGCGGGGGGACGGGGTGACCTCTTGGAGACCCATCCATCCCCGCTTGGTTGACAGAGAGGAGCAAGGCTGGCGTGGGTTGGGCCGTGAGAAGGGTGGCCCCCACAGTTCGGAAGTGGCACCCAACACAATGAGGAAACTGAGGCCTGAGGCCAGAAGGGACCGAATCCCCTGCCCCAGACAGCAGTAGCCACCAAACCCTGGTTCCCCTTTGGCCGGAAACCCCCCTCCTCCCCCATCCCCCCCAACCCCCACCGTGGCCCTGCCCCCAACTTGGTCTTCTTCCTCCTCCCCCTCCCAGAAGTCTTCTCCATTTTAGCCCCAACCCCAGGCCCTGCCCTTCCGAGCGTAGCACCGAGAGGCCACCTCGCCCAGGTCCCTGCCTCTGTGCTGGCAGTCCCTCTTACACCATTGGCCCCAAACCTGCCTGCATGTTTTGTCACCTGTCTACATGTTTTGTTTTGTTGTCTGTCTCCCCCTTCTAGATTGTAAGCCCGTTGTTGGGTAGGGACCATCTCTATATGTTGCCGACTTGGACTTCCCAAGCGCTTAGTAGAGTGCTCTGCACACAGTAAGTGCTCAATAAATATGATTGAATGAATGAATGGTGGGGAGTCCCTCTGCCCCCGTGGCCATCTGGATGGGGGGGGTCCCATCTCTGGAGGCCTTCCTCAAGTCTGACCCTCCAGCTCCGGGCTTGCTGCTTAGGGCCCCAGGCTGCCCAGCTGCAGCCTCCTTCCCATGAGTCTGACCTGAGTCCCTCCCAATGCAGGCAGAGTTTGGTGTCTCCCTCTCCCCCACCATCCCTCTGCCACCCCACCAGCCCCAGGGTGGCCTCTGGAACATATCACCATGGAGATGGAGAGAGGGAGGGGCCTGATCAAGAGGCCCCAAGGGTGGTGGTGGTGGTCGGGTTAGGGGGGGACTCTCATAGCCGTGGAGAAGGGGGCTGAAGGAGAATTGAAAAGGAAACAGCAACTCCCCCTCCCCGGGCCCCTGCTTGTCACCGTCCACTGAACCACAGTAAAGGGCTCTGGAGCTCCACGCTGAGGGTCCTGGCCAGAGGGTGACTGAGGGGCCTGGTGAGTCTCCTGGAAAGAGAGGGGGGCAGGGGAGGGTGTGTGTGTGTGTGTGTGTTGAGGAGGGTGCAGGTTGCATGCCGCCCCATCTTCCCCACCAGTCTGTGTGTGTTTGTGTGTGTGTGTGTCCATGTTCGACAGCGTCTGTGTCTGGTGGCTGTGTGTGCCCATGTCCAGTGGCTGTGTGTGCCTGTGTTCTGTGGCTGTGGGGTGTCCTGCTCTGGATCCCTTTTCCCTTTCTGCTGTTCCCCATCAACTGCAGGAATAAGGAGAGCAGGTCTCCCCTGGCTGCCGAGTCAGGTTTGGCAGCTCTAGGACTGGGGATCGGAGGTGGAGGGGTGGGGGGTTCAGAGCAGAGAGGGGAGCACGTTGGATCCAAGAACCCAGGAGTCCCGCTCCCCCATTCCCCTATCCCTGTACCCCCCAGCTCGGAGACCTGGTCCCGTCCGGCCCCCGAGGATGAGGGGGGGCCCCCTCGGCTGGTCCTTCACCTGCTTGGCCACCGTGAGTAGCTGGGGGTGGGCGGGGGGTGGCGGGGTCAGGCAGAGAGCTGGGGCAGTCACAAACACACACACAAAACGAGCAACGGACACACACAATGCGCACAGCACACAGCGCACACACACTCTACATTCAGTACACATGCACAGCATGCAGTGCACACACCTCAAAAATGCACCCAGATGGCCCACAACGTACTCATGTTGTGCTGGGGTGGGCTGCGGGGGATGCCCAGTGATCATTTCCGCACCCTGGAGCTGAGGGCGGACAGCGGGCGCGTGGGCGGGCGGGTGGTTAGTGGGGCAGGCAGGCTGCAGGCTGGGGATTTGGGGAATTTTTTTCCTGACTTTCCCTCCTTCCCAGAAAGCAGGGTGGGAATTCCCTGCAGTCTTCTGGGAAGGGGTTGGGTTCGATGTGGGGGAGACGGAGGGAGCAGGACCCTCCTGGGGCTAGAGCAGCCCCTGGGGTGGGCTGGGATGGGGGTCCGTGCGTGGTCCTGCGCAGCCCCTCCCTGGGGCTCCCGACCATCCTGCTTCTTCCTTTCAGCTCCTCAGTTGGTGCCAAGCCTGCCTGCTGTCCCCTGGAGAGCCAGACTGCCCCACTGCAGGTGGCGGCTGTGCCTTGTGCCCGCAGTGCCCACCGGGCGAGGAACCAAAGCCGGTGCGCCTACCCCCCGTCGCTCATGTTGATGCCGGGCAGGGCCCCTTCCCCACCTCCTCGCCCCTGCTCAATCCCCGTGCCCGCCTCTCCCTGCAGGACCGTGGTTCCAGGCCGACCTGCCGCCCCTGTGCCCCCGGCACGTTCTCTGCCAGCTTCGGCCCTGAGCCCTGCATCCCCCATACCCGCTGCCAGGACTGGCGCCGGGGCCAGGCCACCCCAGGCACTGCGACCCGTGATGGGGAGTGTGGGGGCTGCATGAAGGGGTGAGCATCTGGGGGCCTGGGACCCCCTGCCAGGAGCTGACACCCCTTCCAGGGAGTCACCCACGCGGGATCCTGGACTGGGATGTAGCCCACCCCTATTTGGGTACAGTGGTGGAGGGTGGGGGAGAGGGGTTCTCCCTGCCCTTGGGGGGCCGGGGCTCAGAGAGGGTGGGCCCAGGCCCCGCTGCCCTGACCCTGACCCTGGGGTTTGTCTCCTGCAGGTTCTTCGCTGCCTCAACAGGGGCAGATGCCCGGTGCCAGCCGTGTACCTGGGCGCCCGCGGGCACAGATGCCTGCGCTGGTGAGTGCGGGGGACCACTTTCCCGGGATTGGTGTTCCCCTGAACCTCTCAGACTGGACCCTGGGCTGGCCTGTGGTCCCACACAGACATGCACAGGCACATGGAGAAACACACACAGACAAGCACACAGACCCCTGTGGCCACTGAAGCACAAGGCCACAGACACATGTACCCCTGTTGGGATGGCGGCTGCCCCCCTGTGAGCCCCCCTGCAAACCAGTTTCTCTTCTGGACCTGGCTACTGCCCAGGTAGTCTTCAAGCAGCTGGATGTGAGAGAGCGAGACTGGGGCAGGGAGCAGGACTCCCTGACTTGGGTGTTTGAGCTCTGGGGAGGGTGGGGGGTGGGCGGGCCAGAGACGTGAGGCCACAGGGGCTCACAACCTCTCGCCACATCACAGGGGGCAAGCAATCACTTGGTCCAGCCCCCTGTGTCTGGCTTGGGCCGCAGCCTGGGTTTTCCCTGTCAGAGAGATGTTGCCCCTGCTCCTCCCCCCGTCAGCCACTGTTGTCTGTCTGTCTGTGGCAACTGGTGGGCTGCCAGCTGCAGCTGCACACAGGAGGACATTGTCTGGGGGAGGCGGCGAGGGCAGAGAGCAGCCTCCCCATCCCCCCAGGAGCCGTCAGCCCTGGGAACACATTGCCCCTCAGGTTGGACACCCAGGGTACGGACAGGTGGGGGAGGAGACACCATCCCTGCCCTGGAGGGGCTGCCAGTCTGAGAGGGGAGAAAAGGGATGGACAGACACACACACACACACACACACACACTTTCTCACCTGCTGAGTCACAGCCCTTGTGTACCTTCTCTAGCAGCTGGCCTGGCCTTGTGCCCACAGCTTGGGGTGGCAAAGACAAAGGGGTATCTTGGGACATGACTCTGAGCGTGTGCGTGTGTGAGTTTGTGCATGTGCGCCTGCATGTGTGGGTGTTCGCCTGAGACACGGATGGTGGCCCATTTCAGTCAGGCCTCTGGTTAAAGCTGCACAGGGCTGAGGGACGTCTGGTTTCAAAAGGACACCTCGCTTGTCCCTGCAGTGGTTCTGACAGGCCCCTGACAGGGTCCCCTTCCCCCTCAGCCCCTTGCACCCCGGGCAGGGCCAGGCTTTTACTGCAACAAAAGAGGTGGAGGCTAAAACCGAGGGAAGAGCCTTCCCCGGAATGGGGGTGGGGGGTTGGGGGCATGAAGACTTTACCATCCCCAGTGCTGCACTTTTCCGGGCCTGAGAGTTCATGTGCCGGGGAAGGGCTGAGATGACCTCTCGAAGACCCTTTGGACTCCACAACTAGCCCCCTCAGTCCCTTCCGTCTGTCTGTCTGTCCGTCCGTCCAGGGGCCGAGGCGCAGTCGCGACGGTCGAGGCGTCAGTCCGGCCCCGCCGGGCCCCGGGCCCCGGACAACGGCACGCGGGAGGGGAAGCCAGAGGAGAGGAACACGCAGTTCACCGTCGTCGCCATCGTCCCAGTCTTCTGCCTCATGGGGCTGCTGGGCATCCTGGTCTGTAACTTGCTCAAGCGCAAAGGCTACCACTGCACGGCCAGCAAGGACCCCGGCCAGGACCACGGGGCCATCTGGAGCGGTCAGTGCCCGGGAACCGAGGCCAGATGGGGGCCGGGGCGTGATGTGGGGGACCCCCGAGGGGTCATTCGGAGGCGGAGCTGACAGGGAGTCGTGGTTGGGGGATGGGGAGTGACAGTGGTGGGAAAGCGTTGATAATGAGCATTGAGGCGGCTCAGAGAGGCGTTGGGGGGAGGGCAGAGGGCGGTCAAGAATAAACCAGCCCATCAGCTGTTCCCACAGATGGTGGTGATGGTGGCGGCGGCAGTAGGAGCAACTGGGGATCTGGTTTCCACCCTCGGGTTGCTCGAGTTTCAGAAGTCAGGGCTGGAGAGCCACGACTGGGAGGTGGAAGGAAGGGATGGATGTGAAAAGAGGGGCTGGGGGTCGTCCCCCGGGTTTGTGAGGCAGGGCTACCGGGCTTCCTGCCTTCTAGGAGTACAAATGTTCTCCTTCCGCCCTGCCCCCCGAGGCCAGCCGTCCCCTCGGCATACCCCCACCCCCGCCACCAAACGCGGAGTCCCTGTGCCGTCGGGGGCCATTGCGGTGTCCGGCCTTCTGTCCCGCTCTGGATCGGAGCAGGCCAAGCTGGGGCCTCCTCAGGCAGGAAAGGTTGAGGGAGAGCTGAGGGGTGGGGGAACAGCAGCTGCTGCCCCAGACCCTGGATCTATTTTGGGGCTGGGCCGTGGCGGGACCAAGAAGGCCATGGTGACCGGGGGCTATTGACCTTTGACCCTCTCCCCCACCAGGAACCAGTCCTGCGTACTGTGCTGACGACGCCAACGAGGACACGATTGGGGTTCTCGTCCGGTTGATCACGGAGAAGAAAGGTGAGGGGTGGAGGGGGTGGCCCTGACCTCTGACCCTCCTCCCCCCGACCCCCTAGGGCCTGACTGCCACCTCCATCTTTGCTTTCCCCTTCCTGTGCATCGGTTGTACAGAGAACGCTGCAGCGTTGGAAGAGCTACTGCAGGATTATCACAGCAAACAGCTGGTGCCGGCAGACCCAAACCCCAGCAACAGGTCAAGGGCCCCCGGTGGAGCTGACCGCAAGCACCCCAGGTCCCTCCCTCCCTGATTCTGGACCCCGAATTAGGCTCTTCTCTCGGCCCTGCACCAGAGGCAAATTAGGGGGTGGGAGATGGGCTGGCCACAGTAGGTGGCCCCTTCAGAGGAGAGGTTGTATCAGCCCACTGGACAGAGCCCCTGAGACTCGGAATGGGCCCATATCGGGGCTGCAGCACCCCAGCTCATTCCTCCAAACCGGCCCAAGGTGTAGGAGTGGGAGAGGCCAAGGATGCTCTGTTGCCTCCAGACCTTTAGCCTGATTTCTTTGACGCTGGATCTGCAGCGGGCCCCCTTTTCCCCCGTTCCTCCCCGGCCGAGGGTGCAAGGGCACGGGACTGACCTGGCTTGGAGGGTATGGGGTGGTCACTGGAAGCTCAGACGAGGTAGCAAGGGGCTGGGAGATTCGCTCCCAGAATCACACCACACCACACCATTGGCACCCCCCAGGAACCTCCCCTGGCTGACTGACTTGGCCGGCTGGGGTTAACCTCTTCCTCCCCGCCCCCTGACAGGCTGCCTCTGCTCTGCCAGCATCAGCAGCACCTGCACACGGTGCAGGGCCCGGCCCCCCGCACCGGCCCCGGCTCCGGCTGCTCCCGCTGCAGCCAGAGGAAGTGGCCAGAGGTCCTGCTGTCTCCCGAGGCGGCTGCCGCGGCCACGCCAGCCCCCAGCGCCCTGTCCACCCGCAGCGCCAAACAAGGGGCCAGACCCGGCCGTCAGGGAGAGATCACGGTCCTGTCTGTGGGCAGGTGAGGCCTGCCTGTCGTTGGCTTGGAGGTGGGCGGGAAGCAACACGGAGGGAGGCTGGGGAGAGGAGGGCAGGATCGAGGTCTCAGGCGGGGATCATCACCACCACCCCCGGGACCCGGCGTACCAGGCTCCCCTTTGCTGCTCGGGCCCGCCGTCCCCACGCTGTATTCTCTAGGGAGCAGGATGGGAATTATCCAGGTCTAGTTGCTGCTTCCAGTTCCTTATCCAGTAACCATTTCCCGCTCCCAAGCCCCTTCCCAAACTTCCAGAGGAAACTCCACCTGCTGTACTGCTTGGGGGCCCCAGCGGGGCAAGACTGGGTTGGGGGGCATCCTCAGGTTGTTATCACTACTATTATTATTATTATTATGGTATTTGTTAAATGCTTACTATGTGTCACGTACTGTTCTAAGACCTGGGCTAGGTACCAGTTAACCAGGTTGGACACCGTCCCTGCTCCACCTGAGGCTCATAGTCCAAGTTGGAGGCATTAGGATTTAATCCCCATTTTACTGCTGAGGAAACTGAGGCACAGAGAAGTAAAGTGACCTGTCCAGCGTCACACAGAAAGCCATTTAGCAGAGCTGGAATTAGAACCCAGGTACTCTGACCCCCGACCCATGCTCTTTCCACCAGGCCATGTTGCTTCAGATCTGGGCTATCCGCGGCTCGGAGTGCACTGAGCCTTCATTCCTGCTTCTAGGATGGATTTTGGCCATTGGGGGACAGGGATTGGGAGTGGGCGGGGAAGGGGGACGTGGGGGATGGGGGGGACGGGGGTCTTTTGCACCTGCATACTCGGTGCTGGCTCCGCCCCTCCCCCAGGTTCCGGGTGGCCCGCATCCCCGAGCAGAAACCGAGCCTGATGCTCCCGGAAGTCCGGACCATTTCGGAGGCGAGTGTGAGTGAGCTGGTCGACCCCACGTGCGGTGCCCCTCCCGAGCAGAAGCCCCTGCTGGTCCACGGGGGCAAGGCCAAGTGGCAGAAAGGAACTGATGGGAAGCAAGAGGTGAGTGGGCTCGGGGGGTGTGGTGGGCACGGGCTGACCTCTGACCTCACAGGGACGTGTGACCGGTGAGCACAAGGTGACATCAGGGCCCCGCTCCTGCCGGGGCTACGGGTCCCCACCCTGTCCTAGCCTCCATCCGAGTGAGAGAGATACCAGCTGAAGGCTCACAAACCCATGGGCCCTTTGCTTCCAGCCCTCCCGTCCCAGGTGGGACAACATGAGCGGGAGGGAGGGCGAGCTGGTCAGCGGGGAAGGACCGGCAGGGAGAGGGTGCTGGGTGGTCCTGCAGAGAAAGCCCTGGGCCTAGCTCCCCGCTTCTCCCTCCAGGACACCCTCTACGTGGTCCGGCTCAGCGAGTCCAACCTTGTCATATGAAGGTATGGCCCATTCCCACCTCTGATCCCACCCTCTCCTGGTTCATCCACCTGGAGCTAAAGACGCCGGGAATATGCCCACCGATACCCCCTGCTGCCAACCTGCAGGCTGCAGGGGGGAAGCAGCGTGGCTCAGTGGAAAGAGCACGGGCTTGGGAGCCAGGGGTCCTGGGTTCAAATCCCGGCTCCGCCACTTGTCAGCCGTGTGACTTTAGGCAAGTCACTTAACTTCTCTGGGCCTCAGTGACCTCATCTGTAAAATGGGGATTAAGACTGTGAGCCCCACGAGAGACAACCCGATCACCTTGTATCCCCCCCAGCGCTTAGAACAGTGCTTTGCACATAGTAAGCGCTTAACAAATACCATCATTATTATTATTATTATAACTGTCAGCTGTGTGACCTTGGGCAAGTCACTTAACTTTTCTGGGCCTCAGTGACCTCATCTGTAAAATGGGGATTAAGACTGTGAGCCCCACGAGGGACAACCCGATCACCTCATATCCCCCCCAGCGCTTAGAACAGTGCTTTGCACATAGTAAGCGCTTAACAAATACCATTATTATTATTATTATTATTATAACTGTCAGCTGTGTGACCTTGGGCAAGTCACTTAACTTTTCTGGGCCTCAGTTACCTCATCTGTAAAATGGGGATTAAAACTGTGAGCCCCCTTGTGGGAGCAACCTCATCACCCTGTAACCTCCCCAGCGCTTAGAACAGTGCTTTGCACATAGTAAGCCCTTTTCAAATACCATTATTATTATATAATTATAATTATATATTATATATAATCATATTGTTATATATTATTATGATATATTAATAATAATAATAATAATAATAACCTCAGGATTGCTGTGCAGTGACACACTGCCCCCTGCAGCCCAAATATGTGCACGCGCAAGCACTCCAGTTGAGTGCCTACCGTGTGCGCAGCACTGTACTAAGCACTTGGGAGAGTCCAATAGTATAGAGTTGGTAGACACCATCATCATCATCAATCGTATTTATTGAGCGCTTACTGTGTGCAGAGCACCGTACTAAGCGCTCGGGAAGTACAAGTGGGAATAATAATGGCATTTATTAAGCGCTTACTATGTGCAAAGCACTGTTCTAAGCTCTGGGGAGGTTACAAGCTGATCAGGTTGTCCCACGGGGGGGCTCACAGTTTTTTAATCCCCCATTTTGCAGATGAGGTAACTGAGGCCCAGAGAAGTTAAGTGACTAGCCCAAAGTCACACAGCTGACAATTGGCAGAGCGGGGATTTGAACCCGTGACCTCTGACTCCAAAGCCTGGGCTCTGTCCACTGAGCCACGCTGATCCCTTCCCACAATGAGCTCCTGCACAGACCAGATTCATTCATTCATTCAATCGTATCTATTGAGCGCCTACTGTGTGCAGAGCACTGGACTAATCAATCAGTCGTATTTATTGAGCACTTACTGTGTTCAGAGCACTGTACTAAGCGCTTGGGAAGTCCAAGTTGGCAACATATAGAGACAGTCCCTACCCAACAGTGGGCTCACTGTCTAAAAGGGGGAGACAGAGAACAAAACCATACTAACAAAGAGAAGCAGCGTGGCTCAGTGGAAAGAGCGCGGGCTTGGGAGTCAGAGGTCATGGGTTCGAATCCCGCCTCCCCCACATGTCTGTTGTGTGACCCTGGGCAAGTCACTTCACTTCTCTGTGCCTGAGTTCCCTCATCTGTAAAATGGGGATTAAGACTGTGAGCCCCACGAGGGACAACCTCATCTCCTTGTGTTCCTCCCAGCGCTTAGAACAGTGCTTTGCACATAATAAGCGCTTAACAAATACCAACGTTATTATTATTATTAACAAAATAAAATAAATAGAATAGATATGTACAAGTAAAATAAATAAATAGAGTAATAAATATGTACAAACATATATACATATATACAGGTGCTGTGGGGAAGGGAAGGAGGTAAGATGAGCGCAAGACTAGCGCTTGGGAAGTACAAGTCGGCAACATATAGAGACGGCCCCTACCCAACAACGGGCTCACAGTCTAGAAGGGGGAGACCAGATCTCCCCAGGCAGAGTTACACACGTGTACACCAACAGGAACACACGTCCACCCTCAAATGCACACACACACACAAACAGGCTCATGTATTTTGAGACACAAACTTGGCCCACACATTTGCCTTTACCCTCACCTCACACTGACGGGCCCGTGGGCATCCATTTCTTGTCAGTGCACGTTGTCCAGACACATGTGAAAAACGCATTCATGCTCAAATGAATACAAATAACTATGCACACCTACTGGATCTTCCCTTTGCACAAAAATTCCAGTGGCCTTGCTTCTCTTTTTGCTTCCATTTTCTTCACTCGGTCTCCAGGCCCGGACACTGTTGGACTAGTTCAACCATCTGCCACTTGACTCTTTCAGCTGCGCATCTATGCTGGGCCCACCCTGACCCCCAGGTCTTCTATTCCCCAGCGACTTTACCCTGGGGAGCTTGGGGTTGGGGCGGGACATCTCTTGGGCGGGTGGTGCAAAGGGGAAGGGATCTCTGTCCCTAACCCTAGCTGCTGGGTTTCTCCCCACGCCAGGACCATGCCTGAAGCTCTGCCGGTCCCACCTCATGGTGCTCTTTGGGGCTGCCGATCCAGTTGACAACGCACAAATCGGACGACGACGCAAGGACCAGAGCCCCCTGCCTGGGGCAGCCCCATCCCCCATGCCAGGCTTGGCCCCCAGTACTAGGCCACAGGGTGGGCCGGTCACCTAGAAGGGGGCAGGAGGGTTAGGGGTCATCAGGAGGTGGGGCACAGACTGTAGGAGCCCCCCGTTCAGGGAAGGGGAAGGAGTGGGCACGGGTGAGGAGAGAAGGCACTGACCATTGCCTGCCCCTTCCACTTTCCTTCCTCCATCAGAAGGCGGTGCTAATAGACCGTGCTCCCCACCACAACTGAGCGGCTCCTTCCTCCCCTCATTCCTCTGACTTTCTGCAGTGTGGAAGTCGGGAGGAGGTCCTCAGCCCCTGCCAGCAACCCCCTCCCCTGCTAGTCATTTGAGAAAATAAGTAGCCACGCTCCCACCTTGCTCTGCGTGACTCTGGGTCCTTTCTGTTACAGGGCCTGTCCACATCCCCCCCTCCGTCCCCCCCCACAACAATTGCTTCTGGTTCCCAGACCTACTTTGGGGAGGAGGAGTGGGGAGGGACCAGCCACTGAAGGTGGAGGGAGGCTCAAGGTTTGGGGTATACCGAGTGTGGATTAGGCACAGGCCGGGTTTGCTCTGTGCTGATTCTGTCCCCCACTGCCCACACTGCTGTCCTCTCCTGGTTTGTGTTTGTGCTCAAGGACTGAAATATTAGCCGCAGCAACAGCAGCTCGAGATGGAGAAGCATCTGTATCTGCCTTTGCCCCGTCGACTCTTTCCCCGCTCTGTCCCGGCCCCAGCGGGCTCGGGCATTAAGTGGGTGCTGGGCAGGGCCCAGGCCCTGCTGTTCCCCCTTCTCTTCCCTTTCCCCGTCACTGTCTGAGTGTGTGTGTGTGAGAGAGAGAGAGAGAGAGAGAGAATGGTAGTGATGCAGCGGGGAGGCTGGCTTGTCCCCTTAGGTTTGATTTATTTATTGAATTTTGGTTTGGCCACCTCCTCCTCAGTTGATTTCTGTATGTTGGATAATAAAAGTCGGAAATCGTGAGTGGTGGAAAAGCTATTTTTCAACCGGTGGGGTGGGGCCGGGGTGCCCTTCCTATCCATCTCTTGTGCTCCCCTCCCCTTCACCGCTCTGTCCCTTGTAATGTTGGCCCCCTACCCACCCTGTGCTGGCCATGAGGAGGAAGAGGCATAGCCCCTGCCCCCTCGAGTGGGAGGAGCAGACAGGAGGCGGGCACACACACACACACACTCTACACCCACACACTCTCTCTCTCTCTTGCTGTCTGTCACTCTCTGCTAGGCACTGGAGGAGAGTCAGAAGACTCTCCCTGCCCTGAATCTGGTAGGGAGACAGGACACATACGCGCGCGCGCGCGCACACACACACACACACACACACACTCTCTCTCTCTCTCTCTCTCTTTTTCTCTCCCTCTCATTCTCTGTGCTGGAAGCTGGAGTAGGGACAGAAGAAGAGACACAGCCCCTGCCCTTAGTGTGATGGGGAGACAGGACACACACATTCACTTTCTCTCTCTCTGCTTGGCGCTGGAGGAGGGACAGAGGCAAAGACATGGCTCTTGGCCCCTGAATCTAACAAACAGAGACAGGACACGTGTGTGCACACACACACACTCTCTCTCTCTCTCGCTGTCTGTCACTCTCTGCTAGGCACTGGAGGAGAGTCAGAAGACTCTCCCTGCCCTGAATCTGGTAGGGAGACAGGACACATACGCACGCACTCACACACTCTCTCTCTTTCTCTCCCTCTCATTCTCTGTGCTGGAAGCTGGAGTAGGGACAGAAGAAGAGACACAGCCCCTGCCCTTAGTGTGATGGGGAGACAGGACACACACATTCACTTTCTCTCTGCTTGGCTCTGGAGGAGGGACAGAGGCAAAGACACGGCTCTTGGCCCCTGAATCTAACGAACAGAGACAGGACACACACACACACTCTGTCTCTCTTTTTCACTCTCTGTGCTGGGCACTGGAAGAGGGACAGAGAGAAAAGACAAAGCCCCTGCCCTTGAGGGGTTGCCAATCCGATAGGGGATAGGACACACATATACTCTGGGGGCTGGGAGTGGGAGGGGGAGGAGAATAATGAAGGTAATGTTTGTGGCTTCCTCTCTCCCCACCCCACCTGGGTCATCTCAAAACCCAGAATGACCACCAGGAACCAGGACCCCTCGGTGATGGAAACTCCCTGCTCTGAAGGGCAAAGGAGGGGGAATCGCTTCCTCAGCGTGGCTCAGGGGAAAGAGTACGCGGTTGGGAGTCAGAGGTCATGGGTTCTAATCCTGATTCCCCCACTTGTCTGCTGTGTGACTTTGGGCAAGTTACTCAACTTTTCTGTGCCTCAGTTACCTCATCTGGAAAATGGGGATTAAGACTGTGAGCCCCACGTGGGACAACCTTGTATCTCCCCCAGTGCTTAGAACAGCGCTTCACACATAGTAAGCACTTAACAAATACCACCATTGTTATTATAATGGATAGAGCACGGGCTTGGGAAGCAAGCTTGAGAAGCAGCGTGGCTCAGTGGAAGGAGCACGGGCTTTGGAGTCAGAGGTCATGGGTTCAAATCCCGGCTCCACCAACTGGGCCTCAGTTACCTCATCTGTAAAATGGGGATTAAGACTATGAGCCCCCAGTGGGACAACCTGATCACCTTGTAACCTCCCCAGCGCTTAGAACAGTGCTTTGCACATAGTAAGCACTTAATAAAAATACCATTATCTTGGGAGTCAGAAGGTCATAAATTCTAACCCCAGCTCCACTACTGGTCTGTTGTGTGACCTTGGGCATGTGACTTCACTTCTTAACTGTAAAATGGGGATTAATAATAATAATAATGGCATTTATTAAGTACCTACTAGCGCTTAGAGAAGCAGCATGGCTTAGTGGAAAGAGCATGGGCTTTGGAGTCAGAGGTCATGGGTTCAAATCCCGGCTCCACCAATTGTCGGCTGTGTGACTTTGGGCAAGTCACTTAACTTCTCTGTGCCTCAGTTACCTATCTGTAAAATGGGGATAAGACTGTGAGCCCCCCGTGGGACAACCTGATCTCCTTGTAATCTCCCCAGCGCTTAGAACAGTGCTTTGCACATAGTAAGTGCGTAATAAATGCCATCATCATTATTATTATTACTATATGCAAAGCACTGTTCTAAGCACTGGGGAGGTTACAAGGCCATCAGGTTGTCCCACGGGGGGCTCACAGTCTTAATCCCCATTTTCCAGATGAGGTAACAGAGAAGTTAAGTGTGTGAGCCCTCCGTGGGACAACCTGATCACCTTGTAACCTCCCCAGCGCTTAGAACAGCGCTTTGCACATAGTAAGCTCTTAATAAATGCCACTATTATTATTATTGTTATTCTCTGTGCCTGTTACCTCATGTGTAAAACGGAGATTGAGCTGTGAGTCCCACATGGGACAGGGACCGTGTCCAACTCGATTTGCTTGTATCCACCCCAGTGCTTAGTACAGTGACTGGTACACAGTAAGTGCTTAACAAGTACCACAATTATGATTATGATTCCTCCTGTTCTCCTTCTGCATTAGATATTTGACATCTATAAGACTGTTGAAAATACAATTGAGACTTTTTCCTCTTGGCTGGGTCATCACAACACTATGTTAGGAAATATTTGGAAAGTGTTAACAGCCACTGGAAAACGTTTAGTACATATTTACTATTCTTTTTATTTTGTTAATGATATGCATATAGCTTTAATTCTATTTGTTCTGACGATTTTGACACCTGTCTACATGTTTTCTTTTGTTGTCTGTCTCCCCCTTCTAATAATAATAATGTTGGCATTTGTTAAGCGCTTACTATGTGCAAAGCACTGTTCTAAGCGCTGGGGGGGATACAAAGTGATCAGGTTGTCCCATGTGGGGCTCACAGTCTTAATCCCCATTTTACAGATGAGGTAACTGAGGCTCAGAGAAGTTAAGTAACTCGCCCAAGGTCACACAGCAGATATGTGGCGGAGTAGGATTCGAACCCATGACCTCGGACTCCAAAGCCCGTGCTCTTTCCCTTTTAGACTGTGAACCCACTGTTGGGTAGGGACTGTCACTAGATGTTGCCAACTTGGACTTCCCAAGCGCTTAGTCCAGTGCTCTGCACACAGTAAGCGCTCAATAAATACGATTGATTGCTTGATTTCCACTGAGCCACGCTGCTTCTTCTAGACTGTGAGCCCGCTGTGGGGTAGGGACCGTCTCTATCTGTTGCCGACTTGGACTTCCCAAGCGCTTAGTACAGTGCTCTGCACACAGTAGGCGCTCAATAAATACGATTGAATGAATGAATGAATGAATGCTCTCGGACAGGAGCGCCCCCTCCCCGTGGGCCGCGGGGTTGTCCCTTCCTATGGTTTCTCGCCGCAGGTTCAGCTGCGGCCACCAGGCGGCGCCCCGCCCGCGACGAGCCCAGGGCCGGCCGGCCGGCCGGACAGACGGACGCGCGCACGCACGGAGGCACGCAGCACGTATGGCGTCACGCAGCACGCACGGAGGTACGCACGCACGCACGCAGGCAGGCAGGACAGTCATTTACCTCCCTGAAGCCCCAGCCGTTGGGGCCCTGCAGTAATAATAATAATAATGGCATTTACTAAGCGCTTACTATGTGCAAAGCACTGTTCTAAGCGCTGGGGAGGTTACGAGGTGACCAAGTTGTCCCACAGGGGGATCACAGTCTTCATCCCCATTTTACAGATGAGGAAACTGGGGCCCAGAGAAGTGAAGTGACTTGCCCAAAGTCGCACAGCTGACAATTGGCGGAGCTGGGATTCGAACCCATGACCTCTGACTCCAAATCAATCAATCAATCAATCGTATTTATTGAGCACTTACTGTGTTCAGAGCACTGGACTAAGCGCTTGGGAAGTACAAGTTGGCAACATATGGAGACAGTCCCTACCCAACAGTGGGCTCACACTCCAAGGCCCGGGCTCTTTCCACTGAGCCACGCTGCTTCTCTCCCTAACTGTTTATTTACTTATTTGTTTGTTTATAAATAAATCAATTTATTTATTATTTATTTATTATTAATTATTTATCTGTTTATATTTATTTATTTATTTGATTTATTTGTACATATCTATTCTATTTATTTTATTTTGTTAGTATGTTTGGTTTTGTTCTCTGTCTCCCCCTTTTAGACTGTGAGCCCACTGTTGGGTAGGGACTGTCTCTATATATTGCCAATTTGTACTTCCCAAGCGCTTAGTACAGTGCTCTGCACATAGTAAGCGCTCAATAAATACGATTGATGATGATGATGATGATAACTGGTCAGCTAACCTCAGCTCGGCCAAAGCGCCCTCCCCATCCCCCCGGTTACTACTTGGCCCCCCCACATTGCGGTTGACGGTGGGCACGCGCCCCCCTCCCCACCCCCGGGAGCGCGGCTGCCCCCGGCCCGCGAGTGAGTGGCAGTTAGCCGAGGTAGCAGCGCGGGCGACGGCAGGGTTTTGGAAACGTTTTAATAGTTCCCGCCCGGTCTAAGACGGCGGTACAGTCATCAGGCGGTTCCGGCCTGGGCTCCGCCGGGGCACCAAGTGTCACCCAGCCCCGCGGGCCACCTCCAAGTAGGCCTCCCTCGGCCCTTCGGCTCCACGTGGAAGACATGGTCAGTTGGGCGAAGTTTCGCGTGGGGACGGGGTGGGGGTGGCGGCCACAGGCCGCTGAGCTGAATGGAATGGGGAGGGGGACGCCCGGGACAAGAAGCCCCCACCGCCCTGAGGTGCAGCGCCCCGGGCGAGGTGTTGTGCTCTGGTCAGGGCCCCCAAGCAGCCTGTGGGCCCAGGTGTCCGGCCCAGCCTACGGCAGGGCTGGGAGCCCGGGCCGGTTGGGCCACCTTTCGCCCCATGGCAGGAGCCTTGAGCCCTTTCCACACACCCCCAGCCCGTCGAAGGGTAAGACGCAATCTGTTTGAGGTCAACCCTCGAGGGTCTCCAAGCGGCCGTAGCCCACTGTGCCCGTCTCCACGGCTGGGCCTGGGGTGCCACCTAGGCTGGGGACACAGTGACAGGTGCCTGGATGATTTGGGCTTAGGGGCTTTTCCTCAGGGAACCGAGGAGTAAAGACCTCGGGGCCTTCCCTGCCGCCTCCCAAGCCTGCTTGGCTCCTGAGCCCGTGCCCACCATTAATCCTTCCCCCTAAGGCCCTTGCTGGAACTGGGGGGTCCAGACTGGGCTAAGGTGGCAGAGATCAGGACTTAGGCTTAGACAGAGGGGACCGGAATCCGCACTAATGCCAGTCCCGGCAGCCCCAGAGCGGTCAACGCTGGACAGAGAAACGAATCCCAGGGGCAGGAGCAGTTGAGGGGAGCAGCACTCCCGCCCCTGCCGTAGCCCAACCTCTCCCCGATCCTTTGGCAGCCCCCCATCCTCTGGCCGTGCCTGCTGGCAGGCCTCCGCGTCGCCACAGTCCCCCATCCCCGTCCTCCGGCTGGCCCACTGATAGACCCCCACATCACCAGGCTCTCCTACCCCGTCCTCAGGCCATGCCTGCTAGTGGACCCCTGCATTGCCGCTTGCCCTAATACCTGCCCCTGTGGGCTTGGGGAGGGCTGGGAGGTGACTGGTTATTGCTATTTTTCTTCGACTCGGTCCTGCACTTCCCAGAGCAGTGCTGTTCCAAGCAGGCAAGACCAGGTGGCAGGGGCAGAGGCCTGGGTGGGGGGGAGGGGAAGAGTACAGATGACAGGGCAGGTGTGTGCCACACCACGACTCAAGGCACCTGGGGAGAAGGGGGACGTGCAACCTGGAGCCAATGGCTCCCTCAGCTCCCCCTCAGCATGGGTAGGGTGAGGGCCCGGACCCTGTAAGATCCTCCCATCCCAGGGCCGGGCCCCCTCCCAGCCAAGACCCCTCATGCCAAGGCCCCAGCGCCCCTTCCTCCCCCAGGGCCATCCCCATCACCCTGACCGAAGCTGGCACTCCCCGTGCCCTGGCTCATGGGCTTACGCTGCCGCAGTTCCTCGTTCCCGCTCTCGGGCACCTCCGTCGCACTATCAAAGGCGTCACCACGGCTATTTGGAAGACACGAGTTTCATTTGTCTGACGCTGTCCATGAGGAGATGGCGTTTCCTTAGTGGAGGGGAGGGGACCATTCCAGACCTTGCCTCCGTCCGGCCTCCCCCTGCCGATGTGGGAAAATCGAGGCTCCGACAGCACAACACCAAAGACAACGGGGACTCCCGCACCGGGGCTGGGCCGCGGGAAGCGGGGTCGGCTGGGCGCTCAGGAGGAGATGGAAGTTACATGACTTCGGAGATGGGGGGGGGGGGACGGGGATGGGGGTCAGTCGGGGAGGGGAGGCGTGAGATTAGAAAAAGCGGCTTTTACAAAAACACTAAATGCATAAAGTGACCCTTGCACTTTTTGTTCTCGCAAACAGACGAGGTGCCACGGAACGGCTGCTCGGCACCGGTGTGAGACTCGAGGAGTTGCATACAATGTTGACTCCGGCCCTGTGGGGAGAAGAGAAGGGAAGGTGGTGGGCCTGGGCTGGGTTAAGGGGATGGGACCGGCCCCCGCAGCGAGCTGACGCTGCCCAGTCAGAAGGGCAGCAGGGTCTCTGCTTCTTCGGGCCCCAGGGGCTCCTGGTTCAGGGCTGGTCACCCACTGGACTTTTAGGGAGGAAAGTGCTCAGACATAACCAGCCTCTGAGCTACATGACACATTAAAATGCCATACGTGCAATTACCAACGGTCCAACATCTAAAGTTTCAACGGGCTCAGGAGACGCCTTTGACCACCCACCCGTCACCCACCGCTGGGCCAGGTCCTCCCCCAAGCCCCGGCCCTCGGCAGGGGTGGGAAGTTGCTGATTTGTGAGCGAGTCTGCCGATGACCCCACGGGTGAACGTGCAGCAGGGATTCCCAGTCTGGTCGCGCCAGGTCAGATTTCGTCCACCTCGGGGCTGCACCCGTTGCTCGCGAGAGTGAGTCCAAGCAGGGGAGTGGGACGTGGCGGGCCGGCGCTGGCCCCACTGAGTCTCTACCCACACGTGGGTCCCTCCTGGGCTCCCCCAGGGGAGCTCCGGAGCCCTGGCAGGGCAGTTGCCCCCAGATGCCGCTCTTGGTCTCTGCCTCGGGCAGGCTGGGGTGGAAAGCAGCCCCCCGACCCTGAGGTCACGCCAACCCCACCCCAATCCAGAGGGACCGGCCATAAACTTGCTTGAGGCCATTTTTCTGCCCCCCCCCCCCGACCCCTAGGTCTGTCTGTGCCCTTAGGGCCACTCACGTGGACTGGCCACTGCATCTACCAATGCGGGGGGACGTAGCTGTAGGCCGCGGTCCCCTGAGTCCGGTACGTAGGCATGGAGACAGGGTGAGTGCCGATGGCCGTGTGCTGGGGAGTGGTCAGCAGCGTCCCTGGAGAGGAGATGGACGGTCACCCTCTGGCCGGCTGGGGCAGGGACTCGACAATAGCTTGGAACCGAGATGAGGGGGCCTGGAGTAACCCAGAGTTCACTATCCTCCCTGCTGACCGCCTGGAGGTGCCAAGAACAATGCCTTTGGAGCAACCCTCCCCTTACCACCCGACCCCTCCCCACAGGCCAATTCTCCTAGAATATCCCCCACTTGAACACAACTTCCTAGCGCAAATACCACCAGAACTAACCTCCCTAGAATAAAACCCCCAAAATGGTGCTTCCCTGTGGCCAGGAGAAACGGGCCCCACAGGGCCCGCGGGGCACCTCGCCGCCCCGCTCACCTCTGGGTTCTCAGCACTGGTGTGGAGGCTTGGGCCCCTAGCCCTTCTGGGGACTGAGAGCGAGAGGATTGGGGGGCAGAGGGCAACCCCCCCCCCCCCCGACTCAGGCATCTGGTCATCCCTTTGCGCAGGCTGGGCCTGATTCCCCCTCCCTCCTCATCCCTAAGGGTCAGGTACTGGGGAGACAGGTGTTAATCAGTGGGAGGGAGCCAGCAGCGCCCTAGGCCCGGGAGGGTGTCCCTGGGTGGCGTTTCCTGTCGGTCCGAGGGTCGGTCCCTCCCGACAGCTACGGCTTCTGAGTCCCCAGGGGACGATGGTCTAAGGGGGAGATGGACCGAGCGGAGGCTCCTGAGGCTCGCGCTCCACGGCCAGCCCCCCGAAAGCCCTCACCTGCTGACATCGCCATGGTGGTCCCGGCCACCATGCCCATGGTCACGCCGTTTGTCCTGGCGGCCGCAACGGGGGCTGGGTAGAGGGGTGACGGGACGCTGTTGGGCTGCACCACGGTGGTGTGGTGGATGACGTGGGGCTGCGCCGCATACACGGGCTGTGTGTAATACGCTCCCTGTGACAGACGCGACAGGGGACGCCCCGCTCAGACGGTGCGGCCCCATTGGCCAGACCCTGCTCCCTCTCATTCTTACTGCTTGGTCCCCATCAGAGAGAGTCCAGCCCAAGGCAGCAGTACTCAAGGCGCCTCTGGTCTCAGCCAGGTAGCGCGAGAGAGTGGGCATGTGGCCAGCTGGAGGGACCCGGGGGAGCCTTTGCAGATGGTTCTGCTCCCTTTTTTGTGTCTTTCCCCCCCTGCCCCCACCCCCAAAGGGAGGCTTCACCTTTCCTGGTATACAGGTTCTGTAACCCGGACCCTGAGGGACCTCAGCATACAGGCTCTGACCCTAGTGGTGCCCAAGGGGGCCTCTTTGTGTGTACCTGCACATCCGGGTTTTGCCCTCCCCACCCCCCCGGGGGGGGGGGGGCGGGGGGGGCTCTGCATACCTGCGTGTACAGGTTCTGCTGTGGGTAGGCACTTCGGATGGGGTACATGGCCGCCTGGTACGGGCTTGGAGACGGAGAGTAGGGGGGGGCGGCGCTGCTGCTCTGCGTTGGGGGCACCTTATAGGGTGTCCCCGCTGTGTACCCTGGGAAATGAGGCCGCCACAAATGAGCCCGATGCCCCCCACAGAGGGGCAGAGGGGGGGAATGTCCCGGGGCCTGGGCCAGGACCCATCCCTTTTCCAGGCCACCATCTGGTCAGCCAGGGCCCAGGGTTGGGACCCCCCGCTGTTCCCCAGAGAACCGACCCGGCAGAATCACATTTCCCATCGGTTCGCTGGCCCTGCTCCCCCGGAAACTAACGGGCCCGTTCCCCTCACCGCTCGCCCACCCCGAGGGGAGTCACTTACGGAAAGCGGTGGATGAAGCCTGGTACGTTCTGTTCTCTGTCGCAGTGTCCACTGGGAGGTGGAACGGGCCTTCGGGGGCACAGGAGGATGACGAGGTTGGAGGCCAGGCCTGTTTCATCAGCAGTGTGGCTTGAGGGAAGACACAAGAATGGGTCAGACACAGGCAACGGGTGGCTGCAAGACCCCCTAAGATGGCCCAGAGAAGCAGCAGTCCTGACCCCACTGCTGGGAGCCTGTCCCCTCGGAGCCCGCTGTCCCTCCGGTCCGCTGCCATGCTTGACTCGGCTGGTGGGATGAGCCAGAGGCAGTCTGTCCCGGCTCTGACCCAGGAGCTTTGATAATAATGATAATGACGGTATTTATAATCCCGTGTCTACTCTCTGAGCCTGGGAGAGCTGTCCGGGGACTCCGGTAAAAGGATGTCCCCATTGGGGAGGGCAGGTCAGGGCAGGCCTTGCTATCTGGGTGCCGGCCTGGGGTCGGGGTACCTCTCATTCCACCCTCAGTCAATCGTATTTATTGAGCGCTTATTGTGTGCAGAGTACTGTACTAAATGCTTGGGAGAGAACAATACAACAATATAACAGACACAGGTGGGTCGCCCTTGCCAGGGCTCAAATTCCCAGGTGATTCTGCAGCATGGTGGGTGACAGGGCTGTTCTGTCATGCGGGTCTGGATTCCTGAGGTGGAAGTTGGGATTGGGCATCGGAGGGCAGGGAAGGGGGAGGAGGGGGATCCTGTCTCCCTTTCCCAGGCTGAGGAACAACTCAGCCAGACTTGCCTCAGGCTCCAAGCTCTGGCTATCAATCATCACCGTCCATTTCGAGACCCTATTTTCCCTTCCATGAAACAGCAGCAGAAGCAACCCTCCCAGCGATCAGTTTCCCAGCTCTTCCCTATGAGCAGCACGTACTTCCCCTGGCATCCTTGCCACCTCTCCTCAGTCCCCTGTCTGTGGGGGCCGGGCAGGCAGGGGCAGGATTCTTCAGGCTGGGGGATCGAAGCAGAGGCTTGTCGTACAGCCCTCTTTTTCCCCGGACATTTCCTTCACTGGAGCAGAGGAGAGATCAGCCCCTCCCTCCTCTGCAGCAGTGCCGCAACGATTCAACCATTCTTTCAGGGGATCAGACGATCTGCCAACATTCTGCCTCCAAACGGCTTATTCAACCTCTCTCCTACTTAGATGGTGAGCCCCATGTGGGGCAGGGACTGTGTTCAACTTGATTAACCTGAATCAATCCCAGCGCTTAGCACAAAGTAAGTACTTAATAAGTATCATTAAGAACACCTCCCCCTTCTCTCCCCCCCCGCAAAAAAATCCCAAACTACCTCAGGGCCAAGTCAGTGCCAGGTCACTCATCCCATTGCACAGGAACACCTGCTCCGTTTTGGGGGTCAGCGATGACCCACCAGCCCCCAAGGACAGGGCCCTGCACCGGTTCTGCCTGCAGTGACTCCCCCCGTCCTTCCCTCTGCAGACCCGTCTCTCCCGATCTATTTGCTCACCCCCCCTGCCCATTATCCCAGAGCCTTGGGTCTGCCCCTGGAGGCTGAGGGGCTCAGAGGGAGAGTCTTCCCTTCCTGGGAGGGTGCCCAGAGACCTCCTACTGTCTCAGACCTTGTCCGGTCTCCTGCGTCCGCTACAGCTTTTGGCAATCTGAGATCTGCCCCAACAATGCTCAAAATACTCCAATGACTATTTCTTGATCTCAGTCCCCGGCTCCCAGTGTTAGAAGAGACCCAGTGAAGTCATCCAGTCCAGTCCTCTGCCTCTGTGACTATCCGCTCCCCTCCCCACCTCACAGCCAGGACAGAAGGCTCCTGCCTCTTTCCACCCAGATCTCCAAGGGAGAGGAGTCCTGCCGCCACCCTGGGGACTGACCCCTTGATGGTCAGGAAGTTCCTCCTCAGGTCCCACCGCGATATCTCCTCTGCAACTTGAGCCGTTTACCTCCTGGGCAGACCCTGGAGAACATCCCCACACTCAAACGCAACACCCAGGGATTCAGCCTCCCCCTCTCAAGGCCAGACGCCCCGACTAATGACTCTTTCCCCAAAACCTGTTTCCTGCCCCTTCTGTGATGGTTGTGATGGATTCGACAAGTCTCCGACCACATGAGGGAATCGACAGAGGTTCCCGCACCGGCCCCCAGCTCCCTACCAAGGAACTGGTTCCTCTATCTTAGTCCCGCCCAGCGATGCCCAGAGAGAACTGAAGAAGGAAGGTGGATATCCAGAGCCCCCGATCACGGCTCCGTGAGTACCTCAACTTCAGCTGGCTCAGCTGGTGGGAGGAGGGGCGGGTTGGCCGAGTGGGCCGCGTGGGGTGGACCCGCCCCTGGAGGGAGGGCTCATTAAAGAGCTGCTGCCCCATAGGCTTAATGTACTTTCACCACAGTGAAACTAGAAGGAAGAGATGAATGCCATGGGTACAGCTGCCACAGGCACAGCCTCCACGGCACAGCCGCCACAGGTACATACGCCCCCTCGGCCCGGGCTCCACGGCCTCCTTACCTGGCGCGTAGCCGGGGCTGCCGGCGGGGTACACGCTGGGGTTGTAGGTGGGGGCGGCGGCGGGATAGCCGGCAGGGTAGCCTGGAAAGAGGAGATACCTGGAGGTCAGTTTCGGGGAAGACGCCAGCCCGCACGCTGGACAGCATCGGGAAGCCCATGGGCCTGATCGGAGGCTTGTAGACCCCCTGGGAGACAGGCCTGAAACTGACCTGCCATCACCCCCACTATCTGGTCTCCTGGCTCCCCGATGGGCAGGCACCCATCTCGGGGTGGGCACCCACCAGGCCCAGACACTTCCCTCCTCAGGGTGGGCCCTTGTGAGGTTTTTGGAGGAGGATTTGAGTGGCAGGGTAAGAGCGCGGGATGGGGGAGTGGAGGCGAGGAGACTTCCCCACGGGCCTCATCTGCCCTCAGTAAGACCCCCCACAGGGGCCATCATTCCCGGTCCGAAGTGGGTGCAGGGGAGTCCAGATTGTATCTTGGAGGCCTCAAGATGGCATTCCGCCTCCGGCCTCCCTGCCCTGGCAGCGTCATCTTTTTCAGAGGCGGCCGCTCCGAGCAGGAAAGCTAATGCGCTGTGTTCTTCTGAGGAACCCGCCGGCGTCAGGGAGCTCCCTACAGCTCGGCCCACTCTGCTCCATCCAGCCGGACAGGCCTCGTCGGGTGTCCCGACGGCGTCCCGGCCCCAGCACGCAGTAAACGTGAGCTCTTGGAAGACTCCGAGGGCACAGGTACCGCGCCCCCTCCCCCACCACACACACACATGTGAAGACGCGCACCCCACTGGCACAGCCCAGCCCCTCCGACCAGGCTTAACACTCCTGACTCAGCTGGAAGGTTGTAGACGGGAAACATTCCTGGAAGTTTCATTCACATAGGAGATTGCTGAGAACTAAAACCATTTGAAAAGGGGAAGTCTAAATCCCTACCAGCCTTGAAAGCTGACTTTGAATTTGTAAAAGCTTTAACAATGCATGCTTGTAAACGTGAGCTCACCCAAAGCCCTGAGTGAACCAGAGAAACAGCAGGAACCAAGACGGTTTGCCTGGTTCCCAGATCCGTCACGGCCACCACCCTGGTTCAAGCTCTGAAAGGATCCCCTTCAGGCTTCTGTTCTGAATCAGGCTCCTCGCTGGTCTCTCTGCCTTCAGCTTCTCCCTGCTCCGTCCATGCTGCCCAGATTACCACCTGGCAGAGTGGCTCAGCCCATGGCCCTCCACTCCTTCTCCCATGCCGATTCTCATAGTGTCCTCCTTCCCTCCCTCACATTCTCTCCCTGACCCAATCCTGGGCCTCCCCAGCTCACACACTTAGAAACCCGATCTCTAGAAAACAAAAGCGAAGAAATGAAACTGGGGCAGATGACACAGACTAGGAATTTGTGGTCAGCGGACCAACTGCTGAACCAATTCCCTTTCCAAGGGATTTCACATATCGTCCAAGATGGAATTTCTGTCCACCCCAGAGCTCTCTGCACTGGACCCCCCCACCAGCCACCCTCTCCTTGCCTGCCTCCTAGCCTGCCAGGGCTCGGAGAGGGCTGGTCAGTGGCATTTCCCAGGGCCTGGCTCACAGTGTTGCAGATGAAGAACGTTAACTGGTCGGTCAAGGCCAATCTGCAAACCGTTGCCCTGATTGACCGTTTCTGCCATCTGCCTGTGGGCCAGTGGGAAGAAGGGATCCTGAAGACCCCCTGGCTGCTGGCTAGCGGACCCTTTCCGGAAACCTACCGATGACACGCCACGCTTTGCGTGAAGATTCGACACCTCCGAGGAAGGTCTGTATTTCGGCTAAAACGGCCGCCTCTGCTTCTCCCTGGCGCTGACCGAGTTCCAAATTTCCCAGCTACACTGCCGGTACTGGCTCCGGCCAGCCCCTTTCCAGTGGGAGGAGAACGGATCCCGACGCCCTCGCCGGGATGGCCACCAAGACGGGGAACCATTCCCACAAGAGCCAGAGATGGACAGCTGGAAGGAAGCTTACCCGTGTAAGTCACGCTCTTGGCGGTTCCGTAGGGGGCTCCGGGCTGGACTGGGCTGTACACGGGATTCATGGTGAGGATCCCAGGACCCTGGGGAGGGAAAGGAAAATGAGTTGGAGCTTTTGCTCAACCTCTTACCCGGACCCTGGGGACCCCAGACACCCAGTTCTCAAGGCCTGAAAGCACCTTGTGACCCTGTGGGGTAGCCCAGATGGCCTGCGAGGAGACGGCTCACTTGCCAGAGTGGCAGGGGCTGGTCCTAGCATCCCAGGCCAGGGTCGCCAGTTCATTCGGCCCAGACCTGGCCGGTAGCCGGCTCCACAAGGGCCCCTCCTGCTCTGAACCCCCCCACCCTGAGCTCCGCCTGCCCTGAGCCCCTTCGGCCCTGAGCTCCTCCTGCTCTGCTCTTGACAGACAAGCTCACAAATCGGCATTGCTTGGGGAGCGGAGGTCCGGGCGATCCAGGTCGTGACGTCGGGGGTTCGGTAGGGCCCAGGAAGTGGCACGGTCGCGAAGGCGGGAGCTCAGCGACACGAGAAGTCAAGGGATGCTGGAGGGCCCGGGTACCTACTGAACCCTGGATGCCCGATTTAGCCCCAGCAGAGGCTGACAAACAGAAATGAGGAGTATGAACAACTCAGTTTGGCCGGGCCACTGCTCCTAGTTTACTCTATGGAAAACAGAAAAACTGGGGAATCTGGACCTGGAAACTGTCAGCTGAACCAGGGCTGACAAAATTAACTTACTGGTGCACATTCTCAGTTCTGATAGGAAATCAACCACTGAACAAGAAGCAGCATGGCCTAGAGGATAAGGCTCGGGCCCAGGACTCATAAGGGCCTGGGTTTTAATCCCGGCTCTGCCATTTGTCTGCTGTGTGACCTTGGGCAAGTCACATGACTTTTCTGTGCCTCATTTACCTCATCCGTAAAATGGGGGTTAAGACTGAGAGCCCCTTGTGGGACAAGGACTGTGTCCAACCTGATTAGCTTGTCTCTACCCCAGCACTTAGTACAGTGCCCCACAGATAGGAAGCGCTTAACAGAACCATACCAAGACAAACAAAACCAAAAAAAAAAAAAAAACAAAATTGAGCTTTCTGGGACAAGCCTCTCATCTGTTAGGTTGGGCTGCAAGGCAATGTTCCTGTGGTCTCTTTTATACATTTACAAAACTAAAAACGCTCCTCACTTTGCCACACTCTCAGGGCTCACGGCAGTTTTTTAGATCATTAAGCTAAAAATCATTAATCACGACAGTAAACCAGGCAACTAGTCAACAAAAGCAACCATCGGCTCTATTGCAATTACCTCGCAGAGAGTCCGGCAAGGCGGACTCCTGCCCGTGGGCTGGACAAGCCGGTCAGAGCGGGCCGGACCGACTCCTCACTCCTCAAAAATTCTCCAGTGGTTTTCCATTCCCTCCACATCAAGCAGAAACTCCTGACCCCCAGCTCTAAGACACTCAATCATCTCTTTCCCCTCAATTTTCTCCCTCCTTTCCCGCTACATCGTACTCTTCGTTCCTCTCAAGCCCCCGACTTGTTGCTCACGGTTTCCCTTCCGCCTGACACTCCCTCCTCCTTCGTACTCGGCGGCGCATTTCTCCTCTTCTTCAAAGCCTTTCCGTGATCACACCTCCGCCAGGAGGCTTTCCCATATTAATGCTTCATCTGCCCACTGTCTTTCTGCCAACAACTGCAGTTTCAGCCCCTCCATGCCACTCTAGCACTGCGGTGCTCACACCCAGCACAGCACTTACTTATGTACTCATCTATATTGTACATTGCTTCTCCACCCCTGTCATTTATTTTAGTGTGTCTCCCAGGTTAGACTGTAAGCTCTCTGAGGGCAGGGATCACATTCTCTAACTCTCCTGCTCAGACATGCTGGCAGAGTTCATAAAGACCTGGGAGAGGAATACCACGCCTCAAGAGCAAGTGGGGGGATAGCTCTAGGATCATGCAAAATCAGCAAAGTTCTTCAAAATGGCGCATATGACATCCCGCACATCTCCTTTTCTGGGATTTGCAAGGGCTGTCACTGAGCAGGGATCTTCAATCAATCAATCAATCAATCAATCAATCAATCATATTTATTGAGCGCTTACTGTGTGCAGAGCACTGTACTAAGCGCTTGGGAAGTACAAGTTGGCAACATATAGAGACAGTCCTACCCAACAGTGGGCTCACAGTCTAAAAGGGGGAGACAGAGAACAAAACCAAACATACTAACAAAATAAAATAAATAGAATAGATATGTATAAGTAAAATAAATAAATAAATAAATAGCGTAATATATATGTACAAACATATATACCTATATACAGGTGCTGTGGGGAAGGGAAGGAGGTAAGGCGGGGGGATGGAGAGGGGGACGAGGGGGAGAGGAAGGAAGGGGCTCAGTCTGGGAAGGCCTCCTGGAGGAGGTGAGCTCTCAGTAGGGCCCTGAAGGGAGGAAGAGAGCTAGCTTGGCGGATGGGCAGAGGGAGGGCATTCCAGGCCCGGGGGATGACGTGGGCCGGGGGTCGATGGCGGGACAGGCGAGAACGAGGCACGGTGAGGAGATTAGCGGCAGAGGAGTGGAGGGTGCAGGCTGGGCTGGAGAAGGAGAGAAGGGAGGTGAGGTAGGAGGGGGTGAGGTGATGGACAGCCTTAAAGCCGAGGGTGAGGAGTTTCTGCCTGATGCACAGATTGATTGGTAGCCACTGGAGATTTTTGAGGAGGGGCGTAACATGCCCAGAGCGTTTCTGGACAAAGACAATCCGGGCAGCAGCATGAAGTATGGATTGAAGTGGGGAGAGACATGAGGATGGGAGATCAGAGAGAAGGCTGATCTTCCCCACAGTCCTCTCTCCCCTCAGGAGGTTTCTAGGATCTCTCCTTCCCAGGCCACCAAGAGCAATTTGGTTTGGCCTACTGACATGGTCCCACTGACCAGAGAGCACCTCAGAGCCCATTCAGACTACATCTCCCAGAAGCACTTGTGGGGAGCAGCCATCTTGGATGCTTCTGAGGGAGAGAGTCCAAGATGGAGTCAGAGCATGCTCTGTGCCTTGGTGGCCATCTTGTTGGTCCCACAGTAAACTACAGCATCCAGAAACACTTGGGGCCCACAAGCTGCCCTCTCCCTTCTGCCCAACCACTCTTTCCGCGTCTATCAAGGAATCCCCCCTTCTAGACTGTAAGCCCACTGTTGGGTAGGGACTGTCTCTATACGTTGCCAGCTTGTACTTCCCAAGCGCTTAGTACAGTGCTCTGCACACAGTAAGCGCTCAATAAATACGATTGACTGATTGATTGTGATCCACACACCACAGACTGGGCTAGGAAACCTATGGCCTGCCTATACAGAATCCCTGACAGTAACCTGACTTGGTGGATAGAGCACTGGCCTGGGACTCGGAAGGTACTGGGTTCTAATCCCAGCTCTGCCACATGTCTGGTGTGTGACCTTGGGCAAGTCACTTCACTTCTCTGGGCCTCTCACTTACCTCATCTTTATAATGGGGCTAAGAGTGTGAGTCTCGTTTGGGATACGGACTGTATCCTGCCCAATTAACTTGTATCTTCCCCAGTGCTTGGTACTTAGAAAGCACTTAACAAGTACCATAATGATTCTGATCATTACCTCCCATGTAGGGTGGCCCCCAGCCGATCATGGACATTCTGCGCTTAGTACAGTGCTCTGCACACAGTAAACGCTCAATAAATACGATTGATTGATTCTGACGTACATGATGTGACACGTGTGATGCTGGGCACGCCACATAATGACCTCATACTTTCCACTCCGAGGAAGTCTGCCCAAGTCTACCCGAACTTGGGTGTTCCTCCGAGAAAATTCCTGACCTCCCTGCAACCCTTCATCTCCAGAGCCAATATGTCCCTCTCGCAGTTCTTCCGAACACGGGCGCTACTTCCGCACTGAGCGACTCTGAAGCAGGAGCAGTGTAGAAGGGAAGCTAGGTGTTCAAGACATAGATTCCACGCGGGCCAGTTGAAATCTGGGCTTTTCAGTATAATAATTATGGCATTTGTTAAGTGCTTACTATGTGCCAGGCACTATACTAAGCGCTAGTATAATTTGGTTGGACACAGTCCCTGTCCCACATGGGGCTCACGGTCTTAATCCCCATTTTACAGATGAGGTAACTGAGGCCCAGAGAAGCAGAGTGACTTGGCCAAGGTCACACAGCAGAAAAGTGGTGGAGCAGGGATTAGAACCCAGGTCCTTCTGACTCCCAGGCCTGCTTGGCCACACTCCTTCTGTAGTATAAAGTGGGACAGATGGTCATTTGACTTCTGAGGCGGGTCAAGCTCTTCCAAATGGCCAATTCCTCTTTTAATGAGCTATTTAACCTTTCATCCCATCTCCCGAGTCCCCATTCACAGCCAGGGGCTGGGGGGCTACTTCACTCAACAAACCCTCTGTTTCAATCTGCAAGTATGTTGGTCTACCCCTGGGACAACTACCACTCAGCCCCTCCCTGAGGATGGCTGGATCTGGCCAAGCAGAGGGAACAGTTCCAGGTAGGGCAGAATCGGTGCCAAGTGAATGACATAATAATAAGAATAACAATAATATTTGTGAAGTGCTTACTATATGTCAAGCACTGTACTAAGCACTGGAGTAAATACTAGATAATCAGGTAAGACACAGGCCCTGCCCCACCAGGAACTCACAAGCTAAATAGGAAGGAGAAAAGGTATTGAAACCCTGTTTGACAGAAAGGGAAACTGAGGCAGGGAGAAGATAAGTGATCTGCCCAAAGTCACACACAGCAGGCACGTAATAGAGCTGGGATTAGAACCCAAGTACCCTGGCACCCAGTCCCATGCTCCTTCTACTTAGCTACGCTGCTTTTCATGTGACATGTGAGCTCCACCTCTCGAGGGGGGTCTAAACATTCACAGGCTTTTGTTCAAGCATAGTAGAAATACATGCACAGATGAGGAAGCGGTTGGACAGTGAAAGAGGCAGTGGAAAGGCAGGTGGGCCCATCTCTCTCCTTCCATTCCTCTCCAAACTCCCTGAGCGAGTTGTCCTCACCCACTGCCTCCAGTTCCTCCCCTCCAGTTCTCTCCTCGACCCCCTACAATCTGACTTCAGTCAGTCAATTGCATTTTTTGAGCTCATACTGTGTGCAGAGCGCTGTACTAAGTGTTCGAGAAAATACAATATAACAAATTTGGTAGACGTGTTCCTGAATGTTCTGTCCCCTTCACTCCATGGAAACTGCCCTCTCTAAGGTCATCGATGATTTCCTTCTTTCCAAATCTATTCCTATCTTAATCCTCCTCGACCTCTCAGCTGCCTCAGACGTTGTGGACCAACCCCTTCTCCTGGAAACACTATCAGACCTGGGCTCGACTGACACCATCCTCTCCTGGTTCTCCTCCTATCTCTCCTCTGCAGTCTCACATTTCTTCCTGCCTTCAGGACATCTCTACTCGGGATGTTTTGCCGAGACACCTCAGACTTAACATTCCAAAACAAAGAACTCCTAATCTTCCCACCCAAATCCTGTCCTCCCACTGTCTTTCGCATCACCGTGGACAACACCACCATTCTCCGTCTCATAAGCCTGTAACTTTGGCATTATCCTTGACTCATCTCTCTCATTTAATCCACATATTCAATCTGCCACTAAATCCTGTCGATTCTACCTTCCCAACATTGCCTTTTCCTCTCATTACAAAATGCTACTATGCTGATCCAAGCACTTATCCTATCCCGCCTTGACTACTGCACCAGTCTCCTGGCTCACCTCCCTGCCTCCTGTCTCTCCCCACTCCAGGCCATACTTCACTCTGATGCCCAGATCATTTTTCTGAAAAAAAAAAAAACAACCAACAGGTCAGTTCACATCTCTCCACTCCTCAAAAACCTCAAATAGTTTCCCATTTACCTCGGCATCAAACAGAAACCCCTTAGCATCGATTTTAAAGCACTCAGTCAGCTTGTCCCCTTCTATCTTACCTCGCTGATTTCCTACAACACAGCACGAACGCTTTGTTCCTCTAACACCAACCTACTCACTGTACCTCAATCCCATCTATCTCACCATTAACCCCTTGCCCATGTTCTCCCTCTGGCCTGGAACTCCCCGCCCCCCCTTCATATTTGAAAGACCACCCCTCTCCCCACCTTCAAAGCCTTATTAAATCACATCTCCTCCAGGAGCCTTCCCCAACTAAGCCCTCATTCCCTCTATTCCCTCTCCCTTCTGCGTCACCCTTTAAGCACTTGATATTCACCCCACCCTCAGCCCCACAGCATTTATGTCCATATCTGTAATTTATTTTAATGTCTGTCTTCCCCTGCAGACTGTAAGCTGCTTTGGGCACAGGACGTCTCGACCAACTCTGTTGTATTGAACTCTCCCAAGAGCTTAGTGCAGCGCTCTGCAAACAGTAAGTGCTCAATAAACACCACTGGTGAACCTGACCCAGTGGAGTACGTGGACCCTTAGTGACGCATATGGGGGTAGGGGACATGCCAACAAAGCAGAGGCATCTCGGGGAGGGGGAGGTCACGCCAAGGCAAACCCCCCCACCCCCCAGGGGAATGCTACAACTACTCAGAGGTCTCTTTGCTCTGGAGCTCCCCTAAGAAGGCAGGCGAGCAGATACAGCTATGGCTGAACTCTATTCCCATCTGGGAGTTAGATCTCATATTAAAATTACTGAAATTGGTGAGAACCGTAAGATCGGTTTTTCCTTGATATTTCTAGCAAAGATTAATGTGCGGCAATGTTGAGTGACACCACGTGACAAAGCCACACATGGCAGGAAGAGTCCATTAGTTCAATTCCAAAGCGTTTTGTTGGTTCGTGAGGCAGAGAGATGGAGAGTCCAGCAAGACAGAGAGAGCCCCAGCAGCCGGGGGAGACCTCGGCGTCTCAGCCCGGCCTCACAAAACGCTTATTTTCCAGACCGCTCTGATGTTAAGGCTTGGAAGAAAGACTGTAAGAGGTTTAATTTGACACGTAATGACTTAATTTCAATTTAATCTCTGAGGCCAGAAACCATTTTAAGAAGTGAAATGTTTCTGTGCTGGTCGATCTGGTTGTCGGACGTGTCTTCTACCCGCTCTCCCCAGCAGACGGGGGGGCTCGCTTGGTCGCCTCACCAGTTCAAGACCAGGCCAGGCTTGGGGGTGGGACCCTCAGTTGGTAGCAGGGCAGTTCTGCTGGACACAGCTTCTGGGGGGGCTTTGCCGGCACTAGGGCAACTTTACATCTGCCCCTTCTCTCTCCCCCTTGCCAGCCCCTTGGATCAGAGAGAAGGACTCTTCTCTGTAGCCGGGGGCAGCCAGCAGGGTCTGCCTGCACACTAGACTGGCCAGCGGACTCTGGACACCTCAGGCACCCCAACCACTCGCTGTCCTCATGGTCCACATGTCCTGGGAGTCCCCGAGTAACTTGGGGCCGCTTGTCTTCCCAGACTCGCCCCCAAAGAAGCCAGGACTCTTCATGAATAATAATAATGCTAACAGTAATCGCTGTGGCACACGTTAAGCACTTATTATGTGCCAACTGGTGGGGTAGACTCAGGACAGTCAGTTTAGACACAGTTCCTAGTTCAGATGAGGCTCGCAGTCTAAGGAAGCGGAAGAACGGGAATCTTGGCCACGATTTACAGATGAGGAAACTGAGGTCTGAAGAGGTTAAGTGACTTGCCCCAGGTCACACTGAGGGAAAGGGCAGAGTCAGGATTAGATCTCAGGTTTCCTGACTCCGAATCCTGTGCTCTTTCCACTAGGCCCTCAGTTTCCCGGCCAAACCACCCCCATCAGCTTCTGGAGCCCTTGTGATTGTCTATTTTTGATTTCACCAATTGCTTGCTTTTGTGGGGGTTTTAGTCATCTCTCTACACTCACACTTTTCTATGGTCAACTTGGCAATCTCGGTCCATTTATTCCCCATTAAACTGCCAACTCCTTGAGGGCAAAGGTCATCTTTTACTTTTCATATTGCGCTCTGCACCCAACAGTGGCCCGGGACAGTGCCCTGGGCTGAGCAGGCACCTAGGACAGTAGTCTTCCTCCCTTCCCCCTCCCAAAGCTTGAAATCCCATGGCTTTTGCCCAGAGCAGCTGATATCAATCATTCATTCAATCATATTTATTGAGCACTTTCTGTGCGCAGAGCCTTATACTAAGCGCTTGGAAAAGCATAGTACAACAATAAACAGTGACATTCCCTGCCTACAATGAGCTTACAGTCTCGTTGGGGACCAGAGAGGAGTTGGGGAGACAAACGGCAATACCTATAAATTAAATTACAGATACGTACCTAAGTGCTTTGGGGCTGGGAGCTGGGAAGAGCAAAGGGATAAATAAAATTACAGATATGTACCTAAGAACTTTGGAGCTGGGATTGGGGAGGAGCAAAGGGGGCAAGTCAGGGCGACGCAGAAGGGAGTGGGAGATGAGGAAAAGTGGGGCTGAGTCTTGGAAGGCCTCTTGGAGATGTGCCTTCAATAAGGATTTGAAGCGGGAGAGAGTAGTTGTCTGTCAGATTAGAGGAGGGAGGGTGTGGGCTACGGGTCGTCAGCGAGACAAGCGAGATCGAGGAACAGTGAGAAAGTTAGCACTAGAAGAGCAAAGTGTGTGGGCTGGGTTGTAGAAGGAAAGAAGCAAGGTGAGGAAGGAGGGGGCAAGGTGATGGAGTGCTTTAAAGCCAATGGAGAGGAGTTTCTGTTTGCTACGGAGGTGGATGGGCAACCACTGGAGTTTTCTGAGGAGTGGAGTGACGTGTCCAGAACGCTTCTGTAGAAAAATTATGTGGCAGCAGATTGAAGTTTGGACTGGAGTGGGGAGAGACAGGAGGCTGGGAGGTCAGCAAGGAGGATGATGCAGTAATCCAGGCGGGATAGGATGAGTGATTGTATTAACATGGTAGCAGTATGGACAGAGAGGAAAGGGCGGAGTTTAGCGATGTTGTGACGGTGGGAGACTGACTATCCTAGGTCTGACAACTCTTGTGGTCAAGAGAAAGTCAGTATTTGCAAGATAAAATGTTAATGACTATGAAAACCATCGCTCATTTAACTTGTGCTTCAAAAAGAACCTTATAAGGCAGTCAATCGATCGTATTTATTGAGTGCTTACTGTGTGCAGAGCACTGGGAGAGTACAATATAACAGGGCTAGTACAAGTGTTCCCTGCCCACATCAAGCTTACCCTCCTTACCCTTACCTTACCCTCATCCTTACCCTTACCTTCTTACCCTCATCCTTACCCTCATCATGCCATTGACTCTTTTGTATGGTATTTGTCGAACACTTTCTATGTGCCAGGCACTATACTAAGCTCTGGGGTAGATACAAGCTAACCAGGTTGGACACAGCCCCCTGCCCCCAGCGATGCCTGCCCCAAACCCTCCCCCACAGAGAGGCCCAGGGTACTGGCTTTTGGGGAAGCCCATTTAAACTCTGCTGGGTCACAGTGGGCTGGCCCCCGCTGAACCCAATGGCCAGTGCTGGACCTTGCTGGAATGGACTGGGCCGGACCGGTTCCTGCTGGGCCCCACCAGCTTCCTACCTAACCTCGCCGATCTCCTTACTACAACCGGCCCGTACACTTCGCTCCTCTAACAGCAACCTACTCACTGTCCCTCGATCTTGTCTGTCTTGCCGCCGACCCCTCACTCATGTCCTCCTTCTAGCCTGGAACTCCCTCCCCCTTCAAATCCACCACCCTCTGCCCCAACTCTCCCCATCTGCAAAGTCCCACTAAAATCATACCTCCTCCAAGAGGGCTTTCCTGACTAACGCCTCACTTTCCCACCCTACTTGCCCTCCTCTCTGGTCCCCCGGGCTCTTGGATGTGTCCCCCTTAAGCTCTCACCCCACCCCCAGTAATTTTTTTTAATGTCCGTCTCCCCCTCTGGGCTGCAAGTGCCTGTGGACGGGGATCACGTCTACCAACTCTACTGCACTGTACTCTCCCAAGTGCTAAGTACAGTGCTCCCCACCCAGTAAGTGCTCAATGAATACCAATAGTTGATTGATTGATGAGTACAGTGCTGTGCACACAGCATGTGCTCCAAAAACACTACTGACTGATTTATTGACTTCCACCACCGACCCCACGGGGTGACTGGGAAAGATTTGACAAAGTCTCAGGTGTCCTTCATAGTTCACACTTCCCGAGAAGAAGTCCTAATGGGGAAGTTCCCTGTTTTCAGTGCCTGGGGGATGGAGATGGAGGAAGGCAGGATGCGGGGAGGGTGGGGGCAGTAGGACACGGAGGGGCAGCATTACCTGGGGCAGATTTCCAGGGCATCTGCTCTGCCCAGCTTGCAGCCGCCCTCTGCCCTTGGGACAAGCGCTGCCAGTGGAGGTGGGAGAAGGACAGACTGGGCACAAATTCCTCTGGGCTTCTCCAGGCCCTCAGTCAGCAGCCCACCCGCTGGACTGTCAGACTGGGGGCTTCTCTGGCAACCCCCTGCCCAGGGAGGACAGCTGTGCAAGGAAAGCCATCCAGGATGTTCCGGGAACGGGGTCGAGTTGGCCCGGGAATAGGATTGGGTTGATCCCGTGTGGGCACAGCATCGGTTCTGCCTGCTTGATGCCCTCAGGCCCCTGGCTCGGGGCACTCCGGCGGAGGGAGAAATTGTCACCATGTCCCGTCAGCCCCCACGGGCTCCACTTCAGAGCTCCCGGTGGTGTGATGCCTATACAGAGATGCCTCCCCTTCCCCAGACCTGAAACGACAGCTGTCCCGGACTTGGGAGCCGCACGGACGTGGCCCACAGATGCCCGGGGACCACCTTGTCAGACCAGCCCTGCCGGGAGCACGACGCTAGGTGAGCTCCCTTGGCCCTCACCTGCCCCCGGCCCCTGGGGGAACTGGGCGAAGAGAGCAGGAACTGTCGCGCCCTGGGGCGGTCAGGGAGGATGGAACTGCCTCGAGGGCAGGGACCTCTTCTGTACCTCCACTGGGTGCTCCCGAGCATAATGCTTGGCACTTAGCAGACTGACAGCTCCTCGAGGACAAGGGCTTCATCTATAATTCCACCCAGACTCTCCTGAGCACTGAGCTCAGTGCGCTGCACATAGCAAACTATCAGCTCTTCGACGGCGGGGACTATATTTTCTAACTCCACTGGACTCTCCTGAGCACTGAGCACAGTGCCCTGCACACAAGAGATTATCAATTCCTCAAGTGCAGGGTCCTGGTCTGTAACTCCACCGGATGCCCTCGAATGCTGAGCACAGCGCTCTGCCCACAGCAGGCTGCCAGTCAGTACTACGGACCGGCTGACTGAGTGCCTAGAAGCCAGTGGGCCGTGGTACTGTCTGGCATAGCAGGGGCGAGCTGGCAGCCGGCAGCTCTCAAGTCTACGTGACGTCACCACCTTGTCCATTCCTGAGGGAGGAGATAACGTTTAGCTCCAAAGACTCCAGAGGCGCCCGAGATGTCAGTGACCCCCAGAGACCCCAGAAAAGCCGTCGACCGCGGAGACGGCACCGGCTTCTCCCGCAGCCGGCACGGAGGGTTCGGAGATCCTCTGGGAAATGCCCAATGCCGGAAACTCAGCTCCTCTTCCCGCCCACCCTCAGCCGGCCGGGCTCGGCTAGGACTGACCCCCCGACCACCCACAGTCCGTGCTTCCGCTGCCCATGACCCAGACCGTCCGCACCCGGGACGTGGCCCCTTCGCCCGGCTCCCGCCAGCTCCCTCTCATCCGTAATGTCTTCGGGGAATCTGAGCCTGGCACCAAGTCCACAGGGGTGCCTGGCACCGAGCCCCGCGGGGATGCCCGACCCTAAGCCCGGTGGCGATGCCCGGCACCAAGCCCCGCGGGGACGCCCAGCACCAAGTCCCGTGGGGACGGGCTTCTGACGGACACGCTGACGGAGCCGCTGTTTCTCAGGGGAACCGAGGCCCTGACCGCCTCCGAAACATCCTCCCTGCTGGCTGGGTGCCACCATCTGTCAAGCCCCCGCCTCGGTCCCTCAACCCCATCACCTCAGCCGACCCCTAGCACAGCCACCTCCCTCCCCATTCCAGGCCCGCTGCTTTGAAGGGACGCTCCTTTCGACTCCTCCTCCCCCCCCCCCCCCACCAACCTCCAACACCCCCAGCCTCATTCCTGAACACAGAGCCGCTGGTCCACCCTTCCTTCTGGATGCTGGGCCTCCTACCAGCCCTCCACCCGATGACCGCAATGCCCTCCAGCCATCTCCTACCGTTCCATCCTGCCAACGCTCCCGCCTGCCCTGATCCTTTTACCAGCTTGGCCTCTGGCCAGTACCCACTGGCCAGGCCGCCGCTGGGTCCCCCGGCATCCGGGAGCACCATTTCCTATGCCGGTCTCACCTGCCCGGGACCCCCGGCCGCCCCCCGGCACCTGGCATCCCCATTCCCGCCGGTGTCCCCCAGCCCTGGTGGTTGTGATCCCAGCCTGGCTCCCACAGCAGGAGCTGGCCCCTACCCGTGCCTCACTCTTCTCGTGCTCCCAGGGTCAACTGGACAGAGTTGGCACACGTCGGGGGAAGCGACACACACGGTAGGGAGGAAACGGGGGTCAAGGGAGCAGCGCCCGGGGTTGGGGGAGGTGGTGTACATGGGGGAGACGGTGCAAAGGGGAGAGCATGCACCCAGTGGGAGGGGGTGCACGGGAGGGGTAGAAAGTGGCACATGGGAGTGCAAAATGGGTGAGATGGTATTTGATTGTCTGTCTCCCCCTCTAGACTATAAGCTCCTTGTGGGCCAGGAACACGTCTACCAACTCAGTTGTACTGTGCTCTCTGAGGTGTTTAGTACAGTGCTCTGCACACGGTAAGTGCTCACTGAATACCACCGATCCACCGATTGATTGTTCTGACATAAATTACTTATGTTAATGCCTATCTCCCCCTCTAGGCTGTAAATTCATTATGGATAACGAATGTGTCTACCAACTCTGTTACTGCGTACTCCCCCAAGCTCTTAGCTCTCAGCGCTTAGAACATAGTAAGTGCTTAACAAATACCATTATTTTTATTATTACTAGTAGTAGTAGTAGTACGGTGCTCTGCACACAGTAAGAGCTCAATAAATACCATTAATTGATTTATCAGAGAAGGATATTGAGCTGGAGATGGGGGTGCACAGTGGGAGGGAGATGGGGTATCGGGGTGATGGTGTACCTGGTGTACTCTGTCTCCCCCTTTTAGGCCGTGAGCCCACTGTCGGGTAGGGACCGTCTCTATATGTTGCCACCTGGTACTTCCCGAGCACTCAGTACAGTGCTCTGCACACAGTGAGCGCTCAATAAATACGATTGATGATGATGATGATGATGGGGGAGAGGGTGTACCGGAGGGAAGAGGATGTATCAGGAGTAGATGGTGTATCGGGGGGTGGGGGGGTGCGTAAGGGATGGGTGATGGTTTTGGCGGGGGTAGTGGTGTGCCGGGGAGAGGGGGGTGGGGGGTGGGGGGTGATGGTGTACCCAGCGCTTAGAACAGTGCTCAGCACATAGTAAGCAGTCAACAAATACCATTATTATCATTATCATTACCAGGAGGAAGAAAGTGTATCGGGGGGTGATGGTGTATCGTCAGGTGATGGAGAGTCGGGAGGTGATAGTGTATCGGGGGATGGAGCCGGGGCGGGGGGCAGGAAGAGGGGAGCCGCTGTAATGGGGGGGGGGTCTGTCGGGGGTCCCGGCCCTCTCACCGGTGAGGCGCAGCGGCTGAAGGCGGCGGCGGCGGCGGCGGCGATGCCCTTGTCTCCGGCGGCGGGGGCGACCCCGGTGCCCCTGCCCGTGCCCGGGTCCGTGGCGGCGGCGGCGGCGGAGCTCGGTGGTGGCCCTCCCCTCCCCTCCGGTCCGGTCCCCTCCGGTGCGGCGCGGCGCGGTGCGGTCCCCCTCGGGGTCGCTCCCGCCCTCTCCGCCTGCCTGCCTCCCTGCCTCCCTCCCTCGTCCTTCGGGTCTCGGTTCTTCCGCAGCGGGAGCGGGAGGGGACGGACGGACGGACGGAGGGACGGACGGACGGAGGGACGGAGGGCAGAAGGAGCGGGGCCGGGGGTCGGGAGGCAGAGGGAGCCCCCTCTGCAGCAGGGGAGCAGGGGAAGGAGCGACCGAGAGAGAGAGAGAGAGAGAGAGAGAGCGAGAGCGAGAGAGAGAGAGCGCGCCGCCGCCGCCGCCGCCGCCGTCAACACCAACACGTCCTTCCTCCCGCCCCGTGGACTACAACTCCCGCCCTGCCTTGCCGCCCCGCGCCCCGGGGACCGGACGGGGACGGGGACCCCCCCACACACCCTCCCCCCCCGCCGCACTACATCTCCCGGCATGCAAGGCCCTCTCTCCCCCTCGTCCCCCTCTCCATCCCCCCCCCCCCCCAATCTTACCTCCTCCCCTTCCCCGCAGCACCTGGATAGATGGATAGATGTCTGCGCATATTTATTACTCTATTTATTTATTTTACTTGGACCTATCTACTCTATTTATTTTATTTTGTTAGTATGTTTGGTCTTGTCGTCTGTCTCCCCCTTCTAGACTGCGAGCCCGCCGTTGGGTAGGGACCGTCTCCATATGTTGCCAACTTGGACTTCCCAAGCGCTTAGTCCAGTGCTCTGCACGCAGTAAGCGCTCAGTAAATACGATTGATTGATTGATTGATTGATTGGCCCCCCGGGGCGTTGGGCCCAGGAGCCCCCTGGGAGTTGGGGTCCGTCGCCTGAGGCGCACAGCCCCGGCTCAGGCCCGGCCGAGGGCCCGAAGGGACCCCGGGGACCCTGGGGACCCCGGGGACAGGGGACATCGGCTACCGGGGAAGGGAGGAAACCCTCGCCGCCGAGACCCCGTCTGACCCCCGGCAGCCCCGATTGTGAGCCCACTGTTGCGTAGGGACCATCTCTATATGTTGCCAACTTGGACTTTCCAAGCGCTTAGTACAGTGCTCTGCACACAGTAAGCGCTCAATAAATACGATTGATTGATTGATTTTACAGATGAGGTCACTGAGGCCCAGAGAAGTGAAGTGACTTGCCCAAAGTCACACAGCTGACAATTGGTGGAGCCAGGATTTGAACCCATGACCTCTGACTCCAAAGCCCAAGCCCAAGCTCTTTCCACTGCGCCACGCTACTACCATCACTACCACCACCACCATGACACAGACATTGAAAACAGACACAGTGAAATCTCCGGCCAGCCAGAGGCTCGGCTCCTGGCTGTGGACAGGGGTGGGGTGGGGCCAGTGGGCTGCCAATAATAATAACAATTATGGCATTTGTTAAGCGCCTTCTATGTGCCGAGCGCTGTTCTAAACGCTGAGGTAGATACCAGGTAATCAGGTTGTCCCACGTGGGGCTCATAGTCTTCATCCCCATTTTACAGATGTGGTAACTGAGGCACAGAGAAGTCGTGTCGCACAGCCGACAAGTGGCAGAGCCGGGATTAGAACCCGTGTCCTCCGATTTCCAAGCCCGTGCTCCGTCCAATAAGCCGCACTGCTCCTGGCCTTTGGGGGCTGCAGGGGAGGAAGGGCGACCCCAGCCCTCAGGCTTTTCTCTCCCCCGGACCCCTTCCTCGGCCCAGAGCCCCAGCAGAGTGGCGGCGGACAAAGAGAGGGAGCCCAGGTGAAGGCGCAGCGAGCCGGGAAGCGGCACAGCCTAGGAGAAAGAGTGCAAGTCTGGAAGTCAGCTGTGTGACTTTGGGCAAGTCACTTCACTTCTCTGTGCCTCAGTTCCCTCATCTGTAGAATGGGGATTAAGACTGTGAGCCCCCTGTGGGACAACCTGATCACCTTGTAACCTCCCCAGCGCTTAGAGCAGTGCTTTGCACATAGTAAGCGCTTAATAAATGCCATTATCATAAAGTCAATCAGTCAATCCATCCATCCATGAGTGCTTACTGCGTGTAGAACAGTGTACTAAGCCCTTGAGAGAAAATGCAATATAATAGAGTTGGTAGACAAATTCTTCACAGTCTAGAGAAGCAGCGTGGTCTAGTAGATAGAGGACAAGCCTGGGAGTCAGAAAGACCTGGGTTCCAATTCCTGCTCCACCATTTGTCGGCTGTGTGGCTCACTTCGAGTCTCTGTGCCTCAGTTACCTCATTTGTAAAAAGGGGGGGGTTAAGACTGTGAGTCCCAAGGAGGACATGGACTATATGTCCAACCTATCTTGGATTTAGTACAGTGCGTGGCACGTACTAAAAGTGCTTAACAAATACCCTAAAAAAGGGGGTGGGAGACAGACGTGGATATAAATAAATTAAGGATATGGACATAGGTGCTGCAGGGCTGAGGAAGGGGGGAATAAAGGATGCAGATCCAAGTGCAAGGGTGACCCAGAGGGAGTGGGAAAATAAGGAAATAACAGCTGCGTGGGGAAGCGATGTACCTTCAATAAGGCTTTGAAGGTGGGGAGAGTAATTGTCAGATATGCCAAGGTTAGGGCATTCCAGGGTGACAGGTCTGTGGGGAGATAGATGACATCAGTCAGTCAGTCAGTCGTATTTATTGAGCACTTATTATGTGCAGAGCACTGGCACAGTGAGTAGGTTAGCATTAGAGGGGCAAAGTGTGCAGGCTGGTGGTAATAGGAGGTTGTAGTTGGGAGCCAGAGAATCTGGTTTCTAATCTCTGCCCCTCCACAGGCCTGCTGTGAGACCTTGGGCAATCTCTCATCTGTAAAATGGGAATTTAATAGCCGTTCTTCCTCCTACTTATGCTGCGAGCTTCATGCGGGATAGGGACTGTGTCTGACCCGATTACCTTGTATCTATCCCAGCGTTTAGTAGAGTTCTTGGAACAAAGTAAGTGCATAATAAATACCACAATTATTATGAATACCATCATCATTGTTATTATGATGATGATGATGAACGATTTTCAATAAATTAATGATGAGGGAGGACCTGAAGGTTGGGTCAAGGTGGGAGGCTGAGACCCTGTGGCCTGGGCCTGCTGATGTAGAGTGGGTCTCTGAGGAACCCCCTACCCGCCTTGCTCCAGAGCCCGTGGGTTCCCCCCATCAGGTCCCAGGGAACACGGGCATCCCTTCGAAACTGCGGGACTCGGCGGCCGGAGCCACTGAGGGGGGACCGTCGGGGCTCAATCGATAGTATTGAATTAGCTATACTACGCATCTGGAAGGGTATAGTCGATTCCAGGCAAAAAAGGCTGAAAACAAGGTGCAAACGAAACGGTTCGCTTGGAACAGTGCTCAGCGCTTAGAACAGTGCTTGGCAGATAGTAAGCGCTTAACAAATACTGTCATTATTATTAAAAACCGGTCCATCGGCTCCCGGGTGCGCGCACGCTTCTGGGTCCTTCCTGGCCCGCCTCCCCCTCCCTGGGGTGGCCCTTTTCCCGGGCACCCGACCCCGGGCACCGGACCCCCGGCCCGGGGCCTGCTGCTTCTCGAGGTGGCACCTTGTGATGGATGAGGCTCACTGGCTCTCCCACCGTCTCCTGGGCCAGCCTGGGCCTAGCCGTTCCCCCTCCTCCCGGCCAGCCCCGTGCCGTCCTCCTTTCCACCCCGCGTACTCTCCGCCCTGTCCCCTCCTCACCTCCGTGCTCGCCTCTCCCTCCCAACCGCCACCTTCCCATGCTCTCTCTATTCCCCCCGTACTCGTCTTTCTTCCCCAGCTCCATACCCCTGTACATTATCCACTCTGTCCATCATGGGCTCACCTCTCTTCCCCAGCACCCTCTTTCCCGGGATCTCTCTGCTCCTACCCTTCATTTTCCCCCCAGCCCCCATCTTCTGAACACGAAGTTCAGTTTTAGCCTTACTAAATTTGAGGTGACAGGAGGACATCCAAGAACACATTTTACAGATGAGGTAACTGAGGCACAGAAAAGTAAAGTGACTTGCCCAGGGTCACACAGCAGACAAGTGGCAGAACTGGGATCAGGTCCTCTGACTCTCAGGCATTTGGTATTTCCACTAGGCCTCACTGCTTCTCCACTATACTCTCATTTTGTGCTTGGCAGGGCACAAATCCTACTTCATAATTAAGCCATAGTGATCTTTTGCATGTATTTATTACTCTATTTATTTTACTTGTACATATTCTATTTATTTTATTTTGTTAATATGTTTTGTTTTGTTCTCTGTCTCCCCCTTCTAGACTGTGAGCCCACTGTTGGGTAGGGACCGACTCTATGTGTTGCCAACTTGTACTTCCCAAGCTCTTAGTACAGTGCTCTGCACACAGTAAGCGCTCAATAAATACGACTGAATGAATGAATGAATCTTCTTCTGCTCCCTGGTCCATCCCCCCCAAACACAATGCTCTCCCCACAAAGGATCAGAAGGCAAAAGCAGAAAAAGCGCCAGGTACCGTAAACTGTAAATTTTCTGTCAGTGGAGCTTTAGATCAGTCTTTTATATGTTACTCATGGTCAGGGTCATACTCCTGGTTACCCTGAGAGGGATCTGTCAAGGCAGGAAAGCATCTATTTCTGGACCCTGAAGCTGAACCCCTCCCAGACTGAGCCCCCTCCTTCCTCTCCCCCTCCTCCCCCTCCCCATCCCCCCCACCCTACCTCCTTCCCCTCCCCACAGCACCTGTATATATGTTTGTACATATTTATTACTCTATTTATTTTACTTGTACAGATTTACTAGTCTATTTATATTATTTTGTTAATATGTTTCGTTTTGTTGTCTGTCTCCCCCTTCTAGACTGCGAGCCCGCTGTTGGGTAGGGACCATCTCTATATGTTGCCAATTTGTACTTCCCAAGCACTTAGTACAGTGCTCGGCACACAGTAAGCGCTCAATAAATACGATTGAATGAATGAATGAATGAACCCTGAAGGTCAGCGTGGTCTAGTAGATAGTGCACAGGCCCCTGGGCGTCAGAAGGACCTGGTTTTAATCCCAGCTCTGCCACTTGTCGGCTGTGTGATTTGGGGCAAGTCACTTCACTTCTCTGTGCCTCAGCTATCTCATCTGTAAAATGGGGGTGAAGACTGTAACCCCTTCTGGGACAGGGACTGTGTCCCGTCAGATTGGCTTGTATCTACCCCAGTGCTTAGTATAGTGCCTGGCACACAGTAAGCCCTGAACAAATACCATAAAAAAAGGTCACCTCATCCAGTCCCCTGCTTCCAGAAACTGGTGCAATGGGGCAGGGGACCCTAAATCCAACTTCTCCCTTGTCAATGGGCAGATCGATCTGGGTGGACGGGATGTCCCCGGAGCCGTCGGGGTAGGGCCGGCTGGCCTCGACCTCTCAGCTGCCTTTGACACTGTGGACCACCCCCTTCTCCTCAACCCACTATCCAACCTTGGCTTCACAGACTCCGTCCTCTCCTGGTTCTCCTCTTATCTCCGGCCGTTCATTCTCAGTCTCTTTTGCGGGCTCCTCCTCCGCTTCCCATCCCCTTACCGTAGGGGTTCCTCAAGGGTCAGTTCTCGGTCCCCTTCTGTTCTCTATCTACACTCACTCCCTTGGTGAACTCATTCGCTCCCACGGCTTCAACTATCATCTCTATGCTGATGACACCCAAATCTCCATCTCTGCCCCTGCTCTCTCCCCCTCTCTCCAGGCTCGCATCTCCTCCTGCCTTCAGGACATCTCCATCTGGTTGTCTGCCCGCCATCTAAAGCTCAACATGTCCAAGACTGAACTCCTTATCTTCCCTCCCAAACCCTGCCCTCTCCCTGACTTACCCATCACCGTTGACGGCACTACCATCCTTCCCGTCTCACAAGCCCGCAACCTTGGTGTCATCCTCGACTCCACTCTCTCGTTCACCCCTCACATCCAATCCGTCACGAAATCCTGCCGGTCTCACCTCCGCAACATTGCCAAGATCCACCCTTTCCTCTCCATCCAAACCGCTACCCTACTCGTTCAATCTCTCATCCTCTCCTGACTGGATTACTGCATCAGCCTCCTCTCCGATCTCCCATCCTCCTGTCTCTCTCCACTTCAATCCATACTTCACGCTGCTGCCCGGATCGTCTTTCTGCAGAAACGCTCTGGGCATGTTACTCCCCTCCTCAAAAATCTCCAGTGGCTACCAATCATCCTACGCATCAGGCAAAAACTCCTCACCCTGGGCTTCCAGGCTGTCCATCCCCTCGCCCCCTCCTACCTCACCTCCCTTCTCTCCTTCTCCAGCCCAGCCCGCACCCTCCGCTCCTCTGCCGCTCATCTCCTCACTGTGCCTCGTTCTCAACCTGTCCCGCCATTGACCCTCGGCCCACGTCGTCCCCCTGGCCTGGAATGGCCTCCCTCTGCACAGCCGCCAAGCTAGCTCTCTTCCTCCCTTCAAAGCCCTACTGAGAGCTCACCTCCTCCAGGAGGCCTTCCCACACTCAGCCCCCTCCTTCCTCTCCCCCTCCTCCTCCTCTCCATCCCCCCCGCCTTACCTCCTTCCCCTCCCCACAGCACCTGTATATATGTATACGTGTTTGTACGTATTTATTACTCTATTTATTTTACTTGTACATATTTTTTCTATTTATTTTATTTGGTTTATATGTTTTGTTCTCTGTCTCCCCCTTCTAGACTGTGAGCCCCTGTTGGGTAGGGACCGTCTCTATATGTTGCAAACGTGTACTTCTCAAGCGCTTAGTACAGTGCTCTGCACACAGTAAGTGCTCAATAAATACGATTTAATGGATGAATGAATGTCCAGAGTAGGGGACACTGCGGCCGTCGAACCTGGTCCAAGCCTTCCCCACCCTCCCCGCCCTGTCTACTGGGCTTCAGTCCCTGGAGGCCTGCGGACTTCGGAATACAACCCCCAGGATGCACCGGGTTGTGTCCAAATCCCGCCCCGCAGCCTTTCTCCGGCCCCCGGAGGGATCCCCTGGTCCTGGGGGGATGGAGGCCGCCCCGAGATGCTGGGGGACCTGAGTGCGCAGGCGTCGACCGGAGCCCCAGACCTGCTCTAGGAGCCACAAAGGCAGGTAAGGGCATGGAAGGGCTGAGGGGGTTGGGGGTTAGGGAGCTTGGCCAAAGGGTGAGGTCGTGGGGGCTTGGGGGGGTGGAGGGGGGCCTATGTCCCTGTAGTCCTGGAACCTCACCTACAGCAAGCTGGTCCCCTGGGGAAGGAGATCCCAGGCAGGCAGGCTGGCAGGCAGAGCTGTTCTCCTCCTCACCACCTCACCCCACCTCTCCAGTCACGGGGGAGAGACTCAGGACTGAAGAGGGGAGAGTTCGGGATGTCGGTTGGGCCGCGATGGATCTATGGAGAGACGAGAGTCAGGGATGGAGAGGGGAAAGTAGTCAAGGGTGTTGGATGGCCCATCCCTAACCAAGAAGTTGAGCGTCCAGGAGGACAACCAGCTCATGGTTCCTTCTGATCAATCAGTAGTGTTTACTGAGCTCTTACTCTGTATTAAGCACTAAGTGCTTAGAAGGATACAACAGAGTCAGTAGATTTGTACCCCACCCTCAAGAATTGTACATTGGGTTGGGAGAGAAACACTAAAATACACTGTAGATAGAGGAAAGCAATAGAGAATCAAACTGTGTAATAAATGCAGAATGAGGGAAGGGATGTAAGTTCCCGAATACTTAGGTGATGCGGAAGTGGCAGCTGGGGAGACGAGAGAGCGATCAGGAAAGGCCTCCCGGAGGAGATGGGGTTTCCATAAGGCCTTGAAGATGGGGACAGAAGTCTGCCGGATGTGAAGGAAGAGGGAGTTCCAAGCAGAAGGGGATTTATTTATTTATTTTACTTGTACATATCTCTCTATTTATTTTATTTTGTTAGTACGTTTTGGTTTTGTTCTCTGTCTCCCCCTTTTTAGACTGTGAGCCCACTGTTGGGTAGGGACTGTCTCTATATGTTGCCAACTTGTGCTTCCCAAGCGCTTAGTACAGTGCTGTGCACACAGTAAGCGCTCAATAAATACGATTGATTGATTGATTGATAAGCAAGAAGTGCCACTGGTGGGCAAGCAGTGGGGCTGATCCAGAAGGCAGAGACAGGGGGAGGGTTGAGGAGACCTCACAAGCCCTTCCGGCACGGGGAGCCCGTGATTCTGGGTCGAGAAAGGGGAGAGGAGGAGGCTGAAGGTTAGGACGGATGGCGGATTTTCTGCCAATTTTCCACAGCCCCCCGGGCGGGCGCCGAGAACCGCCTGTGGGGTTGAGTTTCTCTCTCTTGCTGGTTAAAGGTTGAGCTGAGGGATGACCAGCTCCCGCCCCTTTGGCGGGCAGAGACGGAACCACTGGACTCCCTCCTCCTTGGGCGGGCCCAGGGCTGGACACAAAGGTCATTGTGGCATTGTTGGACAGGCACTGCCCTCCCGGCGGCGCTGGACGGTCCTTTCTGCACGATGGCGGCTGTGAAGAGCGGCTGGCTCTGGAGACGGAGTGAGTCGCGTGTGCCCGAGGGCTTTGCTGGGACCTGTGGGTGCGCCGGTGCCCGTGTGGGCGCACCGGTGCATGCGTGTGTGTGGGCGTGCACATGCGGATGCCCGTGTGGCTGTGTCCTGGATGGGGCTCCGGGGAATCCGACAGCGAGGTAGAGGCTGACGCTGGTTGCCACAGATTCTGGGGGGGTTGAGAACCCCCAAATCGTCCCCTGGGAGGGCTCTTTGCGAGTGCATCCTCCCACCCTACGGGGCCCAGCCGTCATTTGTCTGGGGTTAACCCTTGCAGCCCACCAGGAGGTGGGGTGGGGCCGCCCTAGCCATGTTTCCTCCAGCGACCAGGGCTGCTTGGGGCCCGGGTCATATCCATCCTCCAGAACAAAAGAGAAGTTTGGGCTGGGGCAGGGTGGGGAGGGTACGGGGTTGATTGTCCGGCCGTAACCCGATGGAACACCGACTGCCCTCGGGAGATGGGCATCGTGATTTTGGGGGAAGGAGGTAGCAGGAAGGAGAGGGGCAGGAATGAGAACACAACTCCCCGTTGTTTGGCGGGGGAAACAGAGGCACAGAAAGGTCCAGGGCTGACTGTAGGCGCCACAGTGTTTCAAGTGGTGCGGGGGAGTGGTTGGAAATCACCGGTACGCACCTTGGAGCAGCTCAGGGGGCTAAGCTGAAACTGATCTGCCATCTCCCTGGCCCGGGCCCCCACGTGTGTGGATAACTGAGAGTTGCCGAAGAGGCCGTATTTTGGGAATGGCAGAGCAGAACACTCCCCAAGCCAGCCTGCTCAACCCTTGACCCTTGCTAGACATGAAGGGTGGGGACTCCCAGGCATCCACATCCGACTGGGAATCCCGTGGAGGGGAGTCTGGGTCTCAGCCTGGCTCCCCCCCACCCCCCACTCCCCGACCCTGCGGGGCCTCAGGCTCTGTCCTTCGCCGCTGGAAGAGGAACTGGTTTGTGCTGTGGCTGGACGGGACCCTGGGCTACTCTCAGGACGAGACTGGCCAGGATGAAGAAGGACGAGTCCTCATCCGCTTCAACTGTCGCTCTGTGAAGAGCGGCCACGACTGCCCAGGTGACACCCCGCTCCCACCCCATCTCCCTGCCCCAGGACCCACCGGTGAACTCCCATGCCTGGACCCCCTTCCCTGCAGCAACCCGGAGTAGATGAACACCATTTGGTGCTGTTTCTGCATTTCTTCTAGAGGCGTAGCCATGCTTGGTCCACTGGTCTCCCTGGCTAATGGGACCCTCCCTTGGCCCTTGGAGAGCAAAGAGCTGAACCCATGACTTGAAGGCTGTGAACTGAGGGTCGAGTCTGGGGCTGGTTGGGTTGGTGTTGGGGGGTTTGGGGTGGTGCTGATTGGGCTTTAACATGCCCAAGTGGCCCAATCCACGTCCATGATTCTTCCCCCAAGACTTGAAGCCCCCCGAGGGGCTGGACCGGAGCTGCCTGCTGACCGTGCACCTGAGGGACGGACCCCGGCTGGTCCTCTGTGCGGAGAGCAAAGACGACGCTGTGTAAGTCACTTCCAGGGCTGTGGGGGGGCAAGACGCGACTAGCCCCTGGCCAGAGGGGGATGCCTTTCCCTCAGGGTGAGTCAGGGATGGAGAGGGAAGAGACAGGGGTGTTGGAGAGTCTGGGCTGGGTCACTGGGGGAGAACCAAGGGTTTCGGATAGTCCGTGCTGGGGCCCTGGGGGAAAGGTGAGTCAGGGATGTTGGATGGTCAGCCCTGGGTCACCGGGAAGGAGGGGCATGTCGGTTGATCTGTGTTGGGTCAGTGGGGGAGAGGGGAGAGTCAGGGGTGTTGGATGGTCTGCCTCAAGCCCTGAAGGTGGGGGTGCAGGAGGGCAGCCAGCACCAAGTTGCCCTCAGTTTTCGGGTGCCCCTGGGCGGGGCAACCAAGGTGCATTTCCTCGGCGGTCCACAGATACTGGCTAAGTGGGTTGTTCTGAGGCCCAGCCACTCTGAGCTCTGCACATGACCCCGGGGAAGGAGGGAGTGTTTACTGGGAGGCCCTGGGGTGGGGGGTGGGGGGGCGGGGTACTGGGAGGCTCCAGGGAGGGGATGTTTACTGGGAGGCCCTGGGGGCAGGGGCTCTGCACAACCAACTCAGCGTCTTTTTGTCCCCATGGAAACGCTCGTTTTGTGGATTTTATCCCGTGGGAGAACAGCCTGGAGAGGGTTCCTGGGCAGGCGGGCAATCTCAAGAGCCCAGGCTGGGGGTGGGAGTGCTGGAGCCCAGAGGCACGGTACGGGTAAGGCAGGTGTGGACATTTGGGGCAGACCTGCCCTGGCCACCATCTCCCCCCGCCCATCTGTCCTAGGGAAGAGCAGGGGTGGACAGTGGATGGGGGCGGGCGGGGAGCAGAGCGTGGGGGCCACGAGCCAGGCCGGGCCAGGGAACAGAGTTGGTCTTGTCCAGTGTGGGAGCTCTGAGCGGCGGCTGGGCTGGGGGCCAGGATGGACCACAATGGACTCTCTGTCCTGGAAAGGCTTGCGGCCCTGGGGCTGGGCTGAACACACTCTGTGGGCTGTCGCCCGCCCCTTCTCTCCCCCCCCCAGCTCCCCGCGAGCCCCTCCCCGGCCTGGCCAGTCACCCCCCGCCCCGGCCTGGACCAGGCTGTGTGGACTCTGGTTGCTGCAAAGCTCCCGGCTTTTGGGTAGAGCTGTCAATCAGTCCACCAGTGGTATTTATTGAGCCACCTACTGCGAGTGATCCGTGCCTGTCCTATCACCCCACCAGACTGGAGGCTCCATGGGGATGGGGGTGAGGGTGGGGGCCCCGGCTCCAGCCTCTTCCCCCAGTATTGGTGGGGACGGTGCTGGCCGCCCTCACGCAGTCGTCTGCCCGCAGGGCTTGGAAGACGGCCTTGTTGGAGGCAAGCTATTCCCTGGTGAGTCCCGGCCCTGGCCCTTCTCTGCTCTGGCCCAGGGCGGCCTTGGGAGAGTGGGTCACGGGTTCCACTTCCCTTTACTCCCCCCCCCCCCCCAACCACTCCCCCTGCTCTTCCCCTCCTCCAAGTGGTACAAAATCGGGGGACTCAGAAACCCTCCCCACGAAAGGCCGTGCCCAGATGGTTCCTCACCCTGCCAGTGGGCAAGGGGTTAGCAGAAAGTGCCATCCCTTGCACCTCTTATGCCGGATGCTTCCCTTCCTATGCCCCTCGCCCCCTGGGCCGCATCCTGCCCCACGGCACGTCAGGGCAATCCCACAACCTCAGGCGTTAACGTCCGGTGAGGCCCTACCCCAAGAAGCTGCTTTCTGTGTCTGGTTGCCATGGATGCCCGGGTGGTCTTTCTGCAGGGTGGGGTGGGGCCGAGCCCGGGTGGGGGCCTGCCTAGCTTTCAGTTAGAGGGCTTTTGGGGTGGTTGGGGCCCATCCCGGCACCCCGCAAATCCCAGGGGCTCAGAGCTGTCCAACCTAGAGCGGAAGTCCTGCCCACCCACCCCTGGCTTCCCCAGGAGGGCGGGGGGAAAGAGGCCGCCCAGGGTGGGCAGGGCCGACCTTTGGGAGCGTCCAGCTGGAGCCGGTGGTCGGCCGGTGGGGCCTGGGAAGGCACAAGGGTATTAGCCACAAAGCCTGAGTTCGACCTTCACAGCGGCACCGAGGCCCGAGTCGGGGGGTGGGGTGGCCCCCCTCTGGCCCCCGGGGAACCTCTCCCATCATCAGGGAACCTTTATTTGCAAACCCCCCCCCCCCCCCCCCCCCCCCCACCAACCCGCATCGGTTAGTATTACTTCACCTTGTGGAATTCTCTTTGGGCCCGGTGCCAAGTCTCTCCTTGTTGCCATGGAAACAGATTGGCCGCTCTTCGGTCCCTGCCCTCCCCTGGTGCAGAGGCACACAGACCCACGTGCCAGCGCAGATGCAGGCACCCGGACGGGGACATCCATTGGCCAGGGCAGTTCCAGGCCTCTATTTAGCCCGGAGGGAAACGGGTGTGTGTGGGGGGGTTGTGTGTGTGAGTGTGAAGGTGTGTGTGTGGGGGGGTTGTGTGTGTGAGTGTGAAGGTGTGTGTGTGGGGGGGGTTATCATAATCAATCAATCAGTCGTATTTATTGAGTGCTTACTGTGTGCAGAGCACTGTACTAAACGCTTGGGAAGTCCAAGTTGGCAACATATAGAGACAGTCCCTACCCAACAGTGGGCTCACAGTCACAGGCCTTCGTCTTCCCGTGGGGATGGAGGGGTTTGTGCTGAATGACTGGCCATTTGCCTACCTGCCGAGGTGCACTTGGTAGCCCCCCTCGGTCCCTCCTGCATCGGGATGTGGGAGGGTTGGAGCGGGGGAAGCAGTTTCCTTGTCTTGGCCTGAGCTGGGGTGCGGGAAGCCGGTGGAGGCCGCCCAGGTTAGCATCCTCGGGCGGCCGGGGTGCAGAGAGGCCAGTATGGTCCAAGCGGGGGTCCCACCCGGGAGCGGTTGCCTCTCCCCACCCCCCGCCCCCCTCGAGAACGCTGGGGGTCGCCTACCCCAAACCCCCCGCCCCCAGGTGTACAACCCTTACGACGACTACTACCAGCCGGTGGCCCTGGACGCCCATCACGTGACCTTCGTCAACACCGGCCACTACGGCCCCTACGCCGGTAAGTAGGTTATCCCCCCCACCCCCCCCCCCAACTCAGCTGCCACCTTCCGGGGGCCTGTGACCCCTTGTTATTTATTTTACTTGTCCATATCTATTCTATTTTATTTTGTTAGTATGTTTGGTTTGGTTTTCCGTCTCCCCCTTTTAGACTGTGAGCCCACTGTTGGGTAGGGACCGTCTCTAGATGTTGCCGACTTGGACTTCCCAAGCGCTTAGTCCAGTGCTCTGCACACAGTAAGCGCTCAATAAAGACGATTGATTGATTGACCCCGACCCACCCGCACCCGCGCGGGGAAACCGAGGCAGGCTTGGCCCTCCCGCTGGCAGAGGCGGGCGGCCCGGGGCGGGCAAGGGCCTGTCCCGTCCGTCCCCCGCGGCTGAGGCCGTCTCCCCGCTTCCTGCCCAGGGTCCGGTGCCCCCGTCGTGGTGCTGCGGGGCGACCCGTACGGCGACGAGGCCGCCGCCCAGGTGGCCCTGGGCATGCTGGCCGGCGCGGCCACGGGCGCGGCCCTCGGCTCCCTCCTCTGGATGCCCCTCTGGATCTAGGCGGGCCCCCGGGCCGCCTCCTCCACCTCTCTGCGGCCCCCCTCCGCTCCCAAGGGCAAGAAGGGTCCCAAGAGCTTTCGTTTGTGTTTCATTTGTGACTTTATTGGTGGCGGAAATCGTGTTAACACAGACGTGGAATAAGAACGCGCCTCACTGCTCGGTTTTGGAAGCCCCAACTCCGCTGAAGAGCTTTAGACCAATACTGAAAACAGAAACAGGCCAGACAGAACCACAGGCCACAACAAGGGACAACCCTCTCTTTGCTCAGCCCAGCAGAAATCCCAGTTCCTTTGAAATGAAGAACGGGACCCCTTCGGTCATATTTAACTGATATTTATTTCCGGACATGCCATGTCAAAAGAACTCGCCTTTAACAACAATATTGCATTATAAAAGCACTTTACATCTCAGTCGGCTCCTAACGGAAGTTACTGGTGTTGAGTAATGCTAGTCCTGAAACCTGTTCAGATACGGGACCTCCGACCGGGGCCAAATCCAAGCCTTTTCTGCATATTTCCAGGGGACAGCGGGGGGGAGGGCAGGGGCTGGGGTGGACTGGGGCGGGCCCCGCTTTGGAGGTGAGCCCTGCAATGGAGGTGGAACTCTAATTTGAGTTCCCCGATGCCGTTAGAGAGCACGGTAATGCAATACAGGAAGAAATCTTCCTGCACTGTCTGTCCCTCAGCAATTCTCCTGCAAACCACGAACGTACACTGTGATTAACCCACCAGCACAACCCTTCACGATAACCTGGCAAGGGGAAGTGGCCCTAGTGTGTTGGTTTGGGCTTGTGTTAACAGCTTGAAATGCTGGCCAAGCTCCACACAGATTCCTCAAAAAGACAATAAAAAACCTGAACGAAGTAAAAAGTGTAAAAGGCACCGAAATAAATACCAAAGAAAACTGGTGAGTTCGCAGCTTCGTTAAATTATAAAACTAACCAAGTTACCGGTTATTTCATCCGACTCTACACACCTAGTGGGAACAAAATAGACCAGGAAGACAGAACGTAGGAAAGGGTGAAAAAGAAAGGCAAAAATTCTGCATCACCTTAACTCCCTCCCCGTTTCGAAGCTAGGCTGGCCCCGCTTGGGGGTCGGGGGGCTGCGGTCGCCTCCGACGGACCCGTCTCAGTCCGTGGAGGCACAGGTTGCGGCCGCTGCGGTGCCGGATCACCCCGGGGGATTTCCCGTTTCATCTGACCTCGCCTATGTCCACTGCAAAGCCTCTCGCTTTCTAAGATTATTTTTCTGGAGCAGGCACGTTTCAACGTTAAAATCTCAACAGGGATCACCCCATCGTGACTTTTCAACCCCACCTCCAGGACGGTCCTTTTTTTAAAAAAAAAAATCATTTGGTGGCTACTGAAAACACCAGTTTGCATTCTCTGCACTGAATGCGGCCACCTTCCTAGGGCAAAAATCCACTGGGGCGTCTCTCAAGTTGCTCTGGTTCACTCGTTCAAGTCACTGCTCAGAAAGCCGCAAGTGGAACTTTCGCACAAATAAATCCACACCGGTCCCCAGGGGTCTTGGTGGTGAACCTCCCTGTTTCAGCTTGGGAAAGGTCGGGGACGGGGGGCCTTGTCCCCAAAAGGCCTGTGCTTTCCCAAGCTGGAGGGTGCCTGAGGCTCCGGTTTTGCCTGACGATTAACGATTAGCCATTTCCAGTTTGTTGGGAAGGGTGGGGGGAAGAGAGAGGGAGTGAGAGAGAGAGAGAGTGGAGGGTCGAGGGGAAAGGCCCACCTCACCTCATGCCCACTGGCAAGTGTTTCTGTGGGGGCTGCTGCTCCCTGCCCAAGCTGAACTTCGATCTACTCCAATTCCATCACTTCAAAGTGCACCATCATAACAGATTAAAAAAAAGGAACAGATGTTCAGAAAACGAACCTATTTTTGTGAAGTTATCACTGGAATATGCTGGAATATTTTGGCTTTTGTTTTTTCTTATAAATAATGAAGACAGACACTTTTTTTTTTTTTGTGCTTGTGAAGCAAACAGATCATCTCCATGAGACAGCCAGCAATGATGAATGGCGACACGTTATTACTGGGAGGGAGGGAGGGTCAAGCCGATATTCACACTGCAGTCAATGAAGAGTAGGGGCAGAAGCAGTGACGTCCTGGACAGAGGAGCTGCACAGGAGACTAAGATTAGCAGGAACAGCCTCCTTCGCTGACCGGCTGGTCTTGGGGCTTTTCCAGCTTGATGTCGATCACTGGAGAAGGGGGGAGAGTTAAGGAACCATATGGGGCTTTCAGGGGGCACACCCGAGACCCTTCTGCTGGGCGGCTCCCAGTGGAACCGGGGCCTGGGACTGATGCCCAGCGAATCTCTCTCTTCCTCTCCCCCTCGTCCCCCTCTCCATCCCCCCATCTTACCTCCTTCCCTTCCCCACAGCACCTGTATATATGTTTGTACATATTTATTACTCTATTTATTTTACTTGTACCTATCTATTCTACTTATTTTATTTTGTTAGTATGTTTGGTTTTGTCTCCCCCTTTTAGACTGTGAGCCCACTGTTGGGTAGGGACTGTCTCTAGATGTTGCCAATTTGTACTTCCCAAGCGCTTAGTACAGTGCTCTGCACCCAGTAAGCGCTCAATAAATACGATTGATGATGCTGATGATGATGACGACAGCGAGGCTCCGGGAAACTGAGGGCGAGCCCTTGGGGCCTGCGGTGGTTGGGAAGGTTGCGTCTGAGCAATCGATCGTCCGTGTCTAAAGTGCCCGGCTTTATTCTGGCTCGTTTTAGCAGGTGAGGTTGCAGGTGGTCCTGACCCTCCCAGTTCTCCAAAGACACTGGCGGGGGACACGGCGTGGTGACACCCTAAAGCCAATCTTCCTTTGGTGGGAGCTGTGTGACACTAAAGCATCCAATCGGATTCCCTGTTGGAGACGGGCAGCAAGGCAATTGCGGAGAAAAAGAAATGTGAAACTACATTTCCCAATAGGTAGAGGGGCGGATTTCGTCCCGTTTCCCAGCAGCAGGTCTGGGCTGAGGCAAGCTCCCAGAATCCTCTCAGAGAGGATCCATGCAGAGCTTCAATCTCTTTCCCAGGAATCCTGCCGGGAGCAACTGCACCCGCCTTTTCCAAGCCTGGGCCTGAGGACAAGCATATTGCGAGAACCCCCCTTACCACTGCTGTCAGTCTGTGGTAAGGATTAGGACGCTGGAAAGGGGACTGATTTTCGAGTATAAATCTCAGCCTTGCATTCTCTCTCCAGTGAGATCTGCCTAAAATATCATTTGCCCGTAATTACTGCCTCTAAATCCTCTCAGACATGCTTACGGAAGGCTCGGCGGGTCTTCCAAAAATCGAGGCAGAGCTTGCGGTTTTCTTCTGAGTCCCTGCCAGCCTCCTTAAACTCCTTTACCCCTTCAGGACGCCTTGGGCCTGGTGGAGATTTCTATCCCGGTTGAGAAGATACTACAAGACCTCCCGGCATTCCTGATGCAGGCGCACATCAAAACCCCAGTCCCCTTCTCCAACACTACAGATTTCACTTGCGTTGATGTGTAAGAGCGCAAGACGGCCCAGAACTCTGTGAGTTTGGCTTCACGAGGGAGGAAGCCGCTTCCACTCTGAAGGAGCGGCTGCCCACTGGACGTGGGCAGCGCCTGGGGCCGTAGCAGGCATGGGCAAGAAAGCTGGGGCGCCTCTCGGCCTGCTGCTCTTTAATAAACGCTCCTTGCCGCACCCCACCCACTTAACCGATGGCTTGCCCCCGCTGCCTGGGACCCCGCACCGACCCAGACCCGTTCCCTGCCTACAGACGCCGCCGCCGTCTGAAAACCCCCCGGGTCTCGGCAGGGCCGGGGGAAAGGATACTGTCTTCTCGGCTCTTGTCCTGAGAGCTTTCCATCCCGGGCAAGGCCGCGGCCACACGTCGGAAGAGCTGCGGGGAGGGAACAGTCAGAAGAATGGAATCAGTTGATCGACCGAGTACATCGGGAGTACGGTGTCTGACCTGATTACCTTGTGTTTTCCCCAGTGCTTAGAACAGGGCTTGACACACGGCAAGCTTTAGAAATCCCCTTACTATTATTATTATCACTGCATGTCTTGAGCTCTGTTGGGCAGGGACATCAGCAGTACATGACACAGAAAGCTTCCCAGACTCTTCTCAGATTACCTATCCCCTGGGTTTGCATTAGAGCTGCAAGGCCATGGCAGGTAACATCAGTCACGTTTCCAGTTTAGTATTAAAGCCTTTTTTCTGGTCAGTGGGAGGGCCCTACTAGTTGGGGATGGGTGAGGAAGGGGAGAGGAGGAAAGCAAAGATAAAGTTGGAGCCCCTCCCTCCTCCTTGCTGACTTAAGCAGAACTCTGTTTGTACAGATTTACTACTCTATTTATTTTACTTATACATATTTACTATTCTATTTATTTTATTCTGTTAATATGTTTTGTTTTGTTGTCTGTCTCCCCCGTCTAGACTGTGAGCCCGCTGTTGGGTAGGGACCGTCTCTATCTGTTGCCAGCGTGTACTTCCCAAGCGCTTAGTACAGTGCTCTGCACACAGTAAGCGCTCAATAAATACGACTGAATGAATGAATGAACGAGTACATGAACTTCAGATCGGAAGCCAGAAAACCCGGGTTTTGTGGAGGCTCTTCCACCGGCTTTGGAGCGGTCTCCAAGTGCCTTCTGGTGCACGGGACACTGTCCGAGGCGCTTGGGGCACAACAAAATGAAGACAGCAGCCTACTGGAGAGGGCCCGGGGCTGGGTGTCAGTCCACCCGGATTCAAAGTAACAGGTATTGTAGCCCCCCCAACACTTAATCCAGTGCTGGACACATAAGCACCGCTTAACAACTACCACAATATTCTCCTCCTCCTTCTTATTTCTACTACTACTCCATCATCATCATCCATCGTATTGAGCGCTTACTGTGTGCAGAGCACTGTACTAAGCGCTTGGGAAGTACAAAGTGGCAACATATAGAGACAGTCCCTGCCCAACAGTGGGCTCACAGTCTAAAAGACCCCAGGCCTTCAGGCTGATCCGACAGAGTCCAGTAACAAATCTACCTCCGTAGTAGCCCCGACCAGAGCCACCAACCAGTTGTTTTAACCTGAGGGTCTCACTGCCTTCCGCTTCACCTGTACATATGTATATATGTTTGTACATATTTATTACTCTATTTATTTATTTATTTATTTTATTTGTACATCTCTATTCTATTTATTTTATTTTGTTAGTATGTTTGGTTTTGTTCTCTGTCTCCCCCCTTTTAGACTGTGAGCCCACTGTTGGGTAGGGACTGTCTCTAGATGTTGCCAACTTGTACTTCCCAAGCGCTTAGTCCAGTGCTCCGCACATAGTAAGCGCTCAATAAATACTATTGATGATGATGAGGGTGCTCCAGGCGGGGACCTCTGCCTCCAGAGAGGCAAATGGGGCGAACCCGGGTCCTTCATTCGCCCAAACTCTCCTTACCCCAAGAAGGGTGAGACCCGACCTCTCAGAAAGTATTCTCCCGTAGGGACGGGCTCCCGCCGCACCACCGTACTAGCTGAGGATGCGTGTTTGGCAGCAGCCCTGGCCACTGCTGTCCATCCTCCCTCCCGCATGCTCTCTGATTGCCTCTTTCTCCCTTTCTCCCTGCCAGAGCTGGCCCGCCGCAGGGGCCTGGTGCCATTGAAGCTGGCCTGGAAGCTTGCAGCAGGGGGCACCTGCAGTTCTCTGATAGATGATGATGATGGCATTTATTAAGCGCTTACTATATGCAAAGCACTGTTCTAAGCGCTGGGGGGGGATACAAGGTGATCGGGTTGTCCCATGGGGGGCTCACACTCTTAATCCCCATTTTGCAGATGAGGTCACTGAGGCACGGAGAAGTTAAGCGACCTGCCCGAAGTCACACAGCCGATAAGCGGCGGGGTCAGGATTCGAACCCATGGCCTCTGACTCCCAAGCCCGGGCTCTTTCCACTGAGCCACGCTGCTTCTCCATGCTTAGATGCTTGTCTTGCGGGCGGCAGCCGCTGTGCGGCCTCTGACCCTCTCCTCTCCTCTCCCTCCTTTTCCTTCTCCTCCCCCCAGCCCCTTCCCCTCTCCTCCTTCCGGACTGGGCCTCCGCTCTCCTGCTGCGACTACTGGCCTTTGCTGAGCGGCTCCCTGGGAGTTTCCCCCTTTCCAAGGACAAAGGGACGGGCGCCCGCCCGCCCGCCCGCCCGCCCGTGAAGAAAGAAACGCCGTAGTGGCCGGCAGGCACCCCACGGGAGGGCCACTGAGAGCCCTGCAGGCCACAGGCCCCGTCTGAATGATATATGTATATATGTTTGTACATATTTATTACTCTATGTATTTATTTATTTTACTTGTACATATCTATTCTATTTTTTTTTTTTTTTGTTAGTATGTTTGGTTTTGTTCTCTGTCTCCCCCTTTTAGGCTGTGAGCCCAATGTTGGGTAGGGACTGTCTCTATATGTAGCCAATTTGTACTTCCCAAGTGCTTAGTACAGTGCTCTGCACATAGTAAGTGCTCAATAAATACGATTGATGATGATGATGATGATGAAAGAAAACCATGGTCTTTTCTAGGGCATCGCGGCAGCTTGAGCAACAAGTGGCTAATGGGAGACCTTCCTTCCAGCTCAACACTCCAGACGACTTCCTATCAATCGGTCCTATTAAGTGCTACTACTCTATGTGACGCATCGTACTGAGCGCTTGGGAGAGTACAATAGACGTTACAGTAGACACGCTCCCCACCTTCCAGGTGATTCAGTGGGGGAGATGAGTGGTAAGTGGCTAATGGAAGACCTTCCTCCCAGCTCTACACTCCACATGACTTCCTATCAATCATTTCTACCAAGTGCCTTCTCTGTGTGAGGCACCATACTGAGCCCTTGGGAGAGTAAAGCAGCTTGGCTCAGTGGAAAGATCACGGGCTTTGGAGTCAGAGGTCATGGGTTCAAATCCCAGCTCTGCCACGTGTCTGCTGTGTGACCTTGGGCAAGTCACTTAACTTCTCTGAGCCTCAGTTACCTCATCTGGAAAATGGGGATTAAGACTGTGAGCCCCACGTGGGACAACCTGATCACCTTGTATCCCCCCCACCGCTTAGAACAGTGCTTTGCACATAGTAAGCGCTTAACAAATGCCATTATTATTATTATTATTATTAAAGCAGCGATTGTAGTAGACACGCTCCCCACCCTCCAGGTGATTTAGTGGGGGAGACAGACCGTACGATACATTACAGGTAGGGGAAGCAACTTGATAGAAAGATATGTACACCACTGCCATCTTCTCAACCCCTTCAATTTACACAAATGCACACACTCCTCCCTATTTTTTCTCTGAAGGGGATATTTATATGGCTTAACAGAGCTACATGATGTGATAGTACATCCAACTCTCAATTACACTGAAACATCTCCCTTGTCCAATGTCCAATGTCATGAAGAGGTACAGATCACGCTCATCTGAATTCCACTCTGAGCCTTCAAATCCTGGCCAGAATTCCTCCGTCTAGAACCAAGGAAACCTGAGGCTAATCACAAAGGTTTTGTTCAGGGCCTTAAATTGGGCCAGGGAGTACAAAAGTTAAGGGGAGCATGTTGGCAGCCTTCCCAGACTGAGCCCCCTTTTTCCTCTCCCCCTCCCCATCCCCCCAGCCCTACCTCCTTCCCCTCCCCACAGCACCTGTATATGTTTGCACAGATTTTTTTACTCTATTTATTCTACTTGTACATATTTACTATTCTATTTATTTTGCCAATGATGTACATCTAGCTTTACTTCTATTTATTCTGATGACTTAACGCCTGACCACATGTTTTGTTTTGTTGTCTGTCTTCCCCTTCTAGACTGCGAGCCCGCTGTTGGGTAGGGACCGTCTCTATATGTTGCCAACTTGTACTTCCCAAGTGCTTAGTACAGTGCTCTGCACACAGTAAGCGCTCAGTAAATACGATTGAATGAATGAATGAACGAAAGAGCCCGGGCCTTGGGGTCAGAGAACCTGAGTACTAAACCCCGCTTAGCCACTCTTTTTTTTAATGGCATTTATTAAGCACTTACTATGTGCAAAGCACTGTTCTAAGCGCTGGGGAGGATACAAGGTGACCAGGTTGTCCCACGGGGGGCTCACAGTCTTCATCCCCATTTTACAGATGAGGAAACTGAGGCACAGAGAAGTTAAGTGACTTGCCCAAAGTCACACAGCTGACAGTTGGCGGAGCCGGCATTTGAACCCATGACCCCGTACTCCAAAGCCCGTGCTCGTCTGCTGTGTGACGCTGGGCAAATCACTTATCATCTCTGGGCCTCAGGTACCTCATCTGTACAATGGGGATTAAAACTGTGAGCCCCATGTGGGACGTGGGCTTTGTCCAATCTGATTAGCTTCTATAATCATAGTAATAATAATACTCGAGGTATTTGTTAAGTGCTTACTATGTGTCAGGCACTGTACTGAGCGCTTGGCTAGATACAAGGTTTTTAAGTTGGACACAGTCCCTGTCCCACAGGGGGCTCCCAGTCTTTGTAAACATTTTACAGGTAATGGAACTGAGGACCAGAGAAGTGAAGTGACTTGCTCAAGGTCTCACGCACCAGACATGTGGCAGAGCTGGGATTAGAACCCATGATCTTCTGACTTCAAGGCCTGGGCTATATACACGATGCCATGCTGCTTGCATCTACCCCAGCGCTTAGTACAGTGCCTCAACAAATACCATAAAAAAAGGAGGTGGAGTGCTATTAGATGCACATCGATTAAGTTAGCTTCGTTTTGAGCCCAGCTCTCAGTAGTCAAGGCAAGCCTTGGCGTTACGACTGCCTACTAAATTCATTCATTCAACCGTATTTATTGAGTGCTTACTGTGTGCAGAGCGTTATGATGCATTAACTAACCCCCTTTCACTTGAGTGATCTGCCTAACTAGGAAACTGGGCAATGCAGAAAGCCTATTTGTTATTTTTTACTGGCTGGAATCCTTTATTATCCATTATGGGTGCCACTTAAAAAAAAAAAATCCAATTTAGGCTGACTTTGATTCTAACTGCTAGGTGACAGGAACGGCCTAGCTGACGGGCGATCTTTGGGGCCCAGACAACAGACTACTCTCTCTGAAAAACAGAAGGATCTCAAGAGCAACACTGCACGCCTCTCCCGGGAAGAGGGCAGAATACAAGAACGTAGAAAGCACCGAAGAATTTCACATTTACAAGGTGAACACGTGCCGAGGCTGCTGCCGTCAGGGTATCAAATACGTGAAAACAGCTCGAGTGGCAAGAGACTGGCTGACGAGAATCCCTGGTTTACGGGCCCTCCCTGCGTAGATGCTGAACCCCGCCGGCCACCATGGGGTCAAGTGGCCCCTACCTGTAGCCTCATGGTAGCCCAAATGTCTGGCTGAGAGGCTCTTCTCTAGAAATTGAAGATGCGGCTAATGATGTGCCCGGACAGCCTCCTGCCCCCGTCAGGCTCCCCGTTTTGGTTAAGGTTGCTTCCTTCTCAAGTGAAAACCAGTCGTCGTCTTGTCTCGAGTTCCAACAAGACCCCCGGGTCTGCCCGACAGACCTGGTCCCAAAAGCCTGCAGGGAGCTCAGCCTCGTTCCCGTGAAAACAAACCAAGGGTGGCCGAAACGGGCAAACGGATCCCAGGGGTGGGCCCAGCTTGGGCTAGATGCAAACTGGGTGAAACGTTACCTTTGGCAAAGATACCGCCAACACATCTGGAAGATGATCATAATTATCTTGCCCCAGGAGGCTTGGAATTCCTGGAATCTGGGCTCAGTTTACCACGTCTGAATCCCTAGCCCAGAAGACCAAGTCCCCAGCACTTACCTGCTTTACATTGTATCCTGCTTTTGCGCTAGTCTCAATAAACATAACGTTCAGCTCTTTGGCTTTCCTCTCTCCCTCTTCAATAGACACTTGCCTGTGGAATGTCCGGAATAAGAGAGACCGGTGAGTTTTTCTGGGGTGGAGCATCGTAAAATTTTCATTCCAGGTGCCCACCTTGATCGATAAATATTAAGCTTCCCTTCCATCTCCAGAGGTACAGAATGAGGCCTTCAGTGTCGTCACCTTCCCCCCAGAGGTTGGGGAAGCTGGGTGATGGGACGTGACCTATTAGCGAGGGAGGCCTCGCCTGCCCAACCTCGAAGAGCAGCAGAGGTCAACCAGCCGGGATCCCGGAGATCACGACAGCAGAAATCAGTTTATAAAGAACAACGTCCGCGGACGTGGCCATCAAAGCCATTTGGGCTCCCCATACGATTCCGGTCACAGGAGACCTCCCGGTGGGTCAGCCAAAGACTTGCTTGGGCCCGAAGCCTTGGGCGGCTCACGACTTCTTTGAGGTCAATCCCTGAAGGCCGGCTCTGCAAAGCAGAACGTGCTGGGGACCCCGCACGGGAAACGGTTCTTACTCCGGAGGTGGGCCAAGAACCCGTCTCCAGATTGGGGAGCAGAAGCTATCCCCGTAGGCCTCTCGACTGTCCACCTTGGGCGCTTAGTCCAGTCAGGAGCCCTAGAGGGGTGAGCCCAGCTTCTTTCTGCCCATTTTTACAAGGACTTCTAGTTCAATCAAGCACCCTCACTGATTTGGAATGAGACCCTGCACTGTGCTAAGGAAGGAGCCCTGGGTGATTTGGACAGGGAACTTGCAATGTGCTAAGGAAGGAGAAAGAGACACACGGGGAGACGGAGAGGGACCGTCCATCTCAGTGAATGACCCATTTGTTAATCGATCCTGGACAATAAGGATCACTTACAGACTCCTGCCTTAGGAGGGACGGAGTCCTTAAGGACAAATCATTCTCCAAAATCCAAATCTCTTGTCCAAGCATTTTTCCGGTAGCCTTCTAGGCCATGTAAAGGGAAAGGAATTATTCTGATCACTTCCTCGGCGGTCCCCGGAACCAGTACAAATATCCCTCGAGTTGAGCGGGCTTCAGGATTCGCGCTGGTCACCATTCCCTCCTTTGAAAACCATTCCTACTCTGAGCCCTCAACCTCTCGATTCCACTTCCACGGGAAACTTTCCCCAGTAAACGGAATGGAAGATTGCTCGAGGGAAATGTGCCTGGTCCCAGCAGAAAGCTCCCCCGTACCTCTTATCAGCAAGATCTGTTTTATTTCCCACTAGCATAATGATGACGTCGCTTCCCCGTTCCGTCCTGACGTCATCGATCCACTTTGTAGTCTGCTGGAACGAGTTGACGTCTACGGCGGAGGGACAAACAAGAAGTGCGTTACCACCCACCCCGGTGAGGACGCCCTCTCCTCTTTCCCCTCCCCATTCCCAGACCTCCCCACTGGGGCTGGGCACATCAGGAACGAGACTAATGTGCCAGCAATACACAGCTCCACTGTATCTGCGCACGGCCCCCGGAGACCGGACCCACCAAAAAGAGGAAAGGTGAAAGACGTGGGGCGACCTGAAGCCCGCCTGCGGGCAGAGGAACAGTGGGGAGCAGGGGCAGTGCTGCCGGCGGGCCGACATTTAGTAGCAGCACCCGGGCGGGGAACGGCGGGTGCAGCAGATAGCGTGGGCTTGCATTGCCTCCGTGCCTCTGGCCCCCTTCCAGGTCCCCAACAGCACGGAGAAAAGCAGGTCAAAAGGGATGTGAGCGCGGCTGGGCCCAGCTAGCCCAGGGAACGCGGGGTGCATCCCAGCGGCTTCGAACCCCACGCCGTGGGCCTCGCTTAAGCCAATTGTGGTCCCTTCGGCTTGAGGTGAGCAGGCTCCGGGCCTCGTCTGGCGGCAAAGCCCAGGTTTCTCGTGGACACAAACGTTCCAGAGGACCAGGTTCCAAAAAGGAGAGTCGCTCACAAAAGTCATTTCCCGCGCTCACTTATTTTAGCGTCAAGGGAAACACAAAGAGTTTAAGCTGCCAAATGAGCTCTGGTGGTCGAACGGTACAACGATGAAGGTGGGACATCTTGGAGGAAGAGTTGTAATGGAGACAGTAGCACAGAACACGAAGGAGAAAATACTCTAGCAAACGTCCTCACCTGCCTTCATTTTGCTGCTACGAATCTCGCTACAGGACTTAGGAATCTCAGATTTTGGGGGTCCTGAGGCTCAGGAATACATTCAAATCTAATGTGAGTACAAAAATCCCATCCAGGAAACCGGGAAGAGATTTGTACGGCGAGCCCGCTCACTTAGCATGCTCTCCGGCGAGTCATGTGAGCAGAGAGGGTTTTGCCCTCTTCCCGTTTTTCAGGAGGTCTACTTGGAAATAAATGCCCAATCCCCCTCACATGTTCATTTCCCTTGAGAGGCTCGACAAGGAGCCGGCTCTCCTGGCCTGGCCTGACCCTCCTACACCTGTGGGGCCCGAGGCCCCGCCGTTCACTCACTCTGGGTCCCCAAGGGGGTGGGGGAAGAGCAGGAAGGCTTTAGCTTCCAAACTTCATATTTTCTTAGTAAGAAATGGAAAAGCAGTTTGTTAGCAGTACATGTTTTAGTCATGGAGCCGAAGTACCCTCTGATGGATACCAGCGACAAACAAAAAAGCGTGCTGGGGCACTTTCTCTAGTCCGGGAGGCTGAAGTGGAGAGAAGCCAGGGGACGGCAGCTCTCAAAGGGGCTCAGGAAAGCCCTGTGAGGGAGGGGGGATGGAGAACATAACAAGAGCAGTGTCCAGCCAGGCGACCCCGCAAGATCTGCCTCGCAATCCGGTCCCGGTTAATGGAGACGGTGTGGGGCGGCTGGTCCCGGGACAGACCTCGTCTCAGGTAACAGTGACCGAGTGGGGCTGACGGTCTCATTAACAGCAACCTCGAGAGTGGAGTAGCATTAGTATTTATTGAGCACCTCCATGGGGCGGTGCATTCTCCCAGGCACTTGGGAACTACAGAACAAAGAAGTGACTCATTCCCTACTCAGAAGAAGCGTGCGCGGGGAAGCCCCTGCTCTCCAGTACCCATCCTGTTAATCTCAGCCCTGGAATTCAAAATGGGGTCAGGAGTGTGCAAAAAGGGCTTCGGATTGTCCAGGCAGCCATCCCCCAGCCACGGTCTGTGGCTTCAGCTTGGCTGTCGAGGAAATCCGGGCTGCAGTTTGCAAACACCCGATCCCACTGACCACTTCTGAGGACGGAGGGAGGTGGGGAAAGGAGACAGATACTTCTTGCTGAGAGCTGAGACCCCTGGTAAGGAAACCGAGGCTGGCTGGAAGCCCGGGAGGCCAGATTGTCTGCATCATCTACATGCAGCGGGCACCAGGTCCCACGGGGTCTGGACAGTAAGAGATCTGACCGTAGTTGGCTCTTGGGAAACCTGGGATCAGGTTCCAGGGGAGGGAGGCAGGACTTCCCAAAAGGATCGGCACGGAGGTTAAAGTGTCATTGTTATGAAAGAAACTCTAGGTGTGGAGGGATCAACGGAGGGGCAGGGGAGCAGGGAGGAAGGGGGTGGTGGTCAAAAGGATCCAGCGCAGAATCGTGCAGCGGATCGGACCCGGCTCGCCCTTATCGAGCCTCGCTCTAGCGCAGAAAAATGCACGGCACATGCCAGAATGAAAAACAGCGCCCGACAGACAAGAGCATGCAGCTAAGCTACAGGATGGAGAGTATTAGAAATGCAGGATTCCCCCCACTCACTTGTGATATCATAAACAACAACGGCAACAGTGGAGTCACGAATGTAGCTAGGGATCAAGCTCCTGAACCGCTCTTGACCTGCTGTGTCCCACAATTGCAACCGAACCTAACGACAAAACCAGTCGAACAAGCAAGAAAAACAAGAAAGGTCAACCCGGTGCAAAATACCTACTTGTGATATCGTAAACTACTACGGCTGCAGCGGAATCACGGATGTAACTGGGAATGAGGCTACGGAAACGTTCCTGACCCGCAGTATCCCACAGCTGCAGCCTGATCTGTGGGATGGGAGAAAATAAATACCAAAAAAAAAAAAAAAAGAGAGGAAAAAAAGCCAAACTAAAACTAAAATGAAAAAGAGGTGATGCCTGAGAGGAAAAGGAACACGTGCATGATGGCTGGGAGCAGTAGCCAGCTGCCCCTACAGCACTGCCTGACCTCTCCTTCCTCGTGTGGCTGCCACCGGGAGATGGAGATGGAAGAGAAGGGGGAGAGGGGCCCACGACAGAACCCCAAGCTCCCCCGGGACCGCTTTCTTCTTCTCCTGCCAGGCCTGTCTGGGGAACTAAGACGAACCCCCAGACTCTACTAGAGCGGGGGAATCGAGCAAAACAGTGGCAGTTGGCTGTCAGCGGGGGACTAAGCTGGTGGGAGGAGTGGCCCGGATCTCCAAGGGTCACTTCTGCATCCCTTCTACTCAGCTTGAGGAGGCCGGACCCCAGCGAAGGACACGGAAGACCCTCTGGGACAGCGCTGCCTGGACACCTACCCAGGCTGGCCTCCCTCTGTTAAGAGGTGAATGAGCCATTTTCCCACCCTCAGGCTAAATAAACCAAATCGAACCCCAAATAAATGCTGGTGTCAAGTCAAAAGCTCTTTTCTACTTAAGCCTGTCTCCAAGCTAAAAAAAAATTCAAGACTCTCCCAGGCACTCTACAGAGAATTAAACCCCCAACCCTTCAGAGCTTCGGATCCAGCCGATGACCCACAATGACGAGAGAAAGTGCTCGATGTGAGTCAGGTTTCCCCGGCGAGGGTGAGCTACCGAGGGAGCCTGAAATTATGGCCATCAATGAGGTTTCCTTCGCCGCAGTTGTCCTCCATCTCCGAGGGGAAATGAGAATTCGTGCAGGGCTCAGGGTGCCGGCCCCCACAAACGGAGAGAAGTCATCAACAGGGGTCTGACCCAGGAGTCCCAACTTGGGGAGCGTGGGGGTGAGAAGGGGGCAGGAATTTGAGAAGGGCTGGGAGGGGCTGGAAAGTCACCCCTTGGGGCCTCCTGAGCCCTGCCTGGAAACTCTCGGCTCTTTTGGGGCCCTGCAATAAGCCAGCCTGGGAATCTAGCTCCCAGAGCCGTTGGGGCCATCCCACCCCCCATGGACGGCTGGACCCTTGGAGGCAGGGCACGGTGATCTGTGGCTTCGCAGGACTTGTACCACCGGGCCTAGTGGGGTAGAGGGGCCTTTGCATCCCCTTCTGCGCTCCCTCTCTCTGGGCAACCCTCTGCCCTCCGCCCACCTCTGGCCCACGCTGGTGCCCCTCTGGTCCCAAGTGGCAAGGATGCTGCCAGCCGTCCCCTCGGCGGGGGCCGTTTTTAGGCCACACACGCCCTTTCCTCCTCTCCCCACCGGCTCCCATGTCCCGAACCCCACAGGGCGGAAGAACGGAGCAACTGCACAGACAGCCAAACCTCCAGGACAGCTGAGTGGGCTGAGGTCTCTAGGCCGTAACGCATTCGGACTAGGTTTGGAATCAGCACGGTCTACCCGGGGAGACTGCAGAAAACGGCACACAGAAGCATTACTCACTGTTCGATCCTCCAAGTACATTGTTTTTGATAAAAAGTCAATGCCAATTGTCGCCTGTTAAAAAAAAATAAGAAAGAGCATTGATTTTTAATGTGAGCAAACTGATAATGAAAAGATTATGGCCAGTAACTTTTTAGCTCCAAGAGGAAATGCAGAGAGCAGGGAGAAGAAATAACCAAAGACGGTGTGAGCGGCAGCAGCGGCAAAGGGCAGAGAAAGGACCTCGGCCCAAAGGGTAAACAGCCCGTCACCTTCTCCTTCTGGGACCCAGCTCAGTAAGAGATCCGGCAGCAGGGCTGGAGAGGTGGGAGGAAGGGGCGCAGACAGAGAGAGAGGGAGCAGCTGATGGTGGGATGGCACGGGAGGAGGACAGATGGACTGAGGGCCTATTTCCTTATAGATCCAAGCTCTCTTGGGGTGCGTTTTAGCTCCGAGTGGTGCTCACTCATGTACCCACACACTTCATTTGTGCCCCTGCTGTTGCCGTTGCTGCTGAAAAGGGGGAAAGGCCCCCAGATGCAGTCCACACAGCTGCAGACACAAGCACTGCTCCTCAACCGCACTGCCTGAACACTTCCTGTGCGCAGGACACCGGGACCGTGTCGGGACAGCTCCTGTCTCACATTCAAACTTAAACTGCTGCCAGGTGACCTACGGAGGGCCAAATCCCTACAGCGGTCGGCGGGTCTCCTGCTGACTTGTGTCCCTGGGTACCTGCCGGGCCCCTGCATCCACCGAACGGAGGCCAGCCCTGAAAGCCTGGCCCGTCATTCTTATCTCTTTCCATTTCTCTGATTTCGCCAAGATCCAGTAAGGCCATGGGCTGGGCAGCCACAACCAACTCCGGTGACCGCACCCAGAGCCGGAGGCACAGGGGAAGGAAGAGGAGAGCCGCTGGCGAGCCGCATTCCCGAGTCCCCCGGGTGGGCCGCTTCCTGCTGAAGGAACAGCACTCCGAAAGAGCCGGGTAAGAAGGAGCATAGCATCCCTGCAGTTCTTCGGGAAGGGAAGGCTGGTGACCCCATAATCCTAGGAGCACCCTGATACTCCACCTGCTCAACAGTACCCTGGCTGACCAGAAAACCAAATCGGGGTTCTTAGTGAGAAGGGGGCAGCCAGCCAGGAGCGGGGGCCCCTCTGGGGGGGCTGGAACTCGGGACCGGAGGTGCCGTAGGTCTCCCCTGGAACCAGCACTTCCTGCGTTATCTTCTCCACCTCCCAAATCTTAGCATTCCCATGGGGCTGGGGAGAGGCGGGCCTTTAGGAAAGGACACACGGGAGCTCCTAGGAAATCCTGCACCGCACTGCATGGTCTTGAGGTCACTTTCCTCTCTTCACAGTCTGGTTAATGAAAGGATTTTTTAAAAATGTACTTATAAGCGCTTACTATGTGACAGGCACTGTACTAAATGTTGGGGTAGATCAAGCAGTCAACCAACAGATCCTATTATTTATTGAGCACTTACTGTGATGGAGTTGGACACAGTCCCTGTCCCACATGGGGCTTACGGTATTCACCCCCATTTTACAGATGAGGAAACGGAGGCAGAGAGAAAGGGGAGTGATTTGCACAGGACCCCTCCGCCCCGCGCAGAGCCTGGGGGAAGGATCCGGCGCCACAAGCCGTGTACCGCTGGGCTCAGAGAGGACACGGAGGGGTGGCTCGCGGGCCGTTCGGGATGTCCTGGGGGCACCCGGTGCAGGGGGACTGAGCTGGCTTAGCCTTGTCCCCAACTTTAGGGGAAGACCAACCCCCAAACCACTGCGATGGTCAAAAAGGAGGAAGAGGCAGGAGGAGGAGGTGGTAGAAGGAGACAAAATGGGGCTGAGGACTGAGGATCTGGCACCTGAACAGCTCCAACTTCAGCCACCGCTGTGACACACAGACCCACAGAGCACAAAGAAAGGCACTTTACCTGATAGGTATTGTCGAAGCTGTCATACATGAATCTGGTGATCAAGGATGTCTTCCCAACTGAAAGGAAAAAGAAGAAGAAAGGCTCACTCATCGATTCAAAGCTCTAGACACACCTGGCACCTGAATGATGACGCTACAGTTGGTTCCCACCGACCTCGCCGCAGGAACGGGGAAGGCAAAAGAGTGCGGGCAGGGGGAGAGATGGCTTTGACAGCCAACATGGTCCAGGTTCCATTTCAATCCTCCAGCCAGAAGGTTGATTGATTGATTGATTGATGGAGGGGGGTGACACCCTGATCCCATTTCAGACTCTAGTGAGGCAATCGATCAATCAATCGTGTTTATCGAGTGTTTACTGGCAAGCATTGGGAAGGCAAGCTTCCTTTGCTACTCCTGCATAGCATTCATTCATTCAATCGTATTTATTGAGCACTTACTGTGTGCAGAGCACTGTACTAAGCGCTTGGGAAGTACAAGTCGGCAACATACAGAGGCGGTCCCTACCCAACAATGGGCTCACAGTCTAGGTCAGAGGTGAGGACCTGGGCAAGAGATCGGCGGTGAGACGGACTAGATCGAGGTACAGTGAGAAGGTTGGCATTAGAGAGGTGAAGGGTGTGGGCTGGGTTGTAGTAGGAGAGTAGCGAGGTGAGGTAAGAAGGGGCAAAGAAGAAGGGGCACACCCATGGTGTGGAGTTTCTGTTTGACGTGGAGGTGGATGGGCAACCAACAGAGTTTCTTGAGGGGTGGGGAAACATGGCCTGGCATCTGGCCAGCAGAGATGTAGGGCGAGACAGGGCGGGGACACCCTGGACAGGCGGCACCCCAGGACCCGGACTCATCCATCGTTCCCAACGGAAACTCCATCACGAGAATTTCACACAACTGTACGGTATTTATGGACCAAACCAGGGCGCTCCAGAAGGCTCGGTCACACCATTCCAGAATTCACAACAGGACTCTTCAAGGGCTGTAGATCGGCATTCCCGGGGAATCCTTACACAAAGATGGCCAAACATGTTACCATAAAGTCTTAGCGTGGAGCACACGCTACTCAAGAATTCCTTTAAATCAAGTTTTACTCCACACTTCTAAGAAACTCTGGGAGCCACTGTCTCGTGAACCGAAGTCTATGCAGTAACTTCCACATAATGAGTGACAAACACCAGGCCACAGACTGCACTTTTCGGGGAATCCTTTGATGAAGCATTCGAGGAAGCGGCATTCACCAGAATAATCGCTTTGCCTGCTGCCAGAACAGGGAGGCTTACTGTGAAGGACCGGGTCTCTACACACCGCGGAAATGAAAATCTCCTACACAACCGCCTTTCGTGGTGGGTTTCACTGGTATTTAATGAGCCCCTCCTGACCGCAACAGAACAGAACAATGCTCCCGGTGTCTGGGAGAGTAGAACAGGCGCAAGACAGCCGGTCCCGGCGCCCTGGTGGGCTTAATTTGCAGTAAGTCTCCTTCAGTTTCCAGGCCAAACCATCTGGACGAAGGGACTGTTCTTCTTTCACAAGACTGAACGGTTGCTTTCAGTTGGGGTCAAAGTCTTTTACTCCAATCTGACTCCCTTTTGAGTAGTAACGGTTTCGACGACATCATTAGTCAAAGCCCACATTTTAAACATTTTGCTTGAAATGTGGAGAAACAGCGTGCCTAATGGATAGAGCACCGGCCTGAGAGTCAGAGCACCTGAGTTCTAATCCCGGCTCTGCTACTTTGTCTCCTGTGTGGCCTTGGGTGAATCGCTTCACTTCTCTGGGGCTCAGTTACCTCATCTGTCAAATGGGGATTAGGACTGTGAGCCCCATGTGGGACACGGACTGTGTCCAACCTGAATAGCTTGTATCTACCCCAGGTTTTAGTACAGCACCTGGCACATTGTAAGCAAATTAACAAATACCACAGAAGTGTGGGGTGGGGTGGGGGTGGGGGGCCATTTCTAGCAATCTTTCCTGTGAACAAAAATAATGCTATTTTCCAATTTATTCCATCAAAATGTACTGAAGACCCCAAGATTAACCTAGGTGGGAGTGCCAGGGAAACTGGGGGGTTCCTGTTCTCTCAAAGTGCAAAGTGTTCAAAATTTAGGTTCCATCTAGCCCACGGGAACAGAGTTGGAAAGCACATTTCATGCCTCCTTTGTTTTTTCCTTGCCCTAAAAACTATCTTCTCCTTCTCCTCCTCCGCCTCCCAGCTGCCTCCCTCCCTCCCCAGCCCTCGGCAGGAACTGGATGCAGCAGCAAAGGCGGCTCAGCCTCGACTCGCTCCCCTCAGCCAGATGGGCGGCTCTTCCCAGAATCAATCAATCAATCAATCAATCGTATTTACTGAGCGCTTACTGTGTGCAGAGCACTGTACTAAGCGCTTGGGAAGTACAAGCTGGCAACATATAGAGACGGTCCCTGGGCCTTTCAGGGGAATGACCTGGAGCCAGAAGCCCGGCCCAATAGCCCTGTTCCTCTTCACTCCCGCCGGAGAGACTGAGGCACGGGAGGCTCACGTCCTGGGGTTCAGTTTAGAGGAACAAGTTGGTGGAGGCGGTGGCGGCGGCATTGTGGTCGAACCCTCGGCTTGGGGACAGACAAGCCAACCCGCCCGATACACCACGGCTCCCAGCACTGTTAACGCACGCTCTCCGGCCCAGCAGCTGCCACGAAATGCAGTTTCCGAGGCTTTCCCCCCAAGTTCTGGTCTGACTTCTGGGACCTCTAAAGATGGCATCTCCCCAAACCCTCCATCTCTTAGGCCCCTGGCCCCCCAGACTATTTGAATATGACTGGAGTGGCTTTCCTGCCCGCACTAGTGGAAGTGGAGGTGAGGGAGGAAAATGTCTAATCCTCAGAAAATAGTTTGCTTCTCTTAGGACCGTGCTGGGCAGTCTGCCAGGGGTGTGTACTGGAGGATACGGTCTGCACTAACGTGCCACAGACGATTCTGACTGGTAAATCAGAATTCCATCCCACAAGCCCAGATTACTTTCTAAGCTTCAACCATCAGCTCCGCCAATTGTCAGCTGTGTGACTTTGGGCAAGTCACTTCACTTCTCTGGGCCTCAGTTCCTTCATCTGTAAAATGGGGATGAAGACTGTGAGCCCCCCTTGTGGGACAACCTGATCACCTTGTAACCTCCCCAGCGCTTAGAACAGTGCTTTGCACATAGTAAGCGCTTAATAAATGCCATTATTATTATTATTATTATTATCAGCCCCTATCCCAGCTCCTTTGTTTTACAGGATGCATTCTGTGGAGTTTTCGTTAGAACTTTAAATGTCTCAGGCCTGATCTCAAACCTCTGGAACAGGGAATGAGGAATTCGGCTCATCAAAAGTTGTTACTCAATTAATCCTTTATTTCATATTTAAAGAGACTCCTCTTCCTGCCCTAAAGGGGGCCGAGTCGGCAGCCCTCCTTTGCTCAATGATGCTCTTCCCTTCAATGCTGTAATCCTTCAATTACCCTGGCTTCAATCGTAACAATTGAAAATAAAAAAACAAACAAACTGAATTTTTAGCAGCCAAAGGGAAACCCGAACTCATTTTCATAAGTGGCAAAATGTATGTGGTTCCCAAGTGAAGCCTCCAAAATATGCCAGGCACCCACCTTCCGTAGCGAGGGCCTAGTCCTTCTGACAGATCCACAGGGACCTGCCTAGGCCCAGCTGGCCCTGAAACCTGGTGGGAGTGAGAGGGGGCTCGGGTCAGTCCAGCGGGTGGGTGGCTGGCGAGTGGGTGGGCGGCAGGCGGTTGACCAGCCAGCCCCCCGGGCCCCGCTTCAACCCTTAAGAAGCCACAGCCTTGGGCAAAAACTCTATGTCAAGGACACCCCTGAACTTAACTGGAGGGATCCCCACCACTACGACCTGGGCACTTCTCAATCAGTCGTATTTATTGAGCGCTTACTGTGTGCACGGCACCGCACTAAGCGCTTGGGAAGTACAAGTTGGCAACATAGAGAGACAGTCCCTACCCAACAGTGGGCTCACAGTCTAGAAGGGGGAGACAGAGAACAAAACCAAACATACTAACAAAATAAAATAAATAGGATAGATATGTACAAGTAAAATAAATAGAGTAGTAAATATGTACAAACATATATACAGGTGCTATGGGGAAGGGAAGGAGGTAAGATGGGGGGATGGAGAGAGGGACGAGGGGGAGAGGAAGGAAGGGGCTGAGTGAGGGAAGGCCTCCTGGAGGAGGTGAGCTCTCAGTAGGGCCTTGAAGGGAGGAAGAGAGCTAGCTTGGCGGATGGGCAAGCTAGGTGAGCACTTGGGGCTTCACCACCTTCCATTGCCCAAATCTTCCATACCGTTATTTAAACCCTAACTCAGGCACACGTTCCCCTCTTCCCCTTTCCTTTTATCTTTATATTTATTTCAGTGCCTGTCTCTCCCACCAGAAGGTAAACTCCTTGGGGGCTGGGACGATGTATACTAATACTATTGTACTCTCTCAAGCACTCAGTACGGTGCTCTGCATCAGGTACATCCCCAGTATATCCTACTGACACCACTACTTAAAAATGTAAATGTATCATGAATGGCTGTATATTTGTTTTTTGTTTTGGGGGGGTAGGGTGGGGCAGAGGGGAGTCCCCATGGATTTACATGCTTTAATATTCCGGAACGTCTGGGAAAGTAATATGAAACTCCTTTAAGGGCTCTATAGTGTCATGTTGCCCTGGGATACTGGCTGGTTAACCAGCCGGGTGCTGGGAGGGCACAAACCCTAACCCAAACTCTCCCTTGCTGTCCCCACCGCCTCATCTTGCAGGTTCCTCCCACGAGGCCCCTATGCTGGTTTAAACCTTCCCCACAGCCTATGGGGGTGAGAAAAGGGGTGCTTTCAGCTACTCTAGGTGAATCGTGGCTTCCAGGGACGGGTTGAGGGAGAACCGGTGGGAACAGGGATCGGAAAGTTAGACTCTTCCTGGGAAGACTTCTGGCCCGAGGACTGCTGAATGAGGCTCTGAGACGGTCGGTATGGGCCCCCACCCCGCTGCTCCCGTAGTTGTGTCGGGCCCGGAGCAGGAGGGAACTGAAGCTCGGGTCAATGCCGGGCCTTCCCAGCTACTTCAGAGTTCCACACCAAGCTGTGGCAAACTTTTCCCGGGCAACACTGGGGACTTCTACTGAAAGAGGGAAAAGATCCCAGACTGAGCCCCTTCCTTCCTCTCCCCCTCGTCCCCCTCTCCATCCCCCCCATCTTACCCCCTTCCCTTCCCCACAGCACCTGTATATATGTATATATGTTTGTACATATTACTCATTTACTTATTTATTTATTTATTTATTTTACTTGTACATATCTATTCTATTTATTTTATTTTGTTAGTATGTTTGGTTTTGTTCTCTGTCTCCCCCTTTTAGACTGCGAGCCCACTGTTGGGTAGGGACCGTCTCTATATGTTGCCAATTTGTACTTCCCAAGCACTTAGTACAGTGCTCTGCACACAGTAAACGCTCAATAAATACGATTGATGATGATCTCTACAGTCAATCAGAAATACTCACTGAGCTCTTACTATGCGCTCAGCCCAGTGCTTAGCAGTTGGGAGAATACAGCAGAGTAGGTAGACGTGACTGATTCCTGCCTACGTGGAGCTTACAGACTAGAGGGGGAGACAGACATTAAAATGAAGTTGAAGGAAGACACTTGAAGTTTCTTCAAATCATCTTCAAAAATCCCACTTTATTTAATTTTGTTAAATAAACAGAGGGTACGGGGGAGCCTCGGAGAATTACCTAAGTACCAAGGAATCCTTTCCAGTGTTGGAAACATAGGCCTCAAAAGCCCTTCTTCAAATCCCGGTTTAGAGTCAAGGGCAATCGGCCTCTTTGCCCGTTAACCCCAGGCAGCACCCACTGCTTCCTTCCAGAAAAGATCAGATCACTTTCAAGAAGTCCAACAATAAAAAGGACTCAGACTTTGTCAGCAATTTGTAGAGAAGCAATTCTAGAGAGAAGAATTTCTCTCTAGAAGAATTTAGAGAAGAATTTCTAGAGAAGCAGCGTGGCTCAGTGGAAAGAGCACAAGCTTGGGAGTCAGAGGTCGTGGGTTCTAATCCCGGCTCCGCCACTTATCGGCTGGGTGACTTTGGGCAAGTCACTTAACTTCTCTGTGCCTCAGTCACCTCATCTGGAAAATGGGGATTAAGACTGTGAGCCCCATGCGGGACAACCTGTTTACCTGGTATCTGAGAAGCAGCGTGGCTCAGTGGAAAGAGCCCGGGCTTGGGAGCCAGAGGTCGTGGGTTCTAATCCCAGCTCCGCCGCTTGCCAGCTGTGGGACTTTGGGCAAGTCACTTAACTTCTCTGTGCCTCAGTTCCCTCATCTGTAAAATGGGGATTAAGACTGTGAGCCCCCCGTGGGACAACCTGATCACCTTGTAACCTCCCCAGTGCTTAGAACAGTGGTTTGCACAAAGTAAGCGCTTAATAAATGCCATCATTATTATTATTATTATTACCCAGCACATAGTAAGCGCTCAACAAATACCAAATTATTATTATTGGGAAGGAAGCAAAAAAAATGGCAATGAAAGAATGCCAGCTACCTCACCTAAACTCCCCTCAAAAAACTAGTGTCATGTACCTCAAGTCACAGACAACATGTGTGATGGCAGTTTATCCCCAAAGTGCCTTATTTATTAATGGAGCAGTATCAAGGTAAACTGCAGCGTCCAAGGAATGGCTCCATTTTGAAAGGAGGGAAAAAAATCCAAAGTATCTTGGACCTAGATGTGCTACCCACAAATTTGCACCTGCCAAGTAATGTGACCTTTTTCTCGGTGACTCGCTATACTCTGAAGACAAACTGAATTTTAGGGGTTTTGAATAAGGAAAATCTAGGTTGAATGTAGACGACACACAGAATCAATCAATCAAATAGCATTTATGGAGTGTTTACTGTGTGCAGAGCACTGTACTAGACATTTAAAAGGGAGAGAAAGGAGAACGGCTCAGGCAGAAAGAAGAAAAAAAGAAAAAAACAAGAAAAAATTCTTTAGTCAAAGGATGCTAAAAGCCACTGTTGGCACATGAGAGACACTAAACAGGAAATGGCCCACTCAGATGCGGGTAAAAATGGAATGAGAACTTTAAAGGGAATGGCAGTAGATTCCTTCCTAAAAAAGCCCGTTAGAAGCGAACAGACGTTTGGACTAGCAAAACCTGCAAAGTAGCCACTAACCAAAAGCCACTATGGGAACATGTAAAATTGAAATAAAAGTAGTAGGTCAAAGGGCTCTGAAGGAGTGAGCTAATGCAGCCACTGCATCACACACCATCTCTGAGGCACTAGGGACAAGGAGCAGAGTGACTGTAGACTTTAAAAACAAGCAAACAAAAAATCCCATAAATCTGCAAGGAAAGAAAAACCCTCTTAAAAGCTAAATTACAAAAGAGTTGTGGGAAACATGAAGAATGGGTTTCCTAAAAATGAACACGTTAGTCACATGGCATATGAAGCTTATCAGCTGGCTTATTTGATGGGCAGAGGATATGGCTAATATTAAGAATGAGGGGTCTGACAAAGCAAATCTCAAAATCTGGAATGAATTTCAGAGGGCAAGTATGAGAATTCTGGGAGTGGATGGTGGGGAGGAGGGGCAGGAGAAAAGGAGGGGAAAGATACAGGGAAGGAGGAGGACAAGGGATGGAAAGGAGAAGGTATCCTGAGTTGTAACGTCGGGGCTCTGTCCCTGGCGAACCCCATGGCCCGCTCTCCCCAGACAGGCGTGCGTAGAGCAGAGCGGTAGCAAAAACTTGCAGAGAATGTAATATTCAACGTGATTAACATTTTCTTCATTTGACAGTGGAAAGAGACTTGAAAAGGAGATGAACTTGGAAAAAAAGTAATGCAGAAACAAATCCATAAGGAATGGGGAATGTCAATTAAAATATAAGCGTTTCCCGGAAGCTGGCGGGTTCGATTCTAGTGAGGGTTGCCTGCAGGGAGGCAGGTAATTATCACAATAGACAGTGGAAATTCTAGACCAAGGCCTGGTGTGACAGAATTTGAAAAACAGGGTGTGTTTCTGGGTGCCTGAGGCCCATTAAAAGAAAATGAAATTAAGACATTTCGGAGAACAGGCATTACTCATGAACTATGGGTGGGAAATAACATTCTAGACTGTGAGCCCGTTGTTGTGTAGGGACTGTCTTTATATTTTGCTGACTTGTACTTCCCAAGTGCTTGGTACAGTGCTCTGCACACAGTAAGCGCTCAATAAATACGACTGACTGACTGAGTGAATGAATGAATAATCCAATACCAAAGGAGGAAAATTCTGCCTGGAAAAGCAGCAGCCAAGAACTACAGGACCACAGGACGCATAGTCTAGCTAAGGAAAATAGTGGAGTCCCAGTTTCCCGGTCCATTTCTTTCCCCTTTCGCCCTCCCCACTCCACCAGGGAAATGTCATTTCATTTCCTAAAGGGTTGAGATAATAATGGAAAACCACTGCACTGCTAATGGGACACAAGTGAACTGGACTGTAAACCAGCGTTAATCTGCCAAACCCATCCGTCAGTTGGTCTGGCAAGAGGTGAGTGACGTGGGTCAGTCTTGTAGCAGACCAAATGTGAAATGGGATACAAAAATCCCAGGGCTGGGGTTGGGGGGTGGGGTGGGGAGAACCCAGTAAAGCGTGCATTAGCAAATAGAGGTGTGGGAATTTAATTTGGTTTTCTACAGATTCTTCAGCCTTGTATTTAAGCTATAAAACACTCATAAACGACCCTCAATTACAGTCATTACTCTGTACTGCTGCCGTGATTTAAATCACAACAAAATGCCTGCAAAGTTGGTGGGAACAGGAGCCATGGAAGTGGTCTAAATACCAATGTGTGGGTAGCAGGTCTCACATGCAATATAATACCACTGGGGACCCTGTGGTATCTAGGATAAAAATATGTCATAATGAACAGCTTAGTCAAACATTTTTCTTTCTTCCTTTCTTTTTTTGTAATGGCTTTTGTTAAGTTCTTACTACGTGCCAGGTACTGTACTAAGCACTGGGGTAGATATAAGATAATCAGGTCGGACCAAGTCCCTGTCTCACATAGGTAACAGTTTTCATCCCCATTTTACAGATGATGTCACCGAGGCCCAGAGAAGTGAAGTGACTCGCTCAAAGTCATACGGCAGACAAGTAATGGAGCTGAAACTGGAACGCAGGTCCTCTGATGCCCAGGTCCGTGCTCTTTCCACTCGGCCACACTGCTTCTCACAATGTCAACTCATCACACACAGGCTGAAGAGTCCAACAGAGTCACAACCCAAGGCAGAAGGGAGATGTCTGGGCGTCAAAAACCATTATGGATAAGCAGTCCAGCTTTGCGACTGGCTCCTTAGAAGAGGATAAATCCCGCTGACATTTCTTAAATCCCAACTTTGAAGAGGCAATAGATGCCAGCTGTGCTATTTAGACAGACCAGGATACTTCAAAGTTGTGGGGGACAGGACGGGGGGAATGGGTCTTCTGGTACCAAACTCGCCACAAAACCCTGCAGCTAATTATTTTTCTCTCCTCTGCAAACTGAAGATTAAGGACCGATCACCCCCGGGTAGCAGAATTCTCCCAAGGTGTGCGTAGCAGGCAAATCACGGAGAAACAAGGTGGCCTAGTGAAAAGAGCATGGGCCTGTGGCACCAGAGGACCTGGGTTCTAATCCCAGCTCTGCCACTTGCCTGCTGTGAGCCCTCGGACAAGTCACTTCATTTCTGAGCTTATTTCTTCATCTGAATTCTTCACTGAATTCATGGGAATTCAATACCTGTTCTCCCTCCTTAGACAGTGAGCCCTCGCATGGTAGGGACTGTGTTCGACCTGATTCTCTTGAGCCTACCCCAGCGCTTGGCACGTAATTCTTAAGAGACACCACAATTTTGATTATTTCACATTTTGGTTGAGGATATATAGAAGACTGGATCACCTGGAAATGGGTGGGGAGGGAGAGGGATAAGGGAGGAGGGAATGGTTTGCGTTATCATTCATTCAATTGTATTTACTGAGCGCTTACTGTGTGCAGAGCACTGTACTAAGCACTTGGGAAGTACAATTTGGCAACAATCTCCCATTCCTTAATTTATTTATATAAAATGCCTCTCTCTCCTTCAAGACTGTAAGCTCATAATGGGCAAGAAACGTGTCTGCCAACTCCATCATTATGTTTATATTCATTCATTCATTCAATTGTATTTACTGAGCACTTACTGTGTGCAGAGCACTGGACTAAGCACTTGGGAAGTACAATTTGGCAACAATCTCCCATTCCTTAATTTATTTATATAAAACGCCTCTCTCTCCTTCAAGACTGTAAGCTCATAATGGGCAAGAAACATGTCTGCCAACTCCATCATTATGTTTTTATTCATTCATTCATTCAATTGTATTTACTGAGCGCTTACTGTGTGCAGAGCACTGGACTAAGCGCTTGGGAAGTACAATTTGGCAACAATCTCCCATTCCTTAATTTATTTATATAAAACGCCTCTCCTTCAAGACTGTAAGCTCATAATGGGCAAGAAACGTGTCCGCCAACTCCATCATTATGTTTTAATTCATTCATTCATTCAATTGTATTTACTGAGCGCTTACTGTGTGCAGAGCACTGGACTAAGCACTTGGGAAGTAGAATTTGGCAACAATCTCCCATTCCTTAATTTATTTATATAAAACGCCTCTCTCTCCTTCAAGACTGTAAGCTCATAATGGGCAAGAAACATGTCTGCCAACTCCACCATTATGTTTTTATTCATTCATTCATTCAATTGCATTTACTGAGCGCTTCCTGTGTGCAGAGCACTGTACTAAGCGCTTGGGAAGTACAATTTGGCAACAATCTCCCATTCCTTAATTTATTTATATAAAACGCCTCGCTCTCCTTCAAGACTGTAAGCTCATAATGGGCAAGAAACGTGTCTGCCAACTCCATCATTATGTTTTTATACTCTACCAAGTGCTTAGCATAGTGCTCTGCACTATAGTACTATACTATATATATATAGTACTATAGTATAGTGCACACAGTAAGCACTCAATAAATATGATCAACTGATTGAAAACATTCACTAAATTTTTTTGAATTAACAGAAAGATACGACATTAAAATTTTTAAATTTTAAAAATTTAAAATTTTAGCATACCATCATACATAGCATACCATCATGCTATGGAGGCACATGTTTTACAGAAAAAGGTCACTGTGGAGCTTCAATCCCATAAGACATACAGGAAAATTGCATCTCCTCCAAGAGGCCTTCCCTGACTACACCCTCATTTCCCCTATTTGGCTTCTGATATCTACCCCCCTCTCAACTCCACAGCGCTCAGGTACATATCCATCTCCTATATATCTGATTACGTCTCTCCCTGGGGACTGCAAGCTTCTTGTGGGCAGGGACCCTATCCGCCAAATCTATTGCACTGTCCTCCCCAGAGCATTCAGTACAGTGCTCTGCACACAATAAGCACTCAACAAATACCATGGATTGATTGACTGGAATTTTCTGTCTACCACAACAAAAAAGCAAATGCGTCAGTACGACCCTATCCGCCAGATCTATTGCACTGTCCTCCCCCACGCATTTAGTACAGTGCTCTGCACACAAGAAGCACTCAACAAATACCACGGATTGATCGACTGGAATTTTCCGTCTACCACAACAAAACAGCAAATGCGTCGGTACTAGTGCTCTTCGGGGTGTGGCGAAGGTGTGACCAAGTTAAAAGCATCAACTTGGCTTGGGCTCACAAACCCTTTCATCTTAAAATCAGAACCACAAAATATAATGGCCTAAGAAATGGTAATCAAAGGAGGACTGATCGTTTCTTAAAAATAGCTATGCTGTCCAAAGTTCATTTTAAGTATATTTAACAAGATCATAATTCCCTATGCTGGGTAGGAAGCAGAGAGAGAAGCCAGGGCTCATTGTAGAAATTAAATTTAAAACACGGCAATTGCTCCTAATACACACATCTAAAGCCGCACCATTTCTAGCTTTTCTGTCGGCCCACACCTTCTCCCTTCTTAGAGAAGCTGGCATCTTGCCACCTTGGTTTGGCCTCCAACCCCCTAATTCCACATAGCAGCAGCGGTAGTAGTAGCAGTAGTTAGAGTATTTATTCAGTGCTGACGGTTTTTAAGCTATACAGGAAGGAATGAGACATGGACAACAGTTCTCCGAAGGCTCACCACCTAAGAGCTAACATACACGCTGTGCTCATCTGACAACAATTTTGGGGAACCAGCAGTGCCAACTCAATGCAGTGGTGCACCTTGGAAGGAAGGTCAAATTCAATTCCCCCTGCCAAACACCGAGTCTTGTGTTTTGGATGAGGTTGTCATTTTTCAGTAAAGTAAAAGGCAAATTAAATTTTTTAATTAATTAATTAATAATGGCATTTGTTAAGCGCTTACTATGTGCAGAGCACTGTTCTAAGCGCTGGGGGGATACAAGGTGATCAAGTTGTCCCACGTGGGGCTTGCAGTCTTAGCCCCCATTTTACAGATGAGGTAACTGAGGCTCAGAGAAGTTAAGTGACTTGCCCAAGGTCACTCAGGAGACACGTGGCGGAGTCGGCATTCGAACCCATGACATCTGACTCCAAAGCCCGTGCTCTTTCCACTGAGCCACGCTGCTTCTCTTTTCCTATTTCTGGCTGATAATAATAACAATGACAATTATTATTATTGCATCCACCCCAGTGCTTAGTACAGTGCCTGGTACATAGTAAGCACTTATATGCCATAATAATAATTATTGTTATTATTATGGCATTTAAGTGTTTACCATGTGCCAGGCACTGTACTAAGCACTGGGGTGGATACAAGCAAATCGGGTTGGACAAAGTCCCTGTCCCAGATTTTTTAGACTGTGAGCCCACTACTGGGTAGGGACTGTCTCTATATGTTGCCAACTTGTACTTCCCAAGCGCTTAGTACAGTGCTCTGCACACAGTAAGCGCTCAATAAATACGATTGACGATGATGACGGGGCTCACAGTCTTAGTCCTCATTTTACAGATGAGGCAACTGAGTCCCAGAGAAATGAAGTGACTTGCCAGGGTCACACAGCAGACAAGTGGTGGAGCTGAGATTAGAACTCATGACCTTCTGAGTCCCAGGCCTGTGCTCTTACGTGCTACGCCGCGCTGCTTCAAATTAGGGCACATAAAGTGATTGAGTAGGATAATTCCAAGCCCACGCATCAATCAATCAATCAATCAATTGTATTTATTGAGCGCTTACTATGTGCAGAGCACTGTACTAAGCGCTTGGGAAGTACAAATTGGCAACACACAGAGACAGTCCCTACCCAACAGTGGGCTCACAGTCTAAAAGGGGGAGACAGAGAACAAAACCAAACATACCAACAATCACAGAAATACAGGAGCAAGGAGTTAAGAGGGAGGGAATAATTAAAAAAAATATATATTTTTTATAGAAGTAGGAGGGGTGATGCCTTTGTTGGGCACCCACTGGGTAGAGCACACTGTCCGAAGCGCCAAATAGAGAAACACCCCATTCCCTAAGGAACTTTCCCACTCGGGGAGGAGACGGACGCAGTTCCCCGGGGAGCGGTGACCTTCGGTTCGGCATTGCTATGCCAACGTAACCACAGGACCAACCTCAGAGAGGATGGAGGGCTAGAATGGAAAAGGAGGGGTGGGCTTCCATGCACATTATTTTATTTCTCATTTTTTAAAGGTCGCTAGTTCAGCCAAACTTAAAATCCTTCACCTCACGGAGCGGTGCGGCAGCCCGGCGCCACGCACGGTAACGTGAGAACTTGGCAGCTCTAGTCCGGTGGAACTTGAGGACGGCTGGACAAGAAGCTCTCCGGACCACTGTAACCCGATGAAGAGGTTTGGTTTTTGTCGTCGTTATTGTTGTTTTGTTTTTATTGTATTTGTTGAGTGCCTACTGTGTGCCAGGCACTGTTCCAAGTCCTGGGGCAGATACAAAGTAATCAGGTAGGACACAGTCCGGGTCCCACATGGGGCTCACGGTCTTCATTCCCATTTTTCAGATGAGATAACTGAGGCACAGAAGTGAAGTGACTTACCTAGGGTCAAGCAGCAGAGAAGTGGCAGCGCTGGGATTAGAACCCAGGTCCTTCTGACTGATACCCGGGCCCCGTGCTTTATCCATGAGGCCACACTGCTTCACTCCACGGGAACCCTCAAGCGAGAGCACTGTGCGACCCAATGAAGAGGTTTGGCTGCTTCCACCCTTCCCCCTCCGGCCCCCCGAAACCCATACTGAACCAGCGCGGCGCAGTGGAAAGAGCCCGGGCTTTGGAGTCAGAGGTCATGGGTTCAAATCCCGACTCCGCCAATTGCCAGCAGTGTGACTTTGGGCAAGTCACTTAACTTCTCTGGGCCTCAGTTACCTCATCTGTAAAATGGGGACTAAGACTGTGACCCCCCCCCCGTGGGACAACCTGATCACCCTGTAACCTCCCCAGTGCTTAGAACAGTGCTTTGCACATAGTAAGCGCTTAATAAATGCTATCATTATTATTATTATTATTATTATTATTCCACGAGAAGCCTCGAGCCTTCTCTCCCAATATCATATATGACTTTCACAAGGTTTTGGTCAGAATCCACTAAGAAAGCTTTAAAAGGGAAGTCTTCAGGAGTCGGGAAGCACAGATTGTTTTTAAAGAGCAGAATCAAACGGACTAAAGTTCAGAAAGGGCAAGAGCTGCCCCTCCTCTGCCTGCAGAGCTCACAGAATGACAGGGCGTTCACATCGCCACTTTAATCAAAGGCACTTTGACATGAGCTACACCATCCAAAGGAGCCTTTCTTCACAGAATTTTATAAAAAAAAAAATGAACGGCATTCTTCCAGAGGAAAGTCATCTGATCCTCATCAATCACCATCAATGGTATTTACTGAGCGCTTACTATGAGCAGAGCACTGTAATAAGTGCTTGGGAATGTACGATACAACAGAATTGCCAGACACGTTCCTTGCCCCTAACAATCTTACAGTCTAGAGGGCGAGACAGACACTAATATAAATACATAATTTATAACATATAGTTTAAAAATAAACTAAACTAAACATCCGCCAAGCTAGCTCTCTTCCTCCCTTCAAAGCCCTACTGAGAGCTCACCTCCTCCGGGAGGCCTTCCCACACTCAGCCCCCGCCTTCCTCTCCCCCTCCTCATCCCCCCCACCCTACCTTCTTCCCCTCCCCACAGCACCTGTATATATGTTTGTACAGATTTATTACTCTACTTATTTATTTCTTTTACTTGTGCATATTTATTCTATTTATTTTATTTCGTTAATGTTTTGTTTTGTTGTCTGTCTCCCCCTTCTAGACTGTGCGTAGGGACCGTCTCTATATGTTGCCAACTTGTACCTCCCAAGCGCTTAGTCCAGTGCTCTGCACACAGTAAGCGCTCAATAAATACGACTGAATGAATGAAGGAATAAATGAATGAAAAATATGTCCATACGTGCTGCGGGGTTGAGGGTGCCTATGCACAGATCCAAGTGCACAGATGACACAGCAAGGAGAGGGAGCCAGGGAAAAGAGGGTTTACTGATAATAATAACAATAATAATGATAAATTGTGGTATTTGTGAAGCACTTACTATGTGCCAAACACTGTACTAAGCGCTGGGGTGGATACAAACAAATAGGATTGGACTGACTGCTTTTTAAAAAATCCCTGTCCCTGTCCTGCATGGGGCTCACGATCTTAATCCCCATTTTACAGATGAGGTAACTGAGGCACAGACAAGTTAAGTGACTTACCCATGTGAGCCCCTTCTAGATGGTGAGCCCACTGTTGGGTAGGGACTGTATATGTTGCCAACTTGTATTTCCCAAGCGCTTAGTACAGTGCTTTGCACACAGGAAGCGCTCAATAAATACGATTGATTGATTGATTGACAAGGCGGACAAATGGTAGAGCGGGGATTGATCAGGGAAGGCCTCATGGAGGAGATGTGATCTGAGTTGATCCTTCCAACTCTATAAGAGGCAAGTGTCCCAGATAAAAATTTACAACCCAAGGCTCTTCAGACCAGGGCTCCAGGACAAACACACACACAACCACACACACCGCTTTTATTACTCTATTTATTTATTTATTTATTTATTTTACTTGTACATAGCTATTCTATTTATTTTATTTTGTTAGTATGCTTGGTTTTGTTCTCTGTCTCCCCCTTTTAGACTGTGAGCCCACTGTTGGGTAGGGACTGTCTCTATATGTTGCCAATTTGTACTTCCCAAGCGCTTAGTACAGCGCTCTGCACACAGTAAGCGCTCAATAAATCCGATTGATGATGATGATGATCTCCAGGACACCTTTGGCTACGAGTGGCTACATCTAATTTTGTCGGTTATCAACCACAAGGCCACTCGGATGGCAAAAACGCTCCGTGACTCAAAAGGAAAGGCACGGAACACTGAGAAAGAGATTAAAGAGCGAAACCCAAGGTCTGAGAACACGGAGTACCCAGAAATGCATCGCAACAATCCTGGTGCAGCCCAACACAGGTTTTCACTGCTGCTTTTCACTGCATGTTTGGAGAGAACCGTGCTAGAGAATCAGAGAATGTTCTTCTGACAGCACCAGTCTCTGGAGAGAATGCATTCAGTGGTCTTTATTGGGTAAGTGCTCGATAAATTGGGCTGATTGACTGATTTGAAGAAACGGGGGTGGGCATGTCAGACAATACATGGGGGCTGGAGGAAGGTCTCCATAACATGGAGGTCATCCAAACATGACCACCCTCTCCATCCCACCACACACACCGCTCCCCTCGGCTGCCATCCCCGTGCACAGGAGAACGATCTGTATTTTAGTACAGAGCATCTGTAATGTAGGATCTCTAATCAATCAATCAATCAATCGTATTTATTGAGCGCTTACTATGTGCAGAGCACTGTACTAAGCGCTTGGGAAGTACAAATTGGCAACATCTAGAGACAGTCCCTACCCAACAGTGGGCTCACAGTCTAAAAGGGGGAGACAGAGAACAAAACCAAACATACTAACAAAATAAAATAAATAGGATAGATATGTACAAGTAAAATAAATAGAGTAATAAATATGTACAAATATATATACATATATACAGGTGCTGTGGGGAAGGGAAGGAGGTAAGATGGGGGGATGGAGAGGGGGAAGAGGGGGAGAGGAAGGAAGGGGCTCAGTCTGGGAAGGCCTCCTGGAGGAGGTGAGCTCTCAGCAGGGCCTTGAAGGGAGGAAGAGAGCTAGCTTGGCGGATGGGCAGAGGGATTGGGGGCATTCCAGGCCCAGGGGAGGACGTGGGCCGGGGGTCGATGGTGGGGCAGGTGAGAACGAGGCACGGTGAGGAGCTGAGTGGCGGAGGAGCGGAGGGTGCGGGCTGGGCTGGAGAAGGAGAGAAGGGAGGTGAGGTAGGAGGGGGCGAGGTGATGGAGAGCCTTGAAGCCCAGGGTGAGGAGTTTCTGCCTGATGCGCAGATTGATTGGTAGCCACTGGAGATTTTTGAGGAGGGGCGTAACATGCCCAGAGCGTTTCTGGACAAAGATAATCCGGGCAGCAGCATGAACTATGGATTGAAGTGGAGAGAGACACGAGGATGGGAGATCAGAGAGAAGGCTGGTGCAGCAGTCCAGACGGGATAGGACGAGAGCTTGAATGAGCAGGGTAGCGGTATGGATGGAGAGGAAAGGGCGGATCTTGGCGATGTTGCGGAGCTGAGACCGGCGGGTTTTGGTGACGGCTTGGATGTGAGGGGTGAATGAGAGAGCGGAGTCGAGAATGACACCAAGGTTGCGGGCCTGTGAGACGGGAAGGATGGTAGTGCCGTCAACAGAGATGGGAAAGTCAGGGAAAGGACAAGGTTTGGGAGGGAAGACAAGGAGTTCAGTCTTCGACATATTGAGCTTTAGGTGGCGGGCGGACATCCAGATGGAGATGTCCTGAAGGCAGGAGGAGATGCGAGCCTGGAGAGAGGGGGAGAGAGCAGGGGCAGAGATGGAGATCTGGGCGCCATCAGCGTAGAGATGATAGTTGAAGCCGTGGGAGCGAATGAGGTCACCAAGGGAGTGCGTGTAGATTGAGAACGAAGGGGACCAAGCACTGAACCTTGGGGAACCCCCACAGTAAGAGGATGGGAGGGGGAGGAGGAGCCTGCAAAAGAGACTGAGAAAGAACGACCGGAGAGATAAGAGGAGAACCAGGAGAGGACGGAGTCTGTGAAGCCAAGGTCAGATAACGTGTTGAGGAGAAGGGGGTGGTCCACAGTGTCAAAGGCAGCTGAGAGGTCGAGGAGGATTAGGACAGAGTATGAGCCGTTGGATTTGGCAAGCAGGAGGTCATTGGTGACCTTTGAGAGGGCAGTTTCCGTGGAATGAAGGGGACGGAAGCCAGACTGGAGGGGGTCGAGGAGAGAGTGGTTGTTGAGGAATTCTAGGCAGCGCGTGTAGACAACTCGTTCAAGGAGTTTGGAAAGGAATGGTAGGAGGGATATGGGGCGATAACTAGAAGGTGAGGTGGGGTCAAGAGAGGGTTTTTTTAGGATGGGAGAGACATGGGCATGTCTAAACGATGGGTATCTTGAAAGAATCTTGGAAGAAAATAATTTCATTTTATTCATGACACTCAGTATCTTGATTTGTAGTCTGAAGACAGACGTTTAATCGTACCCAAGAATAGCTTTTTAAAAAGCCTATTAAGGAGTGTGTTCGTGATCTGATTAGGTTTGTGGGGTAAACTAACCACGAGTAAGCAGTGAGTTTGTACTCTGAAAGGCAAGCAAAATTGCGGGATGTATGTACAGAAATAATGCTGACAAGCATTTAGGCAATCCACTCAGTTCAATCTAATCACATTTACTGAATGCTTACTGTGGGCAGAGCGCATACTGAGCGTTTGGAAAGTACAATACAGCAATGGTATTTACTGAGTGCCTTCATGTGCACAGCACTGTACTAAATGCTTGGGAGAGTGCAATCCAATAAAGCTCTACCCTCAAGGATCTAACAGACTAGAGGGGAGGGCACATTACAATAAATTAAATTATAGATAGATATCTACATAAGTGCTGTGAGGCTGGAGGTGACTATTCAAGTGCATAAGGGGGTGAGGGTTCCAGTGGCATAAGCGACGCAAAAGGGTGGGCGAATAAAGGAAGAGAGGGCTCTGACAGGGATGGCCTCTTGGAAAAGGTAGGATCACTCAGCATCAGTTGGGCCGGAACATGAATCCTCAATGTCGTTCTGGACTTTCCAACCAAGGGAGGGATCTGAGGAACTCGGGGAAGGTTCAAAGACAGGCCACAAACATGATCAAAGGGTTGGAAATGAAGACCTTGTGAATCAAGTCACTCAGCCTGAAGAGAACACTGAAGGAGCGATTTCACAGCATCCTTCAAATACAGGAAGAATTCTTCCTCAGAGAGAGGATGAAGCCCATCTCCAAGGAGGACAGAACTGGAATAAATAGGCTTCTAAAGGAGCATATTTTACTCCGCCAAGCGTTTATTACGGTGCTCTACAATCAATCAATCGTATTTATTGAGCGCTTACTGTGTGCAGAGCACTGTACTAAGAGCTTGGGAAGTACAAGTTGGCAACATATAGAGACAGTCCCTGTAAATAAGCGCTCAATAAATACGATCGGTTGAGTGGCTGAGCAGGCGGGACTTAGGCTAGACGGCAGAGTGAGGTCAGGTCAAGGGAGCTTCTGTATCTTTGGGTCCCCAGCCATTTTGAAAACCGAAAAAGAAACCAATGAGCGACCAGGCAATTATCCTAGGAGCGACGATCTCTCCTACTACTCTGTCTCGGGAGAAAGCCTCCTTTGCAAAGGTCTTTTAAAACAGGACAGGTTCTCCTGGATCTTGAATTTTTCCATTAGCGGTTCTCCTGAAAGTGGGGAGAGGGACCTGACAACCTTTGGGCCCCTGGCTGCCAAGAGGAGGGTTCTCTGTTGATTTTAAGCAATTCATTAACAATCAATAGAAAAGAAAGCCTCTTGACTGCTGCCTGACCTTGGGCTTCAGTTTCCGCATCGGTAAATAATAATAATAATGATGGCATTTCCTAAGTGCTTACTATGTGCAAAGCACTGTTCTAAGCACTGGGGAGGTTACAAGGTGATCGGGTTGTCCCACGGGGGGCTCACAGTCAATCCCCATTTTACAGATGAGGGAACTGGGGCCCAGAGAAGTTAAGTGACTTGCCCAAAGTCACACAGCTGACAATTGGCAGAGCTGGGATTTGAACCCCTGACCACTGACTCCAAAGCCCGGGCTCTTTCCACTGAGCCACGCTGCTTCTGGAAGACTGTGAGCCTCATGTGGGACTGGGACAACCTGATTAGCTTGTATCTGTCCCAGTGCTCACAGTGTCTGGAACACAGTAAGAGCTTAACAAATGTCATTAAAAAAAAAAAAATCTTCAGCAGATCATTAGAGACCCCAAGGCCAAACAGCTGCTGAACTGTGGGAACAGCTCAGTTAAACCAAAAACCACCGGGATTTTTAAAAAGCACTCAATCTCTTCAGTGATCCAATTCCTCCCGCCACTCCACCCTCCCACCCTTCCCTCCGTCCAAAAGGCCATCACCTCCAGCGGCGAACAGACCCTGCTGCTAACTACAGAGTCAAACAGCAGCATTAAACCCACCAGAGCTTACCGCTGGAAAGAGACGACTTTTCCTTTCCCTGGGTTTTGGGTCTTTTAAAACGTCCTAGCTCCCTGCTGGTTTTCTTAGAAGGGGATTCTCCTCCCTCCATTCCACTTACAATTTGATGGACCAGTGAAAAATCTGCAGGACTCTACCTCCGCTTCTTTAATCTCCCTGAATTTCCCCTTCTCGCCTTAGGCTCCATACCGGAGCCCTTCTCCCTCCCTCCTCCTGGTGTGCCACTCTACCATCTATGACTTCCCCTTTACCAGAAGCTGCTAGCGGGTCAGCATATATGCCCCTTTCCTTATTTTCTCAAGCTGGACGCTCCTCATCCCACCCCACCCTGGGCCCACTGGCCCAAGCAAGAGGCCCGGCCGTGCTCCCTCACGGCCCGGACGAGGCCCGGGGGAGGTCGGGAGCGGCACCGGGGGACCATAGCAGCAGCCTCAGCTGCACGCAACCCTGCCTGCATGAGTAGACTCGCAGCTACTTCACCTAGGTGACGCAATTTCACAGCAAAACAAAGAGAAGGAATCAAGTGAACCCAAGTTAACGTTATCCTGCAGGGTCTAAACAAGTTTATAACTACTACTACTATTTGGAATAAACGCAGAAGCTTTACCAAAAACACCTAACCAGGAGGAAGTGGGCATTGCTCCTGATATTACTCGCTGTATTAAAAAAAGGGAGACCATACAGTAATCGATCAGTCACATTTATTGAGCACTTACTGTGTGCAGAGCACTAGATGAGGCACCTGGGAGAGGACAATATGGCAGAGTTGGTAGACACGCTCCCTAACTACAACAAGTTTACAGTCTAGAAGGGGAGAAAGACATAAAAACAAATAAGTCAATTGCCGATATGGACATTAGTACTGTGGGCTGGGGGAGGGGTGAATAAAGGATGCAAATCCAAGTGCAAAGGCAATGCAGAAGGGAATGGGAGACGGGGAAGGTCTCTTGAGGGAGATGTGCCTTCAATACGGCTTTGAAAGCGGGGAGAGTGATCGTCTGTCAGATATAAAGGGGGAGGGCGTCCCAGGCCAGAGGCAGGACGTGGGCAAGAGGTGGGCGGTGAGACAGATGAGATCGAGGTGCACTAACCCGTTCCACGGCTGTTCTGTTTGTGAGCAGAACCGTCAGTTTATTTCTCGTCTGGCAGCCCGAGCTTTAGTTTGGTGGGAAATTCAAGACACAGCACTACTGGACAGTGTCTACACGTTGCAAACGGCTGCAGGTCGCCACATCAGCTGCCAAGAGGATCAAAATGCATCATCTGACTTCCTGACAGGAGACTCCATCAGATCAAGAGGTTGATATTGCTGGTATAAATTCCGTATTATATGTGAAGTTTCTCTTTGGGAGGTCCGCTTCCTTTGTCATGTTCTATATTTTTAAAAGCCAAGGCAGGGAGGAGAATGGGACGATGACACTGAACTGAGCCATCTTTCAGAAATAATGTCCAGATGTGATTAGACTAACTACCAGACAAAAGACCCAAAGTAAAAAATAACACGGAGGTATTTTTCTCCTATTTTTCAGGAGGCAGTTGGGTGGGAAATCTGGATCTAACCCAAGCACATTTCTCAGGTTTGTGCTCCTGATTTATTTTCTGGGTCAATCCTCAATACTTTGGGACCACTTAATCTTGCATGCCAGGGCCTTTACTCCAAAGCCCTGCGCCCCTTACACATCTTCAATCGGACTGCAGGCCTGTCTAGGTGGATCAGTGTCCCAGATACCCTGAAGCAATGGTTCTTTAATAACACATACAGCCTCACCAGAAGAATCTGGAAATTTTTGGTATCATTCTGTCTGCGTGACAAGATCAAAAACAGGCCCATTTTTCCAAACCAGCAGCAGTCTGCCCACTGAGTCATCCAGGTATAAAGCAGTCTACCACTTATGTCATATTCAAAGATTCAAATCTAAAATTAGGAAAAAAAAATCCCCTACCCAGTTTTCATTTAAGAAATCCAATTATTTTCAAACCATCAATAGGTTCAGAGTAGAAAGACCCCATCCTTGCCTTCAAGGAGCATTTTCAGTTAGTTTAGGAAGCACCCAGAGATTTGAGAGATGTAGTTCAGGCCAGGGGGAGGTAAAATCCTGGTGGTTCCAGGCCCCTCCTGCTCACAAATAAATGTTTTATATCTCTTTATAATTGGGGGGGGGGGTTGCAGAAATTTCCTTTTATACCTCACTTCATGGTAAACAATTTTACTACATCCCAGACAAGTGAGTCAAGCCCCATTTTACCCCTGCTTCAAACAGAACCCATCATAGATCATTCCAAAAGAGATACCACTAAAATTTGTAACTCAAGTAGGACTGTTGGGTAGGGACTGTTTCTATATGTTGCCAACTTGTACTTCCCAAGCGCTTAGTACAGTGCTCTGCACACAGTAAGCGCTCAATAAATACGATTGATGATGATGACACGACTATTACTTCTGCACCCCTTCAGGTGCTCTGAATCCATGTTAAAGGGCCACTGAAAGGAAACCAGGGTAGAATCGTAGGTTAGGAGGATAAGAAGATAAATAAGATGGGGAGATGAGAGAGTATTATGCCTCCTGGACAGGTGTGATTTTTGGAAGGGCTTTGAAGATGGGGAGAGCAGTGATCTGCCAGATGTGAAGTGGGGGGGGGGGGAAGGTGCAGCTCTAGAAGGAAGAATATGAGAAGGAGGCGGAAGGCAAGAGAGAGACCAGAGACCCAGAGAGAATGATGACTTGGTCGGAGTGAAGCAGGCAGGCTGGATTGTAGTGAGAGAAGCAAGGATTGGTGGCAGGGGGGGGTGGGGGGAGCTGATTAATCAATCAATGAATCAATCAATCGTATTTATTGAGCGCTTACTGTGTGCAGAGCAGTGTACTAAGTGCTTGGGAAGTACAAGTCGGCAACATATAGAGACAGCCCGTACCCAACAGCGGGCTCACAGTCAAGAAGGTCTTAGAGCCAGTGGTCAGGAGTTTCTGCTTGACGTGGACAGGAACGGGCAGCCATTCGAGAATTCTGATTGAGTTTCCAATTCAACTCTCCCAGAAAATGTTCATTCTGGAATGAGTTTTAACTGTAATTCCCAGTTCTTAGGTTTCAAGACATTGTACATTCTCTCCTTATATGCCAAAACCCCCAATTCTGTCTCCCCCATTCCTTAGCCTAAACCACCCAGAAATTTTTCGTCACTTGACTTTTTCATAAAAGGGATTCTTGCTGAGGAGCAATTAATAACTTCTCTTCAGAAGTTCAGACCCGAGATTTGGTCAGCTGTTGGTGGAATCCCAGGCCTGTGCTCATTTCACTAGGCAATACTGCTTCTCAATATAATTCACCAGAGTCGGAAGACAGGTTTTTTGCTTGTTTGATTTTTTTTTTTAATGGTATTTGCTATGTGTTTACTATGCGCCGGACACTGTACTAAGCACTGGGGTAGATGCAAGTTTATCAGGTTGGACACAGCCCCTGCCCCTCATGGGGCTCATAGTGTTAATCCCCATTTTACAGATGAGATAACATGCACAGAGAAGCGAAGCAACTTGCTCAAGGTCACCAGAAGACAAACGGTAGACTTGGGATTAGAACCCAGGTCCTTCTGACTTTGAGGCCCGTGCTCTATCCACTAGGCCGAGCTGTTTCTCCGTGGTTCCCTGCCCATAATGAAGTTTGTAAATCAATCAATCTTTGGTATCTGCTGAGTGCTTATTTTGTGTACAGCACTGTCTTAAGCACTTGGGAGGCTACAATATAATTGCGATAGTAGACAAGATCCCTGTCCTCAGGGAGCTCCATCAGCTCTCCCCTTCCTATCTCCTCTCCCCTCCCACTACAAGTCAGCCCATACACGTGGCTCCTCTTATGTCAACCTACTCGCTGTACTTTGATCTTGCCTACGTCGCTGCCAACCCTTGCTCAGGTCTTCCCTCCTGCCTGGAACTCCCTCCCCCTTCATACAACCACCCTCCCCATTTCAAAACCCTACTGAAATCACGTCTACTCCAAGAAGCCTTTCTTGACTAACCTCTCACCTCCCCATCCTTCCTTTCCTCCCTCCCTTTTGTCTCGCCTATGCCCTTGGGTCTAGGCTCCCTAAGCTCTTTGATACTCACCCCCTAGAACTTATTTTCATACCGGTATACTCTTCTGATTCCCCTAATTTACTTTAATGTCAGTTTCCCCCTCTAAACTGTAAGCATTTTTTTTAATGGTACTTGATAAGCACTTACTATGTGTCAAGCCCTGTTTTAAACCGTGGGGTAGAGGCAAGATATTTAGGCGAAATAAAGTTCCTATCCCACACGTGACTCACAGTCTAAGCTGGAGGGAAAACGGATATTGAACCTCCATTTTGCAGTTGAGGAAACTGAGGCACAGAGAAGTGACTTGCCCAAGGTTACACAGCAGGCAAGTGGCGGAGCCGAGATTAGAACCCAGGTCCTCTGGCTCCCAGACCTGTGCTTATCCACCAGGCCACGCTGCTTAGCACAGTGCTCTGCACACAGTAAGCACTCAATAAATACGCTTGAATGAATGACTCTGTCAAATGGGGATTAGGACTGTGAGCCCCCTCCTTCCTCTCCCCCTCCCTACCTCCTTCCCCTCCCCACAGCACCTGTATATATGTTTGTACAGATTTATTACTCTATTTTACTTGTACATATTTACTATTCTAGACTGTGAGCCCGCTGTTGGGTAGGGACCGTCTCTATAGGTTGCCAACTGGTACTTCCCAAGCGCTTAGTACAGTGCTCTGCACACAGTAAGCGCTCAATAAATACGAATGAATGAATGAATGCTTTCTTGAGGGCAGGGATCATGTCTACTAACTATTGCACTGTACTCTTCCAATCACTTAGTGCAGTGCTCTGCACACAGTTAAGTACTCTATAAATACCACCGATTAAATGAGGAGGTCTAGCCGATGCATAAAAAGACAGTACTGGGGTGTCAGCTTTCCTAACCCAACATCTGAGGGAGTTGCTGAAAAGGAATCTGGAAAAGCTATGGGATCACCTAGATAGGTGATGTGCACATGGAAACTTTCAAAGGTACACTGCTTCTTAATGTCACAAAATATCTCATATCATAACTTTTTGACAGTTGTACAAATAATAAACCACGAACAGCATAAACAAGAGGAATTCCACACATTCAAACCAAAGGTGTGTTTTCCTGAACAACACATATACCCAGACTATTATAAAGTCATACCTAGGTATTCTCCCCCTCCTCCCCCTCTCCTTACCTCCTTCCCTTCCCCACAGCACCTGTATATATGTTTGTACGTATTTATTACTCTATTTATTTATTTTATTTGTACATATCTATTCTATTTATTTTATTTTGTTAATATGTTTTGTTTTGTTCTCTGTCTCCCCCTTCTAGACTGTGAGCCCACTGTTGGGTAGGGACCGTCTCTAGATGTTGCCAACTTGGACTTCCCAAGCGCTTAGTACAGTGCTCTGCACACAGTAAGTGCTCAATAAATACGATTGATTGCTTAACATTTTAAAAATAACTAACCATATGCTTTTAGAACCAATTTTATTGATTAATAGCTATGATTGTTAAAGGATGGATGGGTGTGTGTGTTTATTATGTCGATTTAACTCCAGTGTCTGTCACAAAATGAAGGGAAATAAACTAGAGCTATAGTTTACCACTACACTGCAGTACATTATATATAAATGGCCAAGAGACATGGAAAAATGGTTACTTTTAGTCACTCAATAAACCTACCTTGATTCGCCAAGCTGGTATCCAAAGAAAAATAAAAAAGCAGCATTCAGTTCCCCCAACAAAGGCAATAGGATTAGTTTAATTATGGCTTAACCGGGGTGATACTAATTTTCCTAGACAAGAAGAGAAACACAAACCTTCCTCAGAGAGCAGTTTATTTGACATGCCTGAACCTCAGACAAATCACTGTAAAATCTCACCCAGAAACTCAATAGACAAGTGAATAATGAAAATACTTTATGCATCCTTGCTGTGGTGACGTAGAATAAACATAACTGGCATATCTCGCTCCTGTTACGTTATGGTACTCTGAAACTAAATTGTGAGATTTCAACAGCTCCACAGATAATTTATACACTATTTCATCATGTACCTTGGGTTTATCAGACCTTTGCTAAAGTGGAAAATATTTCCTTATCCTGGTCTATCTAAAAATCTGAATTACTCCTTAAGGACAGGGATCATGTCTGACAACCCGACTGTACTCTCCTGAACATTTAGTACAGTGCTCTGCACGGGGTAAGTGCTCCAATACAATTGACTGATCACCCAAATAGTACTTGAGTCAGTAACAATGGGCTGAAAAGGAAAACTGAGCCTTCAAAATGAGAAAGCATACAACCTCCCCCACCAAAAAGGATTAAATGTAACTAAAAATAATAATTGGAATATTAAAAAATACGCTCTGTAAAGGAAATTCAACTGAAAGTTAAGGAAACAAACTGTTGGGGAGGCAGCGCATAAACTAGTGGAAAGAGATGAAGACTGGGAGTCAGGAGACATGGGTTTGCCAGCTGTTGACCTTGGACAAGTCACTTCAGTAATCTGGGTATCGATTTCTCATCTGTAAAATGGGGGAAAGTTAGCCTTCCCTTTTAGACTCTCTTAATCAGTGGTATTTATTGAGTGACTACTATGTTTTGAGCACTATACTAAGCACTTGGAAGAGCACAATACAAGAGAGTAGGCAGACGTGATCCCTGCCCTCAAGGAGCTTACAGACCAGAGGGGGAGATAGACATTAAAATAAATTATATGTACATAAAATGCTGTGGGGCAAATATCAAGGACTTAAGTGGTACAGATCCAAGTGAAAGGGTGACTCAGAAGGAAGAGGGAGTAGGAGAAATGAGGGCTTAGTTGGGAAGTTGCATATATATACAGTTGTATATATATACATATAATGTATATATGTTTGTACGTATTTATTACTCTATTTATTTATTTATTTTTCTTGTACATATCTATTCTATTTATTTTATTTTGTTAGTATGTTTGGTTTTGTTCTCTGTCTCCCCCTTTTAGATTGTGAGCCCACTGTTGGGTAGGGACTGTCTCTATATGTTGCCAACTTGTACTTCCCAAGCGCTTAGTACAGTGCTCTGCACACAGTAAGCGCTCAACAAATATGATTGATTGATTGATTGATTGATTGATTGAAGGGTCCTCAGAGAAGTGATTTTAGGAATGTTTTGAAAGTGGAGTGGTGGATTTTCAAAACTGTTCTCCTTCCCCCTTAGGCTGAGGCCCACATGGAAAGAGAAGTGTGTACGGTCCACAGAGTTGCATCTTCCCCAGTATTTGGCACAGTGCTCATCCCATAGTAAGTGCTTATTATTGTTTTTATAGTTGTGGTGCTTGTTAAGTGATTACTATGGGTCAAGAACTGTTCTAAGCACTAGGGTGGATACAAGTTAATCCAGTTGGACACGGTCCCGGTCCCTCAGATGGCTCAGGTCTATGTAGGGTAGAAATAGGTATTTAGATCCCGATTTTTCAGACGAAGAAACAGATGTAGAGAAGTTAAGTGACCTGCCCAAGGTCACCCAGCAGTCAAGTGGCAGAGCCGGGATTTAAACCCAGGTTCTCTGAATCCCAGGCCTAATAATAATAATCATGGTACTTGTTAAGTGCTTCCTATGTGCCAAGCACTGTTCTAAGCACTGGGGTGGATACAAGCTAATCAGGTTGGGTGCAGTCCCTGTCCCACATGGGGCCCACACTCTCAAACCCCATTTTACAGATGAAGTAACTGAGGCCCAGAGAAGTTATGTGTCTCTTCCCCAAGGTCACACAGCAGACATGTGGTGGAGCCAGGCTCAGAACTTAGGTCCTTCTGACTCCCAAGCTTGCGCTCTTTCATTCATTTATTCATTCATTCATTCCCCTTTTAGACTGTGAGCCCCCTTTTAGACTGTGAGCCCACTGTTGGGTAGGGACTGTCTCTATATATTGCCAATTTGTACTTCCCAAGCGCTTAGTACAGTGCTCTGCACATAGTAAGCCCTCAATAAATACGATTGATGATGATGATTCATTCAGTTGTGCCTACTGATCACTTACTGTGTGCAGAGCACTGTACTAAGAACTTGGGAAAGTACAATACAACAATAAACAGTGACATTCCCTGCCCACAGTGAACTTACAGTCTGGGTGGGGTGGGGAGGAAGACAGACAGACAACAATACAAATAAATAGAATTACAGATGTATGTAAGTGCTGTGATAAGTGCTGTGAGGCTGAGATGGGGGGGGAGAGCAAAGGGAGAGAGTCAGAAGGAAGAGGGAGATGAGGAAAAGTGGGGCTTAGTCTGGGAAATGGAGGTGCCTTCCATAAGGCTTTGAAGGTGGGGAAAGTAACCGTCTGTTGGATTTGAGAAGGGCGTTCCAGGCCACGGGCAGGACGTGGGCTAAGGGTCGGCAGCAACATAGGAGAGATCGAGGCCCAGTGAGAAGGTTAGCACTAGAAGAGCCAAGTGTGCAAGCTGGGTTGTAGGAGACAGGTGAGGTGAGGCAGGAGGGGCAAGGTGATAGAGTGCTTTAAAGCCAACAGCGAGGAGTTTTTCTTTGATATGGAGGTGAATGGGCAACCACTGGAGTTTTTTGAGGAGGGGGCGTGACGTGTCATGAACGTTTTTGTAGAAAAAGGATCCGGAAAGCAGAGTGAGGTATGGACTGTAATGGGGAGAGACAGGAGGCTGTGAGATGAGCAAGGAGGCTGATGCAGTAATCTAACCGAGATACGATGAGTAATTGTATTAACGTTGTAGCAGTATAGCTGGAGAGGAAAGGGTGGAGTTTAGCGATGTTGGGAAGGTGGGATTCATTCATTCATTCACTCAATCATATTTATTGAGCGCTTACTGCGTGCAGAGCACTGTACTGAGAGCTTGGAAAGTACAAGGTGTCGTCCGTCCCCCCCACTTCTAGACTGTGAGCCCGCTGTTGGGTAGGGACCGTCTCTATGTGTTACCGACTTGTACTTCCCAAGCGCTTGGTACAGTGATCTGCACCCAGTAAGCGCTCAATAAATATGATTGAATGAATGAATGAATGAATGAATGACTACAAGTCAGCAACATATAGAGACGTTCCCTACCCAACAACGGGCACACAGTCTAAGAGGGGGAGACAGACAACAAAACAAAACATGTAGACAGGTGTCAAAATCCTCAGAACAGACAGAATTAAAGCTATATGCACATCATTAACAAAATCAATCAATCAATCGTATTTATTGAGCGCTTACTGTGTGCAGAGCACTGTACTAAGCACTTGGGAAGTACAAGTTGGCAACATATAGAGACAGTCCCTACCCAACAGTGGGCTCACAGTCTAAATAGAATAGTAAATATGTACAAGTAAAATAGAGTAATAAATCTGAACAAATATATATACAGGTGCTATGGGGAGGGGAAGGAGGTAGGGCGGGGGGGATAGGGAGGAGGAGAGGAAAAAGGGGGCTCAGTGTGGGAAGGCCTCCTGGAGGAGGTGAGCTCTCAGTAGGGCTTTGAAGGGAGGAAGAGAGCTAACTTGGCGGATGTGTGGAGGGAGGGCATTTGGTGACGGACTGAATATCCAGGTTGAATGAGAGAGAGGAGTCAAAGATAACGCCAAGGTTACGGGTTAATGAGACAGGAAGGATGGTGGTGCCATGCTATTCCTTTTAATAAACACCATCATTATTATTATTGTCTCCTGCCACCTGTCTGCTTTGTGACCTTCAGCTGGCAAGTCACTGCGCTTCTCTGTGCCTCGGTAACCTCATCTGTAAAATGGGGATTAAGACTGTGAGCCCCATGTGGGACATGGACTGCGTCTAACTGGATTTAACTTGCGTCTACCCCAGTGCTTAGTACAGTGCCTGGAACACTGTAAGTGCTTAACAAACAACATAAAAACAGAATTACTGAAGATGCGTACTGAAGGCTGAAATCTTCCTTGGTGCATCAAAGTAATGGCTTCTCTATGCCAATTAAAAGGCTGGTAGTGGCAACCCCAGAGTGTGCCTTAACAATATTTACTTCAATCGTATTTATTGAGTGCTTACTGTGTGCAAAGTACTAAGCAGTGATATATCTCGATTGATGCTTTCCTGAAACTGCTGTAAAATAGGCCTAAAGCACGTGCCACACCGGAGTGAGCTGCTCACCTAAAAGATGATAAGTTAAAACTGGCTTCTTGAGCTAGGAAGTGTCTCTCTAGTTATATATGAGAAAAAATAATTTACCAAAGGGGAGAAAAAAACGGACAGGCCCACAGATTAATATGCTGTCCTCTCTTTTAGCGTGGTGGTTCAGGGCAAATTTTCCGGGAGCATAGGTCTATTGGTATAACTCAAGGGCCATCGAACCAAAATCTAAATTGACAATTGAAGATGTAAATCAGATTTCCGCCATGAATGCCCTTGTGTGACAACCAACAAGTTTATTTTTCTAATGACAGCCCGAAATAATTTCTCAACTTCTCCAAGGTTAAAAGGCAGAAAAGAGGTTGGACACTGCGGGTGTCAAAAGGCGGCGGACGCCGGTGGCCTGCCGTGTTTCCTCATTCCCCGGTGTCAACTTTAAGGAAGACAGCAGAAAATCGGAATTGCCGTACAGTCACTGGAGAGACAACCATTATGAAATGCCCGTCGTTGGGTAGGGACCGTCTCGATACGTTGCCGATTTGTGCTTCCCAAGCGCTTAGTACAGCGCTCTGCACACAGTAAGCGCTCAATAAATACGACTGGATGAAGGAAATGGGGATTGTGCAGCTCAGGCACCTCGTTCAGAGAAAGAAACGGTGACAGGGCAGGGCCGAGGAAGAAATCTTGTCTGGGGAATCGGTATCTATCCTAAGAAAGCCGCTTGCTCGAAATGAACTCTCTCGATCTTAAATTTATTTTCAATAACAATGCGATGAGTCAATCTCTTGTGGCCCTCCACCCCTCCCCACCCTCAAGGGGAAGCCCACCGAGGGGCAATCGTGGGCACACCTTGTTTTTTTCCCACCAGATTTTTTCTCCAGCCTTCGGTGCCGGAGTCATAAACACACTTCTAATTGGAAAACGGCTAATTCCCATTCCGCCCCTGTTTCCCATCATGGAGCCTCCAACACCGGTTGATGGAGGAGGAGGGGGCGGGGGGAGGGGGAATCGCAGCAATTCCGGGTGAAAGCGGCCGCGCTCGGGCCGCCAGCCGTTATCAATCGGTTTAATCAATCAATCCTATTTATCGAGGGCTTCCTAGGCGCAGGAGGCCAGAAGCTTTCACGTCGTCGCAGTGGGCGGAGGCAGGAGGAGGGAAGAGGAGCGTCGGAAGAGGCCCAGTTTGGGCCCGGCTGGTCGCCCGATTGAGCGACCAGCTAGCCACCCGGCCCCTCGCCCAGCCCTGAGGCCGGAGAAGGACCTGTCAGCTCGACTGGGAGCCCGCTGTTGGGTAGGGACCGCCTATGTTGCCAACCTGTGCTTCCCAAGCGCTTAGTACAGTGCTCTGGACACAGTAAGCGCTCAACAGATACGATTGAATGAACTTGTACTTCCCAAGTGCTTAGTCCAGTGCTCTGCCCACGGTAAGCGCTCAACAGATACGATTGAATGAATGAATGAATTAACTTGTACTTCCCAAGCGCTTAGTCCAGTGCTCTGCCCACGGTAAGCGCTCAATAGATACGAATGACTGAATGAACCTGTACTTCCCAAGCGCTTAGTCCGGTGCTCTGCACACAGTAAGCGCTCAGTAGATACGATTGAATGAATGAATGAACTTGTACTTCCCAAGCGCTTAGTCCAGTGCTCTGCACACGGTAAGCACTCAATAGATACGATTGAATGAATGAATGAATTTGTACTTCCCAAGCGCTTAGTCCAGTGCTCTGCCCACGGTAAGCGCTCAATAGATACGAATGACTGAATGAACCTGTACTTCCCAAGCGCTTAGTCCGGTGCTCTGCACACAGTAAGCGCTCAGTAGATACGATTGAATGAATGAATGAACTTGTACTTCCCAAGCGCTTAGTCCAGTGCTCTGCACACAGTAAGCACTCAATAGATACGATTGAATGAATGAATGAACTTGTACTTCCCAAGCGCTTAGTCCAGTGCTCTGCCCACGGTAAGCGCTCAATAGATACGAATGAATGAACTTGTACTTCCCAAGCGCTTAGTCCAGTGCTCTGCACACGGTAAGCGCTCAATAGATACGATTGAATGAATGAATTTGTACTTCCCAAGCACTTAGTCCAGTGCTCTGCACACGGTAAGCGCTCAATAAATACGATTGATTGATTGAATGAATGAACGTGGCTCAGTGGAAAGAGCCCGGGCTTTGGCGTCAGAGTTCATGGGTTCGAATCCCGGCTCCTCCAATTGTCAGCTGGGTGACTTTGGGCCAGTCGCTTCACTTCTCTGGGCCTCAGTTACCTCAATTGTAAGATGGGGATTAAGATTGTGAGCCCCTCGTGGGACAACCTGATCACCTTGGAACCTCCCCAGCGCTTAGAATAGTGCTTTGCACCTAGTAAGCGCTTAATAAATGCCATCATTATTATTATTACTTCCCAAGCGCTTAGTCCAGTGCTCTGCACACAGCAAGTGCTCAAAAGATACGACTGAATGAATGAATGAACTTGTACTTCCCAAGCGCTTAGTCCAATGCTCTGCCCACGGTAAGCGCTCAGTAGATGACACGATTGAATGAATGAATGAACTTGTACTTCCCAAGCACTTAGTCCAGTGCTCTGCCCAGGGTAAGCGCTCAATAGATACGATTGAATGAATGAATGAACTTGTACTTCCCAAGCGCTTAGTCTAGTGCACACAGTAAGAGCTCAATAGACACGATTGAATGAATGAATGAACTTGTACTTCCCAAGCGCTTAGTCCAGTGCTCTGCCCACGGTAAGCGCTCAATAGATACGATTGAATGAATGAACTTGTACTTCCCAAGCGCTTAGTCCGGTGCTCTGCACACAGTAAGCGCTCAATAGATACGATTGAATGAATGAATGAACTTGTACTTCCCAAGCGCTTAGCCCAGTGCACACAATAAGCGCTCAATAGATACGATTGAATGAATGAATGAACTTGTACTTCCCAAGCGCTTAGTCCAGTGACACAGTAAGCGCTCAATAGAGACGACTGAATGAATGAACTTGCACTTCCCAAGCACTTAGCCCAGTGCACACAGTAAGCGCTCAATAGATACGCTTGAATGAATGAATGAACTTGTACTTCCCAAGCGCTTAGCCCAGTGCACACAGTAGGTGCTCAATAGATACGATTGAATGAATGAATGAATGAACTTGCACTTCCCAAGCGCTTAGCCCAGTGCACACGGTAAGCGCTCAATAGATACGATTGAATGAATGAATGAACTTGTACTTCCCAAGCGCTTAGCCCAGTGCACACGGTAAGCGCTCAATAGATACGATTGAATGAATGAATGAACTTGTACTTCCCAAGCGCTTAGCCCAGTGCACACGGTAAGCGCTCAATAGATACGATTGAATGAATGAATGAATGAACTTGTACTTCCCAAGCGCTTAGCCCAGTGCACACGGTAAGCGCTCAATAGATACGACTGAATGAATGAACTTGTACTTCCCAAGCGCTTAGTCCAGTGCACACAGTAGGTGCTCAATAGATACGATTGAATGAATGAATGTATGAACTTGCACTTCCCAAGCGCTTAGCCCAGTGCACACAATAAGCGCTCAATAGATACGATTGAATGAATGAATGAACTTGCACTTCCCAAGCGCTTAGCCCAGTGCGCACAGTAAGCGCTCAATAGAGACGATTGAATGAATGAATGAACTTGCACTTCCCAAGCACTTCGTCCAGTGCACACAGTAAGCGCTCAATACATACGATTGAATGAATGAATGAACTTGTACTTCCCAAGCGCTTAGTCCAGTGACAGTAAGCGCTCAATAGAGACGACTGAATGAATGAACTTGTACTTCCCAAGCGCTTAGTCAAGTGCACACAATAAGCGCTCAATAGATACGAATGAATGAATGAATGAACTTGCACTTCCCAAGCGCTTAGCCCAGTGCACACGGTAAGCGCTCAATAGATACGATTGAATGAATGAATGAACTTGTACTTCCCAAGCGCTTAGCCCAGTGCACACGGTAAGCGCTCAATAGATACGACTGAATGAATGAATGAACTTGTACTTCCCAAGCGCTTAGTCCAGTGACACAGTAAGCGCTCAATAGATACGCTTGAATGAATGAACTTGTACTTCCCAAGCGCTTAGTCCGGTGCACACAATAAGCGCTCAATAGATACGATTGAATGAGTGAATGAATGAACTTGCACTTCCCAAGCGCTTAGCCCAGTGCACACGGTAAGCGCTCAATAGATACGATTGAATGAATGAATGAACTTGTACTTCCCAAGCGCTTAGCCCAGTGCACACGGTAGGCGCTCAATAGATACGATTGAATGAATGAATGAACTTGTACTTCCCAAGCGCTTAGCCCAGTGCACACGGTAAGCGCTCAATAGCCCCCAGCGCTGGGCACGGGGGGGGGAGCGCTCCCTGCCGGCGGGGGGCGGGAATGCACTCACCGCTCTGCTCGCCCAGGAAAACCAGCTTGAATTTTCTGAGGGGGTTCCCGAAGTCTCCGCCCGCCGACATGGTGGTGGGGTGGGGGGTTCTGCCGGCGAACCGGTGGTCGGTCGGTCGGTCGGTCGGTCGGGAGCTCCCGGGGCCGCTGGGCCCTGGCTGGCGGAGGCGCAGGGCCGCAGCAGCCGCACCTCGCTCCCCTCCTCAGCCCCTCAGCGCCGCCGCCGCCGCCGCAGCCCAACCTGCTGCGTGCGCGGCCCCGGAGCGCGGGCGGGAGCGTGCGCGGCCCCGGAGCGCGCGCGCGCCGACCGCCCTCCTCCTCGCCCCTCCGCGCCGCGCGTGCCCGACAGGGAGGAGACGCGCCACCGGAAGCGGGGGGCCCGATGACGTCACCCCTGGTGCCCCAACCGGCTGAAGGAGGGAAGGAGCCGGCCTGCCCCGCGCCGCGCGTGCCCGAGAGGGAGGAGGCGCGAAGCCGGAAGTGGGGGGACCGATGACGTCACCACCCGCCCTCCCTCCCCGTGCCCCAACTGCCTGAGGGAGGGAAGGAGCCGGCCCACGCTCATTCAAACAATCGTATTTAATGATAATCGTGGTAATAATAAGGGTGGCATTTATTAAGCGCTTACTGTGTGCAAAGCACTGTTCTAAGCGCTGGGGGGGATACAAGGTGATGAGGTTGGCCCACGGGGGGCTCACAGTCTTCATCCCCATTTGACAGATGGGGTAACTGAGGCGCAGAGAAGTGAAGTGACTTGCCCAAAGTCACGCAGCCGATAAGCGGCGGCGCCGGGATTCGAACCCATGGCCGCTGACTCCCAAGCCCGGGCTCTTTCCACTGAGCCACGCTGCTTCTGCAGTAGCATTTGTTGAGCGCTTACTATGTGCCAAGCACTGTTCTAAGCGCTGGGGAGGTTACAAGGTGATCGGGTTGTCCCACATGGGGCTCACAGTCTTCATCCCCACTTTACAGATGAGGTCACTGGGGCATAGAGAAGTGACTTGCCCAAAGTCACACAGCTGTGTGCCAAGCACTATTCTAAGAACTGGGGAGGTTACAAGGTGATCGGGTTGTCCCACGGGGGGCTCACGGTCTTCATCCCCATTTTACAGATGAGGGAACTGAGGCCCAGAGAATAATAGTAATAATAATAATGGCATTTATTAAGCGCTTGCTATGTGCAAAGCACTGTTCTAAGCGCTGGGGAGGTTACAAGGTGATCGGATTGTCCCACGGGGGGCTCATAGTCTTCATCCCCATTTTACAGATGAGGGAACTGAGGCACGGAGAAGTGAAGTGACTTGCCCAGAGTCACACAGCTGACACTTGGCGGAGCCGGGATTTGAACCCATGACCTCTGACTCCAAAGCCTGGGCTCTTTCCACGGAGCCACGCTGGTATTTAAGTGCTTACTATAATAATAAGAATAATGATGATGATGATGGTATTTGTTAAGCGCTTACTATGTGCAAAGCACTGTTCTAAGCGCTGGGGGTATACGAGGTGATCAGTTTGTCCCACGTGGGGCTCACAGTCTTAATCCCCATTTTACAGATGAGGAAACTGAGGCACAGAGAAGTTAAGTGACTTGCCCAAAGTCACACAGCTGACTATGTGCCAAGCACTGTTCTAAGCGCTGGGGAGGTTATAAGGTGATCGGGTTGTCCCACGGGGGGCTCACAGTCTTAATCCCCATTTTACAGATGAGGTCACTGAGACCCAGAGAAGAAGAATAATAATAATGATGACATTTATTAAGCACTTACTATGTGCAAAGCACTGTTCTAAGTGCTGGGGAGGTTACAAGGTGATCAGGTTGTCCCATGGGGGGCTCACAGTCTTAATCCCCATTTTCCGGATGAGGGAACTGAGGCACAGAGAAGTTTAATGACTTGCCCAGAAACACACAGCTGACAACTGGTGGAGCTGGGATTTGAACCCATGACCTCTGACTCCAAAGCTCGGGCTCTTTCCACCGAGCCATGCTGCTTCTCACAATGGCATTTATTGAACACAATGTGCAAAGCACCGTTTTAAACACTGGGGAGGTTACAAGGTGATCAGATTGTCCCACGGGGGGCTCATAGTCTTAATCCCTATTTTACAGATGAGGTAACTGAGGCACAGAGAAGTGAAGTGACTTGCCCAGAGTCACACAGCTGACACTTGGCAGAGCCAGGATTTGAACCCATGACCTCTGACTCCAAAGCCCGGACTCTTTCCACGGAGCCATGCTGGTATTTGTTAAGCGCTTACTATAATAATATTTTAATAATAATATTTATTTTACTTGTACATATCTATTCTATTTATTTTATTTTGTTAGTATGTTTGGTTTTGTTGTCTGTCTCCCCCTTTTAGACTGTGAGCCCACTGTTGGGTAGGGACTGTCTCTATGTGTTGCAAACTTGTACTTCCCAAGCGCTTAGTACAGTGCTCTGCACACAGTAAGCGCTCAATAAATACGATTGATGATGATGAATAATAATAATAATAATAACAATGATATTTGTTAAGCACTTACTATGTGCAAAGCACTGTTCTAAGTGCTGGGGGCATATGAGGTGATCAGTTTGTTCCACGTGGGGCTCACAGTCTTAATCCCAAATTAGGGGAAGCAACAGACAATTGATATGAGCATACGGCTCACAGTCTTAAATAGGAGGGAGGACAGTCACTGAATCTCCTTTTTTCCAGATCAGAGAATGGAGGCTCAGAAGTTAAATGACTTGCCCAAGGTCACACAGGAGGTGAGTAGCGGAGCTGGGATTTAAACCCTGGCCTGTGCTCTTAACATTAGGCCATGCTGCTTCTCAACCACTGGTTTAATTCATTCGTTCAGTTGTACTTGTTGAGCACTTAACCTGTGCAAAGCAATGTACTAAGAGCTTGGGAGAGTACACTGCAACAGTAAACAGTCACATTCCCTGCCCACAACGAGCATACATCCAATCATTCATCCAATTGTATTTATTGAGCACTTACTGTGTGCAAAGCACTTTGCTAAGTGCTTGTGAAAGTACAATATAACAGACACGTTCCTGCCCAAAATGAGTTCACAGTCTAGAGGGGGAGGCAGACATTAATATAAATAAATTACAGATATATACAGATTTAATATAAGTATGTACAGATATATATATACTACAGTCTGTGGGGAAAGGCAGACATGAATACAAATACAAAAAATTACAGATCATCATCATCATCATCAATCGTATTTATTGAGCACTTACTACATGCAGAGCACTGTACTAAGCGCTTGGGAAGTACAAATTGGCAACATATAGAGACAGTCCCTACCCAACAGTGGGCTCACAGTCTAAAAAGGGGGAGACCGAGAACAAAACCAAACATACTAGCAAAATAAAATAAATAGGATAGATATGTACAAGTAAAATAAATAAATACATAGAGTAATAAATATGTACAACCATATGTACAGATATGGTACATAAGTGGTACAGATGGTACATATGGTACAGATATGTACATAAGTGCTGTGGGGCTGGGAGGGGGGACGACAAAGAGATCAAATCACAGCGAGGCAGAAGAGAATGAGAGATGAGGAAAACTGGGAAGTTTTCCAGTCTTCCAGTCTGGGAAGACCTCTTGGAGTTGTCATCTTCAATAAGGCTTTTGAAGTAGCTGAAAGTAACTGTCAGATTTGAGGAGAGAGGATGATCCGGGCCAGAGGGAGGTCGCGGGCTAGGGATCGGCAGTGAGATAGGTGGGATCGAGGCACAGTGAGAGGGTTAGCAATAGAGGAGGGAAATATGTGCTTAGTACAGTGCTCTGCACATAGTAAGCGCTCAATAAATACGATTGATGATATGCTGGGTTATAGAAGGAGAGAAGTGAGGTAGGAGCGGGCAAGGTGGTGGAGTGCTTTAAAGCCAGTGGTGAGTTTTTGTTTATGGAGCTGGATGGGCAACCACTGGAGTGGGACGACATGTCCTGAACGTTTATGCGGACTACTGCTCTCCCCATCTTCAAAGACCATAAAAATTAACCAATGGTATTTGAGTGGTGACTGTGTGCAGAACACTATACACTTTGGAGAGTAGGTGACGACAACTCGTAATTGGTGAGGGTAATAGTATGAGTGGGTAGACATGATCCCTGCCCTCAGTGAATCCTCAATCTAGTGTGGGGTTTAGGGGGAGGCAGACATTAAAACGGTATTGACTGAGCACTCACTGTAACTCCAGTTAGGGGAAGCAAAAGACAATTGATGTGAACATAAGCATTCTGGGGGCTTGAGGGTAGAGTAAGCATTCAGTAAATATGATTGGTTTGTGAGCACTCTGACTTATCAGAGCATCAAAAATTCAGGGAGAGGTGAATCGGGCCCATGGGACAAGTATTGGTGAGTTGGGGAGGGTCTTACTGCTCATGGATCATCAGTGCGTGAACAGGCTCTTGGATCCACCTTTAATGGGAAGACATTTGATAAGAGTGGATAACAACCTGTATCTAGGGGTCAAAAGAAATGTCTGAAAGATGCTCAAGCAGTTTGGCAAGTGGAAATTGAAAATGGGTTGACTCTAAGGCCAGTAGTTTCAAGAAAATTGTAAAACAAGGTTGAAAAGCGTACAAAAGAAAGACTTCAATATGCCAGTGCGGAAGGAGTTACTAGTTGCTCATGAGTGTGGGTAAAATTATGAGAAGCACTGTGGTCTAGGGTATAGAGTATGGGCCTGGGATTTCAACTGCGGCTCCACAGACTATGTGAGATTGGGCAAGTCAATTTATTTCTGTGTGCCTGTTGCATCATCTGTAAAATGGGGATTAAAACTGTGAACCCCATGTGGGACAGGGACTGTGTCCAACCTAATAAGCTTGTACCTCCTCCAGTTCTTAGTATAGTACTTGGCATTTAACAAATATCAGCTTCAGAATTTTTAAGGGTGTCATTTTCAAAGCTAGACGACAGCTGCATACACACACACACACACACACACACACACGCATGTGTGCTGGAGAATATTTTATAAAGAGCTATAATTCTTGCTCTTAAAGTAAAAAAAAAAAAATCCAACATAACCAAGAGTTTAAGGGAGGGTAAGGATTAGGGTGTGTTAAATCAACTCTGCTCTCCTCCTTTCAAAAGTCACTCAAGGAGGGTCTCTGCCTTTCTTAACCTGACAAATGTTTCACTCCAATATCATCCTTAGGGTAGGGTCTACAAACTGCCTTTCTCTGTCAAAAATATCTACCTTCCACCACCTCTCCAGGCCCAAAACTAATCTCTTTGCCAACTCTTAGCATCAGGAAGAAGTGAAACACTGAAACTGGAGAAGCAATGTGGCCTATTGGAAAGAGCATCATCATAATCAATCGTATTTATTGAGCGCTTACTGTGTGCAGAGCACTGTACTAAGCGCTTGGAAAGTACAAGTTGGCAACATATAGAGACAGTCCCTACCCAACAGTGGGCTCACAGTCTAAAAGCATGGGTTTGGGAGTCAGAAGACCTGTATTCTACTCTAGCTCTGCCATTTGCCTGCTGTGACCTTGGACGAGTCACTTCTTTGTGCCCCAGTTCCCTTATCTGTAAAGGGGATTAATAATAATAATAATAATGATGGCATTTATTAAGCGCTTACTATGTGCAAAGCACTGTTCTAAGCGCTGGGGAGGTTACAAGGTGATCAGGTTGTCCCATGGGGGGCTCAGTCTTCATCCCCGTTTTACAGATGAGGTAACTGAGGCCCAGAGAAGTTGTGACTTGCCCATAGTCACACAGCTGACAATTGGCAGAGCTGGGATTTGAACCCATGACCTCTGGCTCCCAAGCCCGGGCTCTTTCTACTGACCCGTCTTACCTCCTTCCCTTCCCCACAGCACCTGTATATATGTTTGTACATATTTATTACTCTATTTATTTATTTATTTTACTTGTACATAGCTATTGTATTTTATTTTGTTAATATGTTTGGTTTTGTTCTCTGTCTCCCCCTTCTAGACTGTGAGCCCACTGTTGGGTAGGGACTGTCTCTATGCGTTGCCAACTTGTACTTCCCAAGAGCTTAGTACAGTGCTCTGCACACAGTAAGCGCTCAATAAATACGATTGATTGATTGATCGAGCGACGTAAGTGAGCCCCATGACAGCCATGGACTGTGTCCAACCTGATTAACATGTACCTACCCTACTGCTTAGTACAGTGTCTGGCACAGAGTAGGCACTTGAAAAATGCCTTTAAAAAGTGGTCCGATAAAAACAAAAGATTCTTTTTGATACAAGCTGGTGACATCAACGGAATTCACTGTGACAGAAAATATCAGCAGGTTCGAGGGGAGTGTGAAGTGCGCCCTTCTAGACTGTGAGCCCACTGTTGGGTAGGGACTGTCTCTATATGGTGCCAACTTGTACTTCCCAAGCGCTTAAGTTGCTCTGCAATCAATCAATTGTATTTATTGAGTGCTTACTGGGTGCAGAGCACTGTACTAAGCGCTTGGGAAGTACAAGTTGGCACACAGTAAAGGCTCAATAAATACGATTGATTGCTCCTTTAATAGGGTCTCTCCATCAGAGGAGAGGGACAACCCGATGGCCTAGGGCTGTGGCTTCGGTTCGGCCAGGCCCTGCCCTCCTGCCCCCTCAGGCCAATGAATCAATCAATCGTATTTATTGAGCGCTTACTGTGTGCAGGGCACTGTACTAAGCGCTTGGGAAGTCCACATTGGCAACATCTAGAGACAGTCCCTACCCAACAGTGGGCTCACCGTCTAGAAGGGGGAGACAGAGAACAAAACCAAACATACTAACAAAATAAAATAAGTAGAACAGATATGTACAAGCAAAATAATAAATAAATAAATAAATAAATAAATAATAAATAAATAAATGAAAAAGGCCACATCCAACATGGCGCCCCTGGGCGGGGCGGGGAGAAGGGGGTGGCAGTGGATGATGGACGTCTTCGCGGACCAATGGGGACAGGGGTGGGTGTGACGTCACCCCGACAAGGGGCGGGGAAGAGGGCGCGCCGGGGTAGCAAGGTTGGTTGCGCGTGATGCGGTGCCACGTCTCCCCTGCCGCCCCCCCCCCCCGCCCCCATGCGGCGAGGCGCGGCGTGGCAGGGCGCCCCCTTCAGCACTTCCGGGGGAAAATCAATCAATCAATCAATCAATCATATTTATTGAGCGTTTCCTGTGTGCAGAGCACTGGACTAAGCGCTTGGGAAGTCCAAGTTGGCAACACATAGAGACGGTCCCTACCCAACAGCGGGCCCACAGTCTAGAAGGGGGAGACAGAGGACAAAACATATTAACAAAATAAAATAAATAGAATAAATATCTTCTAGACTGTGACGGTCCCTACCCAACAGTGGGCTCACAGTCTGAAGGGGGAGACAGAGGATAAAACAAAACATATTAACAAAATAAATAGAATATCTTCTAGACTGTGAGCCCACTGTTGGGTAGGGACCGTCTCTATATGTTGCCAACTTGCACTTCCCAAGCGCTTAGTATTCATTCATTCAATCGTATTTATTGAGCACTTACTGTGTGCAGAGCACTGTACTAAGCGCTTGGGAAGTTCAAGTTGGCAACATTATAGAGATGGTCCCTACCCAACAGCGGGCTCACAGTCTAGAAGGGGGAGACAGACAAGAAAACAAAACATATTAGCAAAATAAAATAGAATAAATATGTACAAATAAAATAGAGTAATAAATACGTACAAACATGCCACATGTCTGCTGTGTGACCTTGGGCAAGTCACTTAACTTCTCGGAGCCTCAGTTCCCTTCTCCCCCCCTTCTCAGTTCCCTTCCAAGCGCTTAGTACAGTGCTCTGCACACAGTAAGCGCTCAATAAATACGATCGATTGATTCTCTGTAAAATGGGGATGATGACTGTGAGCCCCACGCGGGACAACCTGATCACTTTGTATCCCCCCAGCGCTTAGAACAGTGCTTTGCACATAGTAAGTGCTTAACAAATGCCATCATTATTATTATTATTATAATTATTATATGCATATATACAGGTGGTGAGGGGAAGGAGGGAAGGCAGGGGTGGTGGGGAGGAGGTACAGTGCTCTGCACACAGTAAGTGCTCAATAAATATGATTGAATGAATGTACAAATAAAATAAACAGGAAGTGCTCACTAAATACGACAATGAAGGAAGGAAGGAATGAATCCTTTCATTCCCTTCAAGGCCCTACTGAGAGCTCACCTCCTCCAGGAGGCCTTCCCAGACTGAGCCCCTTCCTTCCTCTCCCCCTCCTCCCCCTCTCCATCCACCCCATCTTAACTCCTTCCCTTCCCCACAGCACCTGTATATATGTTTGTACATATTTATTACTCTATCTTGTACATATCTATTCTATTTTATTTTGTTAGTATGTTTGGTTTTGTTCTCTGTCTCCCCCTTCTAGACTGTGAGCCCACTGCTGGGTAGGGACCGTCTCTCTATGTTGCCATCTTGTACTTCCCAAGCGCTTAGTCCAGTGCTCTGCACACAGTAAGCGCTCAATAAATACGATTGATTGATTGCTTTTGTTGTCCGTCTCCCCCTTCTAGACTGTGTGCCCGCTGTTGGGTTGCCGACTTGTACTTCCCAAGCGCTTAATACACAGTCAGCGCTCCATAAATACGATTGATCGATGGATTGAGTGAATGAATGATGAATGTACAAATAAAATAAACAGGGAGCGCTCAATAAATACGATTGATTGATGGATTGAATGAATGAATGAATGTCCAAATAAAATAAACAGGAAGCGCTCAGTAAATACGACTGATGAAGGAAGGAAGGAAGGAATGTGCGTCGTTTGCTTGTGCGCTAAGGGCGCCCCCTGCTGGACGGACCCGGAGGAAGTTGGGGGGCGAAGGAGGGGAAGAAGAGGGGGCGCGGGGCGGAAGGCCGGAACTAGTTTGCACCGGGCCTGGGGCTGGTCGGGCACATTTCGGGGACGGACCGGCGTCAGTCCGCACTCCTTTGTTCCCCCCCCATCTTGGGGCGTTTCCGGCGCGAAGATCTGGGCCTTGCTGGCCATGAACCGCACCCTGGGCAAGGTAATAATAATAATAGTAATAAAGTAATAATAATTGTTAAGCGCTTACTATGTGCAAAGCACTGTTCTAAGCGCTGGGGGAGGTACTAGGTGATCAGGTTCTCTCCTCAGCGCAAACCCCATCATCATCATCAATCGTATTTCTCGTGGCTCAGCGGAAAGAGCCCGGGCTTTGGAGTCAGAGGTCATGGGTTCGAATCCCGGCTCCGCCACCTGTCTGCTGTGTGACCTTGGGCAAGTCACTTCACTTCTCGGAGCCTCAGTTACCTCATCTGGAAAATGGGGATGAAGACTGTGAGCCCCACGTGGGGCAACCTGATCACTTTGTATCCCCCCAAGCGCTTAGAACAGTGCTTTGCCCATAGTAAGCGCTTAACAAATGCCAACATTATTGTTATTATTATTGAGCGCCTACTGTGTGCAGAGCACTGTACTAAGCGCTTGGGAAGTACAAGTTGGCAACATCTAGAGACAGTCCCTACCCAACAGTGGGCTCACAGTCGAAAAATAATGCAGAGAGCCCTCCTCATGCAACAGATGCAAGATCGTCATCATCAGTCGTATTTATTGAGCGCTTACTATGTGCAGAGCACTGGACTAAGCGCTTAACAGAGGCAAGGTGTAACTGAGGCCCAGAGAAGTGAAGTGACTCGCCCATAGTCACCCAGCTGACAGTTGGCGGAGCCGGGATTTGAACCCACGACCTCCGACTCCAAAGCCCGCGCTCTTTTCCACTGAGCCACGCTGCTTGAGCGCTTACTGGGTGTGCAGCAGTGTACTAAGCACCTGGGCTTAGTAGACCTTTCCAGGAGGCCTTCCCAGACTGAGCCCCTTCCTTCCTCTCCCCCTGGTCCCCCTCTCCATCCCCCCATCTTACCTCCTTCCCTTCCCCACAGCACCTGTATAGATGTATATATGTTTGTACAGATTTATTACTCTATTTATTTATTTTATTTGTACATATCTATTCTATTTATTTTATTTTGTTAGTATGTTTGGTTTTGTTCTCTGTCTCCCCCTTTTAGACTGTGAGCCCACTGTTGGGTAGGGACTGTCTCTAGATGTTGCCAATTTGTACTTCCCAAGCGCTTAGTACAGTGCTCTGCACATCGTAAGCGCTCAATAAATACAATTGATGATGATGATGATGGGCGGGTACAGAACAACAACATAACAGGCACAGGCTCCACGCACAACGAGCTTACAGTTCATTCATATTTGCTCAGCGCTCACTGTGTGCAGAGCACTGTACTGAGCTCTTGGGAGAGTACAGTGTAGCAGACATTCCCTGCACGCAAGGAGCTTACATTCTAGAGGGGGGACGGACATTAATGTAAATGGATAAGACAGACTAAGCCCCCTCCTTCCTCTCCCCCTACTCCCTCTCCCCATCTCCCCCGCCTTACCTCCTTCCCCTCCCCGCAGCACCTGTATGTATGGAGATATGTTTGTACAGATTTATTACTCTATTTTACTTGTACATATTTATTCTATTTATTTTATTTTGTTAACATGTTTTGTTTTGTTGTCTGTCTCCCCCTTCTATCATCATCATCAATCGTATTTATTGAGTGCTTACTGTGTGCAGAGCACTGTACTAAGCGCTTGGGAAGTACAAATTGGCAACATGTAGAGACAGTCCCTACCCAACAGTGGGCTCACAGTCTAAAAGGGGGAGACAGAGAACAAAGCCCAACATACTAACAAAATAAAATAAATAGAATAGATATGTACAAATAAAATAAATAAATAGAGTAAAAAATATGTACAAACATATATACATATAAACAGGTGCTGTGGGAAAGGGAAGGAGGTAAGATGGGGGGATGGAGAGGGGGAGAGGAAGGAAGGGGCTCAGTCTGGGAAGCCCTCCTGGAGGAGGTGAGCTCTCAGCAGGGCCGAGCTCTCAGCAGGGCCACAGCACAGTAATATTTATTACTCTATTTTACTTGTACATATTTATTCTATTTATTTTATTTTGTTAACATGTTTTGTTCTGTTGTCTGTCTCCCCCTTCTAGACTGTGAGCCCACTGCTGGGTAGGGACTGTCTCTAGATGTTGCCAAGTTGGACTTCCCAAGCGCTCAGTACAGTGCTCTGCACACAGTAAGCGCTCAATAAATACGATTGATGATGATGAAGGGGGGCTCCCAGTCTTCATCCCCGGGAGTTTGGGCCGGGGGCCCCAAGGTGGTGCGGCCGCCAAAACCACACTGCTCCTGACAGCCTTTGCGGCAGGGGCAGCCTGTCATCATAACCATAATGATGGTGGCGTTTGTTAAGCACTTACTATGTGCGCTGGGGAGGTTACAAGGTGATCAGGTTGTCCCACGGGGGGCTCCCAGTCTTCATCCCCATTTTACAGTCAATCAATCAATCGTATTTATTTTTTTTTATGATGGCATTTATTAAGCGCTTACTATGTGCAAAGCACTGTTCTAAGCGCTGGGGGGGATACAAGGTGATCAGGTTGTCCCCCGGGGGGCTCACAATCTCAATCCCCATTTTACAGATGAGGGAACTGAGGCACAGAGAAGTGAAGTGACTTGCCCAAAGTCACACAGCCGATAAGCGGCGGAGCCGGGATTCGAACCCGTGACCTCTGATTCCCAAGCCCGTGCTTTTTCCACTGAGCCACGCTGCTTCTGCAATAGCATTTATTAAGCACTTACTATGTGCCAAGCACTGTTCTAAGCACTGGGGAGGTTACAAGGTGATCAGGTTGTCCCACGGGGGGCTCACAGTCTTTATCCCCATTTTACTATCATCAATCGTATTTATTGAGCGCTTACTGTGTGCAGAGCGCTGGACTAAGCGCTTGGGAAGTCCAAGTTGGCAACATAGAGAGACGGTCCCTACCCAACAGTGGGCTCACAGTCTAATGGTGGCATTTGTTAAGCGCTTACTATGTGCGCTGGGGAGGTTACAAGGTGATCAGGTTGTCCCACGGGGGGCCCACAGTCTCCATCCCCATTTGACAGACGTGGTAACCGAGGCCCAGAGAAGCTAAGTGACTTGCCCAAGGTCCCACAGGTGACAATTGGCAGAGCCGGGGTTTGAACCCATGACCTCTGACTCCCAAGCCTGGGCTCTTTCCACTGAGCCATCTATCCTGCCCGCTGAGGCCCGGCGGTGGCACCGGCATCTATAATAATGGTGGCATTTATTGGGCGCTTACTATGTGCAAAGCACTGGGGAGGTTACAAGGTGATCAGGTTGTCCCATGGGGGGGCCCACAGTCTTCATCCCCACTTGACAGACGTGGTAACTGAGGCCCAGAGAAGCTAAGTGACTTGCCCAAGGTCCCACAGCTGACAATCGGCAGAACCGGGGTTTGAACCCATGACCTCTGACTCCCAAGCCCGGGCTTCTTTCCACTGAGCCGTCTATCCTGCCCGCTGAGGCCCGGCGGTGGCACCGGCATCTGTGATAATGATGGCATTTGTTATCGACAAATAGACTGTGAGCCCACTGTTGGGTAGGGACTGTCTCTATATGTTGCCAATTTGTACTTCCCAAGTGCTTAGTACAGTGCTCTGCACATAGTAAGCGCTCAATAAATACAATTGATGATGATGACAAGTAGGGTGTAAAATAGGTTAATCGGTGTAAATCAACCGCAGGGTTCTTATACCCAGGGTGGTGACGCAGAGAGGAAAAATGACTTGGAGACATGAGCTCAGATGGAGCAGTAAAGAAGGAAAGTGGCTACCTGCCCGTTCACCTCCCGGGAGAGGGACGAGTGACAAGCAGCCCCGATCCCAATATCACTGTGTCTTTTATTGAGTTACAGCAACATGGGAGCGGAGCAATTGGGAATTTCAGGAATCCAATTAGGACCGACAGGATGTTATAAATTCTCATTATTCTCTGTTTTCACTGCCTTGTGCGGGTTGTTATCTGCCCTATGGCCTTGCCTAGATACTTGTTACTTGTTACCGGCCTTGAAGACATCCGTTGCTGAGCCTTCCATAAAATACAAAAAGGAGTTGTTCTCTTGGCCCGCACAAAATGGAGGGTTACTGTCAGCATACACAAAATGGAGTCAGTCATGTCAAGTCTGCTAGTGGACAACACATTTATTAAGCGCTTACTATGTGCAAAGCACTGTTGTAAGCTCTGGGGAGGTTACAAGGTGATCAGGTTGTCCCACGGGGGGCCCACAGTCTTCATCCCCATTTTACGGACGTGGTAACTGAGGCCCAGAGAAGCTAAGTGACTTGCCCAAGGTCATACAGCTGACAATTGGCAGAGCCGGGGGTTGAACCCATGACCTCTGACTCCCAAGCCCGGGCTCTTTCCACTGAGCCGTCTGTCCTGCCCGCTGAGGCCCGGCGGTGGCACCGGCATCTATAATAATGGCATTTATTCAGCACTTACTATGTGCAAAGCACTGTTCTAAGAGCTGGGGAGGTTACAAGGTGATCAGGTTGTCCCACGGGGGGTTCACAGTCTTAATCCCCATTTTACAGATGAGGGAACTGAGGTCCAGAGAAGTGAAGTGACTTGCCCATAGTCACACAGCTGACAATTGGCAGAGCCGGGATTTGAACCCATGACCTCTGACTCCAAAGCCCGGGCTCTTTCCACTCAGCCACGCTGCTCCTCCATACTAACAAAATAAAATAAATAGAATAGATATGTCCAAGTAAAATAAATAAAGCATCAAGCGCTTAGTACAGTGCTCTGCACACAGTAAGCGCTCAATAAATACGATTGATGATGATGATCTCTGCTGCGGATCCTTGCAGGCAAGATCCGCCCCTTTCCACGCCTCTAAAAACGCCCTGGAGAGAGAAACCTTGGTTTCTAGGAGTGGTAGTAATAGCGGCAATAATAACTGTGGTACTTGTTAAGCGGTCACTACCTGCTAAGTACTGTAATAATAATAATAATGGCATTTATTCAGCACTTACTGTGTGCAAAGCACTGTTCTAAGTGCTGGGGAGGTTACAAGGTGATCAAGTTGTCCCACGGGGGGGTTCACAGTCTTCATCCCCATTTGACAGATGAGGGAACTGAGGCCCAGAGAAGTGAATGAAAGACTGTGAGCCCACTGTTGGGTAGGGACCGTCTCTATATGTTGCTAACTTGTACTTCCCAAGCGCTTAGTACAGTGCTCTGCACACAGGAAGCGCTCAATAAATACGATTGAATGAATGAAGTGACTTGCCCAAAGTCACACAGCTGACAATTGGTGGAGGGAGGATTTGAACCCATGACCTCTGACTCCAAAGCCCGGGCTCTTTCCACTGAGCCATGCAGTGTGGCTCTTTATTGCTCTATTTATTTGACTTGTACATATTTACTATTCTATTTATTTTATTTTGTTAATATGTTTTGTTTTGTTGTCCGTCTCCCCCTTCTAGACTGTGAGCCCACTGTTTGGTAGGGACCATCTCTAGATGTTGCCAACTTGGACTTCCCAAGCGCTTAGCACACTGCTCTGCACACAGTAAGCGCTCAATAAATACGATTGAATGAATGAAAGAGCCTGGGCTTGGGAGTCAGAGGTCATGGGTTCTAATCCCGGCTCTGCCACTTGTCAGCTCCTCCAGGAGGCCTTCCCAGACTGAGCCCCCTCCTTTCTCTCCCCCTCCTCCCCCCCATCCCTCCCGCCTTACCTCCTTCCCCTCCCCACAGCACCTGTATATGTGTATATATGTTTGTACGTATTTATTACTCTATTTATTTTATTTGTACATATTTATTCTATTTTATTTTGTAAATATGTTTTGTTTTGTTCTCTGTCTCCCCCTTCTAGACTGTGAGCCCACTGTTGGGTAGGGACTGTCTCTCTATGTTGCCAACTTGGACTTCCCAAGCGCTTAGTGCAGTGCTCTGCACACAGTAAGTGCTCAATAAATACGATTGAATAATAATAATAATAATAATAATAATGACAGCATTTGTTAAGCGCTTACCATGTGCAAAGCACTGTTCTAAGCTCTGGGGAGATACGAAGTGATCAGGTTGTCCCACGTGGGGCTCACAGTCTTAATCCCCATTTTACAGATGAGGTAACTGAGGCGCAGAGAAGTGAAGTGACTTGCCCAAAGCAACACAGCTGACAGCTGGCGGAGCTGGGACTTGAACCCATGACCTCTGACTCCAAATAATAATAATAATAATAATAGCATTTATTAAGTGCTTACTATGTGCCAAGCACTGTTCTAAGCGCTGGGGAGGTTACAAGGTGATCAGTTTGTCCCACGGGGGGCTCACAGTCAATCCCCATTTTCCAGATGAGGTAACTGAGGCGCAGAGAAGTGAAGTGACTTGCCCAAAGCCACAAACAGATTGGGTTGGACACAGTCCCTATGTGGAGTCACCATCTCTATCCCCATTTTATAGATGAGGTGACTGAGGCCCAGAGAAGTGAAGTGACTTTACCAAATTCACACAGTATTCATTCATTCATTCAATCGTATTTATTGAGCGCTTTTGTACATATTTATTACTCCATTTATTTATTTTACTTGTACCTATCTATTCTATTTATTTTATTTTGTTAGTATGTTTGGTTTTGTTCTCTGTCTCCCCCTTCTAGACTGTGATTGGGTAGGGACCATCTCTATATGTTGCCAGCTTGTACTTCCCAAGCGCTTAGTACAGTGCTCTGCACACAGTAAGCGCTCAATAAATACGATTGATTGATTGATTACTGTGTGCACTGTATTAAGCGCTTGGGAACTACAAGTTGGCAACATAGTAGACACGTGGTGGAGCTGGGATTAGAACCCGTGTCCTTCTGATTTCCAGGTGCGGTCTCTATCCACTATCATCATCATCATCAATCGTATTTATTGAGCGCTTACTATGTGCAGAGCACTGTACTAAGCGCTTGGGAAGTACAAATTGGCAACATATAGAGACAGTCCCTACCCAGCAGTGGGCTCACAGTCTAAAAGGGGGAGACAGAGAACAAAACCAAACATACTAACAAAATAAAATAAATAGGATAGATATGTACAAGTAAAATAAATAAATAGAGTAATAAATATGTACAAACATCTATACATATATACAGGTGCTGTGGGGAAGGGAATGCTACGCCATGCTTCCTTCCCTCAGATTCTTTCCTATCCCAGTGCTTCTTGCTGTTGGCTGCTTAGGCCATGGGTCTCGAGACTTAGTCCCAAAATCGGTCATTTTACTCATCAATCGTATTTATTGAGCGCTTACTATGTGCAGAGCACTGTACTAAGCACTTGGGAAGTACAAATTAGCGCTTGGGAAGTACAAATTAAGTACAGATTTACTCCTGAAGACCCTGAGAATTTAGGGACAGGAAGCATTTTCTCCCACACCAGAGGACTGTCACCTCTTCCACTCTTACTTCCCGGGGTCCAAAGCCCAGATTCCCTTGCGGAAACTGGGACAGGAGAAATTCCGATTCCAAGCCAGGCAAGGCCTGCTTCTGGAGGACTAAAATGGGAATGGGCCGTGCTAGGTCACCGGGGGAGAATCGGGGATGTCGGATGGATTGTCCCTAACTCCGGAGGAGGGGGTTCAGGAGGGCAAAAAGCACACAGTTCCACCTCGTGCCCCTGTCGGATCCAGAGCCCCGGGCCGAAGGGTCTGCAGAGCTGAGCCAGGAATGGATCTGCTCGTGCTCATCTGCCCCTTTGTTCCTCGAATGTGTCCTAATGATTGTCCCAATGTTGCCGTTTGCCGCAGGTTCTGTGCCTGAGAAATGATGCTTTCTCACACCAGGTTCGGTCCCTGGAAAGGTAAGTGTGATGTCTTCGTTTCCCTTGCAGCCCTGGGGAAAGGCAAGATCGGGGAGCTCTTTATCACCGGTGGTATTTATTGAGCACTGTACTAAGCGCTTGGGAGAATACAGTACAACAGAGTTAGCAGACACGTTCCTTTACTGGGCGGCCCAGCCAGCGGGGCCGGGGTGGACAGGGTCTGTTGGTTTCCTTCCTTCCTTTTCCCACTCCCCCTCCGTCAACTGTGTTTTCCAGCGGTGTCGCTGAGGAGGCGAGCGGGAATTCCGGCCCCACAGCCGGGAGCCTGCCGCTTCCCGGGCCCCTCCGGCGATAGCGCTTCGGGGCGGCGGGGCTGCCAGGCCCGAATGACCCCAATCTCACGTTGGGCAGGGAGTTTGAGGGTTGAGGTGAGGGGCCGTGCCTTCCGGCTTTGCGTCCCCAAGTCATCACCTCCCTGTTCTGAGGGCTCCCAAACTGAGGGGTGGAAGGCTTTGGGCCTGGAGGCCCGAGGGTATGGTAAAGGCATGGCATAGACGGACACGGCGTGGCTACAGTGAAGGCATGCGGGCTGTGCCTTTGTGTGGCTATGGTGAGGGTGTGGCATGGGCGGGCATAACGTGGCTACGGTGAGAGCCTGAGGGCATGGCATGGGCAGACACTGTGGCTATGGTGAAGGCACGGTGTAAACTGGTAGAGCGTGGCCAAGGTGAGGGCATGAAGGAATGACGTCGACAGACGGTGCGGCTGTGGGCAGGCACATAGTGTGGACTGATGGGAGCCAGAACATGAGGGGGGGACCCCTGAAATCTCAGAACCTGGGGCGGGGGCCAGGTCCAAATTGAGGGGTGAGGGAGCAGGGCGGTGCCCCAGAAAGTTGGCACTGAGCAGCAAAGCTTTTATCCGGCTTTTACTCACCAGCGTCCTAGGTTCTGGACTCCACAGTGACTGCCGACATGGTTTTCCCTTAGGTTCAGACAGGCCCGAGAGGATCCTGCCTGTCGTGCAGGTAAGAAAACCGGGAGCGGCTCCTCCCGGCCCCGACTAACCCTCCCGCCCCCAGATGACCTGAGCTCCAAGTCGGAGTAGCCCGTTGGCCAGAGGAGAGGGTAGGCAGGTCTGCTCCACCGGCCCCCCCGGGACCCCCGGGCCTCCGGCCTCAAATCTGGGGCAGTCTCTGCCCACTGCATTTGGGAGATGGATGCGAAGCTCCACGAAACAGAGTGCACTCACCTCAGAGTCGCTCCTTCATCCACCCAGAGCCCAGATGGGCAGCGGAGCAGACCGTCCCCCGGACCCCCACTCCCCGACTCTCTTCCTGGAGAATAGGGCCACCATCCATCCCAGATCTAGCCCTTACCAGGGGAGCCGAGTCCCATTTACGGCTTTATTGTAAATCCTTCTTCCCTCTGCCCTCGCCGCTCCCCAGACTCAGCCCCCCGTTTCTTCTCAGTCCCCAGCCTCTCCTTCCCACTGCGGCCCCCCGCTCTCCTATTTCATTTGCTTTTGTTTTGGACTTTACCTGAGGGTGGCTGCCCTCTCCATGCCCCCTTCCCTTTCCCAGTTTGCAGCCCCATCCCGCTGGAAGCGGGTCAAAGTGGTGGGATGGTTGGGGGGGTGCGGGAGCTGAGCGTCAGAGGCGGAGCTGGGTTAAGGCAGCCGATATTGCCGGTGTTATAGGGTGGTGGCACTGGGGATCCACCTGTACAGGATGTGTTTGCCCGCCCAGGGTCTGCTATGTCTTGGTGAGTCAGAGGGGCTGTGCAGATGAGATTTGGGTGGTTTTCTTAGCCGGCAGGCAGCACCTCCAGCAGCACTGGGTCCCGTGCGGGGGGACCGCCTGTGGCCGAGAGAGCACAAGCTGCCCGCCAGTCTGTCCCGGGCCCACGGCCCAGCCCCCGCAGCCTCCCCCGGAGCCAGGTATCCAGCTCTCCGAGGCTTTCTGTGATCCAGGCCGGTTTTCCCTACTGGCGAGCGTCGACTGTGTTTGCCTCGGGGGAGCCGATAGCCCGGGGTGATCCGGAAGTCAGCCCCAGGAACGGGTTCGGGTCCCGCCTCTGCCAGAGCGGCGAGTGTGGAAGGAGCCCAAAGCCCAGGCCAGACCCCATCGGCCGTTTTATGTCGTTTCAGGCGGCATCCTGCTGAGCAGCCTCCGACACCACCGCTCACGGCCCACCCACGGCATCGGCCGCTACAAGCACCTGCTCCTCCCTGAGGAGGTGAGCCGGGCCAGGCCCCGACCCCTTCCGCCAGGAGGGCTGGGATGCTGGCTTGGGGGAGAGGGCTGTGCCCTGAGCCCGGCCACGCTGACCCCAGCTTTGCGCTCCTTGCTCCCGCCAGTGACTCGCTTGCAATCAAAAATCACTCGTTTGCCTGGAATCAAAAATCAGAAATGCTAGAGTGAGAGACGAGAGCCAGGCGCCTCTCCTTTTTTCAGGGTCACCAAGCCCAGCCCTGTGCTTCTCCTCTTCCCCGTTTCGCACCCTCCACTTGTCCACTCCCCTGCCTTTTAGCTTCTCTGTTTGAGGGAGGGCAGGAGAGGTGGCAGAAACCCCAAGCCCATCAGAGCGTTGGAGGAGGAGGAAGGGGTGGAGGCGGTAGGTCCGGGACCCTCCCTGGCCTCCCACGACTCAGAGATGGAGATCTTGCAGCCTGGGTAAACTGATTCCCCACCCCCCCCGTGGCCCTCTGGAGCTGGGGGGCGGCTGAGCGTCCGTTTCTGGGTAACCCCGCCCTGCCAACCAATCTTCTATTATTGAGGATCAGCTCAGTGTGGTAGGGTCAGCCCCACTGGCCGCTGAGGAGCCCGGGCTCCGAGAGGGGAGCCTCCATAGAGGGAACTCCCTGCTAAACCAGCATGGGTCCCGTGGGAATTCTTGGTGATGAGGCCCCGCCTGGAACTTTCTCCTTGCGCTTGTCGTCTCGCAGCCGGCGAAGAAGAAGAAGCCGGGGCAGGTGGAGGTGCAGCCCACGGACTCGGAGTACGGGGTTCTGAACATCCACCTGACGGCCTACGACATGACCCTGGTGGAGAGTTACTCCAAGTATATTCACAATCTCTGCAACCAGCTGTCCATCAAGGTGGAGGAAAGGTACGCTGAGCCACCCTCTCGTGCTGAGGGCTTGACCGTTGCCATCGGTCTCTGGGGGGAGGAGGAGGAGGAAGCAGCTAGCTAGGCACAGATCGGGGATGAGAGGGAAAACAGACAACTGGCGGGAAGAAAAACAACACCTCCGCCCCTCTGCCCACCAAATGAAGTCAAGGTATTGGCCGATACCCAGGAAAGTTCAGGTTGGTGGATGGGATACCCTCTTCTGTCCATGCTCCGACTTCAGGTCACTGGAAAACTAACTCAGGAGCCCCTCCCACCCTGGCGGAGCAGTCCCCAAAACTCAGACCGGCTAGGCAGTGTCAGAGGTGAAGGTCTGTGATGGGTAATTGTTGTTCCGCTAGCCCTTCTCAGACCCACTGGCACCAGTAGCTGCCCTTCACGTCCAGAGATAGCTTCTTCCAGTATCAGAAACACCTTATGTGTGCACGCATGTGTTTACATGTGTGTGTCTGTCTAATAGGGACCCTCTGGGGAGCTGCAGGCTTTCCAGATACGTAGCTTGTTGACCTCGGTTCCACACTGTGAAACTATAACTTAGCGTGGGGGTGCGTGTGTGTCTCTCAGTCTGTCTGTCACCTATGGCTCCTCCCTGGGATCCAGGGACCCAGGACTCCGTTCATTCAATCAGTTGTATTTATTGAGCACTTACTGTGTGCAGAGCACTGGACTAAGCTCTTGGAAAGCACAATTTGGCAACAGAGACAATCCCTAACCTACAACGGGCTCACCGTCTAGAAGGGGGATTCCCAGGTGCGGGGCTGGAAGCTTCCGACAGGCTGGGGCTCAGCTCGCCAGACTGACGGAAGTGCAGACCATCATCTCCCCCAATTTCTGAATTGTCTTTTCTGGTGGGGCAGGTGGTTTTCCACCCCTAAGGTGTACCCACCCGCACAAAACTCCACCCCAGGAGGCCCGGCTTTGGGGCTGTCCAGGTCCCAAGGCCCCCGAGCTGATCCCTGGGTCTCGGTCTCTGCAGTTACGCGATGCCCACAAAGACCACCGAGGTGATGCTCCTGCAGGAACAAGGCAGTAAGCTGTACCTGGACTCGGTGCTGACCACCCACGAGCGGGTGGTGCAGGTAGGCTGGCTGCCCGGCCGCCCAACCCTCTCGGGGAGAGGGGCAGCTACTGCTGTTAAGGGTTCTTCAGGATCGCTTCTCGCTCAGGGGCTCATCCACGAGGTGGGGCGGGGAGCCGGACTCCCCTTGACCTGGACGCGCTGACTTCGACCCCCTGTGGGGTCACGGCCGAGGGCAAGGGCTGCTGTCTCCACGCTACCTGCTCCTGCCTGGCTGAGCCCACCAGGAATTCTCTGTTTCCTCACACTCTCCTCCCCTCTTGTGACCCCCCACTCTGCCGCACCGTACCCCCCATTCCACCGCTGTGTGTATTCCCCCACCCCGCACTCCGCTGCTGTATTATTCTCTCTCCTATCGTCCACTCCACTGCTCTGTATATTCTCCCCCCGCCCGAAACGCACTGTGATGGCTGTTCTCTCCTCTCTTCTCCACTCCCTGCCACTAAGCCTGACCCAACCGTGCCAGGGATGATTTGTCCCCAGGGGACAAATGTATATATGTATATATGTTTGTACATATTTATTACTCTGTTTATTTATTTATTTTACTTGTACATATCTATTCTATTTATTTTATTTTGTTAGTATGTTTGGTTTCATTCTCTGTCTCCCCCTTTTAGACTGTGAGCCCACTGTTGGGTAGGGACTGTCTCTATATGTTGCCAACTTGTACTTCCCAAGCGCTTAGTACAGTGCTCTGCACATAGTAAGCGCTCAATAAATACGATTGATGATGATGATGAGGGGCAGGAGCAGAGGCCTCTGGAGCTTCCCCACAGAGGTGGCGCTCAGGAAGAGCCCTGTCCCTTGGGGGCACATCAGTGAGGCCTGTTCACCCTCTGCGTTGATGGGACGCAAAAGTCCCGTACCCCTAAAGTCCCCACTCTTCTGCTCCCCCCAGCAAAGTTTCCTTGTTTCAGATCAGTGGCTTGAGCATCACATTTGCAGCTATTTTCTTGGAGATTCTGCAAGCCAATCAGCCCGAAGGTGTGGACCTGTCCGTCAGGGAGGTGAGGGCGCGTCGGTCCCCGTGGGGTTGGGGTGTGCGGACGGGAACCACGGCCTGGGGGCCCTGCCCCGGCTCTCAAACGGGCTGAGGGTTTGGGGAAGGGTGGAAGTGGGGGTGGTCCGAATCCAGAGCAGCTGCAGGCTGCAGCTTCCTCTCACCCCTCCGTGGGATAGGCTGGGCCGCTCCATCCCACCCTCAGGGTCCTCTTATTTGCCCATCCGTCTGCCCGCCTGCCCATCAATCAATCAATCAATCAATCGTATTTATTGAGCGCTTACTGTATGCAGAGCACTGTATTAAGCGCTTGGGAAGGACAAGTTGGCAACATCTAGAGACAGTCCCTACCCAACAGTGGGCTTACAGTCTAGAGGGGGGAGACAGAGAACAAAGCCAAACATACTAACAAAATAAAATAGAATAGATATGTACAAGTAAGATAAGTAAATAAATAGAGTAATAAATATGTACAAACATATATACAGGTGCTGTGGGGAAGGGAAGGAGGTAAGGTGGGGGGGATGGAGAGGGAAAAGAGGGGGAGAGGAAGGGAGGGGCTCAGTCTGGGAAGGCCTCCTGGAGGAGGTGAGCTCTCAGTAGGGCCCATCTCACTGTCACTCGAGCTGCGTTGCCTTCCAGGCGTGGAATGGAGTGGAGGTAGGGCCGGGGGGTGACGAATCGAGACATGAAGTCAGAAAAGGGAAACAAGTGCAGAGGTGCAGCCCTCCACCCCGTCAGCCACCTCTGGGGCAGGGGCAGGCGCAGAAAGGTGCCAGCAGGGGACCCAGGGTTTGCAGGACCACGGAGGTCCCGCCATCGACCCCTGGCCCACATCCTTCCCCTGGCCTGGAATGCCCTCCCTTCACACATCCGCCAAGCTGGCTCTCTTCCTCCTTTCAAAGCCCTACTGGAGGAGCTCACCTCTTCCAAGAGGCCTTCCCAAACTGAGCCCCCCTTTTCATCTCCTCCTCCCCATCTCCCCCACCCTACCTCCTTCTCCTCCCCACAGCACCTGTATATATGTTTGTACAGATTTATCACTCTATTTATTTTACTTGTACATTTTACTATTCCATTTTGTTAATGATGCGCATCTAGCTTTAACTCCATTTGTTCTAATGACTTGACTCCTGTCCACATGTTTTGTTTTGTTGTCTGTCTCCCCCTTCTAGACTGTGAGCCCGTTGTTGGGTAGGGACCATCTCTATATGTTGCCAACTTGTACTTCCCAAGCACTTAGTACAGTGCTCTGCACACAGTAAGCGCTTGCTCAATAAATACGATTGAATGAATGAATGTTGGGTAGGGACCGTCTCTATATGTTGCCAACTTGTACTTCCCAAGCGCTTAGTACAGAGCTGTGCACACAGTAAGTGCGCAATAAATACGATTGAAAGAATGAATGAATGCAAAGGCCGGAAATGGGGTAGGTGCCCCTTACAGAATGAATCCCGGCTTTCTTTAGGGCAGTGTGGACCCAAGCGAGTAATTTGTCTCCTCACCATTTTCTTCCTTTACTCCCCAGCACTCGGAAGAAGACACCAAAGGGCGGTTCAAGTCACGGCCAGAACTGGAAGAGCTGCTGGCCAAACTGAACTAGTGGGGTGGCGGCAGGGGCCTGCGCAGGAAGCTGGACTGCACTGGGCTGGACTGGACTAGGGGGAGATCTTCCCCTCCAGTGCCCGTCCTGCAGGCCTGTATGCATTTCCCTGAAATAAAACTCTTGGCCAGCTCTCTGTGTGCGGGAGAGGAGCAAGAAAGAGAGCGAGAATGAGCGGTGGCAGCCACTTCTCCCTGGCCCTGTAGCAGTCCCCAGCAAAGGAAACAGTGGGAGGGACGGCTCCAGGTTCCTGATCCGAGGAACCCAGTCCCCCCGGCCTTGCTGGCATCTTGGGGACCAGCAAGGCCAGGCAAGGTAAAGACTGAGTAGTGAGATCCCTGGAATCACAACAGGAGACCCAGGAAGCCCTGCCCCTCAGTCCCTCGCCAGTTACGTGGGACCCAGGGAGCCCAGTCCCTCTCCGGTTCGGCCTACCACCCCTCCTACCCCACAGTTGGTCCAAAAACCAGGCAGGAAGCTGAGAGAGAACCCACTTTACTGGGGGGGGGTCCAGGATTTCCTGCTCACAGATTTGTGTTTCCATGCATTGGGCTCAGAAAGTTCAAGTCCCAATTGGCCCTATCCACCCCCAGGCCATGGGATCAAAGGTCCCACTGCCCACTCTGGAAGTCTGACCCTCTGGGCTCTGAAGTTTCTTTTTCTTCCTTCTCTGGCCAGTTGCACGGCTGCTGTGGCCACACGCACGTCCCACGCTGCAGCCTCTTCTCCATCAGCTGCCGGGCTGGGCAACTTTCTGCTGGTCCTGCAGCTGCTGCAGCTCCTGGTGCCGGCGCTGCTGGTGTGCGTTCATGCAGGCCCTGAAGGCCTGCACCTGGGGCTGGCAGCGCCTCCAGTCCTGGTGCTCGGCCATGCACTCCTGCACGGCGTGGTGGGAAGCCACACAGCCGGTGCGTGAGATCATGCGGTCCAGGGGATCATCCTCGGCCTCGGCCTCGACCGGCCGCTTCCAGTTGTGACTCGGGCGTGCTGGGGCCGACATCTCCTTCGCCTGGGGAGCGGAGGGAGAACAACGGGGAGTCAAAGCCCGGGAGGGGAGGGCGCAGCTTGAGCACATCTCGTCCCGCTACCCCGGCGAGGACTTCTGACGGCCTCCCGGGCATCGCCGTACGCAGCGCCCCAAACCTCGTTTCACCCACGTCTCACCTCCCTCTCCAAACATCTACTAATAGTCGTGGTGTGTTAAGTGCTTACTATGTGCTAGGGGCTGGGCTAGATACAACATCAGTTCAGGTCCCTGTAACTCATGGGGCTCACGATTTAGGAGGGAGGGAGAACAGATATTGAATCCCCACTTTACAGAAGAGGGAACTGAGGCATGGAGAATTTAAGTGACTTGCCCAAGGTTGTATAGGCAGACAAGTGGAGCTGGCATTAGAAGCCAGGTCCTTTAACTCCCTGGCTCACGCTCTGTGCGCTAGGCCTCACTGCTTCTTTCTCACAGGCACCATTCACCAGACCAAAAGGAACCGGTCTGAGGTTGGTTTCCCCAGCACTCAAATCATCTCCCAGACTGAGCCCCTTCCTTCCTCTCCCCCTCTTCCCCCTCTCCATCCCCCCCCATCTTACCTCCTTCCCTTCCCCACAGCACCTGTATAGATGTATATATGTTTGTACATATTTATTACTCTATTTTATTTGTACATATCTATTCTATTTATTTTATTTTGTTAGTATGTTTGGTTTTGTTCTCTGTCTCCCCCTTTTAGACTGTGAGCCCACTGTTGGGTAGGGACTGTCTCTCTATGTTGCCAATTTGTACTTCCCAAGCACTTAGTACAGTGCTCTGCACATAGTAAGCGCTCAATAAATACGATTGATGATGATGATGATGATCTTGCCCCCACCCACCTCACCTCACTACTCTCCAACTCCAACCCACCCCGCACACTTTGCTCCTTTAGCGTTCTCACTGTTCCTCAATTTCAACTATCTTGCCCACGTCCTGCCTCTGGCCTGGAGGGCCCTCCCTCTTTGTATCCAAGACAATTACTCTCCCCCTTCAAAGTCTCATTTGAAAGCACATCCCCTCCAAGAGGCTTTCCCTGCCTGAGCCCTCCTTTCCTTTTTCTCCCTGACATGCTCCCTTTATCCATCCCCACGACACTATTGCGCACATACGTAATTTATTTCTATTTATTCATTCATTCAATCATATTTATTGAGCACTTACTGTGTGCAGAGCACTGTACTAAGCGCTTGGGAAATACAAATCGACATAGAGATAGGCCCTACCCAACAACGGGCTCAGGGTCTAGAATATTAATGCCTGTCTCCCCCTCTGGACTGTAAGCTTGTTGTGGGCAGGGAATGTGCCTTACATTAATAATAATAATGGCATTTATTAAGCGCTTACTATGTGCGAAACTGTAAGCTTGCTGTGGGAAGGGAATGTGTCATGTTAATAATAATGGCATTTATTAAGCCCTTACTATGTGCGAAACACTGTTCTAAGCGCTGGGGAGGACACAGCGTGTTCACATTGTCCCACGTGGGGCTCACAGTCTTACTCCCCATTTTACAGATGAGGTAACTGAGGCTCAGAGAAGTCAAATGACTTGCCAAGGGCTTATTGAGTGCTGGGGTAGACAAGTTAATCAGGTTGGATGCAGTCCCCGCCCAACATGGGACTCACACTCTTGATCCCCATTTTCCGGGTGACGTTAAGTGACTTGCCCAAGCGCTTACTGGGTGCTGGGGTATTCATTCATTCGTATTTATTGAGCGCTTACTGTGTGCAGAGCACTGTACGAGTGCAAGTACAAGTTGGCAACATATACAGACGGTCCCTACCCAACAGTGGGCTCACAGTCTAGAAGGGGGAGACAGACAACAAAACACATTAACAAAATAAGTAGAATAAATATGTACAAGTAAAATAAATAGAATACTTAATACGTACAAACACAAGTTAATAAGGTTGGACGCAGTCCCTGCCCAACATGGGACTCACACTCCTGATCCCCATTTTCCGGGTGCCGTAACAGAGGCACAGAGAAGTGGAGTGACTTACCCAAGGTCACCCAGCAGCCAAGGGGAGGAGCTGGGCTTGGAACCCAAGTCCTTGAGCAGCGTGGCTCAGTGGAAAGGGCACAGGCTTTGGAGTCAGAGGTCATGGGTTCGAATCCCGGCTCCGCCACCTGTCTGCTGTGTGACCTTGGGGAAGTCACTTCACTTCTCGGAGCCTCAGTTACCTCATCTGTCAAATGGGGATGAAGACTGTGAGCCCCACGTGGGACAACCTGATCACCTTGTATCCCCCCAGCGCTTAGAACAGTGCTTGGCACATAGTAAGCGCTTAATAAATGCCATCATCATCATTATTATTATTATAATAATAATCCACGGACCGGATGTCCTGTCCTGGGCTCCACGGCGGACTGTCCACAACTTCCCCGGGCCCCAGCGCATGCGCATGCCGATTCACGCGCAGGCGCACACGGATTCACGCGAATGCGCGCACACACACACACACACACACACACACACACACACATTTTCACGCGCGTGCGCACACAGTTTCACACGCTCGCGCAGAGATTCCCGCGCAAGGGCACGCAGATTCACGCGCATGCGCACATAGTTTCACGTGCCAGCGCACACACATTTTCACGCGCACACAGTTCCACACGCAAGCAGAGATTCCCGCGCACGCGCACACAGATTCCCGCGCACGCGCCGTGTGGCTCGCGCCGCGGCAACGGCTCCCCCCCCCCCCCCCCCGCCGGCTCGCCCTGCTCTCATTGGTCGCCGGCCGCTCCCTATCCGAGCCCGGGGTGGGGGGGCAGGACAAAGATGGCGGCCGTGGCGCCTCTACATCCGGGGCCTGAGGGGGAGGCCAAAGATGGCGGCCGTAGTGCGGATCCAAAGCGACTGGGCTCAGGTCCTGAGGTGAGGCCCGCCCTGGGGGGGCTCAGTAAGGGCCGTGCGATAGACTGAGCGCTTGGGAGACACACGAACAATCAATCAATCAATCGTATCTATTGAGCGCTTACTGTGTGCAGAGCACTGGACTAAGCGCTTGGGAAGTCCAAGTTGGCAACATCTAGAGACGGTCCCTACCCAACAGTGGGCGCACAGTTTAGAAGGGGGACAGGGAACAAAACCAAACATATTAATAAAGTAAATAAAATAGATATGTACAAGTAAAATAAATAAATAAATAGAACAATAATAATAATAATAGCATTTATTAAGCACTTACTATGTGCCAAGCAATGTTCTTAGTGCTGGGGAGGTTACAAGGTGACCACGGGGGGCTCACAGTCTTAATCCCCATTTTACAGATGAGGGAACTGAGGCCCAGAGAAGTGAAGTGACTTGCCCAAAGTCGCACAGCTGACAACTGTCAGAGCTGGGATTTGAACCCATGACCTCTGACTCCAAAGCCTGTGCTCTATCCACTGAGCCACGCTGCTTCTCATCAGTCAATCAATCAATCGTATTGAGCGCTTACTGTGTGCAGAGCACTGTACTAAGCGTTTGGGAAGTACAATCGATCAATCGTATTTATTGAGCGCTTACTGTGTGCGGAGCACTGTACTAAGCGCTTGGGAAGTACAAGTTGGCAACATAGACAGTCCCTACCCAACAGTGGGCTCACAGTCTAGGACAGACACCAAAGCGTCCCCTGCCCATATATGTTGCGAACTTGTACTTCCCAATAATAATAATAATAATGGTGGCATTTATTAAGCGCTTACTATGTGCAAAGCACTGTTCTAAGCGCTGGGGAGGTTACAAGGTGATCGGGTTGTCCCACGGGGGGCTCACAGTCTTAATCCCCATTTGACAGGTGAGGGAACTGAGGCCCAGTGAAGTGACTTGCCCAAAGTCGCACAGCTGACAATTGGCGGAGCTGGGGTTTGAACCCATGACCTCTGACTCCAAAGCCCAGGCTCTTTCCACTGAGCCACGCTGCTTCTCTTGCGCTTAGTACAGTGCTCTGCACACAGTAAGCGCTCAATAAATATGAATGAATGTATGAATGTATGACTGAATGAATGAAAAGGACCGGATTCATTCATTCAATCGTATTTACTGAGCTCTTACTGTATGCAGAGCACTGTCCTAAGCGCTTGGGAAGTACAGGTTGGTAACATATTCATTCATTCAATCATGTTTACTGAGCGCTTACTGTGTGCAGAGCACTGTACTAAGCGCTTGGGAAGTACAGGTTGGTACATTCATTCATTCATTCAGTCGTATTTACTGAGAGCTTACTTTGTACAGAGCACTGTAATAAGTGCTTGGGAGAGTACAGTATAACAACACATGGCCACATTCCCTGCCCACGGAAGCTTACAGTCTAGAGGAGGAGGTTGACTTGGGAAGAGCGAAGTGGGTTGGAGAGTAGCTAGTGAAGACACGTAAGTGGGGTGAGTACCTGTATTTATTTATTTATTTTACTTGTACATATCTATTCTATTTATTTTATTTTGTTAGTATGTTTGGTTTTGTTCTCCGTCTCCCCCTTTTAAACTGTGAGCCCACTGTTGGGTAGGGACTGTCTCTAGATGTTGCCAACTTGTACTTCCCAAGCGCTTAGTACGGTGCTCTGCACAAAGTAAGCGCTCAGTAAATACGATTGATTGATTGAGTAGGTGGAGAGCCTTGAAGCCCATTGTGAGGGGTTTTTGTTTGTTGGGGGGGGGACAGGAGCCAGGGCCAGAATCGGGGCGCGGCCTGACTTGGGTTTGTTTCTCTTCACAGAAGGAACGAGGCTGAGGTCTGGCTGAGCTGTCACTCCCCAGGTACCATCAGAGCCTCTTCCCCTGCTGCCCGACAACCTGGCGCTCTCAGCTGTGTCACCCAGGGAGGCCCCGGCAGAGGCCATAGCCTAGGGCATCATCATCAATCGTATTTATTGAGCGCTTACTATGTGCAGAGCACTGTACTAAGCGCTTGGGAAGTACAAATTGGCAACATGTAAAGACAGTCCCTACCCAACAGTGGGCTCACAGTCTAAAAGGGGGAGACAGAAAACAAAACCAAACATACTAACAAAATAAAATAAATAGAATAGATTTGTACAAGCAAAATAGAGTAATAAATCTGTACAAACATATATACATATATACAGGTGCTGTGGGGAAGGGAAGGAGGTAAGATGGGGATGGAGAGGGGGACGAGGGGGAGAGGAAGGAAGGGGGTGAGTGGGGAAAGGCCTCCTGGAGGAGGTGAGCTCTCTGTAGGGCCTTGAAGGGAGGAAGAGAGCTAGCTTGGCGGATGGGCAGAGGGATTGGGGGCTTTCCAGGCCCGGGGGAGGACGTGGGCCGGGGGTTGATGGCGGGACAGGCGAGAACGAGGCCTAACGGTGAGGAGGTGAGCGGCGGCAGAAGCGGAGGGTGCGGGCTGGGCTGGAGAAGGAGAGAAGGGAGGTGAGGTAGGAGGGGGCGAGGGGATGGACAGCCTTGAAGTCCAGGGTGAGGAGTTTCTGCCTGATGCGCAGATTGATTGGTAGCCACTGGAGATTTTTGAGGAGGGGCGTAACATGCCCAGAGCGTTTCTGGACAAAGACAATCCGGGCAGCAGCATGAAGTATGGATTGAAGTGGAGAGAGACACGAGGATGGGAGATCAGAGAGAAGGCTGGTGCAGTAGTCCAGATGGGATCGCCCCTCTGAGCTGGGTCTGAGTCCTGCAGAGTTAGCCCGATTCAACCCCCCTAAGCGGCCCCCTTCTCCCTCTGCGGCCCCGGCCCCGGGGTCACGATGGGCTGCTTCCCTGCGACATCCCCGCCTCAAGGCTGCATGGCAGTGGCTCATGCCAGCCCGCTTCCCCAGTACTCTTCAGCGGCGTCTGACGCATTTGCTTCCCAAACGTGACACCGTTTGACTCCCCGTACGCAACCGTCAACCCCTGCCCCGATGCCACGATCAGCTCGCAGAGGAAAGCGTGGGCTTCCTGTGACTCCAGAGACCTGCTTTTATGTCTTAGGGAAACCCACTTTGTATGGCACCTTGACTTGCCAGGGCCTGGGACCGGATGGGGTGCCGGAGGTCACCGCCTCGGAAGGATTTGTCGTGAGCGAAGTCGCTAAGGTGAGCACGTTACGGGAAGTAGCCCAGTCCTGAGAATGTGGCTCTCGGGCAGCTGCAGTCTTTCCGGCCGTCGGCACAGCCAGGTCACCGGCATAGCCCTTAGGTGAGGCTGATGCCAAATTTGGGCAGCCTTCCGTGTTTTTGTCATTTTGCAACATTTCCCAGAGCCAACCCTTCCTCTCTATCCCAAAGTCCACCACCTCGTTCCAGGCGCTTGTCATGGCCCAACTAGAGTATCGCATCAGCTGCTTTGCTGGCCTCCCTGCTTCCAGCCTTTCTCTTCTCCAGTCCCTACTGCACTGCTGCTTGAGTCATTTTTTAATATTTATCCTGCGCATATCTGCCCTTCCTTCCTCTCCCCCTCGTCCTCCTCTCCGTCCCCCCCATCTTACCTCCTTCCCTTCCCCACAGCACCTGTATATATGCTTGTACATATTTATTACTCTATTTAACTTGTACATATCTATTCTATTTATTTTATTTTGTTAGTATGTTTGGTTTTGTTCTCCGTCTCCCCCTTTTAGACTGTGAGCCCACTGTTGGGTAGGGACTGTCTCTGTATGTTACCACCTTGTACTTCCCAAGCGCTTAGTCCAGTGCTCTGCACACAGTAAGCGCTCAATAAATACTACTGATGATGGATGATGGATGCCCCCCTTCAAAATCCTCTTAGTGGTTGCCCACTCCCCTCCACATCAGCAGAAACTCCTGACCGTCGGCTTTAAGGCTCTGCTTATCTCGCTCTCCTCTCCCACAACACCCCAGCTCACATTGTTCCTCCCAAACTCACTGTGGCTTGGTCTCCCCTTCCTCCTGCCTGAAACCCCCCCACTCCACCCAGACAAAAATTCTCCTCTTGTTCAAATCCCTTCTAATCTCCCCCCCATTCCAGGGGGAATTAGTAGCTGTACTGTTTGTTAATGCTATATGTTGGGCACCGGCTGAGGGTCCACAGGCTTTCCGAGGGTGGGGCCCATTAGGGGCAGCGTTAACTGGTCATCACTCTTTCTCTTTCCTCCTTAGAAAAGCATACATATTTCATGTCCAGAGGAAAATGCATCATCCAGATTCTTGGCCCCACAGGCCACCTTTCCCAGGATTCACACGCAGAGTGTAAGTGCGTTGAAGGAACGATAGGAAACCAAGACGCCCCATCACTTTTCCATCTGTTGGCAGGGTTAGTCATGTTGGCACGTGAAGTGGCTGGAGGGGGCAGATGGCTCTTAGGAATACAAGGTCGGGCCACCCTCTGCCACTGTGGGTGATGGAGGGGAAAAGCCACGGGTCCTGTCCCGAGCGGGGAGCCACCTTTTTTCTGGTGCTAGCCACCTTCTCACGGGCTTGGGGGTGGGTGGGCGGGGACTCCCGTTCTGCCAGGGCCCCGGTGGGGAGAAGCTTAGCTCTTGGCCAGACATAACTGGGGGGACGGTGAATGCTCATCTGAGTCAGGCACACTGTGGCCCGAAGCGTGGGGGAAGCGGTGGGGCTCCAGCCGAACCCCCATTTCAGCCGCAGAGAAGGGCTGGCTCCGGACAGGGCTGCGGTGGTGTAGGGAGGCTGGGGGACAGGGGTGGAGGGATGGAGGGTGGCGGTCCTGGGAGGCTTTGAAGCCGAGGAGGGGCCCATGACCGTCAGCTGATGTGGACGCCTGCCTCCGGACAGGTTACGTGTCTGGACGTCTCCAGCGGGGGTGGGCTGGGCGTGAGCGCCAGCACGGACGGGACCATGAAGATCTGGCAGGCGGCCAATGGAGAGATCAGAGTAAGTGCTAAGTACAGAGCTGTACACACAGTAAGCGCTCGGTGAATACCATTGATAATGGCTCCGGGAAGTCTGCCGGAGGTGGTGGGATTTTGAGGGGGTGCTTCCATTTGCCCACCGTCCATGGGGTGGGTACCGATCTCCGGTCTGGGACCTGAGCCGTCATGGTCCCACAGCTACCGCTCGGTGCTCTAAGAGGTGGAGCGAGGCCCTTTAAACTGCGGCTAAGGGTGGAGGGAGGGTTTAATCTCCGGATGGACCCAAAACTGAGGACAGGGAAGTGAGTGCCCAAGTCCTGTTCCCTTCAGACCATGGTGTGATGCAAGTGGCCCCCGCCGGGAACCAGTGCAACCCTCTCTGAGATCCCAAGGCCCCCCTCTCCCCCCACCAGGATTTGAGTTCTGAAATGACCCCACTTACTGTGGGTGCTAGCTTCCCTGCCCGCTTGTCAGAGAGGAAAGAAAGTGAGCGCGACGGGGGAAGAAAACAGGACAGGAGAACTAGCGTGTAATTCTCTTTTTCTTTTTGCAGAGACTGTTGGAAGGCCATGTGCTTGATGTGAATTGTTGCAGGTTTTTCCCATCAGGCCTTGTGGTTCTGAGTGGTGGGATGGACGCCCAGCTGAAGGTCTGGTCAGTAGAAGATGCCAAATGTGCAGTCACCTTCAAAGGTCACAAAGGAGGTACGAAGGGGCTACGGGGCAGGGGGCGGGGGCTGAGGGAGTAGTTTGTGAGGTTCAGGACAAGGCTCACCCCACCTCTAGGTAAGACTGTGCTTTTGTTCTCCAAAGTGGATGAGCCCAGTGGGCCGGCGGGTGGTGAGACCCCAAGGGTGGGTCGGCTGTTCCTCTTGGGAAGATGGAACGAGACCCATCTGTCCAAGCATCAGTCCGTCCGTTGTCAGGGCGGCCGCCTGCCTAACTCTGCTTCTGGAGGGATGACCGATTGACCGTTCCTCAAAGGCAACCGCTCAGAGGGGCCTGGAACGGTTGACACAGAGACAGCGGAGGGAGTAGGGGTGGGCAGCGTTGTGGGGGGCGGTCTCCTCCAGCAGGCCCGGACCCATGGCCGCGGGGAGTGATTCCCTTGTTTCTAAAATGTTTCCCAGTGTTTGTCTGGTCCCTTTATGCCTCGCCGTGATGATGATGATGATGGCATTTGTTAAGCGCTTACTATGTGCAGAGCACTGTTCTAAGCGCTGGGGGGAGATACAAGCCGATCAAGTTGTCCCACGTGGGGCTCACAGTCGTAATCCCCATTTTCCAGATGAGGGAACTGAGGCTCAGGGAAGTGAAGTGACTTGCCCAAGGTCACACAGCAGATGTGTGGTGGAGCCGGGATTCGAACCCATGACCTCTGACTCCAAAGCCCGGGCTCTTTCCACTGAGCCACGCTGCTTCCCCAATCGTGCTCAAGCCATTTTGTGAGCACGTCCTAAAGTCGATCAGTCAAATGGTATTTATTGAGCGCTTACTATGTGCAGAGCACTGTACTAAGCGCTTGGAAGACTACAATACAACAAAGTTAGCAGACATGTTCCCTGCCCACAGCTATGGGGAGACAGACATTAATATAACTGAGTAACCTATAATATATAATTTAAAGACATGAAGTCCCCATGGTTTTCTGAATAGAAGACGGACAAACCCCGGTGTTTGGGTAGGACCCCTGGGAAGGGGAGAGGGAGGGTGGGTGAGAGAGTGAGCGAGCGAGAGAGCATGTTTACACACGCGCTTGGGAGTGCTCCCGGGAGTGAGTATGTTGGCGTGTGTGGGGGCATACCTGCAAATATCAGCCGCAAGGCTCCCCCGGGTGATCTTTAAGGGCCACAGCGGTCTTCCCTCGTCAGCTCGGGGCCCGCGGCCGGTCAGTCCTCTGGCCAGTTCTGGGCCCAGCAGCCCTGCTGCCCTCTCATGGGACAGTTACCTGCAATGTGACCTTGGCCAAGTTTCAAAACGTCTCTGGGCCTCGGTTTTCTCAACTGTAAAATAGGGTTTCAGTATCCGTTTCTCCTCCTTCTTAGACTGTGAACCTCATGTGGGACGGTGACTGTGCCTGACCTGATGGATTGGAGTCTATCCCACCGCTTAGACCAGTGCTTGACACATAGTCAGCACTTAACAAATACCAGAAAGAAATAAAGAAAGGGACCAGGGGGCCGCTGGGCTGCCAATACTTGGTCCCACCGCTCTCAGGCCCGCCTTCCCTTGCCCTGCCACCTCACACCGAGACTCTCGCTCCCTTCACCAGGGATCCTGGACACAGCCATCGTGGAGCGCGGTCGCAACGTGGTTTCCGGTTCTCGGGACGGCACGGCCCGGCTGTGGGACTGCGGGCGATCGGCTAGCTTGGGCGTCTTGGCCGCCTGCGGGACCCCTGTCAACGGCGTGGCCGTGGGGCCCGCCGACAACTCGCTGAACCTCGGCACCCCCGAGAGGATTCCCAGTGAGTTCTTAGGGGGTGGGGGGGGCTTCCCTCCTGAGTTCTGGGGCTGCTGGGACTCCTGGGGCCTGATGGGCTGGGCGGCCCAAACCTTTTCAGCCAACAAGTTTTGCCCACCTGCGTCTCTGCTGGTCCCCCTTGACAGCAGCACGTCGAGGCCCTCCAACTTTTGTGGGGCCCAAAAGCTGTGCCTTGATGCGGCCCTGTGTCTTGGGACCGTGACCGCTGTGTGGAGGGAACTGTCCCGCCCTCGTCTCAGCATCGTGTGGTCGGGGATCTGGTGGTGGCTGATATGTTGGCAACAAGTTATGTTGCCAACTTGTACTTCCCAAGCACTTAGTACAGTGCTCTGCACACAGTAAGTGCTCAATAAATACGATTGATTGAGTGATCGATTGATTGGCCGACTGCTTCCTGCTCAGCTCCTAGAAGGAGCGGCCTGACTTCCCTCAGGCAGTGGCGGCATCTCTTCACACCTGTTCTGGTCACGTACATCTAAGATACTTGGACATAGCCCCACAAGTATATGTTTCCCTGGTGGCAGCCTCAGCCCGTGGACCTCTAGTCCAGATCCCTGGGGGCCACGGGACACCCAGACGCTGGACACCCCCCCCCACCCCCCATCAAATTTAGGGCTGGACCAGCCAGCACGCCCGACTGCCCCCTCTCCGTCCCTGACTCTCCCCCCGTGACCTGATGGGGATGTTTGTCCACTGATCCGTCCCATCTCCTCACGGATCCACCGGTGTTCCCAGCCGCACAGCTTTTGGAGGGAGCAAGTCCCCCATGGGTCCTCCCCTGCCCCACCCCCGCTGCCTGCTATCGATCTTCAGTAGCAACCGATGCCTCAGAAGTTTGGACCTGGGCCGGTTTTAGAGGGTGGGCACCTCAAATGGAGGGCAGGCAATATGTTGCTTTAGCTGTATCCCCCGATGGCCTGGGCATTGTCCCATCCTGATGATCCTTGGGGGGCGGAGGGCGGGTTTCCGTCCATCTCATCTCCCTGACTGTGGCAGTGCTGACCCGCTTCCCTTTGCAGGCGAGCGAGAGGTCGGGACGGAGGCGAAGCTGCTGCTTCTCGCCCGTGAGGACCGCAAGCTGCAAGCAGTTGGATTGCAGAGCAGGCAGCCGGCAAGTGCCCCCACCCTCCCCACTGCAGCCAGTGCCCGCCTGTCACTCCGCCGGCCTCTTCTGCTTCCTACGTGGGACAGGAAGGGGCAGAGGAGAGAGCCGTCCTCCCCGTCCTTTCCCCCCCTCCCTTCCGATTCCCTCCTCTTCAAGAGCCCCGAGGCTGGGAGTTTTCCAGCTTGAGACTTTGGTTTAACGCCTGCTGTCTCCGGCCACGTGCTCATCCCCCGGGACTCTCCTTCAAGACCCAGTGACGGGCAAGGAACCTCCCTTAGGAAGGCTTGACTCCGATCGTTGCCGGCTTTCATCCTGGCCGTGCAGAGCTCTGCTCCTGGACCGGAACCGGCTTAGCCCCGGGCTCAGTGCCGGAGGGTTGCTCTACCTTCAGAGCTCGAAGGGCTGAAGCCAAGTTCAGGGGACCCTGTTGGGCTGTAGCTTGCATGGCTCCTGAGAGAAATCCAGCGTTTTGGAGTACTGGGAACAGCCCTCTCATGGGAGGCCAGAGCCCCAAACCCAATGAGGTGGGGCGGGCTGTCTGTCCGTCTCCCCTCTCCCCTGTCCCGTCAGGTAGGAGCAAAGAATGTGTCCTTGGAATATTGTCAGAACGAGAGGCCTGGGCAGAGCCAGCTGTGCAGCTCCCTCAGTGCCCCATTAGGAGTGGGCAGGAGAGCTGCCTTCCCATCTGCCGGGAGTCCCCCGGGTCGGGCCGGGCGGCAGGCGGGGTCACAGCGGTGCCGGTGTGGATGGGGCCAGTTTAGTGCGGTGCGGGTAGGCCGCCGTCTCAGGAAACCGCAGGCACCCTCTGAGCCTGCAGTGTCCGAGCCGGTACCGACTCCCACGGCCTCGGGTTTCTGCCCCGCTGATCCCGAGGGGCACGAAGCAGCGGGGACGCAGGGACACTGTCTGCTTGAGCCAGGGAACGGAGGCTGCCCACCCTGCGGGCGGTTGTGGCTGGGCTACGGAACCTCCCCGTAACAGACTCACCCTCTCGCCCCGGCTCCGGCCCCAGGCCCCCAGGGACCGGTGGGTTTTCCCATGACCTGCTCTTCCCCCTCTCTCCAGGTCTTCCTCTTCGAGGGGTCCGACGCTTTCAACTGCTGCGCTTTCCTCTCCTCCGTCTACGTCCTGGCTGGCACCCAGGACGGGAACGTCTACCAGCTGGATGTGAGGAATACCAGGTTGGTCCTCGTGCTGTGGGCGGGGCTGGCTGCGGGGCAGGGCACGTGGAGTCCGGGTCCTCCCTGCTCCGAAGCAGGGAGCCCGGGATCCCACCGCCTCTCCCCGCCTGCCGCGGGTGCCCGGGCCCAGCCCCGAAGAAGAAGCTCAGACATTCTTTCTGCCTCACGTTCTGTCTCCATCCAGGACCCCCATCCAGGTGGTCCGCCGATCCGGGGCCCCGGTGCACTCGCTGCTGCCGTACAGAGATGGCTTCGTCACCAGCCACGGTAGAGCAGGGAGGGTCCAGGGCGGGCTCAACCCGGCTCAGGGGGCCCAGCTCTGTCTGCTCCCGGCTGGCTCCGGTTTGTCAACGCACAACCCATCAGTTGTACTTATTGAGCGTCTGCTGCAGACAGAGCCCTGCTTTAGGCACCTGGAGGAGTGCAGGAGAGCAAGTAGACAGAGTTCCTCCTCCTAGGGTTGAAGTGGCAGTTGTAGGAGCAGGGATATGAAGAATGAATTGGGGAATGAATGCCTCCTGGAGCGGTTCAGGGAGGGCTTGGAGAAAAGGAGAGCCGTGGTCAGGCAGATATGAAGGGAAAGGGAGCAGGGGGTCAGCGGTAGGACAGTCGGAGATGAAAACAAGGCACCTTGAGCCCGTTGGCTGGAGAGGAAAGGCCAGTGAGATGTGGAGTCTAGTGGGAGAGGAGTGACGATGGGTGAGGGGAGAGAGTTCATTGAGCATTCATTCATTCATTATGTTGCCAACTTGTACTTCCCAAGCGCTTAGTACAGTGCTCTGCACACAGTAAGCGCTCAATAAATACGATTGATGATTGATTGATTGAGCATCTTAAAGTCGCTGTGGCTCCCGCAGCTACTGAAACCGAGAGGAGCTCCCGCTGGCCTCTGCCCTAGGGGAATGGATTCAGAGTGTTGATGCAGTGGCTGTCCTCTCTCCAGGATTGACCAGGCCAGGGGGTGGATTATTCAGGCCTCTGAGGAGGGGAGAGGGGAGTAGGGGATTGATTATCCAGGCCTCTGTGGGTAGGTTATCTAGGCCTCCCGGCTTCTGCTCTTTCTCTGTCAATCAATCAATCAATCGTATTTATTGAGCGCTTACTGTGTGCGGAGCACCGTACTAAGCGCTTGGGAAGTACAAGTTGGCAACATATAGAGACAGTCCCTACCCAACAGTGGGCTCACAGTCCTGCCTCCCCGGTGGCCACATCTGGATTGGGTCTCCCGGAGTTGGAGCGTTCGGTGGGACGGGTCTGGAGCCACTGGCTCATCCAGATTCCGTTTCCCTGTGCCCCCTTAGCCCCTGCCCTGCTGGGGGTCCTGCAGTACCAAGGCCCCTGGGCACCGGGCCTGCCTCGGGGTTCAGGAGAGGGGAGTCGGCAGCGGTCCGGCTCGGCTGTGAGTCCGTCCACCCTCCCCAGGAACCTTGTGAGCTACGCCGGAAAAGTGCCAATAACCAGCTGTCCGGGCACATTTCGGCTGGGTGGCGGGAAGAGTCCCCGGGTGGGGTGGTGGTGTCAGTAGGCGGGCATTGCCGCGACCGCAGGAGCCCCTGGCCGGTCCTTGGCTCCCCAGAACCGAACACCGGACCCCTGCTCCGTTTCAGGCGACGGGAGCTGCTTCGTCACCCTGCAGGACCTGGACCACCTCATCGAGCTGACCGGTGTGGACTGCGACCCCGTCTACCAGGTGTGGCCTGGGGAGAGGGCCCAGTCTGCCCAGTTGCAGGCTGTGTGCGCGCCCAGGGTTACCCCTCCCTCCGGGGTTGGGGGAAGGACCCAGCCACGGAAGGCAGGTCCTCTGCAGGGTTGGGGGGCCCTTGGAGACTCCAGAATGTGTCCCATCCTTTGCAGTGGATTCTCTGGGGCTGGGCAGGGGCACCACTACCTCCACCACTCCCCAACACCTCGCGGCCAGTCATAGCCGGCGGCTGAGCCGTCAGGCCGGCCCCGGTTGGTGCTCAGGGGTCACAGAGGGCAGCCCCACTGCCCTCGGTCACCAGCCTCCTCCCCTAAAGCCCTTCCTCGATTGAGAGCACCCCACCCCGAACCCCAGCTTTCTCCATCAACAATCGTATTTATTGAGCGCTTACTATGTGCAGAGCACTGTACTAAGCGCTTGGGAAGTCCAAATTGGCAACATATAGAGACAGTCCCTACCCAACAGTGGGCTCACAGTCTGGACGCCTGGCCAGGACCGGTTTTTGGTTCTGCCCTGGACCCTCTCCATGATCTCCTTGGCCCAAGTAGAGTAATGACCGGATGTGCAGAATCAGTGAAGCTCTGGCTTTAATCCCTCCCGCTGCGTTGGGAGGCCACCCCCTCGGTCTCGGCGCCCCGGCCGGCGCGTTTCCTCCCGCTCCGGCAGACTGGGGGCCGGGACGGGGTGGGGCCCGGTTCCTTTCCCGCGGGTGCCGAGCCTCCCACTCCTCGCAGCCCCTTCCCCCAGCTCCCTTCCCTGCCCTCCCAGCTTGAACCCAGCCCCTCCCACCACCTCACCCGGGGGTCCCGGCAGGTGGCCGCGTGGGAGAAGCAGATCTACACCTGCTGTCGCGACGGGCTGGTGCGCCGGTATCAGCTCTCCGACCTCTGATGGTTGCCGTGCTGCAACCTCCTTGGGCCCAGATGCCGCGACCCCCGCAACCCCCGCACCCCGACCCTGCGGGACCCTGGGCCGCTGCAGCTCCGGCTCACGATGTGGGGAGGGAAGAGGTGGGTTTTCCAACGCCTGGCCCCGGCTGCCCCTCCCCACTGCCCCCCCAACCCCCCAGTCTACTCTCTGGAGCCCTGCACCGGGTCCTCAGGGAGCATCCCCTGTTGTCCGATTGGAATAAAGGACTGGAGTTTCCCGATCTGTTCCCACCGACCCCCTTACCGGTGGAGGCTGCCCGGGACCGTTAGACCGTGACCGCCCAGCACAGGCTGGCCCGGGCTCAGAGGAGGCAGTGAGGGTGCCGCGGGCCGGACGCCACCTTAGTAGGTGACCCGGGGCTGTAATGGCCCTCGCTGCTCCCCGTGGCTGGCCGGGTCCTGCCCTGGGTCGCCACCGGCTCTCTGTGCCCGCCCGCTCTGGCCCAAGGACCCAGTTCCCGTTGAGTAAGTAGAAGAACAGGCCCGGAGTGCTTCCTGGGCCCACGCAGCCTTCTGGCTGCCAGCCCAGGTTGCCACCTTCCTCCTCCTCCTCCTCATCATCATCGTCAATCGTATTTATTGAGCGCTTACTGTGTGCAGAGCACTGTACTAAGCACTTGGGAAGTCCAAGTTGGCAACATATAGAGACAGTCCCTACCCAACAGTGGGCTCACAGTCAAAAAGACATCATCATCGTCGATGGTGTGTATTGAGCGCCTACTGTGTGCAGGGAAGTCCAAGTTGGCAACATATAGAGACAGTCCCTACCCAACAGTGGGCTCACGGTCAAAAAAACATCATCATCGTCGATGGTATGTATTGAGCGCCTACTGTGTGCAGAGTACTGAGTACCTGGGAAAGTACAATGCAGCCAAGTCGGTAGTCACGCTCCCTGCCCACAAGAGCATAGACTTGGGAGTCAGAAGACCTGGGTTCTAATCCTATATCTCTGCCAATTGCTTGCTGTGTGACCTTGGGCAAGTCACTAATCTGTGCCTCAGTTTCCTCAAATGTAAAACGGGGATTAAATCCTACTCCCTCCTACTTAGATACTTAGATTTTATTTTGTTAGTACGTTTGGTTTTGTTCTCCGTCTCCCCCTTCTAGACTGCGAGCCCACTGTTGGGTAGGGACCGTCTCTATAGGTTGCCAACTTGGACTTCCCAAGCGCTTAGTACAGTGCTCTGCACACAGTAAGCGCTCAATAAATACGATTGATTGATTGGGAGCCTCATGCGGCTCTGGCACCGTGCCCGATCTAACTGGCTTGCATCCGCCCAAACGCTTAGAACGGTGTTTGACACATAGTAGAAGCAGCAAGGCGTAGTGGATAGAGCACAGGCCTACGACTCAGGTCGTGGGTTCGAATCCCCGCTCCACCACTTGTCTGCTGTGTGACCTTGGGCAAGTCACTTCACTTCATGGCTCAGTCACCTCATCTGTAAGATGGGAGTTGAGACTGCGGGCCCCACATAGGACAGGGACTGAGTCCAATTCGGTTGGCCTGTATTTACCCTGACGCTTAGTAGAGTGCCTGGCACATAGTAAGCATGTAACCAGTATTATTATAGTAAAGACTTAATAATAATAATGATGGCATTTGTTAAGTGCTTACTATGTGCAAGGCACTGTTCTAAGCGCTGGGAGGATACATGGTGATCATAGAAGCAGCGTGGCTCAGTGGAAAGAGCACGGACTTTGGAGTCAGAGGTCATGGGTTCGAGTCCCGGCTCTGCCACTTGTCAGCTGTGTGACTTTGGGCAAGTCACTTAACTTCTCTGGGCCTCAGTTACCTCATCTGTAAAATGGGGATGAAGACTGTGAGCCCCCTGTGGGACAACCTGTTCACCTTGTATACCCCCAGTGCTTAGAACAGTGCCTTGCACATAGTAAGCGCTTAATAAATGCCATTATTAGTATTATCCTTTTAGACTGTGAGCCCACTGTTGGGTAGGGACTGTCTCTAGATGTTGCCAATTTGTACTTCCCAAGCGCTCAGCACAGTGCTCTGCACATAGTAAGCGCTCAGTAAATACGATTGATGATGATGATGATGATGATGATGATGATCAGGTTGTCACACGGGGCTCACAGTCTTCATCCCTACTTTACAGACGGGGGAACTGAGGCCCAGAGAAGTGAAGCGACTTGCCCAAAGTCACACAGCTGCCAAGTGGCGGAGTGGGGGTCTGACCTCTGACTCCAAAGCCTGTGCTCTTTCGACGGAGCCACGCTGCTTCTCTAAAGACTTGGCAAATACCATTAAAAAAGGGGCAAGGCCGTACCGCTGGGGCCTGTTTCAACCTTCCCATGCCCAAAGCCGAGCCTTGTTGGGGCGGGGGGAGGCTGGCACTCCCTGGGTAGGGTGGGGTGGGGGAAGCTGCGGCTGCAGTTGGGCTGATAAGCGCCCTCCTTCCACTCCCTCTCCTCCCTATCCCCCCGCCTTACCTCCTTCCCCTCCCCACAGCACCTGTATATATGTATAGATGTTTGTACGTATTTATTACTCTATTTTATTTGTACATATTCTATTTATTTTATTTTGCTAATATGTTTTGTTTTCTTGTCTGTCTCCCCCTTCTAGACTGTGAGCCCGCTGTTGGGTAGGAGCCGTCTCTATACGTTGCCAACTTGTACTTCCCAAGCGCTTAGTCCAGTGCTGTGCACACAGTAAGCGCTCAATAAATGCGATTGAATGAATGAGTGAATGAATGAATGAAAGCTCTCGGTGCTCTGTGGGCCTGGGCGAGCAGAGCGATAGCGGCTTCCGGCCAGCAGGGGGCGGCGGAGGGGCGGCAGGGACTACAATTCCCATAGTGCTCCGGGGCGTTGCCTCGGTGCTCGGTGGGCCTGGGCGGGCAGAGCGACGGCGGCTCCCGGCCGGCAGGGGGCGGCGGAGGGGCGGCAGGGACTACAATTCCCACAGTGCTCCGGGGCGTTGCCTCGGTGCTCGGTGGGCCTGGGCGGGCAGAGCGACGGCGGCTCCCGGCCGGCAGGGGGCGGCGGAGGGGCGGCAGGGACTGCAATCACTCAATCAATCAATCAATCGTATTTATTGAGCGCTTACTGTGTGCAGGGCACTGCACTAAGCGCTTGGGAAGTACAGGTTGGCAACACTGAGAGACAGTCCCTACCCAACAGTGGGTTCACAGTCTAGAAGGGGGAGACAGAGAACAAAACCAAACATATTAACAAAATAAAATAAATAGAATAGATATGTACAAGTTAAATAAATAAGTAGAGTAATAAATCTGTACAAACATATATACATATATACAGGTGCTGTGGGGAAGGGAAGGAGGTAAGTCGGGGGGGATGGAGAGGGGGACGAGGAAGGAGGGGGCTCAGTGTGGGAAGGCCTCCTGGAGGAGGTGAGCTCTCAGTAGGGCCTTGAAGGGAGGAATCAATCAGTCAATCAATCGTATTTATTGAGCGCTTACTGTGTGCAGAGCACTGTACTAAGCGCTTGGGAAGTCCAAGTTGGCAACATTTAGAGACGGTCCCTACTCAACAGTGGGCTCACAGTCTAAAAGGGGGAGACAGAGAACAAAACCAAACATACTAACAAAATAAAATAAATAGAATAGATATGTACAAGTAAAATAAATAGAGTAATAAATCTGTACAAACACATACATATATACAGGTGCTGTGGGGAAGGGAAGGAGGTAAGATGGGGGGATGGAGAGGGGGACGAGGGGGAGAGGAAGGAGGGGGGTGAGTGGGGGAAGGCCTCCTGGAGGAGGTGAGCTCTCAGTAGGGCCTTGAAGGGAGGAAGAGAGCGAGCTCGGCGGATGGGCAGAGGGATTGGGGGCATTCCGGGCCCGGGGGAGGACGGGGGCCGGGGGTCGATGGCGGGACAGGCGACAACGAGGCCTAACGGTGAGGAGGTGAGCGGCAGAGGAGCGGAGGGTGCGGGCTGGGCTGGAGAAGGAGAGAAGGGAGGGGAGGTAGGAGGGGGCGAGGGGATGGACAGCCTGGAAGCCCAGGGTGAGGAGTTTTTGCCCGATGCGTCGGTTGATTGGTAGCCACCGGAGATTTGTGAGGAATTCCCCGGGGCGTTGCCAGGAGCAACCGGCAGTGCGCCGGGGCGTTGCCAGGAGCAACCGGCGGCCGAGCGGGCTTGGGCTGCGGCCTTGGGTCCGGCCTTGGGTCTGTCCGTCCGGCCGTCCGGCCTTGGGTCGGTCGGTGCGGCCATGGGGCAGGACTACTACGCCGACCTGGAGGTGACCAGGAACGCGCAGGACGCCGACATCAAGAGGGCGTGAGTCCGGCGGGGCGGGGACGGGGACGGGGACCGGGACCCTGCCCGACCCGACCCTCCCCTCCGCGGGGCCTGCGCTCATTCAGTCATTCAATCGTATTTATTGAGCGCTTACTGTGTGCCGAGCACCGTACTAAGCGCTTGGGAAGTCCAAGTAGGCAACATAGAGAGACGGTCCCTACCCAACAGTGGGCTCACAGTCTAGAAGGGGCTCGCCCCCACATTCACACTCACACTCACGCCGGCCCCTCCCCTTGTCAGCCCCCCGCCTGGCCCCCAGCGGTAGGAAAATAATAATAATAATAATAATCCTGGTATTTATTAAGCGCTTACTATTCGTTCATTCATTCAGTCGTATTTATTGAGCGCTTACTGAGTGCCGAGCACTACTAAGTGCTTGGGAAGTACAAGTTGGCCACATTCATTCATTCGTTCATTCATTCAGTCGTATTTATTGAGCACTTACTGAAGCAGCGTTAGAGAAGCAGCGTGGCTCAGTGGAAAGAGCCCGGGCTTTGGCGTCAGAGGTCATGGGTTCAAATCCCGGCTCCGCCAATTGTCAGCTGTGGGACTTTGGGCAAGTCACTTCGCTTCTCTGGGCCTCAGTTCCTCATTGTACATATCTATTCTATTTATTTTATTTTGTTACTATGTTTTGTTTTGTTCTCTGTCTCCCCCTTCTAGACTGTGAGCCCGCTGTTGGGTAGGGACCGTCTCTAGATGTTGCCAACTTGGACTTCCCAAGCGCTTAGTCCAGTGCTCTGCACACAGTAAGCGCTCAATAAATACGATTGATTGATTGATTGATTAAGACTGTGAGCCCCACGTGGGACAACCTGATCACCTTGTAACCTCCCCAGCGCTTAGAACTGTGCTTTGCACATAGTAAGTGCTTAATAAATGCCATTATTATTAACATATAGAGACGGTCCCTACCCAACAGCGGGCTCACAGTCTAGAAGGGGGAGACAGACAACAAAACAAAACATATTAACAAAATAAAATAAATAGAATAAATGTGTACAAGTGAAATAAATAAATAGAGTAATATGTGCGTACAGACATATATACATATTTATACAGGTGCTGTGGGGAGGGGAAGGAGGTAAGGCAATGGGGAGGGGGAGGGGTGCCAAGCACTGTTCTAAGAGCTGGGGGGTACAAGATAATTAGATTGTCCCACATGGCGCTCACAGTTTTAATCCCCTTTTTACAGATGAGGGAACTGAGGTACAGAGAAGTTAAGTGACTTGCCCAAAGTCACACAGCTGACAAGTGGCGGAACCGGGATTAGAACCCATGACCTCTGACTTTTCATTCATTCATTCAACCGTATTTATTGAGCGCTTACTGTGAGCAGAGCACTGTACTAAGCGCTTGGGAAGTACAAGTCGGCAACCTATAGAGGCGGTCCCTACCCAACAACAGGCTCACACCACCCCTTGTCACCTGTGTGACTTTGGCCAAGTCACTTCTCGGTGCCTCAGTGACTTCATCTGTAAAATGGGACAAGGGCTGCGAGCCCCAAGTGGGACAGCCTGACGACGTTGTATCTACCCCAGTGCTCAGAACGGCGCTTGGCACATAGTAAGGGCTTAACAAATACCCTCAGCGGCATCATCGGCACCCCCTCCCCACCCCTAGATACCGGAGACTGGCCCTGAAGAACCACCCGCACAGGAACCAGGAGCCCGGGGCCGCCGACAAGTTCCGGCAGGTGGCCGAGGCCTACGATGTGCTGAGCGACCGTGAGCGGGGGCCGGAGCGGGGGCCGGGGCGGGGGCCGGGGCGGGAGCTGGAGTGGGGCGGTCCCCACGCCATGTTCTTGGGGTGGTGGGGGAGGAATTGAGCACGGACTTGGGCGTCAGAGGACATCATCATCAATCGTATTTACTGAGCGCTTACTATGTGCAGAGCACTGTACTAAGCGCTTGGGAAGTACAAATTGGCAACATATAGAGACAGTCCCTACCCAACAGTGGGCTCACAGTCTAAAAGGACACGGGTCCTAATCCCAGCTCCGCCATTTGTGCGATGTGGGATCTCGGGCAAGTCACTTCGCTTCTCTATGCCTCAGTTTCCTCTTCAGTACAGTGGGGATTAAGACTGTGAGCCCCATGTGGGACAACCTGATTTCTTGTAGCTAGCCTGTGCTTGGAACAGTGCCTGTCACATAGTAAGTGCTTAACAAATACCATAGTAATGATAATTATTATTATGACTAACAAAGGCTCCACATTCCCAGGGTGACGGCCCCTCACCGCCAGACCCCAAACCGCCCAAACTGGACCCCTCCCTTCTCCCTCGTTTGAGGTGTTGGGGAGCCAGGGCAGGTGAGCGGGCACCATGTCTACTCTGGGCCCTTTTCCTCCTTTCCCCTGAGACAGAACGGACAGACGGACACACGGCCAAGCCCTTCCGATAGCTCCCTCAGTCCTCCACTGCGTCTTCTGGCCTCGGCCCCCCCCGTCCCCTGGCCCAGCCGAGCCCTCTGCTTGGGCGCCTCGCCCCTCCGCGGCCCCCGTGACCGCCGTCCCTCCCGCCCTCAGCCCTGAAGAAAGGGATCTACGACAAGTTTGGCGAGGAGGGCCTGAAGGGAGGGATCCCTTCGGAGTTTGGGAGCGAGGCCGTTTGGACCGAAGGTTACGTGTTCCACGGCAACGCGGAGAAAGTCTTCCGGGGATTCTTCGGGGGAGACAACCCTTTCAGCGGTAGGCCTCAGGAGCGGCCCCCCTGGGACCGGCCCACGCGCAGGAGGACCACCCGAGCCCTGAATGACCCCGACCTGCGGAACAGGGGGTTGGGAAGTTCTAAGGTTCAGCCGTCCACACCCCGCACCCAGTTCATCACCAGCAGCCTGGCCTCCCAGGGACTGGAAGAGCTGGAGGGGAAGGGGTGGGCGCAACTCCTCTCTCCGCCCCCCAATTCAGTCACGGTCCCTCTGCTCCTGCCCCCACAAATCCCGGTGCCCCCAGCACCTCCCCCGGCCCCCATGGACTGGCCCTGTGGCCTCCTGAGCTTTGGAAATGGGAGTGACTGGTCAGTTGGGGGACCGGCGTGGCCCAGTGGAAAGAGCACTGGGAGGCAGAGGTCCTGGGTTCTCATCTCACCTCTGAAACTTGCCAGCTGTTCATCATCAATCGTATTTATTGAGCGCTTACTGTGTGCAGAGCACTGCACTGAGCACTTGGGAAGTACAAGTTGGCAACATCTAGAGACGGTCCCTACCCAACAGTGGGCTCACAGTCTCAAAGGGGGAGACAGAGAACAAAACCAAACATACTAACAAAATAAAATAAATAGAATAGATATGTACAAGTAAAATAAATAAATAGAGTAATAAATATGTACAAACATCTATACATATATACAGGTGCTGTGGGGAAGGGAAGGAGGTAAGATGGGGGGGATGGAGAGGGGGACGAGGGGGAGAGGAAGGAAGGGGCTCAGTCTGGGAAGGCCTCCTGGAGGAGGTGAGCTCTCAGTAGGGCCTTGAAGGGTTTGACCTGGGACACTCGGCTTAACTTCTCTTTTCCTCAGTTTTTTCATCTGTAAAATGGGGGCTAAATAACCACTCTTCCTCCCTCGGACCATGAACCTCATGTGGGCAGGGACCGTGTCCGACCCGATTATCTGACATTTACCCCTACGTTCGGTACGGTGCTTGGCTCATTGTGAGCGCTTAACAAATAGCACAGTTATTCTTGTCCTTATTAGCCGGCGTCCAGAATTGGCCTCTCCGGGATGGGGCGAGATGTCTGTGGGATCTCTGATCAGTCCTCCCCTCCTCCTAGTTGTCCCGGGTGGGGGAAGGGAAGCAGCAGGGATGGGGAGGGGGCTGGGACCCAGGACAGCGGTTTCCAGTATTTGAAGGTCTGGGGGTTGCGGCGGCTCTGATTTCTGTCTCCACTCCCCCCCCCAGAATTCTTTTCTGCCGACGGCTCCGAGGTGAACGTGAGCTTCGGGGGGCTGCGAGGCCGTGGGGTGAAGAAGCAGGATCCCCCCATCGAGCGAGACCTGTACCTCTCCCTGGAGGACCTGTTCTACGGATGCACCAAGAAGATCAAGATCTCCCGGAGGGTAGGAAACCCCCCCGCCTTCTGATTTTGGTGGAGGCCTGGCCTATATGCCTGTATATATGTATATATGTTTGTACGTATTTATTACTCTATTTATTTATCTTACTTGTACATATCTATTCTATTTATTTTATTTTGTTAGTATGTTTGGTTTTGTTCTCTGTCTCCCCCTTTTAGACTGTGAGCCCACTGTTGGGTAGGGACTGTCTCTAGATGTTGCCAATCTGTACTTCCCAAGCGCTTAGTACAGTGCTCTGCACATAGTAAGCGCTCAATAAATACGATTGATGATGATATGCAGGGGGATGGACAAAATGACCTCGCTACGGCCCGTGGGTTGTGTGGGGTGGGTAAGTCTCGGGTGGAGAGTCCCGCAGCCCCAGTGATACCTCGGAGACTTTCTGAGGAAGGTATCGCTGCTGCAGTTATCTGCCTCCCACCCCGCAGTCCCTCCACGCTTGGTTCCCCTCACATCCTGTCTGTCGCCCTGCTCCTTGCCTCGCAAAGCTGCTGAAGGAGAAAGCCCTTTGTACAGAGAGGGAAAGCGAGTTGCCTCAAGGGGATCTAGCGGTGTGTCGTTCCCCCCCCCACCCCTTGCCTTGTCGTGGGGCAGCCCTCGGGGCCCCGTGGAGCTTGACGGGACTTCTGGCCCACCCCAGGTGATGAACGCCGACAGATGCTCGTCCACCATCAGAGACAAGATTTTGACGATCGACGTGCAGCCAGGCTGGAGGCAGGGCACCCGCATCACTTTTGAGAAAGAAGGAGACCAGGTGAGGGGTCGGTCAGCTGCTGAACAGAGGCCAGACTGTCCTCCCACCTCTGCTCTGTCCGTTTGGGATTGGAGTCCACAGAACTAGGAAGGGGATGGGCGGGGGGACACCCCAGATCCCACCCCCCTTGGCAAGGGGCATCCACTGCAGCTGGAGGAGAGGGCAGATTGAAACCCACCATCATCATGGTATTTATTTTGTGCCCAGCCCTGAACCAAGCACCGGGGGAGGTTCAAGATAATCAGGTCAGATACAGTCCCTGTCCCACACGACGCTCTCAGTTTAAGTAAGAGGGAGAAGCAGCGTGGCTCAGTGGAAAGAGCCCGGGCTTTGGAGCCAGAGGTCAGGGGTTCAAATCCCGGCTCTGCCACTTGTCAGCTGTGTGACTTTGGGCAAATCACTTCACTGGGCCTCCGTTCCCTCATCTGTAAAATGAGGATGAAGACCGTGAGCCCCACGTGGGACAACCTGATCACCTTGTAACCTCCCCAGCGCTTAGAACAGTGCTTTGCACATAGTAAGTGCTTAATAAATGCCATTATTATCATTATTATTAATGTCTGTTTTATAGATAAGGAAACTGCGGCACAGAGAAGTTAAGTAACTTGCCCCAGGTCAAACAGAGGGCAAGTGGCCGAGCCAGCATTAGAACCCAGTTCCTTTGCTTCCCAAGGCCTGTGCTCTTTCTGCTAAGCTATACTGCTTTTAACTGTCTGTAGGAAACCCTTCTCCTCTCCATCTGGGAGTGAGCGCAGGGAATTTGTTCCCACTGGGAGATGTGCGGCTGAAAGTAGTGTCAGGTTTATAAATGTCTGCAGTGGGTCACTGGAGGAGAGTCAGGGGCGTGGGATCATCTGTGCTCGGGCACTAGAAGAGAGTCAGGGGTTTTGGATGGTCCGTCCTTGGGCACTGGACGAGAGTCGGGGGAGTGGGATGGTCCATGCCGGGTCACCGGGGGAGAATTGGGGTCGGAGAGAGCAGTGTCGTGGGGTTGGGTGATCCATCCTTAACCATGAGGGAGGGTGTCTGGCACCAGGAGGGCGACCGGCACGCAGGTCATCCCAGCGTCCTGGTGCTGGGGTTGATCCGGGCATCATCACTTATTAGTATTTATTGAGTGTGTGCAGTGCTCTGTACTAAGTGCTTGTGGAAGTACAACAGAGTTGTGTCGTGCTGGGGAAGAGTTGGCTCTGCCTGCTCGGGAGCCGTCAGAGCGGCTCCATGCCCACCTTGCCCTTCTGCCCCGGTCTCTCTTCTTTCTCCTTTCCTCCTTCCCTGACCCCCTCCTCGCACCAGGGCCCCAACATCATCCCGGCCGACATCGTCTTCGTCGTGAAGGAGAAGCTGCACCCACGTTTCCGGCGCGAAGATGACAACCTGCTGTTCGTGAGCAGCATCCCCTTGGGGAAGGTAAAGCTCGGGCTTGGGGGGTAGGGACCATCACGGGATATTCGCCCTTTCCCACACAGGGGCACCGTCGGCATGACAACACCTCATCTGAAGCAGCGGAAAGAGCACGGGCTTTGGAGTCAAAAGGTCGTGGGTTCAAATCCCGGCTCCGCCACTTGTCATCATCATCATCATCAATCGTATTTATTGAGCGCTTACTGTGTGCAGAGCACTGTACTAAGCGCTTGGGAAGTACAAGTTGGCAACCTATAGAGACAGTCCCTACCCCACAGTGGGCTCACAGTCTAAAAGGGGGAGCTGTCTAAAAGTCAGCTGTGTGACTTTGGGCAAGTCACTTCACTTCTCTGGGCCTCAGTTCCCTCGTCCGTAAAATGGGGATGAAGACTGTGAGCCCCACGTGGGACAACCTGATTACCTTGTATCTGCCCCAGCGCTTAGAACAGTGCTTTGCACACAGTAAGCGCTTAACAAATACCAGCATTATTATTATTATTATCATCTCCTTCTCCCATCGGCCCCCAGGCTCTGGTTGGCTGCACGGTGGAGGTGAAAACCTTGGATGACCGACTGCTCAACATCCCTATCAATGATATCGTGCAGTGAGTGCCACCGCTGGGGAGCAGGGGTTCGGGGGGCGGGGAGGAGGAGAGGGGGGTCGCTGACAGGGAGCCCCTCAGTGCACAGCCCAAAAGGGCTAAGCGGAGCACCACACCGTCAGCCCCGCTGAGTGCTCCCACCCTTTCCTCGCCGTCTCCCTCGTTCCTGGGGCCGGGGCACGGGGTGGCGGGAGTCTCAGCCTGGGGCGGAGGCAGGGCCCAGAGGGGCCGAGCCCCCCTGCCCATCCAGGCCCCCGTGGGGTTATGCCCCACCGCACCCCCGTTCCTCTGCAGCCCCAAGTATGTCAAGCTGGTCCCAGGGGAGGGGATGCCCCTGGCGACGGACCCCGCCAAGAGAGGAGACCTGTACATTTTCTTCGACATCCAGTTCCCCAGTCGCCTCACCCCCGCCAAGAAGCAGCTGCTGCGGCAGGCACTGCCCACTTGAGCAGAGAGGAAGGGGGTGGGCCCGTCACCCCTGCCCTCCCACGCGCAGCTCCCCCCGGCCCTGGAGGCCGCAGACTCGGCATGGCCCATATGATAAAATTTCCTATCTGTTCATCACCGTCTGCGACCCTGGCGATCGATGATCGGATGGAAACCAAGGCTGTGGGTGGAAGGTGGAGGGGAGGGAGGAAGGGAGAGAGAGAGAGAGATAGAGAGAGCGCATGCAGAAAGAGCTGCAAGGTCCCCAGCTCTGAGCCAACCACCTGTGTTATCCCGCTGGCAGCACCTCAGCCCTTGAAGGGTGCAAGCAACTGCCCCATCAGCCCAGTCCCTTGGGTATTGGGGGGCAGAAGCTGTCCCCACCCCCCCCACCCCAAAAAGAGGGCAGGACCAGGCATCTAGTAGGAGAGGGGCAGGAAGCTAGGGAGCCCTTTCCCCACTTGAGCTCGAGCATTCATAAGTCTGGAAGTCATAAGGCCTGGTGTGTAATCCTATCTCTGCTGTGTGACCTTGGGCAAGTCACTTAACACATGCCTCAGTTCTACCATGCTGGAAGCAGCGTGGCTCAGGGGAAAGAGCCCGGGCTTTGGAGTCAGAGGTCACGGGTTCAAATCCCCGCTCCGCCACTTGTCAGCCGTGTGACGTTGGGCAAGTCACTTCACTTCTCTGGGCCTCAGTTACCTCTTCATCTGTAAAATGGGGATGAAGACTGTGAGCCCCTTGGGACAACCTGATCACCTTGTTAACTCCCCAGCGCTTAGAACAGTGCTTTGCACATAGTAAGCGCTTAATAAATGCCATTATTATTATTATTACCATCTGTAAAATGGGGATTCAATCTCTGTTCTCTCTCCACCTTGAACTGAGACCCCCCACCATGAGAACCCGCAGATCTGGTATCGAGCCCAGCACTTAGTGCTTAACAACTACCACAACTACTATTATTGTTATTGAGCCTCTCTCAGCACTGCAAGCAGGTATGTGAGGGCTACAGTCCCTCAGCCCTTCCAGCGACCCCACTGTGTCCACATGGTTTTCCTCAGCCATTTCTCCCCGGCTCCCAGAAGAGAAGCCTTGGGCTGGGGGGCCGGTGAGGAATGGCCTGTGTCACAGCCTATTTCCACACCTACCGGTCCCATCCTAGTAACCAAGGTGGCACAGCTGCACATCTGGCTGTGCCCAGCCGGGCTGCTGCAGGGACAACAGGAAACCACGCAGGAGCCCAGGGAGGCGGGAGATGAAGGGTGGGCACCTGGAGGGTGAAACTGCAGACGGGAAGCGGCTGTCCCCTCCCCACCCTGTCCCCTCGTTAGGCTTTAAGCTCCTGCTGGCACTGCAGGCACCCCGCTGCTTAGTAGGGTGCCCTGGCCGGCGGAGAGGCTGTCACTCCCAGGGTGGATGGTGCAGGCTGCTCAGGGCTGATCTGGCTCTGTCTCCCTCCAGGCAGAGGGAAGGGCTGGGTTGGCTGTTCGGTCCTCAGCCCCCCAAGAAGGTTGTGACGAGGGCCAGGGTTCAGCTTTATTGGGGGGCTGGGGGATGCTGCTCGGAGGCCGGGAGAGGAGGAAGGGGAAGATGAAAGGAAGTAGAGGAAAATGGAAGGGCCTGGGGCCAGAGTAGGGATGGAAGGCTCAGCTGAGGAGGGATGGCGGGAGGGGGCCGTGGGAGATGAGGATGAGGGAACAGTGAATGGGCAGGGGGAGCGGCGGGGGGGGGAAGCTAGGGGCAGCCAGCTCTCAGCAGGGGGCCACGGAGGCAGTGCGGGCAGCCATGATGGCACGTTTCAGCTGCTCGTAGGTGACAAACATGACCACGTTCCAGGAGCCAAGACGGAGGAAGGAGGGCATGAACCTGGAAACAGAGAGGAAATGGGTACCCGCTCACCTCCCACCAGGTGGCCCTGGGCACAGCCAGAGGTGGGCCCTCCCGCCCTCCCTCCCTCCTTCCTTCCCCTGCCCTGAACACAGCCCTGAGTCGGGGGAAGGGGGCAGGGGCAAGGCCAGGGAGCACCACGGCCCCAGGTTGCCGGGGCCGACGTCCTCACCCCTTGTAGAAGGCCCGGGGCCCTTCCTTCCGCAGCATGGTGAGGGCGCAGTGCACGGCGCCGCCGTACCGGCCCGAGGCCGAGTTCATATATCTCGTCTTGACCACGTCCACGGGGGAAGCAATGATGGTGGTGCAGAAGCCGGCCCCGAAGGCAGAGGTCAGGTGGCAGGGAAGGTCATCTAGGGTAAGGGGAAAGGAGACGTGAGCCTTCCCCTCGCCCTCCAACTGGCGGACACCCGCCCAAACCCGTTATATCGTCTGGGAGACCGAGGTCGCACGTGGGGGGAAGGGGGACAGCTAAATCTGAGCCTCCCAATTCCCCATGGAGCCGCTGGCTCTGCTCCCGGTCTCGAGTCCCTACATTCTTCCTGTTGGACAGGTGGGAACCGTCTCTATGTGTTGCCAACTGTACTTCCCAAGCGCTTAGTACAGTGCTCTGCACACAGTAAAATGAATGAATGAATGAATGGGGACCCCCGTCGGCCCCTCCCCACTCACCCGTCATGAGGCCGGCATTCAGAAGGGCATCCTTGATGAGGTCGTAGGTCACCAACTCAGCACAGTTGACGATGGCGTTCCGGGCGACGTTGGGTGATGTCCCTGTGCCACAGAGGCCCCCCACGAACAAGTGGACGGGGGGTGGGGGCGGGAGGAGCAGAGAGGGGACGAATAGTGGTTATCACGTTTGCCTGAAATGCGAAAGGTCCCCCGGCCCTCTAGAATGTAAGCTCCTTGTGGGAAGGGAACTGTCTCCCCACACTTGTATTCTCCCAAGTGCTTAGTACGGTGCCGTGCACACCGTAAGCAATTAATAAACACCGTCGATGGATCGACCCTCCCGAGGCCCAGGAGAGCACGTGGCGGGCGCAGCCACCGCCCACCTTTCCAGAGGCCCCGTAGGCCCTCTTCCCGGGCGATGGTCTTGTAGGCGTCCACGGTGCCCTGGTAGCGCCGGCTGCCAGCCGCCCGAGCCTGAGCCTGGAAGCGCACCTTCACCACGTCCGTGGGCTGCGCCACGCCGACGGCCAGCGCCCCCGTGGTGCAGCCCGCCAGGAGCCGACTCCCGACGCCCGCGTCTGCGCGCAGAGGGGGGGAGGAAGGGTCGGGCTGCCCGCCGGGCCCTGCCGGGCTCTGTCCCGCCGCCCGGGGGGAGGGGGGGAGGCCGCCTGCCCGCCAGCTGTCCTGTGCCTGATTCTCCCCCTGCCCCGGTGTCTCCGGCCGTGCTCACGGGGGTCGGCCCGCCCCTCGCCACCACCACGCGGCTCCGGGCTCCGGGCCCCCGCTCGGCACTCGGCGCTCACGCTCAGAGCCCTTGGTGTAGAACTGCTTGACCGAGTCGTAGAGGCCGATGCGGACAGAGGCGAAGCTCATCTGGCGCTGGAGGCCGGCCGCCAGCCCGCTGTACAGGCTGCCCGGGCCCTCGGTCCTTGCCATGGTCAGGATGGTGCCCAGGACGCCCCGATACCGTGGGCCAGCGGGGATCCGCGAGGGACCCTGGCTCTCCCCTTGGACCTGTCGGGCCAGATGTGACGCTGAGAGGTGCGCCGCCGGGGAATCGGCCTCAGCCCACCTCCCCACCGAGGACTCCCTGGACCAGGTGAGAACCCCCCTCCCCCGCCCCGCTCCCAAGCTCTCTGGGGCACAGGATTCCCGCCCAGGTCGCAGCAGGGAGTTTGGAAACCGGACCGGGACTAGTCCAGTCTCCCCAGCCAGCGTCCGCAGCAGCCGCGGCCTGCCCCGCGGACCCAGCTCCCTGCCGCCACGGCTCCTCATCCCCCAGCCCTTCGGGGACCCCAGCATCCCACAGACAGAGTGCATATCCCGCTCCTCCAGCAAGTGCTGGCTGGGCGCAGTGTGGGGGAGTAGGGGGGCGTGGATGGGAGAGGGGCACGGGCAGGGCACCCGAGGAGGCGGCTTGGAAGCAGGAGGCTTGAGATCCCCTTACCTGCAGCCGAACCTTGGCCGTGTCCAGGGGGAAGGTGATGAGGTCGGCGATGCAGGCGGCCGTGCCAGCCGACAGGAACTTGACCGTGGCCGTCGGGGGCACATCTGTGGGCTTGAAGCCGACCATGCTGCGGGCGGGTGGATGGGCGGCCCCCGGATGCGGATGCCCCGGTGAAGGTGCCCAAGTCGAGCGAGACGAACTCTGCCTGAGTCTGGAAATGGCAGACAGATCAATCGGGCTCAGCCTCCCCTAGGCCACCTGGTCCCGGGGGCCAGGAGAAGCCCCGGTCGTGGGCGTGGAAGGGCCGACGGTCCGCAGGCCCTTCACTGAGCCGGACGCTGCGCTCCGGAGAAGCCCTCGTCTTCCCTCACGTCTTTGAAGGCGGGAAGCCGAGGAGCCGGGCAGGGGCATCTGCCCCGGCCCAGCTCTCTCCACATTGCCACAGAGCAGCCAGGCAAGTAGGCACCAGCCCCGGGAGGGCGGCCACGGGCACCGCGTGTGTGCTGATTGTGTCCGTGACTCGGCGCCCGGTGGTCACCCAGATCTCTTGCCCTAGGGCAGGTGATCCAGTCTCCCTGCGTCCCGTCTCTACAGATGGGATAACAGGTCCCTCGGTCCTCACACTGTCTGGCTGAGTTCTGAGCCCAGTCCTCCCACCAGGCTGCTGTGGGAGCTGGGACAAACGGTTCTCCTTCTCTGAGCCTTACTCATTTCCACAACCGGTTCCCCTTGCCCCACCCCCCCGGGGGCAGTAGAATGGCACACTGTGCTACTGTGCTCCCCAACTGCTATAGCAAAGCTAACTCCTCTCCTTGCCAGAACCTGGCACTCCAAAGGAAGGAGGGGAGGGTGGGGGATGCCGGGAAGCCCACAGGCGGGCTCCAGGGCTATGGGGGCTGGGGCTCGGTGGTGCCTGGCGCTAGGCAGGGGAGGAAGTGGCCGGGCCCCACACGGATGTGGGTTGGGCTGGGCCGGCCCGGGTTGTGCACAAACACCGAGGCTGGGAAGCACAGTGGCTCACGGGACCTCAGCCCTACCCCCACCCCAGGAGCCGAACAAGGCTCAAGCTGGACCTTTAGGAAGGGGTGGGGAAAGTGAAACAGGCCCCATCCTGTGCTGCAAGCCCAGCCCGAGGTCTGGCCGAGAGTAGGAACTGTCTGCCTGCCCCGGCCCCTCCGCAGCCTCCCAGCCCCCTGCCTCTGCCCCCCTGCAGCTTCCTGGCTCAGGGTGGAGGCCCCCAAGTCCAGGGAGGCAGTGGTGGCCCAGTGGGGTGCCTCTAGAACTGTGGATGGTGGTCTGCAGTGTAGGGTTGTCATGGACGACCTGGGGCAGCAACCCTTGGGAGGAGAGGGGGGGACAGAGGCCCCAATTCCAAAGGTGGTGAGACACCCACTCACTCACCCACTCTTCCCACCTCCAAGCTTGACCCAGAAGCCCACGAAGCTATCGGTGGCTACGGTGGGAAAAGCAATCAATTCTTTCCACTTTACAGATGAGAAAACTGAGGCTGCTCTCCCCACCACCTGCCCCAGGGTCCAGACGGGGCGAACAGGGCTCCTTCAAGTGGGATGGTCCCAGCTGTGGCAAGCCCAGCCCAACCTGCACTCCCAAGCTCCCTCTGCTTTCTGCCAGGAAGGGCCGGGGAGCGAGCCCCTCTGCCCCGGCCCTGCAGTGTCCCAGGAGGGGACGGGGAGTAAGTCCGTACCCCTGCTTGCTGTTGTGTCGGCTACACCTGTCCCCACCCCACCCCCACCCAGGCCCCTCCACGCCCAGAAAATAGGCCATTAAGAGCTTCTCTGGGCAGCAGAGCGTCATTGGACAATGACGAGGAGAGTCATCGCCCACCCCGCTGCATCCCGAGGGACCCTAAATTCGGACCTTCTAAATGCACTCTGTGGAGAACTCACTTCTCTAAGCTGGTTTAGGGTCTAACCGCGGCCTGACGGTTCACAGATCACTGCACTGACAGACCCCCCCCCATTTCCCCTACCTAGTGTTAAGGGAGTCAGCCGACAGGATAATAATAATAATAGCATTTATTAAGCGCTTACTATGTGCAAAGCACTGTTCTAAGCGCTAGGGAGGTTACAAGGTGATCAGGTTGTCCCACGGGGGGCTCACAATCTTCATCCCCATTTTACAGATGAGGTAACTGAGGCCCAGAGAAGTGAAGTGACTTGCCCAAAGTCACACAGCTGACTAGTGGTGGAGCCGGGATTTGAACCCGTGACCTCTGACTCCAAAGCCCGGGCTCTTTCCACTGAGCCACGCTGCTTCTCCGATGGGGGGAGGGCAAAGAGAGGGGTTGGGGGTCTCCAAGGAGGGGTCAGCCGCCCAACCCCCTCAGCTCGGGGCTCTCCGAAGAGGACTATGCCAAAGATCTGAACTAGGGTTCGAGGCAGCTTGGCTCAATTAGAGCCCTGAACTGGGGGGAGGGAGAGGGAAGGGAAATTCAAACCATTTCCCTCCCTGTTGGCAACTCCAGAAAGAGATGGCTGGGAAACTCAACCTTCTGCTCAAAAAGAGTTTTTGGATTTCCCAGCTCCTCCTGATTGGGCTGTTTTCCCTTTCCCTCTCAACTTTAAGCTCTTCGTGGGCAGGGAATACATCCACCAATTCTGTTGTATTCTCCCTGAGCACTTAGTGCTCAATAAATACCACTGATTGACAGCACCAAAGGTATCCAAAAGTGGAAAGTAAATTCCCGCAAGTGTGCTCCTGCAGGCACGACGTGACCTTGTCCGCACTAGGCCCCCAGGCTCTGACGTTCATGGAGACCCTGTGCTAGGACCGGCGGCTTCTCGGACATTCCCGGCCCAGTGCTCTTACCCTGGTGCAGCGGGCCCCCGCTGGCTGGCTGGCTGGCTGGCTGGCTGGCTGGCTGGGTGGCTGGGTGGGCGGGCAGAGATATCAGGCTTCTCTAAAAGTGTCTCTTTCCTGGAAACTGCTTCCGGCAAGCATGGCCCATTTCCCTTGGTTTTCCATAGAAAACTGTGTAGAAGCCGGGCACAGAATGATCATAATCCGGGTGCTGTGGGGTGAGGGAAGGGAAGAGAGAAAGAGGACAAGATAGGACGGGTTACTGCAGGGGCACCGGGGCCCTTCTCTCTCTCCTTCCCGCCATCCCCCCACCCCACCCGGCAATTCGGCATCTTGACCCAAGGCATTCATTCTTTCATTCATTCAATCTTATTTATCGAACGCCTACTGTGTGCGGAGCACTGTACTAAGCGCTTGGAAAGTACAATTCAGCAAGAGAGACAGTCCCTGCCCGCAACGGGCTCACAGTCTAGAGCCGGGGAGACAGGCATCGAAACAAGTAAACAGGCATCAATAGCATCAATGTAAATAAATAGAATTATAGATCTACATACATAAAAACATTTCCCAGAGCCAACCCTTCCTCTCCATCCCAAAGTCCACCACCTCGTTCCAGGCGCTTGTCATGGCCCAACTAGAGTATCGCATCAGCCTGTGAGCTGTGAGCTGTTAGACTGTGAGCCCACTGTTGGGTAGGGACTTTCTCTATATGTTGCCAATTTGTACTTCCCAAGCGCTTAGTACAGTGCTCTGCACATAGTAAGCACTCAATAAATACGATTGATGATGATGATAAAAACCAGTAAACGGGCCTTAATATAAATAGAATTATAGATATGTACATATGTCTATATAGTGCTCTGCACACAGAAGCGCTCAATAAATACGATTGAATGAATGAATGTTGTGGGGTGGGGAGGGGGGTAGAGCAAAAAGACTGAGTTGGGGCGACGGGGAGGGGAGGGGGAACAGAGCTGAGCCCACCAGGAGTCCCGGACCACCATGGGCCCGCCTGGCTGATTGGTTTCACTGTAGGGCGTTCTGGGGGAGCGAGTGGAGAGATCCCCTTCCACCCTCCCCCCAACTTCATAGCTGTTCACCATCTTCACTGAAAAACGAAGCCACTCCAATGCCCAGCCCTGTCACACTGCAGCACTGAGCACCCCGGTTCTTGGTCGGGGCACCGAACCGGAGCCTGGGGGTGGGTTAGGGCGGAGAAGGGGAAGGCCGGATGAGGAGAGGCCGGGGTCCTTGGTGCCACTCGGGGCTGGCCTGGCAGCTCGGGGCCAGGGTGGGGCAGACTTAATAATAATAATGGCATTTATTAACCGCTTACTATGTGCAAAGCACCGTTCTAAGCGCTGGGGAGGTTACAAGGTGATCCCACATGGGGCTCACAGTCTTCATCCCCATTTTCCAGATGAGGGAACTGAGGCCCAGAGAAGTGAAGTGACTTCACACAGTCACAAAGTCACACAGCCGACAGTTGGCGGAGCCGGGATTCGAACCCCTGACCTCTGACTCCAAAGCCCGGGCTCTTTCCACTGGGCCACGCTGCTTCTCCACGGGAGCCGCTCCCTGGGGCCGGCAGGCCCTGCAGCGGGCCCACAGAGGTTATAACGTGTGGGTGTGCCAACATTGACAGGAAAAGGCTCTCCCACCGGACGCCGTTCCCGGGGTCTGAGCGGGCAAAGGATGAGCCTCTCACTGCCCTCGGCCCGGAACTCCGAATCCTCCAGCCGAGGCTGGCCGAGGCCAAGGACCCTCCCTCAGCCCCCCTGCACTTATGTCCACATCCGTCATTATTTATATTCGTGTCTGTCTCCCCATCTAGACTATAAGCTCACTGTGGACAGGGAATGTTTCTACCAACTCTGCTACTAAGCTCCCAAGTGCTTCCAAGCTACCTCTCTTCCTCCCTTCAATCAATCAATCAATCAATCGTATTTATTGAGCGCTGTACTAAGCGCTTGGGAAGTACAAGTTGGCAACATATAGAGACAGTCCCTACCCAACAGTGGGCTCACAGTCTAGAAGCCCTACTGAGAGCTCACCTCTTCCAGGAGGCCTTCCCAGGCTGAGCCCCCTCCTTCTTGTCCCCCTCCTCCCCCTCCCCCCAACTTTACCTCCTTCCCCTCCCCACAGCACCTGCATATGTGTATATATGTTTGCACATATTTATTACTCTATTTATTTTACTTGTATATATTTATTCTATTTATTTTATTTTGTTAATATGTTTTGTCGTCTGTCTCCCCCTTCTAGACTGTGAGCCCGCTGTTGGGTAGGGACCGTCTCTAGATGTCGCCAACTTGTACTTCCCAAGCGCTTAGTACAGTGCTCTGCACACAGTAAGCGCTCAATGAATACGATTGAATGAATAAATGAATGAATGAAAGAGCCCACCGCTGACGCTGCTTGCCCAGGCTGGGAGGAAGGAGGGGCTGAGGGGAAGGAGGGAGGGAGAGGAAGGAACGAGTCACAGTCACGCTAGTAGCCGGTGCTTACCCCTACCCCAACCCCCTCCAGCCCCTGGAAACACACAATAACAACCATCCACACACTTTGCGTTCACCCTCACATCCAGACACACACCACACACACACGCGTGCACACACAGTCACCCCATCACTCCCCGATTGGGTCACACACTGACATACACACAGGGAGTATCATTTCCCCTCCTACATACACACACAATGTCATCCGCTCTCTCTCTCTCTCTCTCTCTCTCTCTCTCTCTCTCACACACACACACACACACAATGTCATCCGTTCTCTCTCTCTCACACACAATGTCATCCGCTCTCTCTCTCTCTCTCTCTCTCTCACACACACACACACACACAATGTCATCCGTTCTCTCACACACAAACACACACACACCACACACACACTGAGCAGCGAGGCTCAGTAGAAAGAGCCCGGGCTTTGGAGTCATCATCATCATCATCACCAATCGTATTTATTGAGCGCTTACTATGTGCAGAGCACTGTATTAAGCGATTGGGAAGTACAAATTGGCAACATCTAGAGACAGTCCCTACCCAACAGTGGGCTCCCAGTCTAAAAGGGGGAGACAGAGAACAAAACCAAACATACTAACAAAATAAAATAAATAGCCAGAGGTCCTGGGTTCAAATCCAGGCTCCGCCAGTTGTCAGCTGGGTGACTGTGGGCAAGTCACTTCACTTCTCTGGGCCTCAGTTACCCCATCTGTCAAATGGGGATGAAGACTGGGAGCCCCCCGTGGGACAACCTGATCACCTTGTAACCTCCCCAGCGCTTACAACAGTGCTTTGCACATAGTAAGCGCTTAATAAATGCCACCATTATTATGATTATTATTCTTATTGTTACTCACCGGGCGGCGGGGCGAACAGGGGGCAGGGCAGCGGGCACAAAGGGCAGAGAAGCACAGGAGGATGGGCGAGCGAGCCAGGACTGGCACTGCCGGGACTGGCGGGCGACTCAAGGGGGGTGGAAGGGCCCGGAGCGGCCCCTTTTATAGCAAGCCTTACAGGAGGGCGGGCAGGGCCGGGCCACACCCCGAGAAAACCTCCCCCGTGGCCTTCACCCCTCTTTTTTTCTGAGGCGGGGCCGGGGATTCATTCTTTTTCATCCAATCGTATTTACTGAGCGCCCAATGTCTGCAGAGCACTTTTCTTCGCGCTTGGGAGAGTATTGAAGTAGTGCGGCTCAGTGGAAAAACCTCCCCCGTGGGCTTCACCCCTCTTTTTTTCTGAAGCGGGGTCGGGGATTCATTCTTTTTCATCCAATCGTATTTATTGTATTCATTTCTAGACGGTGAGCCCACTGTTGGGTAGGGACTGTCTCTGTGTGTTGCCAACTTGTACTTCCCAAGCGCTTAGCACGGTGCTCTGCACATAGTAGGCGCTCAATAAATATGATTGATTGATTGATTGAGCGCCCAATGTCTGCAGAGCACTGTTCTTCGAGCTTGGGAGAGTATTGAAGTAGTGTGGCTCAGTGGACAAACCTTCCCCGTGGGCTTCACCCCTCTTTCTTTCTGAGGCGGGGCCGGGGATTCATTCTTTTTCATCCAATCGTGTTTACTGAGCGCCCAATGTCTGCAGAGCACTGTTCTTCTTCGCGCTTGGGAGAGTATTGAAGTAGTGCGGCTCAGTGGAAAAACCTCCCCCCTGGGCTTCACCCCTCTTTTACTGCGGCGGGGTCGGGGATTCATTCTTTTTCATCCAATCGTATTTACTGAGCGCCCAATGTCTGCAGAGCACTTTTCTTCGCGCTTGGGAGAGTATTGAAGTAGTGTGGCTCAGTGGAAAAACCTCCCCCGTGGGCTTCACCCCTCTTTTTTTCTGAAGCGGGGTCGGGGATTCATTCTTTTTCATCCAATCGTATTTATTGTATTCATTTCTAGACGGTGAGCCCACTGTTGGGTAGGGACTGTCTCTGTATGTTGCCAACTTGTCCCAAGCGCTTAGCACGGTGCTCTGCACATAGTAAGCGCTCAATAAATATGATTGATTGATTGATTGATTGAGCGCCCAATGTCTGCAGAGCACTGTTCTTCGAGCTTGGGAGAGTATTGAAGTAGTGTGGCTCAGTGGACAAACCTTCCCCGTGGGCTTCACCCCTCTTTTTTTCTGAGGCGGGGCCGGGGATTCATTCTTTTTCATCCAATCGTATTTACTGAGCGCCCAATGTCTGCAGAGCACTGTTCTTCTTCGCGCTTGGGAGAGTATTGAAGTAGTGCGGCTCAGTGGAAAAACCTCCCCCCTGGGCTTCACCCCTCTTTTACTGCGGCGGGGTCGGGGATTCATTCTTTTTCATCCAATCGTATTTACTGAGCGCCCAATGTCTGCAGAGCACTTTTCTTCGCGCTTGGGAGAGTATTGAAGTAGTGTGGCTCAGTGGAAAAACCTCCCCCGTGGGCTTCACCCCTCTTTTTTTCTGAAGCGGGGTCGGGGATTCATTCTTTTTCATCCAATCGTATTTATTGTATTCATTTCTAGACGGTGAGCCCACTGTTGGGTAGGGACTGTCTCTGTATGTTGCCAACTTGTCCCAAGCGCTTAGCACGGTGCTCTGCACATAGTAAGCGCTCAATAAATATGATTGATTGATTGATTGATTGAGCGCCCAATGTCTGCAGAGCACTGTTCTTCGAGCTTGGGAGAGTATTGAAGTAGTGTGGCTCAGTGGACAAACCTTCCCCGTGGGCTTCACCCCTCTTTTTTTCTGAGGCGGGGCCGGGGATTCATTCTTTTTCATCCAATCGTATTTACTGAGCGCCCAATGTCTGCAGAGCACTGTTCTTCTTCGCGCTTGGGAGAGTATTGAAGTAGTGCGGCTCAGTGGAAAAACCTCCCCCCTGGGCTTCACCCCTCTTTTACTGCGGCGGGGTCGGGGATTCATTCTTTTTCATCCAATCGTATTTACTGAGCGCCCAATGTCTGCAGAGCACTTTTCTTCGCGCTTGGGAGAGTATTGAAGTAGTGTGGCTCAGTGGAAAAACCTCCCCCGTGGGCTTCACCCCTCTTTTTTTCTGAAGCGGGGTCGGGGATTCATTCTTTTTCATCCAATCGTATTTATTGTATTCATTTCTAGACGGTGAGCCCACTGTTGGGTAGGGACTGTCTCTGTATGTTGCCAACTTGTCCCAAGCGCTTAGCACGGTGCTCTGCACATAGTAAGCGCTCAATAAATATGATTGATTGATTGATTGATTGAGCGCCCAATGTCTGCAGAGCACTGTTCTTCGAGCTTGGGAGAGTATTGAAGTAGTGTGGCTCAGTGGACAAACCTTCCCCGTGGGCTTCACCCCTCTTTTTTTCTGAGGCGGGGCCGGGGATTCATTCTTTTTCATCCAATCGTATTTACTGAGCGCCCAATGTCTGCAGAGCACTGTTCTTCTTCGCGCTTGGGAGAGTATTGAAGTAGTGCGGCTCAGTGGAAAAACCTCCCCCCTGGGCTTCACCCCTCTTTTACTGCGGCGGGGTCGGGGATTCATTCTTTTTCATCCAATCGTATTTACTGAGCGCCCAATGTCTGCAGAGCACTTTTCTTCGCGCTTGGGAGAGTATTGAAGTAGTGTGGCTCAGTGGAAAAACCTCCCCCCTGGGCTTCACCCCTCTTTTTTTCTGAGGCGGGGCCGGGGATTCATTCTTTTTCATCCAATCGTATTTATTGTATTCATTTCTAGACGGTGAGCCCACTGTTGGGTAGGGACTGTCTCTGTATGTTGCCAACTTGTACTTCCCAAGCGCTTAGCACGGTGCTCTGCACATAGTAAGCGCTCAATAAATATGATTGATTGATTGATTGATTGAGCGCCCAATGTCTGCAGAGCACTGTTCTTCGAGCTTGGGAGAGTATTGAAGTAGTGTGGCTCAGTGGACAAACCTTCCCCGTGGGCTTCACCCCTCTTTTTTTCTGAGGCGGGGTCGGGGATTCATTCTTTTTCATCCAATCGTATTTACTGAGCGCCCAATGTCTGCAGAGCACTGTTCTTCTTCGCGCTTGGGAGAGTATTGAAGTAGTGCGGCTCAGTGGAAAAACCTCCCCCCTGGGCTTCACCCCTCTTTTACTGCGGCGGGGTCGGGGATTCATTCTTTTTCATCCAATCGTATTTACTGAGCGCCCAATGTCTGCAGAGCACTGTTCTCCGCGCTTGGGAGAGTACTGAAGTAGTGCGGCTCAGTGGAAAAACCTCCCCCGTGGGCTTCACCCCTCTTTTTTTCTGCGGCGGGGCCGGGGATTCATTCTTTTTCATCCAATCGTATTTATTGTATTCATTTCTAGACTGTGAGCCCACTGTTGGGTAGGGACTGTCTCTATATGTTGCCAATTTGTACTTCCCAAGCGCTTAGCACAGTGCTCTGCACATTGTAAGCGCTCAATAAATACGATTGATTGATTGATTGATTGATTGAGCGCCCAATGTCTGCAGAGCACTTTTCTTCGCGCTTGGGAGAGTACTGAAGTAGTGTGGTTCAGTGGAAAAACCTCCCCCTTGGCCTTCACCCCTCTTTTACTGCGGCGGGGTCGGGGATTCATTCTTTTTCATCCAGTCGTTTTTACTGAGCGCCCAACGTCTGCAGAGCACTTTTCTTCGCGCTTGGGAGAGTATTGAAGTAGTGTGGCTCAGTGGAAAAACCTCCCCCGTGGGCTTCACCTCCCTTTTACTCATCATCATCATCAATCGTATTTATTGAGCGCTTACTATGTGCAGAGCACTGTAGTAAGCGCTTGGGAAGTACAAATTGGCAACATATAGAGACAGTCCCTACCCAACAGTGGGCTCACAGTCTAAAAGGGGGAGACAGAGAACAAAACCAAATATACTAACAAAATAAAATAAATAGAATAGATATGTACAAGTAAAATAAATAAATAAATAGAGTAATAAATATGTACAAACATATATACACATATACAGGTATATACATATATACATATATTTACTGCGGCGGGGCCGGGGATTAATTCTTTTTCATTCAATCGTATTTACTGAGCGCCCAATGTCTGCAGAGCACTGTTCTTCTCCGCGCTTGGGAGAGTATTGAAGTAGTGTGGCTCAGTGGAAAAACCTGCCCCGTGGGCTTCACCCCTCTTTTTTTCTGCGGCGGGGCCGGGGATTCATTCTTTTTCATCCAATCGTATTTATTGTATTCATTTCTAGACGGTGAGCCCACTGTTGGGTAGGGACTGTCTCTACATGTTGCCAACTTGTACTTCCCAAGCGCTTAGCACGGTGCTCTGCACACAGTAAGCGCTCAATAAATACGATTGATTGATTGAGCACCCAATGTCTGCAGAGCACTGTTCTTCTTCGTGCTTGGGAGAGTATTGAAGTAGTGTGGCTCAGTGGAAAAACCTCCCCCGTGGGCTTCACCCCTCTTTTACTGCGGCGGGGCCGGGGATTCATTCTTTTTCATCCATTGGTATTTATTGAGCGCCCAATGTCTGCAGAGCACTGTTCTTCGAGCTTGGGAGAGTATTGAAGTAGTGTGGCTCAGTGGAAAGAGCCCGGCCTTGGGAGTCAGAGGTCATCAGTTCGACTCCTGCCTCTGCCACTTGTCAGCTGTGTGACATTATTACTCTATTTATTTTACTTGTACATATTTATTCTATTTATTTTATTTTGTCAATATGTTTTGTTGTCTGCCTCCCCTTCTAGCTGTGTGACTTTGGGCAAGTCACTTAACTTCTCTGGGCCTCATTCATTCATTCATTCAATCGCATCAGTGACCTCATCTGTAAAATGGGGATTAAGACTGTGAGCCCCCGTGGGACAACCTGATCACCTTGTAACTTCTCCAGCGCTGAGAACAGTGCTTTGCACATAGTAAGCGCTTAATAAATGCCATTATTATTATTATTCTAGAGCTCACCTCCTCCAGGAGGCCTTCCCAGACTGAGCCCCCTCCTTCTTATCCCCCTCCCGCCTTACCTCCTTCCCCTCCTCACAGCACCTGTATATATGTATATATGTTTGTACCTATTTATTACTCTATTTATTTTATTTGTACATATTGATTCTATTTATTTTATTTTGTTAATACGTTTTGTTTTGTTCTCTGCCTCCCCCTTCTAGACTGTGAACCCGCTGTTGGGTAGGGACCGTTTCTATATGTTGCCAACTTGTACTTTGCTACTTGTCAGCTGGGTGACGTTATTACTCTATTTATTTTACTTGTACGTATTTATTCTATTTATTTTATTTTGTCAATACGTTTTGTTTTGTTCTCTGCCTCCCCCTTCTAGACTGTGAACCCGCTGTTGGGTAGGGACCGTCTCTATATGTTGCCGACTTGTACTTCCCAAGCGCTTAGTACAGTGCTCTGCACACAGTAAGCGCTCAATAAATACAACTGAATGAATGAATGAAAGCCACTTTACTTCTCTGTGCCTCAGTTACCTCATCTGCAAAATGGGGATTAAAAGTGTGAGCTCCACGTGGGGCAATCTCATCACCTTGTATCCCCCAGCCCTTAGAACAGTGCTTTGCACATAGTAAGCACTTAACAAATACCATCATTATTATTATTACTACAACAATGAATAGTCAAATTCCCTGCCCGCAACAAGCTTACGGTCTAGAGCGGGGGAGACATATCAATACACATAAATAAATTAACAGATATGTACATTAAGTGCTGTGGGGCTAAAATGGGGATTAAGATTGTGAGCCCCATGTGGGACAGGGACTGTGTCCAACTTTTCATTCATTCAGTCAATCAATCGTATTTCTTTCATTCATTCAGTCAGTCATTTATTGAGCGTTTACTGTGCAGAGCACTGTACTAAGAGCTTGGAAAGTACAATTTGGCAATAAAGAGGGACAATCCCTGCCCACACCGGGCTTACAGTCTAGAAGAGGGGAGACAGACATCGAAACAAGTAAGCAGGCATCGATATAAATAAATAATAGAATTTATTAAGCGCTTACTGCATGCACAGCACTGGACGAAGCGCTTGGGAAAGTAAAATACAGCAATAAAGAGTGACAATCCCTGCCCACAACGAGCTCACAGTCTAGAGAAGGGGAGGCAGGCATCGATATAAATAAATAATAGAATTTATTAAGCGCTTACTGCATGCAGAGCACTGGACGAAGCGCTTGGGAAAGTACAATACAGCAATAAAGAGTGACAATCCCTGCCCACAACGAGCTCACAGTCTAGAGAAGGGGAGGCAGGCATCGATATAAATAAATAATAGAATTTATTAAGCGCTTACTGCATGCAGAGCACTGGACGAAGCGCTTGGGAAAGTACAATACAGCAATAAAGAGTGACAATCCCTGCCCACAACGAGCTCACAGTCTAGAGAAGGGGAGACAGGCAGCAATACAAATAAGTAGACATCCAAATGATAACACCCTGGTCTCCAACCCTGGGAGTGGGAAGTTGAGGAATAATAATAATAATAATAATACTAATAAGGGTGTTTATTAAGCGCTTACTATGTGCAAAGCACTGTTATAAACTGAGGCAATAACAATAATTATAGTATTTGTTAAGCACTTACTATGTGCCAGGCACTGAACTAATCACTGGGGTGGATACAAGCAAATGGGGTTGGACACGGTCCCTGTCCCATGTGGGGCTCACAGTCTAAATCCCCATTTTACAGATGAGGTAACTGAGGCTCAGTGACTTGCTTAGGTCACCCAGAAGACAAGTGGCGGAGTCATGATTAGAACCCATGACCCTTGGGTGTCTGCTGTGTGATCTTGGGCAAGTCACTTAACTTCTCTGGGCCTCAGTTACCTCATCTGTAAAATGGGGATTAAGACTGTGAGCCCCACATGGGACAACCTGATCACCCTGTATCCTCCCCAGCGCTTAGAACAGTGCTTTGCACATAGTAAGCGCTTAACAAATGCCAATTATTATTATTATTCTTATTATTCCCAGACTGAGCCCCCTTTTTCCTAGCAGTGTGGCTCAGTGGAAGGAGCCCGGGCTTTGGAGTCTGAGGTCGTGGGTTCAAATCCTGGCTCTGCCACTTGTCAGCTGGGTGACTCTGGGTAAGTCACTTCACTTCTTTGTGCCTCAGCTCCCTCATCCGTAAGATGGGGATGAAGACTGTGAGCCCCCTGTGGGAGGACCTGATCATCTTGTAACTACCTCAGTGCTTAGAACAGTGCTTGGCACATAGTAAGCGCTTAATAAATGCCATTATTATTATTATTATTCCCCATCCTCCCCGCCCTACCTCCTTCCTCTCCCAACTGCACCTGTATATATGTTTGTACAGATTTATTACTCTATTTATTTTACTTGTACATATTTACCATTCTATTTATTTTGTTAATGATGTGCATCTAGGTTTACTTCTATTTGTTCTGAGGACTTGACACCTGTCCACATGTTTTGTTTTGTCGTCTGTCTCCCCCTTCTAGACTGTGAGCCCGTTGTTGGGTAGGGACCGTCTCTAGATGTTGTCGACTTGGACTTCCCAAGCGCTTAGTCCAGTGCTGTGCGCACAGTAAGCGCTCAATAAATACGGGGATGAAGACTGTGAGCCCCACGGGGGGCAACCTGATCATCTTGTATCCGCCCCAGCGCTTAGAACAGTGCTTAGCACATAGTAAGCGCTTAACAGATGCCATCATTATTATTACTATTATTCTCTGTGCCTCAGTTCCCTCATCTGTAAAATGGGGATGAAGGCTGTGAGCCCCACGGGGGACAACCTGATCATCCTGTATCCGCCCCAGCGCTTAGAACAGTGCTTGGCACATAGTGAGCGCTTAACAAATACCATCATCATTATTATTATTATTCCCTGTGCCTCAGTTCCCTCATCTGTAAAATGGGGATGAAGGCTGTGAGCCCCACGGGGGGGCAACCTGATCATCTTGTATCCACTCCAGCGCTTAGAACACTGCTTAGCACATAGTAAGCGCTTAACAAATGCCGTTATTATTATTATTCTCTGTGCCTCAGTTCCCTCATCTGTAAAATGGGGACGAAGACTGTGAGCCCCACGGGGGGCAACCTGATCATCTTGTATCCGCCCCAGCGCTTAGAACAGTGCTTGGCACATAGTGAGCGCTTAACAAATGCCATTATTATTATTAATAATATATTATTATAATATATTATTGTTATAATATATTATATTAATTGTATTATATTATTAATAATAAATACGATTGAATGACAGAGTCAGGTTGGCCATGAGGAGGAGGCTGTTCTGAGGAGAAGGCGGGCGGCGCCCCGCCCTCAGGCCGGGCCCCGCCCCCCGGCCGGCTGGGCCTCCCCCATTGGCTAAGCCGCCACAGCTGCTGCGAAACGAACCAATAAGAGCACGGCGAGCGGGCCCCGCCCTCCCACCCTTCGTTTCTCCGGGCGCGGCGGACAAGGTGGGTGTCCCGGATGTGCTCGTGTCTGCGCGTGCGCGCGCCATTGTTCCCGCCAACGCCGCCTCAGGGGCCGAAGAAGGCAGGAGCAAGAGGGGCGGAGGGCGGGGGAGACACACACCCACACACACACACCAACACACACCAACACACACCCACACACACCCACACACCCACACACACCCACACACACCCCCCCACACACACACCCCGCCAAGCTCGATCTCTTCCTCCCTTCAAGGCCCTACTGAGAGCTCACCTCCTCCAGGAGGCCTTCCCACACTGAGCCCCTTCCTTCCTCTCCCCCTCGCCCCCCTCTCCCTCCCCCATCTTACCTCCTTCCCTTCCCCACAGCACCTGTATATATGTATATATGTTTGTACAGATTTATTACTCTATTTTGCTTGTACATATCTATTCTATTTATTTTATTTTGTTAGTATGTTTGGTTTTGCTCTCTGTCTCCCCCTTCTAGACTGTGAGCCCACTGTTGGGTAGGGACTGTCTCTAGATGTTGCCAACTTGGACTTCCCAAGCCCTTAGTACAGTGCTCTGCACACAGTAAGCGCTCAATAAATATGATTGATAATAATAATAATGGCATTTAAGCACTTACTATGCACAAAGCACTGTTCTAAGCGCTGGGGAGGATGCAAGGTGATCAGGTTGTCCCACAGGAGGTTTACAATCTTAACCCCCATTTTACAGATGAGGCAACTGAGGCCCACAGAAGTGAAGCGACTTGCCCAAAGTCACACAGCTGACAATTGGCGGAGCCAGGATTTGAACCCATGACCTCTGACTCCAAAGCCCGGGCTCTTTCCACTGAGCCACAGATAATAATCATGGTGGTATTGGTTAAGTGCTCACTATGTGCCAGGCATTTTTCTAAGCACTGAGGGTAGATACAAGGTAATCAGGTTATCCCACGTAGAGCTCACAACCATAATCCCCATTATACAGATGGGGTAATTGAGGCACAGAGACGTTAAGTGACTTGCCTAAAGTCACCCAGCTGAGAAGTGGTGGCGTGGGGATTAGAACCCATGACCTGTGCCTCTCAGGCCCGTGCTCTTTCCACTTTCTCTTCAAAGAGAGAGGGATACACACACACAGACAGATAGAGAGGGACACACAAACACATCTTTGCACATAGCACTTAATAAATGACATTATTATTATTATTATTATAGAGAGAGGGACAGAGACACATGTTGTGTGGGAGTTAGCGCTGCCCGGGCCTCTCCCAGGAGGCCTTCCCTGACTAAGCCCTCGCTTCCTTTTCTTCCACTCCCTTCTGTGTCGCCCTGACTTGCCCCCTTTATTCATCTCCCAGCCCTGCAGCGCTTATGTACATATTTGTAATTTTTTTATTACGATTAATGCATGTCTCCCCCTCTAGACTGTAAGCTCACTATGGGTGGAGAATGTGTTATATTAATATTGTCCTCTTCCAAGTGCTTAGTAGAGTGCTCTGCATACACTAAGTGCTCAGTAAATACAATTGACTGACTCAGTTTTATTAGTTGTGGTATTTAAGTGCTTAGTAGAGTGCTCTGCATACAATAAGTGCTCAGTAAATACAATTGACTGACTCAGTTTAATTAGCTGTGGTATTTAAGTGCTTACTAGGTACAGGGTACTGTACTAAGCACTGGGGTACATACAAAATAATCCGGGTGAACCCAGTCCCTGTCCCACAATGGGGCTTGCAGTCTTAATCCTTATTTTGCAGATGTGGTAACTGAGGTACAGAGAAGTTTAGTGATTTGCCCAAGGTCACACAGCAGACAAGTGGTGGAGTTGGGATTATAACTCAGGTCCTCTGACTTCCTGTCTAGTACTCTATCCATTAGCCCATGCTGCTTCCACAGGGTCATCAGGAATGGCCCAGAGGGCCTTCACATGGTCCAGGGTCATAAGGAGCCCACATTCGAACAGAAGACTCACAGCCATTTTGGAGAATCTCCCTCCTTTGGGCCCTGTGGAACACGGTGTTAGAAACAGCAAACCCACCTCCCACCCCCTGCTGCTTTTTAAAAAAAATGGTATTAAATTGCATACTATGAGAAGCAGTGTAGCTCAGTGGAAAGAGCACGGGCTTTGGAGTCAGAGGTCATGGGTTCAAATCCCGGCTCCACCACTTGTCAGCTGTGTGACTTTGGACAAGTCACTTAACTTCTCTGGGCCTCAGTTACCTCATCTGTAAAATGGGGATGAAGACTGTGAGCCCCACATGGGACAGACAACCTGATCACCTTGTAAATTCCCCAGCACTTAGAACAGTGCTGTGCACATAGTAAGTGCTTAATAAATGCCATCATTATTATACTACATATCAATCACTCTTCTAAGCACTGGGGTAGATGCAAGTTAGGTGGGACACGGTCACTGTCCCACATGGGACTCGTAGTCAAGTAGGAGGGAGAACGGGTATTGAATCCCCATTTTACAGTTGAGGAAACTGATGCACAGAGAAGTTAAGTGACTTGCTTGGGGTTACACAGCAGGCAAATGGTGGAGCTGGGATTAGCACCCCGATCCTCTGGCTTCCAAGGCCCATGTTCTGCCCCTTCCTCCTTGATGGTGCTCTCCTGCCCCCAGCCTCAGCATCCCCCAGCGAGGTACGGGCCTTCAGCCTGGCCCATTGTCCCGGCTGGGGCCGCTCTTCAGGCCTGGCAGTGCCAGCTGGAGAACCTGAGCACCCAGGGTCACGGCCCAGTGTAGGGCAGAGGAGGCTGATGCTGCTGAGGTTGTGAGGACAAGGGGTTGGGTGAACCTGATTGCAGTGCTTGCCCAGTGTATTTGGCGTTCGGCCTCTGCTGCTAGCATCTGGGCAGAGAGGCGGGTGGGTGTCTGGGGCCTTTCCCTCCAGGGCTCGGTGGACTTGACCGGTGGAATCGGGCAGTACAGAAGAACAGAAAGCAAAGAAAATGGCCATCACGATCTCCCCTGCCAGAGTCCGTGGTTTCCTTTATTGGGTGGGCGGCCCAAGTTTCCTAAATTTCTGAACCTTCGGCTCATGCCGTCGAGACCGCAAAACCAATTCTTTCCTTCATAGTCCCGGTGCCCAGGTGGAGCTCAGCAAATATTCAGGCCAAAGAGACTCGTCTCTCTGCCCTAGGCCACAGGGCAGAGAGTACACCAAGCGCCCTCCCACAAAGCCCTCCTCTGCCCACACCTCACTCCTAGCAGCAGTCCAGCTGCTCCTCATCAGCTCCCATCTAAACAAACTTGTTGGGTCCCCTCCTGAAATGGGAGTGGGTCCATGAACTTCTCCCAGCCTCGGTTCGTCCTCGTCAATGAAATCCTTGCTCTACTGGGGTTCCCGATCGGTCGGTCGTTCGACCTGCGGCAGGGTTTTTCCCACAGGTGGTTATGCTTCAGCTGAGCATTTCCGAGGATCCCGCTGGCTCGAGCTCCGGGAGTCCAGGGCGGAGGAGGATGTTATGCGGGTCTTCTGGGGTTGGTGCAGTCACCCAGACATCCCCCCAGTAGACCTCTGCTCCGCGCTTCTGCCCTTGGCTCCCCAGTTCCACCCTCTTGACGGATGAAGGCCACCGAGTGCCCGTCTGCCGGCTCCTCGCTCTCAGATGCCTCAGGTTTCAGCGGTGTGGCCTACTGGCTCCTGTTTGGGATCATTTTATAAAGTTCAACGATCTGTGACCTAAATGTTAGGCATAGCCTTATTGCGTTTCCAAAATTAATATAATTTACATTTCCATCTTGCCAGTTTGTGACAAGTGTTCCTTTAAAAGCAGAGGCTGGTGTAAGGGTAGAACCCTTCTGCTCTTCCACCTCTTCAGACTTGCATCCCGAAGGGGTATTTCTTGAGATTCAGCAGCAAATTACCATTCCGCGAAGCGGGGTGGGGGCAGGAGTGCGTGAGTGCGAGTGTGCATCTGTGTGCGTGTAAGGAGGGTCACCGCTGTCCATCCGCCACTGGTGTGAGGCCTCGGTGATCCCCTGCCCCTTCTCTCCTAAAATGGAGATTCCCATGACATGCGGACTACCATCAGGGCCCGTTTCAGCTGCTCGTAGGTGACAAACATCACCACGTTCCAGGATCCCAGCCGCAGGAAGGAGGGGGTAAACCTGGGTAGAAACAGACCCCAAGAGATGTCTCCATCAGCTTAGTGGTCGGGGCCCCTTTTCTGGGGTTGGGCCTTGGGCAAGGGCTTTCTTTGGTGAAAACAGTTCCCCAGGGAGCGCTGACCTCCGGTTGAAACTCTCTCCCTGTTACTGGCCAGTTCCCCTTTCCCCAGGCTCTGAAACCCATTTGCTCCTCTAGATTGTTAGCTTGTCATCTATTATTATTATTGTTGTTGTTGTTGTATTTAAGTGCTTACTGTGTGGCAGGCATTGTACTAAGCACTAGGGTGGATCCAAATTGGGTTAGACACCCCCGTGGAGCTCAGTCTCGATTGCCATTTTACAGTTAAGGTAACTGACTGACTGACTTCTCTGCTGAGTGGTGCAGGGGATTGCCAAGGCAGGGGCAGCCCTGCTGCCCAGCCAGGGGCCTCAGGTGCTACTCTGTCATGCCCCCCGGCCCCCCGCCCTGGGGATGGCTGCACTGCCCCCACAAAGCAGACTCCTTCCTGTCTCCAAGTGGGCCATGACCTCAGTCAGTGAGTCATAGGCACCAACTGCAAGCCAGCTCTCCGGCCCTGCAGCTCTGCCTTGACTACTGAGGGAGGAATAAGACAGTTTTGCTCCTCAGAAACTCACTATCGCATCAACAGGAGAAAAAAAAATCTCTAGTCCTCACTTCCTCTCTCCCTCCCCCAGCCCAGTCTTTACATCACCTTCCTGTACTAGCCGCTCCTCTCCTTTCTTGCCCCTCCTTTCCTGCCTCCACTGATCAGCACTTGGGTTTTCTGAAAAGCCCCCATTTCCAGGAGGTGGGAGCCTTGCTGAGTAGGCAGGAGGCTCTCTGCCTTGGCCGGCTTGGGAGGAGGGGTGGCAGGGAGGCAGGCAGGTCAGAGGAGCCCAAGAGCTCTGGCCAGAGGGATTAGAGGTTGCAGCCGGGTTGGGGATGGTTTACTGCTTCTCTAAGCCCAGCCCCTGTAAAGGTCTGTGCCAGTTTCCTCACCCCTTGTAGAAGGCAGTGGGCCCTTCCATCGCCACCACCTTCATGCAGCTGAAGACGCCGGGGTACTGGCCAGGGGCAGAATTCATATACCGTGTCTTCACCACGTCCACCGGGGAGGCCACCACCGTGGCACAGAAGCCGGCGCTGAAGGCCGAGGCGAAGTGGCAGGGGAAGTTGTCTGCGGAGGAGAGGTGAAAGCCGCTCAGGCCCCGGTGTCCTGGGAAGAGGCTTCCCGGCTCAGGCTGGCCCTGACTGGGAGCCGGGCTTGTAGCGAGCCTTTGTGTCCATATTTGTTCAGGCTCAACTGGCATCTGAAGAGCTGCATTGCAGGCACCCTACCCTCCTCGTGCATTTAGACAAAAAAAAATTTCCCTCTCTAGCGCTGACATCCATCCACAATTGCCTTCCCAGATCCCCCCACCCCGTCCCCACCCCCAAGTCCCATGGCGCCAAGGAATGCAGCCCTGTTCAGACAGGACAGTTCTGTTGACTAACCCCAACCCCAACCCAACCCTAACCCTAACCCAAACCGCCAATTTGTACTTCCCAAGCGCTTAGTACAGTGCTCTGCATACAGTAAGCGCTCAATAAATACGATTGATTGATTGATTGTTGACGTTGGGCCTGTCCCCAGCCCGCCCAGCTCCTGCTCTTCTCCAGTCCAGGCCTGCTCAACAAGCTCAGCCTCCAGATGACCTTAGGGTAGCTGCTGCTGAGGACAGCAGAGACCCGCAGGCAAGGCCAGGCCAGGAGATGCCCAGGTGAGCGGGGTTTTTTCTGAGGGAGGCTGGGCAGACAATTGTCCACGGAGAGTTGGGAGCTGTCTGGCACTTTAGGCAGGGGCATCTGTTGCCTTCATTAAATTGGAAGTACAGACAGAGCAGGTGGTAGCCCTGGCAACAGTGAGAAACAACCCTGCCCATCAAGGCCGTGGAGAATGATAATAATAATAATAATAATGATGGCATTTGTTAAGTGGTTATTATGTTCAAAGCACTTTCTAAGAGCTGGGGAAGATACAAGGTAATCAGGTTGTCCCACGTGGGGCTCACGGTCTTGATCCCCATTTTACAGATGCGGTCACTGAGGCACAGAGAAGTTAAGTGACTTGCCCAAAGTCACACAGCTGACAAGTGGCGGAGCTGGGATTAGAACCCATGACCGGGGAGAAGGGGTAGGGTTTCAGCCCCACTCTGCCACAAGGCCTACCTGCCAATTGGGAGTTTTCTTTCTGGATTATGGTCCTCAGCTGGTGTCAGTACCTAAGAAAGTCTGTTCTTTGAGAGGTTCTTTCATAAAAAGGTTTTACTCTGTGCATGTGTGTGTATAAGCACATATGCGTTGAACAACACACACAGTATAGGGTTGCCCTTTGTGTTTGAGTGTGAACGCTACCTTCTTACAATCCATTTCTCCCTGCTGCCTGGGCACCAGACACCAAGAGGCCTCACCTGTCATCAGGTGATGGTCTATCAGTGACTCCTTGATGAGGTCATAGGTCACCATCTCGGCACAGTTGACGATGGCATTCCGGGTGATGTTGGGCATGATTCCTGTTCGGGAGAGCAGAGGCAGCTGGTGAGCAAGGAAAGAATCCCGGCCACCTGGAGTGACCAAATTTGAGAGGTCCCCTGGTCCATCCTCCTGCCTCCAGGCAGATGGGAGTCTCTCCCTCGTGATCTCTCCCAAAATGGGGTGATTTTCTTTCTGCGGGTCTAAGCCGAAGCCCCCGTGCCGCAGCTCAAGGCCCTGTCCTCTTGTTCAGCTCTCAGGAGAGACCAGAAATGGTGAGACCCCCTTCCCTCTGTCTCTAGAAACCAGCCAGGGTGGGCAGTCCTGCTGAAGGGGAGAGGAGCGTGGCTTCTGGAGATGAGGAGACCAGAAACGATGAGGCGGGGGGCCGAAACAACCAGATGGCCCGATGCGGGGGTGGAGGGGGGGGACAAGCATCTTCCGTCTCTTTTGGCTTGGATCTGGAGGCCAGGAGTCAGCACCATTCCCCCAGGGCTTGGTCCCCAGAGAGCCAGAAGTGGAGCTGGAACCAGAACCTACCTTTCCACAGGCCTCTGACTCCTTCCTCCTTGGCGATGGTGCGGTAGGCGTCCATCGTCCCGCTGTATTTCCTGCTTCCCGGCTCCAGCTGCAGGCAGGCCTGGAAACGCACTTTGACCACGTCCGTGGGCTGGGCGCAGGTCACCGCCATGGCGCCCGTTGTGCACCCCGCCAGGAGCCGCACAGCAATGCTAGACTCTGGAAGGGATGTGGAGGCTGCCTGACTAGTGAGGCATAAGGTGACGGTGGCCTGCCTGGAGATGGGGAGGCCTCAGGGGTCCCTGGAACGATCTCATGGGCTCCCGCTGTGGGGAACCAGAGCCTCAGGGGCCTGCTTCCCAGGCTAGGGGCCGGGCCAGCGGCTCAGCGCTCTGACTCCAGGCCTGGCGGTCTAGAACTGAGCCTCTCGGCCCCCGGCTTCGATGCCTGACGCCCTATGCCATCCTGCCCGCCGCCCCCCGTAATGCCACGCTCACGTTCCGATCCCGCAGGCATGTAGAACTGCTTGACCGAGTCGTAGAGGCCGATGCGGATGGAGGCGAAGCTCATCTGGCGCTGCAGGCCGGCCACCAGCCCGCTGTACAGGCTGCCCGGGCCCTCGGTCTTCACCATGGTCAGGATGGTGCCCAGGACGCCTCGGTACCGCACAGGTTGCCCTGCCCCACGTTCTCCTTGGATCTGCAGGACACGTGGACGGTGGGGGCGATGAGGCAAGGTGCCAGAGGACAGCGCCTTAGCTACCTCGGGAGCTAGACCTGAGTCTGTCGGGGCTATATTCTCACCGCCTGGGTAGCAGGGGTCAACAATGAGCTGCAGTTTTTTTGTTTTTTAATGGTATGTGTTAAGCGCTTACTATGGGCAAAGCACTGTACTAAGCTGTGGTGTAGATACAAGCTAGTCTGATTGGACACAGTCCATGTCCCACATGGGGCTCACGGCTTTAATCCCCATTTTACAGACGAGGTAACGGGCACAGAAAAGTTAACATTGTGAACATTAGGCCCACACATCCCTCCCCTTCCAGTCCCATTTCCTCCTCTCCTCCATTCCCTTCTCCCCCCTCTTCCTCCCACCTCTCCCGGGACACCTTCCCTAACCCTCCCTGCCCCAGAGACAGGGAGGGACCAGGACCAGGGTGGAGGAAGCCCAGAAACAAGCCCATCAGGCAAGGGAGGGAGCAAAAGGCAGAGCCCTTAGGGCAGACAGAGAGTGTGGGGCCACCCCCAGGCCTCCTTTCAACTTTGTGTTTGCGGGCATGAGGGTGGGAAACCATATACCTGCAGGCGAACCTTGGCCGTGTCCAGGGGAAAGGTGAGGATGTCGGCGAAACAGGCCGCTGTGCCAGCTCCAAAGAACTTGACCGCTGTGGTGGGAGGGACGTCGGGGGGCTTGAAGCCAACCATCGTCCCAGAGGATTGAAATAGGCGGCCCGGAATGGGAGAGGGTCACAGAGGCCCTTAAAGGGGGCAGCTCCGTCGTTGGCTTGCACGTGTGGCCGAGGCTAGGAGGCTACAGAGTTAAAGAATGAAACAACCTTCTCTGGGTCTGAGCCACACTGGCACGGCAAAGCAAGGCAGGGCAAGGCGAGGTCACCCCGTTTTATAGGAGATGAAACAAAAGCGGGTCAGAGGAGCCGAGGGGTTGCCAGGCTCCAGGGGTCATCCCGAATCTCAGCCAGGCCCTGCTGCCCAGCTGAAGTCACTTCAGCTCAGGCCTCCGGGGGCCTAAACCTTCTCTAGGGTCGGGGCGCCTGGCTCAGCACATCGAAGCTGGACCCCCGGCCCCGGGCCTCCCCTTGCTTCTGGGTCCCGTAACCCTGAGTGGGCTCCTTTTGCATAGATGGTGAAGCCAGTGAGCCCCAAGCCCTAGCCCTGGGCCTAGTCCACTGACCAAACAAACCCCCCAGGATCCCAGAGTCAGGTTGCAAGCGGGAGGTGGCATCAGGTGCTTCTTTCCTCCTCTGGTCTCCCCAGGCTTTTTTCTCCACCCCCAGGGAGGTCCAGCTCTCCCTGCATTGAGGTTGATGGCAAGGATGATGAGAATGAAGATGAGGTTTAGGAGGAGGATGAGGAAGACCCTCATCCTGACCCTGACCCTCATCAGTTTCCTTAGTTTCCACTTAGCACCCTCGCAAAGGCCCGGCTCCCCACAAGCCCCTTGCTGTTGGTCCCTAGCTGGTGACGGGAACTCACCTCCACAGGTTGGGGCAGGTCCCCGTGCCGCCTCCGGGCGCTTCCCACTTGCTCTGGCTGGACTCAGGAGTTGGAAATATCAAACTCCACCGCCCTCCCGGAGAGGCAGTCCTGGAGCCAAGACTACTTATCTGGTGAGCTCCGAACTGCGACCTCACCTATGAGCACGGGCTGCCGTGGGGACCGGACTCCTCCAAAGAGTCATAGGCCGGTGACTGGCTCTCCCCTCCTGGGATTTTAGCTGTGGCCGGGCTGCCGGGAGACCCCTTCATTTATAGCCTCCCATCAGGCTGAAACTTTATCCAACAGGAACCCAGATCACTTGACTACAGGGTCAGCTAATGTAAGGTCACACACTCTTTCCCTTCTCCAGGCCCGTTGCCCTTTAAAACGGATCACTCCCGTCTCCGGAAAGGGAGACAGATTCTGGGAGCGGTTGGCACCCGAACGTCCCAGGGGCTGGCGGGACCGAATGGGGAAGCTGGGTGTGAAGTCTTCAGGGTGGCCCTCCAAACCTGGTCAGAGAGGGCAGGGCCAAGGCTGCCGGGCCAGCCCCGGATGCCTCGTGGAGCGAGCGCCTGGGCCAGGCTTGGTGCCCAGAGCCCGCCGTTGGGGAAGGGGAGTAACTGGGCCGGGAACTGGAGCAAAGGTGATGGCAGGCGCCTGGGAAGATTAGTACATTGGCTGGATGGAGAGGAACACACAGGTCGGCAGGAACTGGAAATCGCATCGGCCTTGCCAAATCCAAGTACCGTCACGCCTGCCGCTCGGGACCACGGGGTCAGCAGGCCAGTAGGCCGACATGGAGCAACCTGGATTGATGAATCCAGTTCCTGGGCAAAACCCTTCCCCTTACCTTTTTTATGGGGATTCCCTCAGGGTGAACTACTCACAACTGTAGCAGCTACTAGGCTTACAGAATCTGCAGGCTAAATCCAGTTCCTGGCAGCAGGTGGTTTGCGGTTAAAGAAGTGTGAAATAAGAGATTAGGCTGCAAACACAGTTCATGGAATAACAGTGACGCAGCAGAGCCTGCTGGAAAGAGCAAGGGACAGAGCCGGGAGACCTGGGTTCCATTACCAGCTGGGCATGTGGGACCTTAGGCAAGAGACTTACCTTTTCTGGGATTTGGTTTCCTCCTCTGTAAAACTGGGCATAAGGTACCTGTCCTCCCTCTGTCTCAAACTGTAAGGTTCCCAATCCCCAACCTAATTCAAGAGCCCAGTTAAATGGTATTTGTTAAGTGCTTACTCTGTCCCAGGTACTGTACCAAGTGCTGGGGTAGATACATAGTTGTCAGGTTAGACACAGTTCCTGTCCTGCATGGGGCTCACAGTCTTCATCCCCATTTTACAGATGAGGTAACTGAGGCACAGAGAAGTGAAGCGACCTGGCCAAGGTCATACAGCAGACAAGTGGCAGAGCCGGGATAAAATCACAGGTACTTCTGACTCCCCGGGCCCCTGCTCTACCCACTGGGCCCCGGTTGCACGCCTGGCCTGGTCTGGCTCGTCTGTCAGGACCGCCAAGAGAGTAGGGACTGGCCTGGTTATGAGCACCCGCCCCAGCCAGGTTGCTGCCACCATCCCTCTCACCAGGTCACCCCCCCATCACTCTCCCCAAGACCCCAGCTGCTAGGGCAGCAGGAGCTCCTTACTCCTGCAGAATAACTAGAATTGGCCAGGAGAAAATGGTCAAACAAAAATGGTCACACAAAAATACAAACGTAGCTTTATTGAAACGAGAAAATAATTCTGATGACTTTGTTAAAAAAATAATTTAAAAGTGCAGTTTCAGTTTAAGACAACTGCCTGAAGTGGAGGAGGAAGGGGTGGATTTTTACTCCACAGTGACTCCAGGGGATAGTAAAAAATGAATTTCCATTGTGGCCCCACCCTCCCCAAGGGGCTAGGTCAGGGGTGGGGGCACTGTGTGTTTGTGGGGTCTTTGGCCCAGCCAAGCACAGTGCTTGGGGGTCACTAGCAGCCATTTCCTCCCCTGGCCAGAGAGCCTCGCTTGACTTGCCCCTGGGGCCGGGACTGCGGTCCCTGAGGACCAGCCGGCTCTCCCCCTGCCCAGCTTCCTTGGCCTGGGACTGATCTACCTCCACCCAGGACCAGCCCAGATGAGAAGGTTCTTGAGTGGGGGCTGCCTCTGGAGGGGAGGTAGGGGGAGAGGCACCGGTTCCGGCGTTGGTCCGGCGAGGCTGAGGGTCCCCCGAGTTCCCTCTCCGGCAAAGCCCCCGCTGGGACCTCAGCTCCAGGCCGCCGGCCCCGCCGGGTTGCTCACCAATCCTCCAGCCTTCTTCCTCTAAGCAGGTCTGCCTAGTTTTCCTTGGAATACTGGCCAGAGAATATCTTGGCGATTCTTCGGGCCTCCTGCTGAGGCAGATCTGCAGGAGCCCGGCTGGGTTTAGGGCGACTGCGGCTCCAATTCGGGGTTCTCTCGGAAGGATTGCTTCTTTTCTAGAGAAGAGTTGGCCGGGTTACAACCGAGGATGTGGGCAAGTGCAACATGCAGCATCACAGGCCCTGGCGCTCCCAGCCACCCAGGTGAGTTTCAGAGTTTTCTCTGCCCCCGCATTTCAGCTGTTTAGACAGAGGGTTGAGGTGTGTGTGTGCGTGCATGTGTGTGTGTGTACACACGCACATGCTGTGTGCACATTCTCCCACATGGAAAGACCTGGACCCTGATCCTTCCTCTGCCACGGGTTTCTTGTGGGATCCAGGAAACCACGGGACGGCCGTGGGACTCCCCCACAAGGTCAGTCGAGGCAGGGATAAGTCTGACTGAAAAGTTCCTTGAGTGGCTAGCCTCTTTCAGCCTGGGCCCTCTGCTATGCTGACGTTGAGCTCTTGCTCTGTTTTCTGCTAGCTCAGGCTTCCTCAGACCATGAGCAACGCCTTTTCCTGAGATCTACGTAGGCCCCATTCAGCCCGGGACTCTGGCTCTACAGGGCACCCGGATGCTGGGAGGAACTGGGTCCTGGTGGCCCTCCAGGACAGCCATACTCATTGTTAAGGTTGGACCATCCAACACCCCTGAATCGCCCTCTGTGAACCCGGATGTCCAACACCCCTGACTCTCCCCTCTCCAGCCCTGACTCTCCCTCAGTGACCCAGCACAGACCATCCATCACCCTTGGCTCTCCCTTCTCCAACCCTGACTCTACTGAGTGACCCAATCCAGACCATCCAACACTCCCGACTCTACCACTCTCCATTCCTGTCTCTCCCAGTGATCCAGCATGGACCTTGACTCTCCCCACCTCCAGCTGTGACTCTTCCCCCAGTGACCCAGCCTGAACCCTAGGCCATGGGGCTACCCAAACCTTTGGTAAAACAGCTTCCTGAGGAAATGTATTTCACTCACCCACTTGGTGGATAAGTGTTTCCTCTTCTTTTTTATTCTTTTGTTTTGAACTTAAGCCCTGGGCCCCGAGATGCCCAAAAGAGCACAAAGAGCAGCCTGAGTGCAGTCACTCGGCACCCCAAGTCCCAGGCACTTAGGATGAAACCCCAGATGTTTCAACCTGTTGGCCTGGAGAGGCTGGGCCTGGCTGGAGAGGGGCTGGACTGGGGTTCCGACACCCTTGAGTGACTAACACGATCAGCCGCTTGACTCCTGTGGGAATGTTCTCCCGCTGCGGCCAGCGGAAGACACTCCAGCCTTTTTCAGCGGGAAGGCTTCCAGTTCCTACATGGAAGATGTGGCCTCTTCAGAAAGAGACCCCATCCAACCAGTTTTATTTTTATCACTTCTCCTCCAGACAAACTTTCTCCGATTAAGCTCCCTCTGAACCTGGGAATCCCCCAGCAAATGTGCCCACATCTTCTATTCCTCATGTTTGGGCTGCAAGAGCAGGGCTGAGCCTGTCAGCATCGAAACACCCAAACTGCAGTCTGGAACCAAGTCTCCAGCTCCTCTTATCTCCTCAAACCAGAGCTGGGCACGGTACTTTGGGATTAAATACACAGAGCTGCAGAGGAAGAAGAACTAAAACCAAAATTTGGGTTTTGCTGAACTAAAAGTTTTATTTTTATCTCTGCAGTGAAGGAGTAGCTGTCTCCCTGGAGTCATGGCAACTACACCAAGAAAACTTCTGCATTTCCACAGACGGTATTTTCAAAGAAGAAGTGAAACAGGTACCATGGGAATGAGCGATTGTGAGATACTTCTCAGATACCCCTCCCCCCAACCCCCCGTAATGAGTGAGAGGTCACTCTGGGCCGGGCTCCAACGCGACAAGACTGGCTTGCTTGGTGGGAGCTGTGGCTCCCGCTCAGCAGGGACTGCCAGGAAGGGTCGCCGGGGCGGGTGCTGCCGAGTGGGATTGCTCATGAGAGCCCGGAAGGAGGGTCTTCCCTGCTCTGAAATGCTGGCCAAGTCTAAGCAAGGGAACGGGTTTAGCCCACTGCTCTGCACACGTGAGTGCTCAATAAATACGACTGAGTGATTGACTAGTCAGGGAAGGCCTCCTGGAGGAGATGAAACGAAGGGAGTCCTAACAGGGAGTGCCTGGCTCAGTTGCCTGGGAAATTGTCCTCCTCCAAACTGCACTGAGCCTCCTCTAGGGTGGAGAAGGTCTTTATCGGTCTCACCCACCGCACTCCCACTCCACCAAACCCCACCTATCACCGTTCCACCCTCCCGCCGTCTCAGCTATCAGGCCAGAAAGGGCACGTATTACACCCAAAATGACAATGGTCCCACTCCGACCCTGAGCCAGACCCTCTGGGGGAGGGGATCTCTGCTCTCCCTGCTAGGGCTTTTTCTCCCCCAAACCCAGCCCCTCTCCCCCTCGCCCTCCAAGCAGCTTCCTGGAGTTCTGCAGATACCGACTCAGCAGACAGATAGCCACGCCCTGGAAACCAAGAGCAAACGGCAGCTTCGGAGATCAGCCAGCTGGACCGTGATCTGGAATCAGACCTGTCAGATGCTAAATATAGACGGGGCTTGTTTCACCTTTCACCCACAGAGTGGGTTGGTTTACCTCAGGCAGGGAACTGGGGCATCGCCCAGAGACCTCTGCCAACCACGGGACACAGGCGCTGGGGCTGGAAGGAGGGAAAGGAGCACCATGCAATCTAAACCAGGGCCAGGATTTAGGACACGGGAGCAGGGCAGATATGGGCACAGACTAAAAAACGTTGAAGTTATAGAACCAAGACTGGATGTGCTGTCAACTGCAGCGAAGGAAGGGAAGGAAGCAGGGAAGGAACAAAGAAGGAAGGCAGGCTCTAGCCCCGAGGCTTTCCTGTTGCCAGGAAGGGCCCTGGCTCAGCCTGACGTCATGTTCCACCCCCCTAGCCACTCACTCCACTCCACCCCTGGATTTCAGATCTCAATGTGCTCAGGGAGACTTGGAACAAGGGTCAGAACTCCCCGTTACTTCCAGCAACTCCCTGGAAGTGCCTTTCAGAAGGACTCTGCCGCTCTAACTGACTTTGGCCAAAACAATAATAATGTTGGTATTTGTTAAGCGCTTACTATGTGCCAAGCACTGTTCTAAGCGCTGGAAGGGGGGGGAGCGGGATGACATCACACTCACCAGCTCCTCCGGGGCTGTAGACAGGGCCAGTAGCCTCATAGATGCTTCCAGCTGTCGGGATGGAAGGAAGAAGTTGGGGACCACAATCGGGTCCGGTCTGAAGGGAATGGTTAAGATAACAATTCATCTGAGGTGGACTCCCTGACTGCCCCCCAGAGTTCCAGACCCCAAGTTTGGGTCTTTCCTCTGTCTGTTGTTTGTTCAAGGAAAAGGACTCAGCTGGAGGACAAGCGTGCCCAAGCGTGTTCAGCGATGGGAAGCTGCTCCCAGAAGCCTGTGGGGGAGCGGCTCCGCTCCTGGGATGGCTGCCTAGCCCCACTCCACAAGGCTGGACTTCCTCCCCGAACCCTGACTCCATTCCCTGCTCCTGAATTCCTCCCCACCACACGCCCCGGAGCTTCCCGGCGACCTGGAGAACTGTGAAGCCAGCAGGCAGGGGCCTTAGGATGGCACTGGGTCCTGCCCCTCCGCCAGCCCATAGTTCCAGGTACAGGGGGCCCTTGCCACCCAGGCCAGGTGGCTGTTTGGACCCTTTGCTTACAGAAAGGTGGGTTGGATTCCTGGAAATGGTTGAAATGAGGAAAACATGAACTTTCATCTTGAATGTGGGTGGGAGCACTGGTTTCTAAAGCTCTGAAATGTGAAAGGACAGTGGTGACCACCCAAAGAAAATCGGTCCATTAGTTCCAGCCAGCAAAGCTGGCAGTTCAAAGGACGGCTCGGGGGAGCAGCTCCAGGGGAGACCTTGGGGGTGGGCAGGGGGGAGGTCCTGGTGTACTCCAGAAAAGGGCTTAGTGGGGAAGGGCTTGGGCAACTTGCTGGGAAACCCCAAAGGATACAACGTGATCTGAGGCCTTGAAGTTTCCTTCCGGATGGCAAGCCCCCTTTTCCGTCGGGCACTAGGGCAGCCTTCATCACCACTGGAGGAGAGAGAGGTCAGCCCTCCATGCCATTCATCATCTGTCCGGGTCGCACCGCAGATCCCGGACACGAAACTCTGTTCTGTTTCCGAGGCAGCTGGGGCCTCGGTAGTGGTGCAGCACCCTGGAGAACCAGTCAATGGGCTGGACGCTGCCTGGGCCTCTGGCCTATCTTTCTTCTGGGCTCCCCAACCATCTGACAAGTCACCCACTCCTGGCTCAGTGCTGCCCAGTCCGCCCATCTCAGTACAGGGGCTAGCGCCTGAGCTGGCCGAACTGAGTCCACTAGGGGAGTCTTCTGGCTGGAGTCTGGACAGAGGGTCATTTCCCTCATGTCTACCCGCTCTGGAGGGGTGCAGGGGGTCACCCCTTCCCTCCATAGCAGCAGCAGCAGCAGCAGCAGCAGTCTTCTCGGCTTCTGAAAGGATGCTGGACCAGGGGCTGGTCCTATCAGTCACTGCTGTTATTTCATTGAGGGTCTTTGGCTCAATGATCTCTTCTTCTTCATACTCATCCTCACTGGAAGCCGGCACTGCCTCGGGCTGGCTCGGTCCTCGGGTGAGCCGGGGAGGGCTTTGTGCAGTCACTGCTTGGTCCGGAATCTCAAACAGCCCACCTCCCAACGGCGGTGCACTATGGAGAGGGGGCGGAGAAGGTGTGGGCACTTGGCCCCTTGGGCTTCTGGCTGACGCTTCCTCTTGCTGCCAGCCATTTCTCTCTTCTCCATCAGCCGGACTCTGTACGCCCAGCAGAGTCTCAACTGCTGTGCCTTGCTGAAGGCTTGCCGGGTCTTGGACACCCTTGGTCATATTCTGCAGATCTGAACAAGAAAACACATTCTCAGTAGGATCATCTTTCACTCCAGAAGATCAACTGAAAATGGAGTTAGGATTAACTTCAGTCAGTTCCTCCCTCCCCAGAAACCAGGGTCGTGATGCTTTCTTCGACACAGTAAGTCCCAGCATTGTATTCTGTCTAATTTTAACGGGCTGCTGGCTAATCCACCGGTAGACGCGGGCACGTCTGTGCTCACATTTGGGGATAGAAAGAGTCCGGGGGGAGGAGGAGGAGGATGAGGGTCAACTGGTGGGTGAGGAAGAGGAGGAGGGGGGTGAAGGTAACGAGGAAACACAAAGATAGTGCATTTTGGGAAGGGGAACCCTGATAAAATGTGAACCTCAGTTTGGAAAAAGTGGCCAGAATCCCCAAAGCAGAAGCCACTGGTCAGGCAGGATTCCAAGAAGCCGGTACTCGAGAGCCTCAGTGAGCACTGGGCAGAGAGGAGCCCACCAGTTCCTACCGGTAATCAGGGCGCTGACGTGAGACACCAGGTGGCTGGATTTCTCTAGAATGCCGCGGCTTTCCGGGTCCAGGCTGATCCTTCCCGCCCCAGGGGTCGGCTCCTCCCTTGCGGGCCAGCCCTGTGTGGGCGCGCTGCTGCCACGGTGGTGCCCAGGAGGAGGCTCCTCCCGACTCAGCCGCTCCCGCGGGGTCTCACGGCCACCCTGGAGCCCAGGAGGAGGCTTGGCTAGCTTCCTGCTGAAGTGGCGCTGAATCTCGTCCAACTCCCTCAGGTTTCTCCTGCGACAGGAAATGACAAAGGAGCTGCCCAGTGGGGTCAGTGAGAAGCAGCGTGGCTCAGTGGAAAGAGCACTGGCTTTGGAGTCAGAGGTCATGGGTTCGAACCCTGGCTCCACCACGTGCCTGCTGTGTGACCTTGGGCAAGTCACTTAACTTCTCGGAGCCTCCGTTACCTCATCTGTAAAATGGGGATGAAGCCTGTGAGCCCCATGCGGGACAACTTGATCACCTTGTATCCCCCCCAGCGCTTAGAACAGTGCTTTGCACATAGTAAGCGCTTAACAAATGCCATCATCATCATCATCATCATCATCACCCCAACTCATTTCTGCCATCCTCGGTCACGCCTCCCTAACAGCCACCATTAACACCTTGTTCTCACCATCGATTCACATTTCCATTTACTTTACTCTTTCGTATTCCTGCTTTTATCTCCATTTTCTCCCAGTTCACATCTGTCTTGCCCTTTAGACTGTCGGCTCCTCAAGAGCCGGGAGTGGGCCTTTTGCTTTTATTTTTACTTTCCCAAGTGCCTTGTAGACTTTTAGACTGTGAGCCCACTGTTGGGTAGGGACTGCCTCTTATGTTGCCAACTTGTACTTCCCAAGCACTTAGTACAGTGCTCTGCACAAAGCAAGCGCTCAATAAATACGATTGATTGTAGTAATTGTAATTATGGTATTTGTTAAGCACTTATTAGGTGCCAAACACTGTTCTAAGCGCTGGGGTAGATACAAGGTAATCAGGTTGCCCCACATGGGGCTCTCAATCTTAATCCCCATTTTATGGAGGAGGTAACAGGCAGAGAGAAGTTAAGTGGCTTGCCCAAGGTCACACAGCGGACAAGTGGCGGAGCTGGGATTAAGAAACTACGTCCTCGGACTCCCAAGCCCGGGCTCTTTCCGCTAAGCCATGCTGCTTCTCGGTGCTCAATAAACGTGACTGAATGAATGAATACTGGGGAGATCCATTCCACAGCAGTAACTACAACTCAGTAAAATTGAGCCTTCTTGCTGGGGGTAGGTCAGGGTGCACAGGCCAAAAAAACAACTCAACAACAAAAAAAAGGCCCAAGTCTCACCGTAAAAGAGAATGAATTTTGGAAAAGGGAATTCTGATAGAATACAAACCTTGGTTAGCAAAAAGTGTTAAAGGAGAGGCCAGAAAACCCAAATCGCTTTCCAGAAGTCTGGAAGCTGCTTTATATAGTATGTTTGTACATATTTATTACTCTATTTATTTATTTATTTATTTATTTTACTTGTACATATCTATTCTATTTATTTTATTATGTTAGTATGTCTGGTTTTGTTCTCTGTCTCCCCCTTTTAGACTGTGAGCCCACTGCTGGGTAGGGACTGTCTCTATATGTTGCCAATTTGTACTTCCCAAGTGCTTAGTACAGTGCTCTGCACACAGTAAGCGCTCAATAAATACGATTGATAGATTGATTGATATAGTACCATAGTAGATGCCAGGTAAGATCTGTCCCACGTGGGACAACCTGCTCACCTTGTGTCCTCCCCAGTGCTTAGAACAGTGCTTTGTACATAGTAAGCGCTTAACAAATGCCATCATTATTATTATTATTATGTGCCACAAAACCAAACCCCTCAAATTCAAGCAAGTAGAAGCCCTCTGGTGAGTGACAGCTGTTGACGGTATGTATTGAGCGCCCTCCGAGGGCAATGCACTGTACTGGGTGCTTGGAAATGTGCAACACAAGCAAAGATGTGTTCTCTTTTGTATTGTATTGTTTGTATTGTACTCTCCCAAGCAGTTAGTACAGTACTCTGCACATAGTAAACTCACTAAATACCTCTTTCCACAGGGAGCTTACATTCTAAGTCTTTCTTAGCCAGCTTGGTCTACTGATTCCTATAGGTCTTCAGCCCCTGAGGAGTGTTGTTAAGTTGCCCTGTCAAACTTTCCTTTTCCTCCTTCAAACTTCTGCTCATCAAACTTCCCTTTTACGTCCTACCCTCCAAATCTTTAGTCATTTTTGTTGTCACTTTTTGAAACCTTTCCTGCTTCAGCTGTTCAGATTTACACCAAACATACTGCTTCACAAAGGTCAGTTCTGGTTTTTGAAACATTAGGGGAAGCAGTCTGGCCTAATGGAAAGAGCATAGGCCTGGGGGGTTCTGGGTTCTAATCCTGGGTCTGCCCCTTGCCTGCTGTGTGACCTCAAGCAAGTCACTTAACTTCTCCGGGCCTCCATTTCCTCAGCTGTAAAACGGGGATTCAATATCTGTTCTTCCCACTAGACTGGGGGTCCCATGTGGGACAGAGACTTTGTCTGACCTCATTAATTGCTATCTACCCCAGCAGTCAGAACAATACTTTCATTCATTCAATCGTATTTATTGAGCGCTTACTGTGTGCAGAACACTGTACTTGACACTAGTAAGTGATCAACAACAATGATAATAATACTACTACTAATAACAGCACTCCCCAGATGACCCTTATTCAAGTTGTGATCCACTATAACCTCTAGATCTTTCTCTAACAAGCTCTTCACCTGAGAGAGGCTCGGAGTGAAGAGCGGGATGAGTGAGACAGCGATTCCAGTCTGATGTCACCATGCGCACCACTCCCTTCCACTTGCTGCAGGGACTCATGAAATCGGCGAACGTTTTGAATGTGCTCTTCGCGACGTGCTGATCGGCTTCTCGAAGGACTGCTCCTGCCCCGGATCAAGAGGTCATTAGTTAAAATCTTTCTTTTGAGTAGGATAAGTTGCCCTCCCCCTCACCAAAGGCGAGGCACGGAGCACCAAATAACTTTCGACAACCTTTTTTGTGGGATCGTTCGTTGCCAATAAGGAGGGCGGGTGGAAAGAGACCACAGATTGCACACTGGCACCCTAGGCCTGGCCCGGTATGGCTTGACCGGAGCAGAATGCAGTAGCCCTGGTTCAGATCTATATGTTGCCAACTTGTACTTCCCAAGCGCTTAGTACAGTGCTCTGCACACGGTAAGCGCTCAATAAATATGATTGATTGATTGATTGATCTTGGCTCTTGAACCAGCCGAGCACGAGTAACCCCAATCAGAGAACAAGGGCCACAGTTTGGCCATCCTTGGAGTGAGTGCACCTTGGTGTTGGGAATTCCCAATCTGTTAACTCCACTCTGATTTAATCCCGTTAGCCTGCCTTCTTGAAAGCTGAAGAGGTCAGGACCCATTCGGGAACCGGGAAAACTGCAGAGCCCTAGCTGGGCTGTGGATTGATGGAAGTGGCCCCTGAAGCTGGCCAAAGCTTCTTCCAGCTGATGGGGAGAGCCTCCATGCAACAGGGAGAAGCAGCCTGGTCTAACGAACAACTCCCTGGGAGTCAGAAGGACCTGGGTTCTAATCCTGGCTCCGTCCTCATCCCGGCTCCGCCTAACTCCAACCTCTACTTCTGGATGAAACCCAGGCGAGGATGGGACCCTGAGGGGTTACTGAACTCAGTCTCCGCCTCAGGCTCTGCTTCTTCTCTTTCTACAGGACAAGGCGGATCAGCGTTATCACTCGGGTCTCGGCACGCCCCGTTCTCTTCACATCGCCGCTGACACGGATCACTTACTGACTAGAGGCTGAGAAGCCAACGCCCTGGGCCGAGGGGTCTGCGACGCCTCTAGAAATACAGCTGGGAAGTGAAGGCCAAGGTACAGTCAAGGCTTGAGGGAACAGAGTCCCAAAGTGTTGACTCTGCAAAGGGGAAGACGAAATTCCTTATTTCAGGAGGGGTTCCCGGTGGAAGTAGTTATCTCCTCACAATCACTTGACCTCACACACACTTCACGTTACAGGACAACTAACACAACCCTGAAAGAAAAAGCATTCAGTCAATGAAAATCAAAATAGGAAAGCAACAACAACAAAAGACAAGGAGAAAGACTGCAGAACACTCAAGATCCACTCTGAGTATGTATTGTATTAGGGGAGGAAAGAAGCCCAGGCTCTCTGTATCAGCTGGTTGTCACAACGTGAGAGACACAGAGAGAGAGAATGTAAGTATTCTAACTAAGATACATCTAGGAGCCAGTGCAGACAGAGCTCCATGTTGGAAACTATTAAAACACACCCAATAGTCCAGGAGTAGGTCTTCCCCCCATTGCCTTGTGTGTAACAGAGATGAGCCATCCCGGTTAAAATCCCCTCTAGACTTCTCTGAAATCCCAGTCAGGACACAAGGGCCATTTCTCCATCGCAGAATGCCTGCTGGGAAAGCAGGTGCTGACCAGGATTAAGAATAGCATCCTGGTCTTGGGCCGGACTGCCGACTGATTGACTGGCTGACCAACCGACCAAGTTACTGTAAGAGATGGGTCTCCCTGACACCTGGGGGATGGGGATTTTCCACCGGGAGGGTCACTTTTAACTGCAGTGGTCTGGGATTTATATTCAGAGAATGGAGGGATTGGGAATGTCCAGAGACTCCAACTCGCTTTAGCCTGCGGCTGCATGGGGACTCAGTTACACCTTTCAGCCTGGAGATCATTTGGAAAGCCTGCTTGCACGTACTGGGCACCGAAATGCTTACGAAATACCAACTGGAGGGGAGGAGTCCGCTCTACGGATCTCTTCCTGGCCTTGGTGTGTGTCTCTGGACTTTTACATGAGCACTTAACACTTCCGAGCCAACAGGCAGCAGGGACGTGAATCGAGGGCCCAGAGTTATCGCCAAAGAAAGGAACAGGCTGCAGACTCCAGAGAAGTCCCAAATCCAGCCAGTCTGGGCCTAGAGATCCTCGGAAGGTGAACGAGAACAAGCCCTTCGTGGTTCCCACCAGACCTAAGGTACGTACTGCTGATCCCGAAGCTTTGGGTGCCGGCCTCGCGAGCCTCTCTTCCTTGAGATGGCTTATGTTTTCGAGAGGGGAGATGGCAACCTTGATCTGCCCTTGGCACTGCCCGCTGAAGTCGGTGATGTTGTACCAGCCACAGATGAACTGGAAGCCAGACAGTAGAGGCGAGAGGTCCACGGAGGCGAAACCAATCACTCTCTCAACATCTAGGGCAACAGCAAAGTAGACAGCCGGTATCACTGGGTGCCGTGAGGATGAGACAAGGAGCTTGAAACAATGAGACTGACTCCAACAAAAGGATTTTCCCATAGGCTCTGCTTTGCTCCTCCTCTCCGTCCTCTTCTCCTCCCCTTCCTTGGGGCTCTGCCTCAGTGGGATGGGGCTGGGGGGCATCTGCTGCTTCCCTCATGCCCAGGAAAGGCCACGGACTGTAGGGAGATAGTTCAGCAGGTAGCTACTTGAATGGTAAAATGAAGCTTGTTCCTCCAAGCCTTGAACAAACAGGAGATGCAGAGACGGGGGTTTGGGACTGAGGGGCTGGGGGAGGAGCACAGGCTTTGAGGCGTGAACCCGGGAATCAGTCCAGCCACTTGGTCTTTGGTTTATTTTTTTTCAGTTACTCATCTTGAAAAGTCCCATCTGGCTCGGTGCCACTCACCTCTCCACGCCCTGTCCTGCCGGGCCTTTGAGGATTTCAGAGACAAAAGAGGAGCAGGGGGACAAGAAAGGCAGTTTCAGCCTTTAGTTCCACACAGTGGATGATCCAGAGGGAGGTTCCAGAGCTGTATGACTTGGACGTGGTCACCAGGTTTTTGGCAGTGGCCTGTCACCCCTGACAACCCCAGGACAGAATGAGCTTTCCATTAAGAAAGTTTCCCTCGGAAGGTTTCTAACTGAATCTGGGTCTCAGAATCTGCTTTTGGCAGCCCCCCTCTGCTAACGGAGGGGGAAATGCTGTCGATGGACCCTGGAGCTCTAAGGGGTATTTCCTGGGTTTTCTGGCCCTCACCCACATCTCCTTCACCACCCTCCCAGTTGAGGAAAGCGAATGACGAGAGAAGCCACAAGATGCCTGCCTGGAAGCTGAGCTCAGTCCCACCAGCAGAACCCCTTCATGCGCTGAGAACACTGATTACCTGTTTTGTGCCAAACTTTGAAGACTAGGGCCTGCCGGGGGTCCAGCAGAAGTTCTTTGGGTAACCTATTAGAAAACAATCACGTATTCAAAATTCTTGCAAGACAACTCTGCAGATGCCATCAGATGGAAGAGGCCTTTGGAGACCTGGATAGTCAGATACTGTCAATCACTTTTCTTCCGGGGAGTTGGGGAGGGAGCGGGAGAGAATCAGTGTCTGCTATAAAATTTGCTATAAAATACAATAATTTGTGATTCTCCAAAAGGATTGTGAGGAGTCATGAAATACACTGCAGCAAATGAAGACCTTGAATCAGTCCTCTGAGTGAGTAGGAGACTTGTCCATAATTTATTTATTTATATTAATGTCCATCTCCCCCTCTATTCTGTAGGCTCGTTGTGTCTACCAACTCTGATGTACTCGCCGAAGCGCTTAGTTCAGTAATTGAGTGTCCTGCCCATCTCTGGGTTTTCCCTTGCAATCACCAGCACTGGCAGGAGCTAAAAAGGCAGTTTCCTTTCAAAACCATCAGCCAATCATCTTTGTTCAGTCAATTGTATTTACTGAGTGATTAGAGTGTGCAGAGCACTGAACTAAGCGCTTGAGGGAGTACCGTATAACAGCAGACATATTCCCTGCCCTCACTGAGTTTACAGTAAGCTGTTGGTGACGGGGTGGGGGTGCGTGGACCAGATGGGAAGGTGAAGGTCACTTGGAGGGGATGAAGAAAGTGTGGCTGAACCTGGCAGGAGGGCAAAACTCAGTCAGGAGCCTTTGGCTGGCAGGTAGGCAGCGAAAAAGTGGATGTTTGAGTCTATAAAGGGTTCTAGGGAGCTCCTTGGCCTCTGTTTCCCAAGCCATTTCCAGCAGTAGGCGAGCCTTGGCCCTTCCTGCTGGCCCCCTCCAGGCCTAGGAAGCCTGGTGGGGAAAGATGTAAATATGTTTGTACATATTTGTACATTGTACATATTTATTACTCTATTTATTTTACCTGTACATATCTATTCTATTTTATTTTGTTAGTATGTTTGGTTTTGTCTCCCCCTTTTAGACTGTGAGCCCACTGTTGCGTAGGGACTGTCTCTATATGTTGCCAATTTGTACTTCCCAAGCACTTAGTCCAGTGCTCTGCACACAGTAAGCGCTCAATAAATACGATCGATGATGATGAAAGAGAAGGAACAAACTCCCCTGAGTCTAGTTCCCTGCTTCTTGGGGCTTGGATCTTGTTGTGTGATCCATGGTCCACTTCACTCCTCTGAGTCACTGAAAATGTGATTACGCACTTTGCTGCCTGGCCACTTTTCTGATGTCAGGCCAACTGGGGCAGGGTCTTCCATTCCGTAAACTCAAAGAACGTTGCAATGTGTCCCATCACAGTACAGGGGAATGCAGGTGATGAAGTGTGTGTGTGTGTGTGTGTGTGTGCCTGTCTGTCTGGCGGGGGAGAAGTAGGACAGGGGCTTCTTGGGGTGGGGGACTGCTTTGGGCCCTATCACTGGGTGGGTGTGGGCACTGGGAAATGGCTCAGCGTCTGCCCTCAAGTCCCTTATAGACAGATGTTCAGATCCAACAGATCCTGGGTGGTAAACCAAGTTCAAAGTCAGCACCAACCTTGTTTGCTGCTCAAAGTCCCAGACTGGGGAGTCTGTATTTTCAACCACCGGGGTATAGATCGGGGACCTCTCCTCCACAGCGACAAAAGACACACAGCAACTGGGAGACGCAACACTTCGTTCAGTCAGAGGGCTCCCTAGAGAAGAATGCGCTGGATTGAGTCTTCCCAGTCAAGTGACCAGGACCCCTGGAAACAGGAGAAACAGCTAACTCCAGAGGGTGGAGGTGACCTGGCTATGTTTGTCTGTCTCTCTCCCCCTTCTCCCCACCCCCGATTAAATCCCAGCTCCTATGGGAAATGAAGGAAATGAAGACAGGAAAGGCTTCTTGGAGAGAGCCCCCAGGACTTTCCCGCAATTCCTCCTAGGAGTTGCCACACATATATAGCCACAGCAGTTTGGCTTGGAGGGCTTTGGCAGCCTCCCCTTCCTAATAATAATAATAATAATGGCATTTATTAAGTGTTTACTACATGCAAAACACTGTTCTAAGTGCTGGGGAGGTTACAAGGTGATGAGGTTGTCCCACAGGGGGCTCACAGTCTTAATCCCCATTTTACAGATGAGAGAACTGGGGCCCAGAGAAGTTAAGTGACTTGCCCCACTGTTGGGTAGGGACCCGTCTCTATATGTTGCCAACTTGTACTTCCCAAGCGCTTAGTACAGTGCTCTGCACACAGTAAGTGCTCAGTAAATACGACTGATTGATTGATTGACTGCCCAAAGTCACATAGCTGACAATTGGCGGAGCCGGGATTAGAACCCATGACCTCTGACTCCAAAGCCCGGGCTCTTTCCACTGAGCCACGCTGCTTCCTACTGCTTGTCCCACAACAAGGAGGAGGAAGGAGTAGGGGGAGAGGGGAAAGAAAAGGAGGAAGAGAAGAAAGAGGGAAGGGGCAGCTGAAATGCACATTTACAAGTCCTTGTGATGAAAGCAAAACCCAGGAGGACATAGAAATATGGCTGTTCACGGGCTGCTGCTGTGGTGGCCTGAGGTGCTACAGGGCCCGGCAGGACTGCCCGTGCAGCCAGGGCACCTCCCGCACCGCCCCCTTTAGCTATCAGACCCGCTGGACCCGGCGCCCCGGAACCTGGTCCGTGCCACCTCCGTAGTAAGCAAAATAACTTGAAGGAAAATGACTGTTAGGGATACAGCAAATGACGTCCCAGAGGAGGCCTTCCCAGACTGAGCCCCTTCCTTCCTCTCCCCCTCGTCCCCCTCTCCATCCCCCCGCCTTACTTCCTTCCCCTCCCCACAGCACCTGTATATATGTATATATGTTTGTACAGATTTATTACTCTATTTTACTTGTACATATCTATTCTATTTATTTTATTTTGTTAGTATGTTTGGTTTTGTTCTGTCTCCCCCTTTTAGACTGTGAACCCGCTGTTGGGTAGGGACTGTCTCTATATGTTGCCAATTTGTACTTCCCAAGCGCTTAGTACAGTGCTCTGCACACAGTAAGCGCTCAATAAATACGATTGATGATGATGATGATGGTGATGACTTCCCACTGAACCGCCCACAGTTTTGGTCAATCAACCGGGAAAATGACAAGAGAAAAATGATAGCGGACTAGTCCAAAAGGAGCTGGAGGAGGCAGTCGGCCTGTTCAGTCTGTTCCACTGTTGGGGGTGGTCTCTCGGCCGCTCCCCTAACTCTGGGTGGGCACGCCACCACCTAAACCAACTCCAACAGGGTTTGCAATCATCATCATCATCATCATCAATCGTATTTATTGAGCGCTTACTGTGTGCAGAGCACTGTACTAAGCGCTTGGGAAGTACAAGTTGGCAACAAATAGAGACAGTCCAATGGCTCTCCAGGGCCAGAGCCCCTGCGGTAGTTAAAGAGACGAAGTTTTACCTTTTAAACTTAGATGCAGTGCTCTTTCCACAAGGATGTTGACAGCAAAAGTACTTTCCAGATGGGCTGGGGCTGGAGCTGAAGCTGGATCTGGGGCTGGGGGTCCACAGGGCATTTCTGGACTTGCACAATCCTTTGGGACATCAAGGATCTTGGAGGCCGGGACATCCCTGCTGGGGGTCACTTCGGAGTCACCGTCACTGCCGTCTCCAGCAGAGTCGCTCCCCAGGACAGGACTGTTGGGGTCGACTCTGGAAGTCAGAGTGACGCGAACTCGGACAGCGGCTCCAGACAGGTCGTCAGCGTTGCGCCTGAACAGAGGGTAAACACCTGTGGGAAGATTGAATGAAGTGACACCTTTTGGGGAACATTACTGTGTTTCCCCTGAGTTTTACTCCCACGTCTTTTTTTTTTTTTCCCAGAGCAAACAGTTGGGAAACAGATCTAAAATGATCCAGGGAGAGGAAAAAGGGAAAACATCCGAAGACACGGTATACTGAAAATCCAGCTACAACACAGAGGACAGCCTTAATGTATATCCCCCCCGCTGGTCAGGGCTTCTCGCCATCGGTGATGTCATCTTGGAAAACAAAGGTATTTAAATACAGGTGCGTGCGTGCGTGCATTCCTGGGTTTCCTCCTGCTTGAGGGTTTTCTCCACTGTATCTGATTTATTTTTCAATTCTCCTCTCCCAGAAAGATAACGGGTTCAGCACTCAGAACCTTGCTGCATCTCAGGAGGAATGAAAATTTACCATTTTCCCTGAGTAGGAGTCGATTGCATATTTTTCTGCTCTTTTTCATCTAAAAGTTCGATCCAACAATCACAGTGGCTTTTTCCAGGGCCACTCTTTGAGTGAATCTAGGCCAAGTCAGGTGTTCAGTAAGGTACCCCGATTTAGGCTTGGGCCCCACAAAAATCCACTGAGCTGTCTAGGTGAGATGGCAGGGACCCTGCTAGGCTCAAATCAAAGCTTCTGCCATGCAGCCCTGGGCTTCAGAGCCTTTGCTTATTAATGATTAACAAGTAGTTCTTTCAGTTGAATAGAAGATCAAAAGAACTCAGATCTCAGAAATTCATCCTCACAACCACGCTGTTGTTTCGGTAGACACTGATGAGAAAAGCGAGGCCCAGAGAGGGTAAGCGAGTTCATTCATTCAATCGTATTTACTGAGCGCTTACTGTGTGCAGAGCACTGTGCTAAGGGCTCGCCCAATGATACCCAGCACGTCAGAAGAGAAGGAGCTTGGCTCAGTGGAAAGATCACGGGCTTTGGAGTCAGAGGTCATGGGTTCGAATCCCGGCTCCACCACATGTCTGCTGTGTGACCTTGGGCAAGTCACTTAACTTCTCTAAGCCTCAATTACCTCATCTGTAAAATAGGGATTAAGACTGGGAGCCCCACGTGGGACAACCTGATCACCTTGTTTCCCCCGGGGCGCTTTGAACAGTGCTTTGCACATAATAAGCGCTTAACAAATGCCATTATCATTATTATTATAAGAGAAGCAGCGTGGCTCAGTGGAAAAGAGCACGGGCTTTGGAGTCAGAGGTTGTGGGTTCAAATCCCAGCTCCACCACATGTCTGCTGTGTGACCTTGGGCAAGTCACTTAACTTCTCTAAGCCTCAATTACCTCATCTGTAAAATAGAGATTAAGACTGGGAGCCCCACGTGGGACAACCTGATCACCTTGTTTCCCCCGGGACGCTTTGAACAGTGCTTTGCACATAATAAGCGCTTAACAAATGCCATTATCATTATTATTATAAGAGAAGCAGCGTGGCTTAGTGGAAAAGAGCACGGGCTTTGGAGTCAGAGGTTTTGGGTTCAAATCCCGGCTCCACCAATTGTCAGCTGTGTGACTTTGGGCAAGTCACTTAACTTCTCTGTGCCTCAGTTACCTCATCTGTAAAATGACGATTAAGACTGTGAGCCCCCCGTGGGACAACCTGATCACCGTGTAACCTCCCCAGCGCTTAGAACAGTGCTTTGCACATAGTAAGCGCTTAATAAATGCCATCATTAAGAGGGTTGGAGTTTGAACTCTCAGGCCCAGAACTGAATTCTGGGAAACCTAAACCACCCAGTGGGTTCGTACAGGATATCCCCGGCAAATGACTTCCCACTGAACCGCCCACAGTTTTGGTCAATCAACCGGGAAAATGAAAAGAGAAAAATGATAGCGAACTAGTCCAAGAGCTCCAGGCTCGACCTTCCCGGGAGGGAGCCGCGCGAGGGCTGGACTGTGCCGAGAAACCCCCCACCCCGCCGCCACTCACCGCACACGGTCCGCACCGGCGCCGGCCTCTCTCCGAGCTCGGAGAGGTCCACGTAGGCGGAGCCGATCCAGCGGTCCGTGTCACGGGGCCTCTCCCCGCTGTCGTCCCCCAGGGCGTGCCACAGCTGCACTTCCAGGCGCTCCTCCCTGAAATACCACAGCAAGGACTGGCTCCTAGTCACTCGGACGCTCCTCGTCACCTCGAACCTCAAGCTGACGTGCCTCCGGTCCCTTGTGACCCGGGGCTTCGCGAGCGGGGTCCAGAAGCCTTCTTGATCGTACAGCTTGTAGCGCAGGTAGCAGTAGGTGTTCTGGGGGACGTGGTTCTGGCCCGCTCGCAGCAGGCAGTGGACCGGCAGCCAGGCCTTCGGGGTGCAGACCGACAGGGCCGCCGGGCCCCAGGGCCCCCGGGGTCCCCCGTCCAGGCTGCCATCCAGGCCGCCGCCCGGGGCATCCCCCCGGCTCCTGCCTGCCAGCCGAGCGGCATCCACCACACGCTCTCGGTCACCGCGACGGGAAAAGGCCACAGAGAGCTCCAGGCCACCCACGACCGAGTGCAACGAGCCTGTGCCGGAAGGCAGCGCTGCATCCTCTGGCAAAGTGACTGGATGCCACCCGGAAATCCCTGCCGAGACAAAGTGGGAAGAACTGATTAGTACTAAGACCCGACCCCTCCCTCAGCACGCACAACACAAGGCTCCCACCGGTGGTATGTGCGAAGTGCCTACTGAGACCGGAGGTCTGAACACAGCCCTGGGAGTGCTCTGAGCACAGTACGGTGCTCTGCACCCAGGGAGTGCTCAGTAAATACCACTGACTGACGGGACAGAGAAGGAAAGCAGCATACTAGACTCAAGGAACAGGTCCTTTGGAGAAGGATCCCTGAGGCGTTTTGCTTAGGGACACAGATGTGTGCCCGCTGTGAGCGCTACTTTCGATTGGAATGGGAAATGGACTCTCTTAAAGGCCTGGGGAGCAAGAAGGCTTGCCTTGGAAAGACAAGAGCTCTTCCTGTGACCACAAACTGAGAAACCCTAACCCGGCCCTGAAGCTTTATCGAGTAAGAACGCCAACAAGGTACAATCATTCAGTCGTATTTATTGAGAGCTTACTGTGTGCAAAGCACCCTACTAAGCACTTAAGGTTGCTAGGGGCCAGGCCCATGGGATGCCCAGGCCGGGATCGGCTTCCATGACCGGCAACAAAGGAAGCTTGGGGGAGCACGGTGCGATGGCCACCCGAACCCTGTAACTACTCTTGGGGCTGGGTCAGGGTATTCTCATACGTTGTCACTTCGCTCCCATGGATCCCAGTCTTCAAGAACTCTTCCAAACCGTGCTTGAGGCTTCAAACGCCTCCCTTTTTTTTCTCCAACATCCATAATCCTTGCGTGAGAACGTTTCTCTTGTTCTTTGTTTTGAACAACCACCTTCAAGCTTCACTATGGCGGCGCTCCCTTGACCTGATGTTACGGGATTTGGCAACTGGTAATCCCGTCCTCACTCTATGTGGCCAACCTCAACAATGTAAAGGGACCCGCTGGCATCAGCAGCCCGTGGGCGCCCAGGAAATACCCGCGGCCTGAAGGAACGGTCGGATCCTTACCAGATCTCCTGATGAGCAGGTCTCTTGTTGGAACCCTCACGACTCCGAGGAGATAATCTCTTGGGGGCTGCATTCTGGATGCCTCATTAGCTGAAAAGTCAAGGTTAAAAACTGTCACTGGACCACTCTCTCTGGTCCCCGGGGTGGTGGTCCTGGCAATCTAGACCCCACAGGACTTGCGCTTCCTTAAGGATAGAGATTTGAGGCTGGGAGCTGTCAGAAGCTTGTGCTGCTGCTGTCCAAGTTATCCCTTCAAAAGCCCTGGCAGACCAGAAGTCAATCGATCAATGGCATTTATTGAGCACTTAGTGCAGAGCACTGTACTAAGCGCTTGGGAGAGTCCAATACAACAGGGTCGGTAGACCCGTTCTCTGCCCACGAGGAGCTGACACGACAGTCCGGGGGGAGCCTAAACCCTCGGGCGGGGCGCAAGTCCGAGGAAACGGATGAGGTCGCTCAGTACCCGCCAAGTAAGCCCCCGCCAGCACTGGGTAAACGCCGTGGGTTTTGGCTCACCTGCCTTGGCCTCCTGGTGATACACGGAGAAGGTCACCTCACCGAACTCCAAGAGTTCTGCCAGGAAACAGGTTTCTCCGCCCCCACGCTGGATCGCCAGGTTACAGGGAAACTCGAGGTGATAGGCAAACTCGGGGCAGAAAGTCTGGGCCACGGGGCAAGTCCTGCGCACCTCTCCTCTGGGCAGGAAGGAGAAGTGCACAGCCACCGAAGCGTTGATGCCCACCTCGGCGCTGGACCGGAGTGAGGGCGTCTCTTCGGCTGCTCTTCTGGAAGGGGGGAGCGGGGAAGAGGGTGCAGAGAAGGAAGGCATCGGCATGACTGACCAGGGTGCAGCTCGGCCAAGGTCAAGAGCCCCCAAGACCGACTTTCGGTCTGGGGCAGGGTCCCTCGTGGCCCTCCTCCTTCTCTTTCCCATTGCCCCGCTGGGGAACATGTTCTCTGGGCAGGGGTGCTCATCAGGACCCGAGTACATCCATCTTAAGGGAGGGGAGTGAAAGGCTGGGAGGTCACCGCTTTGGCCCTGACCATTCCCAGTGCCAAAGGAAGCTGGGCTCAATAAGGCAGGAGTCTGGTCGGCAGGAGCCTCTGGAAAGGAACCTCACCTGGCCGCTGCTTGCAGACCGGCGGCTCTGCGCACGTGCACAGAAATGAAGACGGCTCGAGCGGCCACGACACCCTCTGCTGTTTTCAGCGACTGCCTGTACCTCAGGCTCACGTCCAGCACCCCTGAACCAGGGCAAAGAGGACACTGAGTGGTTCGCGCATGTCCGACCTGATTAACTTGTTTCTACTCCAGCACGTAGAACAGTGCCTGACATAGTAAGCGCTTATCAAATATCATTCTTTAAAAAAAGCGAGAAGTGGAAGATGAGGTTGCGTGTGAGTGCAGCGGTTGCGGGAACAGAGAACAAAGAATTCTGGGAAGCCAAAAGTCTCTCTTCTCTGCCCGGGAGTGTCTTGGTGGGGTGGAGGTGGGGAGAGGCACGGAGCAGAGAAGAGTTCAATACTACTGATTGAAATAATTAAGAACCTGAAGGCAGAGGCTGGAGTCCTTCCATGTGGGCAGTCCAGGGAATCAAGGGAAGACTGAAGGTCTGGATCCCCACATCCCCCGAGTGCTGCATGGTCACCAGGGCACAGAGCCGGGACAATGGTAAAGTTGCTTTGGCCACCATCTGGTCTCTGACGTTGGGGTAGTAGTATCTGTAGAAACCACCAAGAAACAAAATGTTGGTGGGAAGCAGTGGAACCTTCTCATCTTACAAGATTCAAGTGTAATGGCAGGGTATAAAGTTGGAAGATCTCTTTCTCCCTCAAGTTGCAATATGTCCCCAAAGTTAAAAAAAACACCAAGAAACAAAATGTTGGTGGGAAGCAATGGAACCTTCTCATCTTACAAGATTCAAGTGTAATGGCAGGGTATAAAGTTGGAAGATCTCTTTCTCCCTCAAGTTGCAATACGTCCCCAAAGTTTGAAGAAACACCAAGCCCGGAAAAGGAAATTTGCTGAACCTGAAACACAGCAACTGCTCAACCAGAAGCAGGAAAAGGAGAGAATGATATTCAGCATCCTTTATGATGATGGGGAATTAACAGCACCCATCCTGGGACAGGAACAAGAATCATGAGTTTTTCAGTCTCAGAACCTTCAAAGGCAACGAATTGGGTAATGCTTGGTTTTTCTCCCAACTTCTCAAAGGAACCGTGGTCCAATGCCAGGTGCATCAAGGAATTTTACATCACCAGGAGAAGTTAGCTGGTGTTGAAACTGACAGATGGAAAGATCAATGGTTGGGAAACATGTGGATTCATTCCTGCTGGAAGCTAGGCAGCAGAAAATAGCAACTTCTGGAGGGTTTGGAGGAGACTTCACATGCCAGAGGTTTGTAACAGGTTTTTTGCTTTTTTTTTTTTTTTAACAGGGAAAAGACTGGAATGACAGCAGGCTCAAGAAGAGAGGGGGAAAAGTTAGGAATGTTACTCAAGGAGGGCAGCCACCTCCCAGTTCTTGTAAGCCTTCTTGATGCCGACTGCTCTCGGAACTCTTGCCTGGATGGACACACAGGTCTGATCTTCTACAGTGACACTGGGAATCTTTGCTCAACTTTCTCCTGGCTTCCCCGGATCATCTTCCAGCCCAGCCTCATTTGCGCTCTGCCTCTTCCCCCTGCCCAACCTACCCTGGGCTCGGCCTCTTCCCCCAGCCCAGCTTCCTCCGGCCTCGGCCTCTTCCCTCTTCTAGAGAAGCAGCGTGGCTCAGTGGAAAGAGCCCGGGCTTTGGAGTCAGAGGACATGGGTTTGAATCCCTGCTCCACCACGTCTGCTGTGTGACCTTGGGCAAGTCACTTCACTTCTCTGAGCCTCAGTTCCCTCATCTGTAAAACGGGGATTAAGACCGTGAGACCCACGTGGGACAACCTGATCACCTTGTATCCCCCCAGCGCTTAGAACAGTGCTTTGCACATAGTAAGCGCTTAACAAATGTCATTATTATTATTATTATTCCCCCAGCCCAGGCTCCTCTGGATTCGGGCTTTTCCCCCAGCCCAGCCTCCTGTGGGCTCGGCCTCTCCCTCAGCCCAGTCTCCTCCAGGCTCAGCCTCTCCCCCAGCCCTAGGGTTCCACTTCCCCTCGCTTCCCCAACACCTTTTTTTTCCCTCCTAGCAGCCCCGTTCTCTGCTAGTTCTGCATCCATGTGGGTTTGTTATCGCCCACCTGCCCACCCACCTTTTCAGCCTGATGCACCCCTCTCCTCCTTATCCCGCTTTTCCCTACTCTGGGACCCCAGATCCCTGTCTGCTCTCCACTCCCCAGACTCCAACCCTGATGCCCAAACCTCTGCTTCATTGACATTCCCACACTCTCCTTGACGAGCCCCCGCCCCACTTCTGATTCCTGCCTGCTCTTTGACTTCCGCTTTGGCTACAGCTCTGAAGAGGTGCTCATCACAGCTCAGCTAACAGTGACAAGAATGCCGCAAGCTTCTCGAAGGTAGGGACTGCGCCTTTTGCTTCTATTGCACTTTCCTCCAAGAGCCCTTCGAAACCCAAAAGACCTTCCGTCGTTAGTTCTCTCAAGATGTGCACTGCTTTCCCTCTACGTTTTGGGTAGACTGCCGCTTGGGAATTTGGGAATGTTCCCCTGGGCATGCATGTCTGCCTGGACAGAATGCAATGTGGGCCGGAAGGAGCAGTTGGGGTGCACACGTGTGCAGTTGGTTCAGGGTGGGGTTTCCTTCAGCGGTAGGGACCCCCGCCTCTGACAATCTTGACTTCTATTCGTGGACAGAGGTGGTAATGGAATAAAATCAACAGGATTCGGCTGGGACGACGAAGCAAGCACTCAGCGGTGGGTGAGTGCCTCTTGTCAACAAGTGGTCCTTCCCACTGAACTGTCTTGGAACAAAGTGCTTAGCGCAGTGCTCTGCTCACACTACGTGGTCAATAAATGCCACTGACAATTGACTGATAACAAAGGTAACCTATGCAGGGGAAGTTCCTTAAAGGCCTCACAGGGGGCCAGCGATGGGGAGTGGGTTGGCCAGAGCTGTTTGGAAGCTCCCAGGCTGCCAGGTCAGTCAGTTGTATTTATTGAGTGCTTACTGTGTGCAGAGCACTGTACTATGTGCTTGGGAGAGTACAATATAGTAGTAAACAGACAGATTCACTGCCCCCAATGAGCTAACAGTCTAGAGTCACCAGCTGTACCTGCACCAGATCTCGAACTGAACTCCCACGCCGGCGGCATGACCCGGCGTGGAGAAGGCGCAGAGCAGGATCCTTTGCAAAGGCATCCCAGGGGGCACCAGCAGAGTGTGGAGCTGCTTGTCATTGAAGATGGGATCAGGGACGCATAACGTGGTTGCTGAGCGACGGGGCTTCAACACAGTGCCTTGGAAAACAAGGGATGCAGGACAGAACCAGTTAAGCACTCCTGGCCAGGGAGGGCCTTTCCCCACCTCCAGGAAGGGCAGCGCGTTGCACTGGAGCAATGAAGAGCCCGTGGAACTAGCGGAAAGCGCACCAGGACGGATTTGAGTTCCAGTTCCACTACTGGCCTAATGTGTGACCTCGGGCAGGTCACGAAATCTCTTTAGTTCTCCGTTTCCTCATCTGTAAAAGGGGGATAAGATAAAGTGTGAGCCCTGTGGGATGTCTACCCCAATGCCTAGCCTATAGTAAGCACTTGATAAATGCCATAATTACCAAGGAATCATGGGTGGGATGCCCTCCAGGGGTGGGTGATTTCCAAACTGTGCCAGCTCTTGAGGTAGGCTTGCTTTTGGATCTGACCCATGGACCACCCGGCCCCGGGTTCAGTCCCACAATGGCACGGTTGCCTCCTTGACACACCCAGCCATTACAGCCATGAGGGTAACCTATGGACAGTTTGCCATCAGCGGTGTTTTCTTCCACACCAAAGCACTGTGGCCTGACGGAAAGAGCATGGGCCCGGGACTCAGAGGACCTAGGTCCTAATTCTAGCTCTGCCAACTGCTTTCTGTGTGACCTTGGGCAAGTCACCTCACTTCTGTTTCCTCGACTGTAAAATGGGAATTCAATACCTGTTCTCCCTCCTACTGCGGCTGTGAACCTCACCCAGGACAGGAACTGTGTCTGACCTGATTAACTTCTTCCTGCCCCAGTGCTTAGAACAATTTTTGCCACATAGTAAGTGCTTAATGAATACCATACTAACAACCAGAAACAAAAAATGAAACCAAACAAAAAACCCAAACTATCTACACATCCTACAGTGCGATGTCTCTGCTTGCCCTTGTCGTCGGCCCTGTTGGGATGGTAAAGAGAGTTCAATGAGGCAAGCGAACGAGGGTGTGACCTGCCCAACCTACCGCTTTCAATTAACTCGGTCCCTTTCAACACACTAGAGTCCGTTTCTTGAGCTGGAAAATAGTACTGGACATAGCAATCTGCTTCTCCCCAGACGGTCGATTGGAGTGGAGCAAGTCCTTTCACCTTCTCCACATGGACCTCAAATGTATGCTCCACCAGCCCATCTCTTTGAAACTCTGCCTGTTGGAGGAAATCAAATGCATCCCAGATGTCAAAACAGTCACTGGACAAAGGCTACTGCTGCTTCTCTCCAAATCCTGCCAAAAGTGAACTGAAAGGACCCGACAGAATAAGGTGGCCAACTCCTCCGTGGACGGTGTGCTACACGTTCTGCAACTAGTCACCTGACAAAGACGTGCTGCTGCTGTGGCAAATCAGATACCTCAGTTTTGCCACAGCGCATATGTTTTAACTATGCTTTTGCCTAGAATGTGACTTGGGAATCGGGCCATGCTCTTCTGACAATTCGAATCTCTTTCTGATCAAAAGAAACTTGTGCAGTTTACTAACTCGATTGGATGCCCCCAAGCACTCAGCACCATGCTGTGCCCTCAGTAGGTGCTCAATCAATACTACTGATTGAAGGACTGATTTGTTGGAATCACAGATCTGGAGGGAAATGGAGTCGGAATCCAACAGAACAGACCTACCGTGGTAACGGGAGACGGCGGTCGATCCAGACAATGGGCTGGTCGTTGGGGATCGGACGGAAGGGTCTCCTCCTCGTTCTTTAGCCTCTGCAGTGCCATGACCTGTTCAGCCGAACCCATGGCTAAAAGCACTCTGAGGCTTCCATTTTGGTGGCCCGTGAAGATATCAATCACTGGCACGTAGCTGTCTATGGCCACCACCGGGTACTGAGCCTTGAGCAGCAGCCGAGAAATCTTGGGGTCTCTGAAAGGAAATAACGGGGAAGTAAACATGCTGTCCCCATCAATCACCCCAGAGAACACAGGCTACTTCTTCATCACCTCACTGACCTCATTCTTTGTTAAACTGCCCTCCCTATTTAAAGAGCAATGCTGAATGCAGGGGCTTCAGATGCTCAGAGCAGCATCCTCCTTCCTCCTCCTCAAATTGCCCCTGCCCACTTGCTCGCCGTGGGCAGTTGGGGAAAAAAACCACTGCCAGCAGTTGTCTGCTGGGCAACCCAGGAGTGACAGCAGGCTGGGAAGAGATTTTTGTGAGCAGGAAAATTTTGAATCTTATTCACAAAAGCCCCTTAAATAATAACAATAATAATAATAATAATGATGGCATTTATTAAGCACTTACTATGTGCAAAGCACTGTTCTAAGTGCTGAAATCTGCACCAGTGAAAAGGGCAGCAACTTGCCTCATGAAAGGTGGACCAAGAATCAGTCCTAAATAAGACAGGAGGTGACCATGGTTCCAGCGCGGGCACTGACTCCCGCACAGTGGGCAGGTGCCCGCTTACCGGAACGACAGGTAAAACTGATGGAGGGGGAGCTTCGCCAGGCCGAGCAGCTGGTCCGTCCCTGCTCTGCCCACCTTATTCCAAGCCTCAATCACCATCACGTTGTTCTTCAGTCTTTCCAGATGTTTGGGGCTCAGAGAAACTGGAGTTACCTGGAGGGGAGGGTTTAGTCAGAATGGGAACAAAGACTTTGCCTGGGGGCTCAGTCATTCATTCAATATTTATTAAGTGCTTACTGTGAGCAGAACACTGTATGAAACGCTTAGCATTAATTCTCTCTAACTTCCCAGGGACTGCGTTATGATCTCCCGCCCCTCTGTCAGGGAGAAGGTAGGCGGGAATTGGAACTTGGATTTCGAGGGAGAATCATAGTATGAGCACATTCCCCACTTCAGCAAGAACATGGGCCTGGCCCAGAGAGCACCATCTGCTTTACCTGGGAAAAATGAAAGGCTGGCTGGGTTGTGCCCCAGACCACACTTGACCTCGTGGCTTCCTCTGTGTTAAAGAGTTTGCACTTTAAATACACATTGCATGGCCTCTGCTTTTCACAGCTCCCCGAGAGAAAGTCTTTTCCATCTGGCACCATCAACAAGACGTGTAAGAGCAATCCATTCTCTTCCGCTGTACCACTCAGCTGGCCCCTGGGACAGTGGGAGGTTGCTTTGGCCTCGGAGAATGGGGGCTTAAACACACTCGGGGTGAACTTGGGTGATTCTTCTGAAGTTGCTTCAGGTTTCTGTGGCAGGGTCTGAGGGCTCCGGTCACATACGACAACGCACTCAGCTTCTAGTGACTTCTTTCCTGGACTTGTTTCAGGGCATACGGGGCTTTGCAGGTGATCATTGACCAACTTAGCAGAGACATCCGTGAAGTCTTTGTTATTTACTACAAGGGCTACGGATATCTGCGGACCAGAAGGAGGAAAACAACGGTCAGAATATTACTTTGTTTTGAAAATGGTCCTTTAACCAAAAAAACCCTTCTGAACGCATTCTCATTAGAAAAGTGCTTACTGAGTAAGAGTTATTCAACAAGGCTGTGAAGTGACTAGCCGGACGGAAACCGTGGGAAGCAGCAGGCTACCGTGGATGGCAAAGAGCACAATGGCTACCTCAGCCACCGTCTGCTGGGTTTTGGTGCTCAAACCGAGTGCTGACGCTGGGCTGTGGCCGCTTTGGCCACCCATGGGTCCTGCATGTAAAATCTTGGCAGGCGCTTCACCGACTGGTGCTCACTGCACCCCGTGCCCCAGAGGGAACCCGACGGGCAGGGATAGCAGGATGTGAATGGCGCTGAGCAGCCACAAACGCCATAAGCGATTCTTTCACGCAGGATCTCGGTCCTTAAAGTCTCCCGCCCCTCTGCTGTCCTTGACGGAAACTCCATCAAGGTAACCGGCCAGCGCTTGTCCGAGCAGTCAGAAACACACAGTCGGCTCATTAAGGACGATCTCAATTTTTTCCTTTCTTTTCTAGGTGTTAATTCTTCTCTTTTCCCCACTAGATTGAAGGCCCCATTGCAACACGAATCGTGTCTTCTAACTCTATTTTATTCTCCCAAGGCCTTAGCGCAGAGCTCTGCACCCAAGAACCTCCAGTCTGCTGATAGCTCTCAGAATTTCACGTTGAGACTACTGTATTAGCCTTCTTACTAGTCTCCCGGATACTAGCCACTCCCCGTTCAGCTAAACCACATGCCGTTGCCCAGATCATCTTCCTGAGATGTCACTCGTCACGGGATGCGCAAATTCTGAAAAGTGGGTTTAAGTAGGGAAGCTGAGGAGTTCAGTTTTAGACATGGTTGAGTGTGAGGGTGCCAGGAGACCCAAGTGGAGATGTCCCGGAGGCAGGACGAAATGAGAGCTTGCATTGCAGGTCAGAATGAACTGCACGTGGAGGAGGTCACCTCCCATCAGTATTGAGACAAAGATGTGGATTGTGGTACTTTTTTGTTTTTTGAATGGTATTTGCTACTCTTACTGTGTGCCAGGCCCTGTACTAAGAACTAGGGTAAGGTACAAGCTAGTCAGATTGGGCACTGTCTATGTCCCACATGGGGCTCACAGTTAATCCCCACCTTATAGATGAGGTAATTAAGGCACAGAGAAGATAAGTGACTTGCCCAAAGTCTCACAGCAGACAAGTGGTTAGAACCCAGGTCCTTCTAACTCCTGAGATCTGTGTTCTGTCCACTAGGCCAGGCAGCTTCTCTAATTTGGCAGTAAAATTTCCCTTCAGAAATGCATGTTTGGGAATTCGGTTTGAAAAAAGACATTTCCAAAACAAAGTTGTCTTATAACTTGAAACTCAGAATGCGTGGAGATGATCTGTCCCTCTGTCTATATGGGGAAAACCCTAATCTCCTCTGGACTGTAAGCTTGTGGCGGGCAGGATTGTGTCTGTTTACACTTGTACTCTGCCAAGTGTTTAGTACAGTGCTGAATACCTATGATTGACTGACTGCCTGACTAGTCTCCTTGGATTCATTACTCAATTCGGCAGGAACATGCAAAGACCTTGAGGGGTCCAATCTGTGCCTGGCCGTCTTCCTCCACCACGTGCAGCTCGCCGCTGAAAGAGAGCAGTTCCGACTGAAGGATGTCTCGCAGAGGAAGAGAGGCAGACCCGATCGTCCCTGGCTGAAAGAATGAGGGAAAGAGACTCAGACGGGCCAGAGAAGACCATTGAACCCAGCCTCCCACTCCCAAGACCGCAATCGCGTTATCTGGTGAAGAGAAGCGGCAGTCGGCTGTGGCCATGACGTCCGACAGGCCTGGGAGAATGTGGGACTTCCAAAGCTGGTGGAAGGGCCGGAAGGACCGGACCAGCTTTTCAGTTGTTAAGAAAATCCAACATTCATCTTTGTCTTAACAGAAAGGCTCACTGGGACTGACAAATGCCATTTATAATCATTAAGACTTACGGTATTTGTTAAGCGCTTGCCATGTGTCAAGCACTGTCTGAGGCGCTAGGGTAGATGCAAGTAAATCAGGTTGTACACAGGCCCTTGTCCCTCATGGGGTTCACAGTCTACGTATGAGGGAGAACAGGTATTGACTCCCAATTGGATCTTCCTGCCAAAATCCACGACTCCGGACACGAGATCTCACCCGACCAGTTCCACGACTGCTTCCCCAGAAAGCATTGGTTTGACGGGCACCAAAGGACCCCCAAAGGGATAGTGTGTGACAGTTGCCTTCTTGCCAGCCACCCGCAACAGCTGGCTTTGGGCTACCATTCGAAAAGTGAAGAGCATCTGAGGTACCTTTTTCTCCGTATTTTTCCTTAGGAAAATTTTGAAAGTGAGGAATGAGTTCCACCAATGTTCTATCATTGCTCCATCAAAATGGACAGGAAACACAAACCGCTGCTGGAATTTCACCACTGTAAGGAAAATCACAGACTTGAGTGTCGGAGTGAGGTGGACAAGGGCTGTCTGGCCTGGGAGATTTCATATGCTGGTAAGAGGGAGTCGAAGGACTACCTTTTTAATTACGAAGGAATTGGGAACAATCCAGCTGCACTTCTGTTTTGGGAAAAGACAGGTCAGCCTTTACTGAAGCACCTATGAAATGCTTAGCACTGTACTCTGCACTTGAGAGATGTGTTAAGGTACAGACCTGGTCCCTTCCCCCAAAGAGCTTACAATTTAAGAGGGCAGATGGCACAGACAACCACACAACCCACATACAACCCGCTACAGGTTCAAATAGATACAGTAATGTTAAGAAATGACTTGAAGTGAGGGGAGTGTCACGGTCTGGACAAGGGGAGTGTAGAGTGGATCCACATCTAAGTGGGGAGAGCGTCCTGTGAGAGACAGTCCCCGGGCTGCAATTTCAAGGGAGGAGGAGATGATTAACAGTCAGGATATATGCTCCATAACCAACTCATATTTTGTGTTAGTTTCCAGGGTGCTCGCACGGAAGCGTCTCTGCCGAGAAACCATTTTTTAAAAGTTGATGTTTACCTCCTCCTGCAATTTTCCTTGATGCTAGCTGGACGATCTCCACGGTCACTGAAGTCTGCCCTGTTCCATCTCTAGAGGATCTTACAGGAAAGCGGTATTCCACGAAGAAAGTGCTAAGGTAAAACGGACAATCTTTTTTTTATATCACAGTGCAATGTCCACAGCAGAGATTTTTCAAGAGAGGAAAAATTCAAGCAGAGGAATAGAAGATATTTTTTTTTAAAAAGATGACATTCATTAAACACTTATTACTCTGGGCCAAACAGTCTGCTAAGTACTGGGGTAGATAATATACGAGAATTATAATCACATCAGATACAGTTCTTATCCCATGAGAGGCTCACAGTCTAAGAGAGAAAGTATCTGTGCCCATTTAACAGATGAGGAAACTGAGACAGAGAAAAAGAGTGACTTAGCCAAGGTCCCCAAAGGCAAGGAGCAGAGCCCCAGATCTTCTGATTCCCAGTGCTGTGCTCTTTTCACTAGTCCACACTACCTCCCAGAAGTGTTCCCAGGTAGACACCTTCCCAACTATCATCTCAGCACTTTTGCCCTCTTGGCCTTCCATAGCATTTGCATTTTGCTTCACATATTCTGCTCTTTAAGCACATCTTCCTCCTATCTGGAATTTATTCTGTTTGTCTCTCCTACTAGATCGTAAGCTTCTTGTAGGCAAGGACAGTGTCTCTCGCTTTTATTGTACCGTCTCAAGTGCTCAATAAATATCTTGATTGATCAGGGCTTAACTTTTTCTCATCTTCAGGCTAAGCCATGGGGACTGATTCTTTGAACCTACAGGACCGATTTTCTCGTCTAATGGAGAACGATAGTAAATATGGGCTTCTCCTAAAAACCTTTTACCTTCAAAGTAGTTTACAAACATGAACTCATCCTCCCAAATCTTTGTAATCACTGGCAAGGCTGACTCATAGAAAAACCATGGACAGCTCAGGCCCGGGAGTGTGGAGCGGAAGGCTCACTAGGGGAGCTTGCAAACTCAGATGTTTCATTCATGGGCCAGACTGGGCTCCGTGTAGAGAGGCAATCCTTACCGCTTTTTGGCTACCGTTGGTCGGGGTGGTTTCCCACTGCAGCTCTTTGGGCTCAGACTTGCCGGAACACCATCTGGAGGAATGCTCAGCGTTTCGATGATGACTCTGGCTGAGTGTATGCGACCCAGGAGTGCCAGCCTATCCACACCTAGCATTGTCAGCTGGGTTTCCTCTGGAATTTCAGAGGTGGCTTTCCGTCCCACAGGAAAATTTCTGAAAGAAGTTGGAGAAGAGTTGGGTGTAGATGCTTGAACTACGACAGATTTTGTTTGACCTGTTAATGCAAATTGATCTGCCCTGCCCACACAGCTACAATTTCTAATTTTTTCCTATAAAATCTCTCCTCCTGAGCAGGACAGGAGCAAAAGTTCCCTTTATTTCAGCTGGAGCCAGGGGAGGCTTGCACCTTATTCTGCCTCTGAATGCAGAGAACCTAATCTTCGGCACCGAGGAGTGCAGCAAAGGAGAATAATAATGATAATAATGATGGCATTTATTAAGTGCTTACTATGTGCAAAGCACTGTTCTAAGCGCTGGGGAGGTTACAAGGTGATCAGGTTGTCCCATGGGGGGCTCACAGTCTTAATCCCCATTTTACAGATGAGGTAACTGAGGCACAGAGAAGTGAAGTGACTTGCCCAAAGGCACACAGCTGGCAATTGGTGGACCCGGGTTTGAACGCATGACCTCTGACTCCAAAGCCCGTGCTCTTTCCACTGAGCCACGCTGCTTCTCTGAGAAGGAGGGAAGGGAGCAGCACATGGAGAATCTCATTCTGGATTACCAAGCCAGTCCTCACTGACATCGAGGAGATGGGGAGAGGGCAAGTGCCAGGACAGAAAAAATCCCCAGACACACAAATTCCCAACCTCCATTAGGTTAACCATTAATTTCAATTTCCTTCCCCAGCAGATCTTTTACCAGAGCTTCTCAGTAGGAGCTAAGCAGATCCTTCTGAATTTTCTTTCCCCTCTCTACCCTATAGCCCGACCATAGCAAATGCACTCATGAAAAGAGAAGCACTCAAGGCAGAAGGAAGAGGAAGATTGATTAACTGGTCTCTCAGCAACTCACCATGAGAGGAAACTATCACAGCTCCAAGACTTTATTTACAGTGAAAGAGCTCTTTTGAAATTCAAAAAAGGAATTTCTCTAAATGGTGTTCTTCTCCAGACAGGCAAGTCTTCACCCAAAGTACCTTCATTCCCCATAGGATCTAGTGTTAAGGAACTGGATTGCTTTTGCCGGATCGTTTCCTGAACACCCCTAGTTTTGCCATTAGAAATTCAGTAGACGCTTCTGGGATGACCGTCCTTCAACTTGAATGCGTTACACAATACGACTGAAGTACAGAAATAAATTCACCTGAGCTTCTTTCCTGCTGCCATCTTCTTTTGGCCACGGTCTTTAGAGTCCAGCCCATTCACGGACCTGGAAAACCCCCCCGTTTCTATTTTTTTAGAAGGCGTGTCATCGTCGTCTTCATTGAGGAAATCGCTTACACTGACATCAGATTTCTTAATTATGAGCAGCAAAGAAAAGAAACAAAAATGAGCCTCTGAAGACACATTTGGGACTCTAGTAATACTATTGTGCATAAATATAATACACTGTCGTAGGTACATTTTTCACTGCAAACACAACAATACCACGACTTGGAACTGTACAGCATTTTCACATTTCAAAGTTCCTTACCCGAGATTCCAGGGCAGGTCAGAGGCAGAGCTGGGACTAGAACCCAGATCTCCTCCTGACTCCAGGACCCTATACTCTTTCCAGTGGACAGATTACCAAAGAATGGGATATCTATTGTTTGCTATCTAAACTGCCTGCTGTGACCGGCTAGTCAAACCAGCCAGGCTTATTTTCACACTTGAAAAATTGAGTTCAGAGAAAATTGGGCTTCGAAAGTGGAACTGCACAAATAGAGTCTGCTTGTAAAAGCATTTGTCAGAAGGACACTTTCACCTTCCATCTCCCGAAGACCAGTTGGTGGGAAAGCCGTGTTTCCTTGGCTGGCGTCACCGGGCTGTTCTGTGCAGCCCATGCTGTAGACCGGCAAACAGAGGATGCCCTCGTGCGACCCTGCCTTCTGGAGGAGGACAACTAAGCCAAATATCTCCAGAGCCTGACCAACGCAGGGGGTAAAAGCACTGGCGGTGGCAGCAGTAGCAGCAGCAGGGTTCTACCCCCACACCCCCAGCCCTGAGGAAGTCCAAGCTGCTGAACTTCTGTCCACTCATCAACTCACCTGTTGTCATGAACACTACCTCGGTGTGGGGGTCTACTAGAATTTATGTGCTCTGTGTGCGTCTGTGTGGCTCATGAAGGACAGCGAGAGAAATGGTGAGTGTGTACTTCTATGCACCTGCAGTGCGGGGGGTCGGGTACATTTGTGTTGGAGGCGACCGGGGCGGAGAGTATCTATCTGAGATGGCATGGGTGGGCACTCCTCCCCGAGTCTTCCTAACTGTGGACAAGGCCGGGCGAGGCTGCCAGTGCTCAGCAGTCGCATGTGATAGGACATGGGGCCGCTGGGATCCCTCGCTGGCATCCCGAGTTAATCTATTCTTTGCTTTCAGGAAAACTTCACCCAATACTATTCCACACAGCCGAGTTCTCCAACCTGTCCTTAACGGCGTGGAAGGAAAGAGAGCCATTCGTGGTCCTACCTGGTACAGGTGTAAAATGCAATCCCCAGGTCAGGTCTGAGATGGATATTTCTTTTGGCTTCCTAAAACGGAGGGGGTGGTTGGGCTTCTCCCGGCTAGAATAGGGTTGGACATCCGTCCCCTAACCCAAATTACCACTTACCGGTGCCGTGTAAAACAGGTTCTCCAGCAGACTCTGGTCATACTGAGGATCGTTGAGCTCACTGTTGCAATCCAGCTCGCTCTTGGGAGAAAGTGAGTTTGGAGGAGAGCCTACTCCGGCCCAGCCATGCCCATGTGCTAACTCGACACTGTGGAGACACAACAGATTTCAATACACACAAAGCAAGAGGACCATTAATATAGCTCACTTCCCCTAGAAATCTACACTTAACACACTCAGAGTTTCAGCTAGGACTTCCTTCCCTATTGGTCAGTGACAGTGTTTCCTGGGCACCCACGGTCTGCAGGGCACTGTGCTAGGCACTGGGGGAAGGGTTGGAATTAAGAATTGGGAAAGGCAGGGCCACTGCCCACAAGAAGCCTGCAGTACAATGGGAATGACATCAATGCATAACATAAAAAGAAGCAAAAACGGGAAACAGGATAAGAACATGATAAATCACTCCAAAGATGCACAAGGACACAAACGGTTCTAATTTATAGATATGTCCATAAAAGTGACCTGGGTTTTATTCCCAAAGTTTTGGAAGCAGGTATTGTGATTCTAAGAAGTCGTCATAGAAGAGGGGGGCTTTTTGTAGAGTTTTGAAGGTGGGCAGGAACCTGTTTTGATGAAGAGGCGCAGGGAGGGTATTCTAGGTGGGGAGAATGGCATATAAAAGTGAACAACAACTCTTCCCATGGTAAGTCTTATTTTTGTATTCACCTGAATTTATGTCTATTTTCAGATCAGGGTAGTTCAGCTACTATATTTAGGTCCTCATGTCTCTTCTCCCTCCCCACCACACCCTCTATCAGATGGAGCTTTGGAGGGCAGGAACAGCACCGCACCCTGCTTATGTGGGCCCCCCAAGCGTGTGGTGCGATGTACAGTGCTCTGCCCAGCTGGCCCCGGTGAGGGGCAATTGGGGCTGAAAGAGGGACTCCTATAGGGTTTGTTACTGCAGGCAACTCTGCAAGCCGAAAAAAATCAATAGGCTCGAGAAGAGTTTGGATAAAGTGATAATGATAAATAATTAATAATATTTATGGTATTTGTTAAGCACTTACTATGTGTCAGGCACTATACTGAGCACTGGGGTGGGTACAAGCAAATCAGGTTGGACGGTCCCTGCCCCACACGAGGCTCACAGTCTTAATCCCCATTTTACAGATGAGGTCCAGAGAAGTGAAGTGACTTGCCCAAGGTCACACAGCAGACAAGCGGTGGAGCCGGGATTAGAACCTATGACCTTCTGACTCCCAAGCCTGTGCTTCTCCACTAAGCATGCTGCTTCTCAAGGTGAGTTAGGATGTGAGGGGGCTTAAGGAGGGTAGAAACAGATTAGGGACAGTCCACCTACGTGGGTTTGAGAAAATGGATTGATCTGACATTGGTTTTCAAAGCAATGAGGAATGAAGCATGAATCGGCCCAAGGGACAGCCTACACCCGGAAGAGGCCTGCAACCGTGTCGGGGGCACCTGACCAAGATGACGCCTCTCTCACCTGCCCAGCAGTAACTGAATTGCATTAGCCTCCGCTTGCGGGTCGTGTTCCCAAAATCCATCCTCAGCCGGTGGGAGGAAGGGGACTTCAGCTTCAGGTACAATGAAGTCTTTGTAGAGGCCCCCGAATGGCACTGGCACCCTAAGATTTGACAAGAGACTCTCATGGAACAAGTGTGACACCCTCGTCGACAAGTCATAGGGGACCAAAGCCCGAATGCCACGAGGGTGGGGAGTTAGGGGTGGAGATGGCGATGGCCTTGTTAGGCACAATTCAATCACTGATCAGTTCACCTTTCTCCCGCAACTCACTTGGCTGATGCTTTGGAGGAGCTGTTCTTTGAAGAAAGCTGAACTTCGGGCAAGTCCACGTCAATGTCTGCGCAGGACTTCATTGCAGAAACCACCATGGCATTTCGGAGTTTATTTCCCTGTTCCAAAAGAGCTGAGAAGGACAAAAGCAGAAGAACAGGAATAGCAGTCCTTAAACCAGGCCAAACGGGGTCAGGCCAGTGACCCATCCTGCTGTGGGTTGCTAATGTGGGGCAACCCGAGGCGTTCCCAGCCCCAGTGCCCTCTCTCTCTTGACTGATCGATCGCCTCTAAGTCCGGCCTCGATTCCCGGGCCAATGATGATGCCCGGATGCTGTGGGCTGTAAGCTCCCGCCGCGTGGTGGCAAATGTGATACTGCTTGGGCTGCCAATGCTGCTCCTGAAAAACCAAGCTTAGCTGTCTCAGGTGGCAGCCTGAGAAAAGGACTCTCCAGTCGGGATCGTGCTTTCTTCCTTCCCTACCATTTACCACTGGACGGGCTTAATCACTAGGACACCATTAGCCACGGCACCTCCTGTACGTGATCACCGGACTCAGAAATTAGACTTAAGCCGAGGTTCTAGTTCTCATTCCACGGGAGTTTGCGGGATGAGCTGTTCAGGTCCTTCGTCCCCAGCCCCCAGATAGTCACCCACCTGACAGGAGGTCTTTGGTGGCGGGACTGGTCCCGGAGGGGACGCGGGATCCACCGCACCAGTCGGGGGCTCTGCCGGTTGGTGTCGGATGTTCGGCGGGAGTGGGGAGGGACGGCTGCTCTGGAGGCGCGGGCTTGCGGGTACCTCCCTCTCCGGCCTGGCTTGAACTCAGTTGTGGGGGCGGCCCAAAGAAAGGACGCTTTGTGGGGTCACTGATCTCCTGGACGTACAAATAATCCCTTTGCCTATTTGAAAACAAGGAAAGTATTTTATTTTACTTGTACATATCTATTCTATTTATTTTATTTTGTTAGTATGTTTGGTTTTGTTCTCTGTCTCCCCCTTTTAGACTGTGAGCCCACTGTTGGGTAGGGACTGTTTCTATGTGTTGCAAACTTGTACTTCCCAAGTGCTTAGTACAGTGCTCTGCACACAGTAAGCGCTCAATAAATACGATTGATGATGATGATGATGAAAGGACAACTTCAGCAAGCAGCACGGCCTAGGGGAAAGGGCCCGGGCCCAGAAGGCAGAGGGCCTGGATTCTAATCCCAGCTCGACCACTTTCCTGCTCTGGGACTTCGAGCCAGTCATTTAATTTCTCAGTACCTCAATTTCCTCATCTGTAAAAATGTGGAGTTAATACCGGTCCCCCGCCCTCTGGGACTGGGAGCCCCACATGGGACAGGGATCGTGTCCAACTTGATTATCTTGAATCTACTCCAGCGCTCAGTACAGTGCTTGGGTACAACATAAGTGCTTAACGAATACCGCAATTATTATTTTTACGATGCGAGTACGTTAAGGAAAGTACCACGTGACTCCACCAATTGTTTGCTGCACTGCTGGAGCAGGAAGCATCCGTGTACCGACCCCGTGTGTCTGCCTCTCCCTTTAGACTGCAAGTTCCTTGCGGGAAGGGAACGAGTCTTGTGCTTCTCTGTTCTTTCGTATTCCAGCGAATCGCAACTAGCGATGCTCAACAAATACCCCTACTACTACCATTACTACAACTACTACTACTAGTTCAAACTGAAGAGGGGAGAGCCTGGAGGCAGGGAAACCAGTGTGGAGGTTGATAAAGCAGGCAAGTTAGGATAAGGTGGGAGCCGGTTCCCTGGTAGTGGAAGTTTGGGAAGGGAGAGGCAATCCAGGGAAAGTTGTGGACGGGGTGCACAGACCGAATGGCAGAGGTGAAAGCGGCAAGGATGGCGGTGTTGACTGCATTGAGAAAGTTAAGAGGAGAAGTGGGTTTGGGATGGAAAATGAGACGTTTAGTTTTAGCCACACTGCCTTTAAGGAGCCAGTGGGCATCCCTGTGGAGAGGGCTGGAGTCAAGAGGAAATGCAGGAGTGCAGAATCGGGTTTGGCGAGGAACATCTGAAAGATCAAAATTAGGAAGGAGGGGTTAACAGGGTACTAACTTTGGAGTTGTGGCCCTGCTGCTGCTTATGGACTCTTTTAAGGCCGAACTGGTTGTGGCAAATCTAGACGGCTGAGATGGAACCAGGACCGGAGTCTTGCTGGGTTCGGCCTTCCCTCTGAGCCTCCGGTCAGCCAGAGGCCCATCCACACTCACATCCGTGGCAGGGAGAGAGCCGCGGCTCCCATACATTTCCGACAGAGGCTCTAACGCAAGCGACACCTGGAGAGAACAAAGCAAGAAGGCCCATGTCTTTCTTACCTTTCTTTGGCAAACTCTAGGAAGCAGCCATAGATTCTCTCCATACTGGCGGTTTGATCAAAGGAATTAGCACTATTAATAAGCTGTTAGAAAACCAAAAAGACTGCATTGTGAGGATAACAGAATAGCCCGTGGAAGACCTTGGATTGCACTGGTTCTCCGTCTCTTCTCCTCCCTCACTATACTTAGGTACAGCTACGTGTCCCACAGGAGCCGGAATAAAAGACTTCTGTACTTCGATCCAAGAAGAGCTTGAATTTTCAGGGGGGTCCCACTTGCAAGGTGCCACGCTCTGGAGTTTGCCACAATTTGCAGAAGCTGAATCCCCTGGGGTCTCAAGGTTTCACCGGAAGGTTCGCCTAGGCCTCCCCCTAAGACCGGCAATGTCTTGGAATGCCTGGCAATAGCATATCCCCTGAGGGCTTTTGGGATGCAGAATATAGATGCCTTAGGGTGGGGGTGTGAGGGAAGGCATATGGAAAAGGTACAAAAGGCAATCTCTGCCCTGAGGAGTTTTCAGGCTAAGGGGGAAGACAAAGTGACATAAACTGATTAAACGATCATTAAAAAAGGTGAAAACAGATCTAAACAAGAGGGGATACATAAGCCAATAACAATAGGAATCGGCCCATGACTACTCTCCCCTGGCCCCCAGCCAGACCATCCACATCCATAACCTGGAGACGGTCCCTGGCCAACAGCGGGCTCACAGTCTGGAAGGGGGAGACAGACGACAAAACAAAACATGTTAACAAAATAAAATCCTCTCACCTTACCTCCTTCCCCTCCCCACAGCACCTGTATATATGTTTGTACATATTTATTACTCTATTTATTTGTACATATTTATTCTATTTATTTTATTTTGTTAATATGTTTTGTTTTGTTGTCTGTCTCCCCCTTCTAGACTGTGAGCCCACTGTTGGGTAGGGACCATTTCTATCTGTTGCCAACCTGTACTTCCCAAGCGCTTACTCCAGTGCTCTGCACACAGTAAGCGCTCAATAAATACGATTGAATGAATGAATGAATGATTAACCTCATAATACCTCCAACTTGTTCACACCCCAGAAATGTTGAAGCCTGCTGTCCCTCCAAGGCCCATGCACCATTTCATCACCTGCTCCTGCCCATCCGCTTCCTGTAGCTGGGCCCCCCGTGGTCCCCGTTCCCCCCGGTCCCAGCGTCTCCCGCCCTTCTCCCTGACCACGCTTCGTGGCACTTGCGGGGCCCACCTCTGGAAGAATGACTGGTATTCCAGTCGGTTCTAGGATCACATAGGGGCTGTGCTCTCGAAGACCTTCCTCGTGGTAAGGGGGACTTGTGCTAAAGTGCGGGCACCCTGACTGATGTGGTGGCATATGCCCACACCTCCTTTTTGTGAGAGTGCGCTGCATTCTGGGTGAAGGGGGCACTCTGGGCACAAGAACAGCTCCTAACTCCTCCAACAACATCTTGGGACAATGGGTGGCACTTTGACAATTTGCTGTAGTTGGTCTCTGCCGCTGGCTTAATAGGTGGTTTAGATACCTCATCAATGTAAATACGTGCCCTGCATAGTAGTGTGGCACCTTGTGGTACACGGTGATGTGTATACTACTTTGTTTGTCGTTGATAACACCTTTTGTTCCCGTATATATTTTTTCCCATCAAAAATTCACCCTGTAGAATTTACTGCAAAGGTAAAGGGGAAAAATACAGAACAAAAATATTTATACCTGGAGTTCCCCAAGCTTTTCAGATGCTGGTGAAACAATAGTGAAGAATCCATCGATCGGATGGTTTGGAGAGAGCTGGGATAGTCCGCTGATCTGAACGCTGCCAATGGGTAGGTGGTCAGGTTTGCTGAATACTTCTAGGACGAGGATCGCCATATCTAAAAAAAAAACCAGACACTTCATCGTCAACATCATCGGCATTTGTCAAGCACTTTATTGCATCAGAATAGTAACTGTTGTTTCAGGGTGCAACCCACTGTACCTGGGCCTGAAGGCAAGCATAGGTGAAGAAGAAAACCCGCTCTTTGTCCTCAAAGAGCTTAGAATCCAATGTGGGGAGGCCAAACAAAAATTACACACGAGCCTCGTCGCCTTCCTGAATCACATTAGGACAAAGGACTTGTGAGTGTGTGTGTTGGCAAGGGAAGGAGGAGGAAGAGAGAACCTTGGTAATTTTATTTTTTATCTCACTTGGCTCTGCCAAATTTCAAAGAGACTTATAATTATTACTCACAAAATGCTCATGAGTTGAAGATTGCGGAAATAGATACGGTACTTCAGTTATTCTCTTTTATTCTCTGTTGGCTAGACCCCCCAAGGCTTGTAAGACATCAAAGGGACGGTAGTGTGACTTAAGTGTAAAAGTGAAAGCCAAACTGGTAGTGGGCAGGTACAAGATTAGAAGACAGACTGGGTGGGAGTAGGGGACAAAGACTGTTTTGTAAAAAAAGAGATTAGAGGGTTCAGGCAATAAAAGAAGCATAGCCCATGACGCGATCTGGCATCTGGTCAGGTACCCAGTCAAACGAGACGAGACCACCCGACTAAGGACCGTTTCCAGAGCCGGTGCGCGGAGAGATCTTCCCTCTCCGGAACAGCACCATAAGGGGCCGTTGGATATCGGGCCTTCTAAATCTGCCCAAAAGTGCAAGTGGATACCCGATGCTCCTACTCCTGCCCCTGAAACAAAAGCATTTTTCCACCATCAGCAGCAACAATGCAATGGAGGGAAATCACGCCTCAAAGAGATTTAGAGAGGCAGAGGATCCAGGGAAACAAAGCATCAGGCAATGCAGCACCTCAGCTGAAAAACGACGGCCATTCCGCTGCGGCAGACGGACCAGCCCGGGCCACCGCGATCCAGAAAGGAGCAGCTCTTTTTGCGCAGGCGCTTCGCAAGGACCAAGAGACAAAGAGGTAAAAGCAAAAACCGGGGGTAGGTGCTGTAATGTCACTGAGGACGGCACAAGGAGGGTGAGTTTTCATGGTGGCGTGGGAGTAGCTATAGTGGGCAGTTCCACTTTGGTCTCTCCAGCCACACACCTGCACTCACTGTCAGTGGCGCCATCACTGTACATCAGTCAGTGGAACTGACTGAGCACTTACTGTGTGCAGAGCACTGTACGAAGTGCTTGGGAGAGTATAACACAGTTGGTAGACAAGTTCCCTGCCTACAGTGAGTTAATATAAAAGATGACTCCCTAAAATTGAGCAACCTTTGTCACCATTCCGCCCTCAGGCCAATTAAATTATGTTTACAGTTACTAAGCAATAGTACTGAATAACAAATTTAGTCAAATAAAAATTCAGTTATCTGTACAGACTATGTATGAGGAGGATCTAGGTACCTAGCTATTCTAGGCGTAATGTGAGCTATAAGCGCTTGATAAATACCACTGATTGAGTGTCACCGCTCTGGGTCACCTGGAATCAGCACTGTGGTCTCTCTGTAGCCACCGGTGATTGAGAACCTCAAGAATCCTCAGCTGCACCCTCATTCACCCCACCCTCAGCCTCACAGCACTAACGTACATTTCCGCAATGTACTTATTTATTTTAATGTCTGCCTCCCTGTCTTGGATCTAAGCTCCAGAAGGACAGAGTCTACCAACTCCAGTGTTTTGGGCCCTCTCAAGCCCTTAGTACAGTGGCCTGCCCACAGTAGGTGCTCAATAAATACCACTGATTGATTTATTCATTTGATTGAAAGGAGCTGACAATCAAATAGATGAGACAGACAGAAAAATTACAAAGAGTGAGCATAAGAAGTTGCACTATAACAAGATGAAACTGCAGGCTAAGTAACTGAAAATAGAGAGGAGCTGTAAATGTAGATAGATTAATATGACTCGGGGATGGTGAATGACTTAGGATTTGCTTCCTGAAGATGGAGACACTTCAGAAGGACTTGAAGATGGGGAAAACGTTGGTCTGGCTGATTTGGTGGGAAAGGGAGGTTCAAGGCCAGAGGAACAGGGTGAACAAGAAGAGGCCGGAGAGTTGGGGAGTAGTGGGTAAAGAATGCCACTAAGTGGGGAGATTTGGTGGGAACAATGCAAAAACAATAACTGCCCCCAAGTGTTTTGTAACTAGGCTTTTGAGGTCTAGGAGATGGATGAGCATGCCTAAGCCCCTTTCTACACACCACTGGAAATGAATACTAAAAGCTGCAACCAATTAATCTTCTCAGACCAGAAAATGGAATCAAAAGACACATTAACCTACCTGTCAGATAGGCGCTAAACTGCTTTGGGCCACAGCGAACGGCATAGCGCGTAGTTGTTCTTACAGCTTTTTGCTCAGATTGGGAAGAATCTCTGGGACAGAACCGAGTACCATCTGACGTCTCCCCCCACCACCGCACGCGGATGTCAGCACAAGACGGAGGCTTCTTCACCATCCACAGGACTTCGCTAATGGTGAGTTTCAGGAAGCAGTGCAGATGCCCTTCCACAAGGGGAGGCAGGCTTGTGGAAGGCGAAACATCACTCAAACCTGTTGAAAACATAAAATCTGAATTTGAAGGAGGAAAAAAAATCCGTGTAGATAGTAAAGAACTGAAGAATATGTTTACTATAGGCAAAACAATCCCCACAATGGGCAGGTTTAACCTGCTTTCAGTCCTGAATGAACTGTTTCTTTAGCTGTCCTGTAGAGTTGTCCCCCGTCAGATGGCTTATTCCTCGCTTTCCCAGCATCCTCTCAATGCAATTACTGCAGATTGAAATTGTTTTCTTCAGTTAATTCATCAACGCTATTTATTGAGTGCTTTCAGTGTGAGGAATAGAATAGTAAGCACTTTGGCGCCTCTGATTTCCCACTAGGTGTTGCATAACGTCATAGGCTGACAGGTGGATACTGTGTTTTCCTGAAACCCAGGCAACCAAGCCTAAAAAACACCTTTAAAAAAATGTACTCTTTGTCCTATACAATGGGTAAAGGTTAGCGGTCTTCAAAAAATACTATTCCTCCTTTCAGCTTAGAAAGGATATGTTATGGTGTACATGGGAGACATCATTGACCTTGGAATTGTAAGAGTCGGTATGGAGCAATTTCTCACGCTGAAACAGAAGTTATATTTGCCAAACTATGGTTATGTCCCAGTATCACAGGGGACAGTTGGCAGGGATTTGTTTGGGTGCTGGTTAAGGCAACCAAGATGAATCAATCTAAACTCTTTAGCTCTACTAAAGGGCAAGAGCATTTATCACCACCAGCAATAGCATTTATTAGGTGTCTTCTCTATGCAGAATACTGCACTAATCACTCGGGAGAGTACAAAAGAGGTAAAAGACGCGCTCCTGGCCCTCAAGCTTATAGTCTAGTGGGGAGAGACAATCATCTACATAAATTACATAGAGAGGCAGTAATAGAGTACATGAAACTTGCACATAAGAGCTACTGAGGCTGTGGTAACTTGGGTGTGCTCGAAGCGGCAGTTGAGGGAATATAGGATGGAGAGCTATTAGAAATTGCTTAGGGAAGACCTCTTGGAAAAAATGTGATCTCAGAAGAGGTTTGAAAGTTGGGGAGGGCTACGCTCTGTCAGGTATGAAGGGGGGAGAGATTCAGGATTCAGAAGGGTGTGAGCAAGGAGTCGGAGGTGGGAGAGACAAAGAGCAGGGACAGTGATTGGGTTGATTTGAAAGCAATGAAGAATGTGAGCTGGGCTGTATTGGGAGAAAAGACTGGGAGGCCGGAGAAAGAGAGAACGGATTGAGCGCCTTAAAGTCTGGAGTTTCTACTTGATGTGGAAACTTGTACATATTTGTTACTCTATTTATTTTACTTGTACATATCTATTCAATTTATTTTATTTTGTTAGTATGTTTGGTTTTGTTCTCTGTCTCCCCCTTTTAGACTGTGAGCCCACTGTTGGGTAGGGACTGTCTCTTGATTGCCAACTTGTACATATTTGTTACTCTATTTATTTATTTTACTTGTACATATCTATTCTATTTATTTTATTTTGTTAGTATGTTTGGTTTTGTTCTCTGTCTCCCCCTTTTAGACTGTGAGCCCACTGTTGGGTAGGGACTGTCTCTATACGTTGCCAACTTGTACTTCCCAAGCGCTTAGTCCAGTGCTCTGCACACAGTAAGCGCTCAATAAATACGATTGATGATGATGATGATGATGAAAGGAATGGGTAATCACTGTGGGTTTCTGAGGAGTGGGACGTAATGCATCGAATGACGTTTCTGAAAAGTAGCCCGGTGTGGGGCGGGATTTACGGCTTTACTGCTGAATTGTACTTTCCAAGCGCTTAGTACAGTGCTCTGCACACAGTAAGCGCTCAATAAAAGTGCTTAGAACAGTGGTTGGCACATAGTACGTGCTTAATAAATACCATTATTATAATTGTTATTATTATTAATAAATACGACTGAATGAAAAGTAATCAGGGCAACAGAGTGTATGCTAGTGCTTTGCACACAGTAAGTGTTTAATAAATGCCACCATTAATTAATTAATTAATTAATTAACCATAAAGGGGAGAGCGGGGAGACCAGACAGGAGGCTGGTGCAGTGGCTGTGGCATGGGTTAAGGCCCTGGGAAGATCCAGCGTGTGCAGATGGGGCACTGTCCCTGGGATCCCTTCAAGTTCCCACTAAATCAGTTTATTCCTTCATTCGTTCATTCAATCGTATTTACTGTGCGTTTACTGTGTGCAGAGCACTGTACTAAGTGCTTGGGAAGTCCAAGTTGGCAACATCTAGAGACGGTCCCTACCCAACAGCGGGCTCACAGTCTAGAAGGGGCAGACAGAGAACAAAACCAAACAAAATAAAATAAGTACAAGTAAAATAAATAGAGTAATAACTATGTACGAACATATATCCATATATACAGGTGCTGTGGGGAAGGGAGGGAGGTATGATGGGGGGGATGGAGAGGAAGGAAGGGGCTCAGTGTGGGAAGGCCTCCTGGAGGAGGTGAGCTCTCAGTAGGGCCTTGAAGGGAGGAAGAAACAATGTGGAACGCTTCACGAATTGGCGTGTCAAATGGAGAGGCAGCGTGGCTCAGTGGAAAGAGCCCGGGCTTTGGAGTCAGAGGTCAGGGGTTCGAATCCCGACTCCACCAAATGTCTGCTGTGTGACCCTGGGCAAGTCACTTCACTTCTCTGAGCCTCAGTTCCCTCATCTGTAAAATGGGGATTGACTGTGAGCCCCACGGGGGACAACTTAATCACCTTGTATCCGCCCCAGCGCTTACAACAGGGCTTCGCGCATAGTAAGCGCTTAACAAATGCCATTAAAAAAAAAAAGAAATTCTCCCTCCTCCTCGTCCCCCGTTTGTCGTCATCATCATCATCATCAATCGTATTTATTGAGCGCTTACTGTGCGCAGAGCACTGGACTAAGCGCTTGGGAAGTACAAACTGGCAACATCTAGAGACAGTCCCAGCCCAACAGTGGGCTCACAGTCTAGAAGGGGGAGACAGAGAACAAAACCAAACATATTAACAAAATAAAATAAATAGAATAGATATGTACAAGTTAAATAAATAAGTAGAGTAATAAATCTGTACAAACATATATACATATATACAGGTGCTGTGGGGAAGGGAAGGAGGTAAGAAGGGGGGGATGGAAAGGGGGACGAGGAAGGAGGGGGCTCAGTGTGGGAAGGCCTCCTGGAGGAGGTGAGCTCTCAGTAGGGCCTTGAAGGGAGGAATCAATCAGTCAATCAATCGTATTTATTGAGCGCTTACTGTGTGCAGAGCACTGTACTAAGCGCTTGGGAAGTACAAATTGGCAACATCTAGAGACGGTCCCTACCCAACAGTGGGCTCACAGTCTAAAAGGGGGAGACAGAGAACAAAACCAAACATCCTAACAAAATAAAATAAATAGAATAGTAAAATAAGTAAACACCCCCCTGCCCGGATGCCCGCGTCCTCCGTTACCCGTCTTTTTCGGCGCTCGGCCGGCGCCGAGGCCGGGGCCCTTCCGCCGCTTCATGTCCAGTGTCCCCCGCCCCCCGCCCCCCCGTTCCCTAGCAACCGCCCCGCCCGCCCCTCGTTCCCTAGCAACCGCCCCAGCGCGCGCGCGCGCGAGCCCGCCGACGGGAGACTACAACTCCCGACGAGCCTTGCGGGGGCCCAAGGTGCTTTGCGGGGGGGGGGAGGGGAGGCCCCGCGCGCGGCGCTGGTGGCGACGGACGAGCCCGCTACCCAGGGTGCCTTGCGGGCGGCGCGCACTTCCGGTCGGGGAGCTGAGGGGAGGCGCGTCGTGTGAGCCGGGCGGCCGTCCGTCCGTCAGTCAGTCAGTCCGTCCGTCCCCGGGGTGGGGGGCTCCGCCGTCCCCGCCGTCCCCGTGGCCGCCGCCGCCGTCCCCGCCGTCCCCCCCGCGGGCCATGGAGAAGACGATGCACTTGGGCCGGCTGCCCTCCCGGCCCCCTCTGCCCGGGGGCGGCGCCGGACAGTCCGGGGCCAAGATGCGGATGGGGTACGTACGCCCACCGACCCATGACGTCACCGCCGAAGGGGGCCGGGGGGGGCCCGCCTCGGGCCTCTCTCTGTGTGTGTCTGTCTGTTTGGGTGTGTGTGTGTGTGTGTGTATTTCCCTTCCCCCTGTCTGTGTGTGTGTGTGTGTGTGTGTGTGTGTGTATTTCCCTCCCCCACAGCACCTGTCTATACGTATATATATATATGTATATATATATATATGTATATATATATATGTATATATATATATATATATATATCTTCCTTCTTCTCCCCCTCGTCCCCCTCTCCATCCCCCCATCTTACCTCCCTCCCTTCCCCACAGCACCTGTATAGATGGATATATGTTTGTACAGATTTATTACTCTATTTATTTTACTTGTACCTATCCTATTTATTTTATTTTGTTAGTATGTTTGGTTTTGTTCTCCGTCTCCCCCCTTTTAGACTGTGAGCCCACTGTTGGGTAGGGGCCGTCTCTAGATGTTGCCAATTTGTACTTCCCAAGCGCTCAGTACAGTGCTCTGCACACAGTAAGCGCTCAATAAATACGATTGATGAGGATGATGATGATGATATATGTTTGTACATATTTGTTACTCTATTTTACTTGTACGTATCCACTCTATTCTATTCTACTGTGAGCCCACTGTTGGGTAGGGACCGTCTCTCTCTGTTGCCAATTTGTTCTTCCCAAGCACTTAGTCCAGTGCTCTGCACACAGTAAGCGCTCAATAAATACGATTGATTGATTGATTGTATTTCCCTTCCCCACAGCACCTGTCTATACGTATGTATGTTTGTACAGATTTGTTACTCTATTTATTTTACTTGTACGTGTCCATTCTATTCTATTCTTTTAGACTGTGAGCCCACTGTTGGGTAGGGACCGTCTCTCTATGTTGCCAATTTGTTCTTCCCAAGCGCTTAGTCCAGTGCTGTGCACACAGTAAGCGCTCAATAAATACGATTGATTGATTGACTGTATTTCCCTTCCCCACAGCACCTGTCTATACGTATATATGTTTGTGCAGATTTGTTACTCTATTTTACTTGTACATATCCATTCTATTCTATTCTTTTAGACTGTGAGCCCACTGTTGGGTAGGGACCGTCTCTCTATGTTGCCAACTTGGACTTCCCAAGCGCTTAGTCCGCAGTGCTCTGCACATAGTAAGCGCTCAATAAATACGATTGATTGATTGATTGTATTTCCCTTCCCCACAGCACCTGTCTACATGTATAGATGTTTGTACGTATTTGTTACTCTATTTATTTTACTTGTACATATCCATTCTATTCTATTCTTTTAGACTGTGAGCCCACTGTTGGGTAGGGACCGTCTCTCTATGTTGCCAGCTTGGACTTCCCAAGCGCTTAGTCCAGTGCTCTGCACACAGTAAGTGCTCAATAGATACGATTGATGATTGATTGATTGGTTGTATTTCCCTTCCCCACAGCATCTGTCTATACGTATATATGTTTGTACATATTTGTTACTCTATTTTACTTGTACATATCCATTCTATTCCATTCTTTTAGACTGTGAGCCCACTGTTGGGTAGGGACCCTGTCTAGATGTTGCCAACTTGGACTTCCCAAGCGCTTAGTCCAGTGCTCTGCACATAGTAAGCGCTCAATAAATACGGTTGATTGATTGATTGTATTTCCCTTCCCCACAGCACCTGTCTATACATACATATGTTTGTACATATTTGTTACTCTATTTTACTTATTATTATTATTATTATTATTATTATTATTATTATTTGTGTGTGTGTGTGTGGAGGGGGGAGAGAACACACCAACGAACACACCGAAGAGAAGGGGGGGCAGTTCATTCATTCATTCATTCAATCGGATTTATGGAGCGCTTACTGTGCGCAGAGCACTGGACTAAGCGCTTGGGAAGTCCAAGTTGGCAACATGTAGAGACGGTCCCTCACCAACAGCGGGCTCACAGGCTAGAAGCAGCGTGGCTCAGTGGGAAGAGCTTGGGCTTTGGAGTAAAAGGTCATGGGTTCATGGGTTCAAATCCCAGCCCTGCCAATTGTCAGCTGTGCAACTTTGGGCAAGTCATGTAGCGTCTCTGGGCCTCAGTTACCTCATCTGTAAAATGGGGATTAAGACTGTGAGCCCCCCGTGGGACAACCTGATCACCTTGTAATCTCTCCAGCGCTGTAGAACAGTGCTTTGCCAAGAGTAAGTGCTTAATAAACACCATTATTGTTATTAGAAGGGGGAGACAGACAACGAAACAAAATATATTAACAAAATAAAATAAATAGAATAAATATGTGCAAGTAAAACAAATAGAGTAATAATTAATAGTTAATAATAATAGTGGCATTTGTTACTTTGGGCAAGTGTCTTCACTTCTCTGGGCCTCAGTTCCCTCATCTGTCAAATGGGGATTAAGACTGTGAGCCCCCCGTGGGACAACCTGATCGCTTTGTAATCAGTCAGTCAATCAGTCGTATTTATTGAGCGCTTGCTGTGTGCAGAGCACTGTACTAAGCACTTGGGAAGTACAAGTTGGCAACATATAGAGACAGTCCCTACCCAACAGTGGGCTCACAGTCTAGAAGACTGTGACCTCTTGTAGAAGTCTTGTAACCTCCCCAGCGCTTAGAACAGTGCTTTAGTAAATGCCATTATTATTATTATTAAGGGCTTACTATGTGCAAAGCACTGTTCTAAGCGCTGGGGGGGGTTACATTGTGATCGAGTTGTCCCACATGGGGCTCACAGTCTTAATCCCCATTTTTACAGATGAGGTAACTGAGGCCCAGAGAAGTGAAGTGACTTGCCCCAGGTCACTCAGCAGACATGTGGCGGGGCCAGGATTCGAACCCATGACCTCTGACTCCAAAGCCCGTGCTCTTTCCACTGAGCCACGCTGCTTCTCGTAGCTGGACGGGAAGGGGCGGGGGAGAGTGGGCCAGGGAGAGAAGTAAGAATGGAAGGAAGGCGTCGCATGCCCAAGGAGAGGAGTGGAGCGAGGATTAGGGGAGTTAATTATGAGGAATAATAATAGTAATAATAATGGCCTTTATTAAGTGCTTACTACGTGCAAGGCACTGTTCTAAGCACTGGGGAGGAAGAAAGAGTAAGTGACTCTTGGGTGGGAGAAAGAAGAAAGAGGGAGGACAGTGATCATGGTGGTATTTGTTAAGCAGTTATTGTGGGCTAAACACCACTAAATGCTGAAGTGGATACAACCCAGTCAGATCAGACACAGCCTCTGTCCAGCGTGCGGCTCCCAGTCAAAGGTGTGTGTGGGGGGGAGAGGGAGCAGGTTTAACAAATGAGGAAACTGAGGCACAGAGAAGGGACGGGGATTAGAATTCGGGTGGCACAATGAGGGTGCGGTGACTGTAATAATAATATTGATGATGGCATTTATTAAACGCTTACTATGTGCAAAGCACTGTTCTAAGCGCTGGGGATTTTACAAGGTGATCAGGTTGTCCCACGTGGGACTCCCAGTCTTAATCCCCATTTTACAGATGAGGGAACTGAGTCACAGAGAAGTTGAGTGACTTGCCCAAAGTCACCCAGCTGACAAGTGGCAGAGCCGGGATTTGAACCGATGACCTCCAACTCCAAAGCCCGGGCTCTTTCCTTCTAGACTGTGAGCCCGCTGTTGGGGAGGGACTGTTTCAATGTGTTGCCGACTTGTACTTCCCAAGCGCTTAGTCCAGTGCTGTGCACACAGTAAGCGCTCAATAAATACGATTGATTGATTTCCACTGAGCCACGCTGCTTCTCCAGCGTAGGCACTACCACCTTAAGGTTGTAAACGTAAAGTGCTTTAACTTTTCTAGCCCAAACTGTTTACAGGTTCTTGGGTCTGAAGAGGAAAGTAAAATCAAATTGGTTAAAATAGACTGCCTTGATTTTGCTTAGAAATTTTTTGGAGGGTTTAGCCTGTCTAGCTGAACGGCCGATGTGTTGCCTGAAGCTTTCACTTTAGTCGTCATCATCAATCGTATTTATTGTGCGCTTACTGTGTGCAGAGCACTGTACTAAGCGCTTGGGAAGTACAAGTTGGCAACATAACCCTCTAGTCCAACCCTCTTGTGTGTTTGATAATACTCTATTATCGGGATAGGCCTTGTCAGCTTCCCATGAGGTTGTAAACTACTCAAGGACGGAGGCTACCGCAACCGTTACTAATGTTAGATACTTTCAAGCATCAGTACAGTTCTGTGCTCTTAGGGACTCAATAAATGTTGTCTTTGAAGACGTCAATGAGTCTCATCTCATTCACTCCCCTCCTTCATGTGCTTTTCACTGGAGGCTCTATTTTCCCGTTTGTGATGTAAGACGTGCTTCCGTGGTTACGGAAATGAAGAGACAGCTTAGGAATCCTGGCTCCAGCAGTTCTTAAATTTCTCACGGTTTGGTGCCTTTTTGATTTTTAAAAACAGGCTTAGCTTTTACATCAGGAAGACGATTTGTTTTGCCTCTGTGAATATAGGCCAGCCATTTGGCACAGAAACCAGTCCTCCGCCATGTGCTGACGTGACTGCTCCTTGATGTTCTGGAAGAAGCCCTCATAAATGCTCTGGGCCTCTCGGGTGCCAGGTTGACTGTTCACATCAAGAAGAGGCAGCATGGCTCAGTGGAAAGAGCCCGGGCTTTGGAGTCAGAGGTCATGGGTTCGAATGCTGCTCCGCCACATGTCTGTTGTGTGACCTTGGGCAAGTCACTTCTCTGAGCCTCAGTTACCTCATCTGTAAAATGGGGATTAAGACTGTGAGCCCCACGTGGGACAACTTGATCACCTTTTATCCCCCCCCCAGCGCTTAGAACAGTGCTCTGCACATAGTAAGCGCTTAACAAATGCATCATTATCCCTCAGCCCATCTGCCAAGTTAGCTCTCTTCCTCCCTTCAAGGCCCTACTGAGAGCTCACCTACTCCAGGAGGCCTTCCCATACTGAGCCCCTTCCTTCCTCTCCCCCTCGTCCCCCTCTCCATCCCCCTCATCTTACCTCCTTCCCTTCCCAACAGCACCTGTTTATATGTATATATGTTTGTGCATATTTGTTACTCTGTTTTACTTGTACATATCTATTCTATTTATTTTATTTTGTTAGTATGTTTGGTTTTGTTCTCTGTCTCCCCACTTTTAGACTGTGAGCCCACTGTTGGGTAGGGACCGTCTCCATATGTTGCCAACTTGTACTTCCCAAGCGCTTAGTCCAGTGCTGTGCACACAGTAAGCGCTCAATAAATACGATTGATGATGATGATGATCAAAGGCACACAGACTAATAGCCTGTTGGGATCCCGTGGCCGTGAACCGAAGCTGCCCCAAGAGGTTAAACTTTGGCACAGGGCAGTCTCGGGCCAGAAGAGTCCCCTAGAAAGTGGTGGTTGGTGGCCCCCTCAGGAGCCCAGCACATTTGAAAGAGGGTCTGTAAGGTCTCACTTTGATGTGGAATTCCCCGAGCACCGAGGAGTGAGAAGACTCAGGCCAGGCCGGAGATGGAGGCCTCACCAGGGCGGAGGCCTGCTCGATCGATCGGACTGGGGGCCGGAGAGGGAATCTTGAAGGTGGATTTGAATGGGTTTGCTTTCAGGAATCACATTAAAGGCTTTTAAATGTTTTAATCTAATCTTAACAGAAAATTCTGGGAGGCCGGGGTGGTTTATGTCTCATATCTGTCAATTCTTGTTGGTTGAGGGTCTTTCCTGAAGTTCTTTAAAAACATATGTCCCAAATGATCTTTTAATAGAGTACCCAGCTCAGGCCCTGCTTCGTTGGTGTCTTGAGGGAGCCTTTCTCCTGGTGTCTCCAGTGTTGAATCTCTTTTTGTTTGGGGATAATCCTTAAGCGCTTACTATGTGTCAAACATTAGGTCGGGCACAGTATCCGTCCCACACGGGGTCCACGGTCTGAGTAGGAGGGAGAACAGGGATTGAATCCCAATTTTGCCTTTGAGGAAACTGAGGCACAGAGAAGTTCAGTGAGTTATATATATGTATCTATGTTTGTACATATTTACTATATTTTACTTGTACATATCCTATTTATTTTATTTTGTTGGTATGTTTGGTTTTGTTCTCTGTCTCCCCCTTTTAGACTGTGAGCCCACTGTTGGGTAGGGACTGTCTCTATATGTTGCCAACTTGTACTTCCGAAGCGCTCAGTACAGTGCTCTGCACACAGTAAGCACTCAGTAAATACGATTGATTGATTGATTGAGGTGTGTTCTAGACCGTGAAGCCATTGCTGGGTAGGGACCGTCTCTAGATGTTGCCAACTTGTACTTCCCAAGCGCTTAGTATAGTGCTCTGCACACAGTAAGCGCTCAGTAAATACGATTGAATGAACGAATGAATGTTGCGATCAGACCCTATCTGGGATTAAGGACCCGTATCCGAGGACTCTGAAGCTGCTCTTATTCAGGGCCTTCTATAGCATCTGAAAGATCTAGTAAATCACTCCCCCCCACCCCACCCACCCCCCCAGTTTATTGTGAGCGTCAGGCTTTTCCGGAAGGCACTGTTGCTTCGTTGGAAAAGATAGTGAAATGGAGTTGGGACTGAAGGGAGTTGTCACAGGTCACTGATTGGGGCAGCTGTGGAGCTGAGACTGGATCCCAAGAGTCTTCACTCCTTCCTCTTTTCTTTCCTGAAACCTGGAACTAGTAGGGCTGGCCATCCGCTACTAGTGGCGGCAGACTTCTGGCTTATCCAGTCTGTCCTTTTCATGTCTCTGTATTGGATTGAAGAAAACTGTGAGACTGTGTGCCCACTGTTGGGAAGGGACCGTCTCTATATGTTGCCAACTTGTACTTCCCAAGCGCTTAGTACAGTGCTCTGCACACAGTAAGCGCTCAATAAATATGATTGATTGATTGATTGATTGAAAACAGTGGTGAAACTGGCTAAAAACGGTGTGAGGTGAGCAGTGACCGGAAGGGAACACGCATGACGGTGATCTCAGCCACACCGTGTGGGTCATTTAAAAAAATACCTTCCTAAATATCCCAATTTGGTGTGGTTACTAAGATCCTGGCCAAAAAGCACTCCAAGAATATTTTTCCTATTGAGGGTGCTTGGAGGAATTTAAGCCCAAAGTGATGACAAATGCAGTTATATCATTTTACAGTGGACCAAGAGAGTCTAATATTATTGTACTCTTCCAAGTGCTTAGTACAGTGCTCAGTGAATGCCACTGATTGATTTATTGCCTTGAAAGTTAGAACCAGGGGGAGGAAACTTCTCTCCCAAAAATAGTCCCTCATTTTGGGTTCGTTCTTTAAAAATAATTATTAGGATCCCGTGGAACTGTTCAAGCGAGGCTACCCCCACGCTGAGAAAAGAAGAGATAAATTGCTGTCTCCTCGGGGGAGAACAGTCTACTTAAGGTGTCAGTCTCTCAGGTAGTGACATCATCTGGGGTGACACCAATTCTGGGGGAGGAACCAGTTTGGGACTGGTGGACATAGGAGCTGCTGAGGGAGGTAGAGCATTGGATCAGGAGGGTGGTTACCTCTGGGGTGGTTAGATTCCCAAGCGCTTAGTACAGTGCTGTGCACACAGTAAGCGCTAAATAAATACGATTGAATGAATGAATTACAGGCATTTTCAGCCTCAAGATATGTAATGTGACTTTTTCAAACCAGAAACCTTACCTGTTCAATACCTTTTATTACTGTTGTAATGTCTCCAGCTCTGTTTTTGTACTGCTCCATGGGACCGTGATACTGGGGAGGTTTCAGCTAGGTATATTTATGAACAAAAACAGAGCAAAACTCCCATTGTGAAATGTGGGTCCTGACACCCCTCTGTGATTTCCCACATTTTTCCAGTAGCTGGGAAGAAGGGGATGCTTGGGAATCATTGCCAGCCGAGGCAGTAATGTTCCTCAATCAGTAGTGTTTGTTGAGTGCCCACCGTGTGCAGAGCAGTGAACTGAGTGCTTGCAGGGAGAGCACCATAGAGTTTGAAGGCACGGCCCTTTCCCGCAAGGAACTTACACTCTAGCAAGCGAGTCAGGCAGAAAAAGTAATGACAGATAGGAGAAAAAGGGAATGGAAAAATAGATTATTTCAACAGTAAAGGGTGTAAATACCCATGAGAGTCTTCTAGCCTCTGGCCACGTGTCAGAAATGGGACACTGCAGAGAACAAGGGAACAGGCCAAAAAACGTGGGGTTCCGGGAGTTGGGTGGATGGCAGAAAACTTTCACATGAAAATTCACATAAGTTCCACCTGGCTATTTGAGAATTTGCTGTATGGTACACACGTACGAATTGGAATGTGGTTTGGCATTTTTATTAATTGCAAAATACTTGGGAAACCAGAGTGCCAAACCTAGTTGTAACGTATTCAGAACTGGGCCCTACTAAGGAAAATAATTTGGAGGTAAAGTACAAGTAATACCCGCAGACCAAGAGAGGGTGACATTCATCACTGTAGGAAAAAGACAACCTCATCCTAAAGGGATTGTCCGCCAGGCGTTCTATGACCTTGAAACCTGGCTCCTACCACGGTCCGACTTCCAAGAGACATGGGAGTTCTTTGGAGGGTGGGGCAAGGGATAGACTGTGGGATTCGGAATGGACCCCAGAATTGATTTCAGATTTTGTCCCTGTGGTCTGATGTCACTTAGCGGCCGTAACTCATAATGATCCCCAACAGCGGTTTAACGATCCCCAACAGAGCTGCCGCATGTTTGGTCTTCTTAAGTTACAGTGCTAGCCTTAACGAGGGGAGCTTTGATGTCTGAGTGTTAATATATTTCAGGAACAGATATTCAAGATCTCCATTTTAAAATGGTTGCTGGCTGAGTAATCTTGGCCTGGAGACCTAAGGTGGATTTTCCATGATGAGAAATTCAGAAAGCCAATTATAATAATATACTTTGTTTTTCACCAGTTTGTTATGGCTCATTCTTGGCGTGATGTGCTTCTCCCTCTGACCATTTCATTAGTGTTTTCTTTGAATGTCAATGTAGTATAGCCGTCGGAGTGTTTCCGTTTTGGTTTTTGGTTGTTTTTTTTTTTCTTCGTTTCGGCTCATTTGCAAAATGCTGTTCCTGGATTCTAGAGTTCACTTTCATCATCTTCTGAAGCTCCATCCCCTAAAGCCTTTGAACAGGCAGAATTGTGTTTTGGAGCTCAGGGGAAGAGGGGTGATCTGTTCACTGATCCATTTTCTGAAGAGCAGTCAGAAAAAGGAAAGCACAATCAGTCCTGGTACAGTGGGTGAGCTTGCCCATATATCCCCGAATTTCGGGCCACGTTACTTCTGTCGGCATTTCATTATTAGCTTCGGTGCAGTTGATTGTCTCGTTAAATTGTGGTGAGTGAATGGAACCGGTATTTTAGGTGGGATTAAAAGCATCCAGTGTTATGATGTGTTTTGTGGGACTGCTTAGTCAGCTGCGGCCTGTTCGCAGCCAATCCACGCAACTCCAAAGGGATTCATTCCTCTTCTTGTTAAGCATGAATAGGGAATGGTGCCGCCGCTTATATTTTTCCGAAGAAGCTTCTGCCTTAGAGCTTTGGTGATGAGCACCTCCTGGATTGCTCCAGGTTTTACCTGTTCTCCCTCCCCCTTTCTTAAACTGGGGCAGAGACTGTGTCATAAAGCTAGAGACAAGCGTTTTGCCATTAAAGAAAAACCATGATGCATCTCGAAGCGGAAGAGCGGAGGCCCCAAGGGATCAGTGCTAGGAGTGGTTTTCTCTAAAGTGATCACAAGTGATCTGAAAGGGGAAGGTTTGCCCCATGGAATCTGTAGGTTTCCCACCGGCACTAATGCCTTTCTGAGGATTGAAGCGCCTCGTTAATAACAGCCCCGTGGGAGGGTCCCACAAAGCCGAGAGAGTGGACAGAAAAGCGGCCTGGGGGCCTCAAGTGAAAGTTCGTGCCAACAGGGAGAGAATCCAAGATACGACTCTTCGGTGATAAGCTTTCAGTTACGACTCTGAAAAAAGGGATCTCGGATCATTGCCGTCCGTTCCTTAAAATAGTTGGTTTAGTGTGGGGTGGCAGCCAAGTAGGCTAATAAGTGCCGGACCCCATCAGTGAAGTATTGAAAACAAACGGGAAATATTTAACCACTGTCTGAGCTCGGTCAGGATCCTCCCTGAAAGAAAATTCCTATCAATCTCACAGTGGGGTCTTTTTGAGCATTTGCTGTGTGCGGAGCTCAGTCAGTACTGCGTGTGCGGGAAAGTATAATGTAATAGAGTTTCAGTTCAGGGCAGAAGCTGCGAAGGGGAGGTGGGCGGACTGAGCCCACCAGTTGGGCTGTGGGAAGAGGAGCGGTCCTGGCTGCAGCTGGCCTGGGGCCTAGGAAGGATTTTGAATGTGTGGGTTGGCCCCACCTCCACTCCGGTTGCAGGAGGGTGAAGAGGGACCCGGCGCCCAAAAGGCCGTGCCGGAAAAAGAAGCAAAACCGAACTGAAGAGATGCAATTGGAGAAACTGAAAGTAAAGCGCAGGGCCGCTGGAAGCTCACAAAGATAGCAGCGGGCCAAAGACTTCGCTCCTCCTTGCCAGCCCCACTTAAACTGTAAGCCTCGTGTGGGACAGGGACTGTGTCCAACCTGATTAACTTGTATCTACCCCAGTGCTAGGCACATAGTAAGCACTTAACAAAAATCATTATTATTATTATTATTAGACTCCATCCCTGTCCACAAGGAGATTAGAATCTACAATCTTCAGGCTATATAAGCCTGAAGCCAGTTAGTACGGAACAGCTACACCGGGAATATTGTCTGCCGTTGTGTCACATGGCCCCTGCACAAGGATGACACGCAAATTCGTGAAGCGTTCCATATTTTTTTTGCCCTCCCTCTGCCCATCCACCAAGCTAGCTCTCTTCCTCCCTTCAAGGCCCTACTGAGAGCTCACCTCCTCCAGGAGGCCTTCCCAGACTGAGCCCCTTCCTTCCTCTCCCCCTCGTCCCCCTCTCCATCCCCCCATCTTACCTCCTTCCCTTCCCCACAGCACCTGTATATATGTATATATGTTTGTACATATTTATTACTCTAGTTATTTATTTATTTATTTTACTTGTACGTATCTATTCTATTTATTTTATTTTGTTAGTATGTTTGGTTTTGTTCTCTGTCTCCCCCTTTAGACTGTGAGCCCACTGTTGGGTAGGGACTGTCTCTGTATGTTGCCAATTTGTACTTCCCAAGTGCTTAGTACAGTGCTCTGCACACAGTAAGCGCTCAATAAATACGATTGATGATGATGATGCGTCAAACATTGTCACATTTTAGGAAGGACGTTATAGAGCTGGAAAAGGTACAGGGGCGGGGGACTTGAGTGATCGGGGTCAGGGAGCAGCTTCTCTGTGAGGATAGGTGGAAAAAGCGAGAAGCAGCGTGGCCTAACGGATACAGCACGGGCTTGGGAGTCAAGCACTTGTCTGCCCTGTGACCTTAGGCAAGACACTTCACTTCTCTGTGCCTGTTACCTCATCTGTAAAATGGGGATTAATATTGTAAGATGCATATAGGAAAGGGACTGTGTCCAACCTGAATATCTTGTATCTACCCCAGCGCTTAGCCTGCCACAGAGTAAGTGCTGAACAAATAGCATTAAAAAAAAATAGGCTCTTAAGTCTGGAAAAATGAAAGCTGAGAGATTGAACGAACGGGGCGAACACAGAATGGTTATTTACCACACCCCACTGCACAGAACTGGAGAACCCCAATAAGGCTTGAAGGGAGTCAGTCTGAGACAGAGGAAGGAAACCCATCTTCCCACTACTGGTGATAGGACTGTAGAATTTGTCCAGGTCAAAAATGTCAGTAACTTCAAAAAATGGATTTGAATCATTTTCCCATTTTAATATCCCCCTTATGAATTTAAGAGCTGAGAGCCATTCTTTTCCGCCATGGTGGGCTGTCATCACATGATTACTCTGAGCATTCTCTGATTCCACTGTCAGAACTCTTGGCAGATGGGCTGTTCCTCTGAGCCAGATTGGTGGTGTCTCTTCTATTCTTAATGAGGTAGCGGCGCTGGGAGGAAAGAACCTGTTGTCAATCAGTCAACCAATGGTATCCAGCACGTACTGAATGCTAAGCCGTCCTCAAGCATTTGGGACTGGTACAACAGCAGCAAAGGCCCACATCCCATGCCCTCAGGGGGCTTACAAAACTGCCCTCCCCCGCAAAATTACAAATAGCAGGAGGAAGACTAAGGATAGAACTGGAAATATGCAGTTTTTAAAGACTGAAATAGGAACATAATTGAATATTAATATATGTATATTCACATGCATATGTTCATACATTTTATTATATATGCATATTTATGCATGCACATGTGTGTGTGTAAATATATATGTGGAATAAATAGGCATAAAATATTAAAGTAATAAGATAAGGGTGAGTGCTAGGTTGATGCTTCCATGGTGATTTGTATTAGTTGGGGAAGACTTCCCAAAGAAGTGGGATTTCAGGAGAGCTGTAAAGATGGGGAGAGGTGTGGTTTGGAGGATTTAGCTTCTGTCTGTGCAGGTAGTGTCCCACTCCGCTGACCAGAGAAAGGCAGGGAGAGGTGGGGAGAAAGGGTGCAGGGTGGAGGTGCAAACAGAGAAGAGCAGCGTGAAGCGGGGATGATGAAAGGTCAGTCGAATGGTTCAGAATGCAATCACACGTTACCTCTCAGCACCCTGTTAGTGCTGTTTAGCACTTGACTCTCACCTGCCTAGGCATCAGTGCACATCTATATGTATATACATTGGAACACTCGTTTATTCATTTCTCTCACTCTGATATATCTCATTCTTTGTCGTTCTCTGGGACGTATCCTTGTTGTTCTTCTCTTTGCAGGTAATGTGTGTCTGCCTGTCTCCCTGACTCCCCCGTTAAGTCGTTAGCTCCCACAGGGTAGGGGCAGTTGTCTTTGGACTTCGGCTCTGCCCTTCCAAGTACAGTGCACTGTCCCTAGTAGGCGTCCAATCCAGACCACTGATGGACTGATTGCTGTGGGGGCTGGGATTTTTGGACTGGCTGGATGTATGGCCTGGCCTGACTCAGTAATGACTTTGCATTGGTTTCTGTGGGCCTGGGGAAGATGCTATGGAGGGAAGCAAGATGGGAATGGAAGGTTGTAGGCCGTAGCACCAAGGGAGGCGAAGAGCTGGGAGGCGAAGGTTCCTCCTTGGGGACAGGCGGTACGTCTCCCATCTCTAGAGACTGCTGGGCCAAACGACCCTTCTCGCTTCCTTCTGGAGATGTTTGAATTAAAATGCAGATCCGAATAAAAATACTTCGAAAGTTTGCAGCGTGAATTTAAGTTGATACTTTCTTGGCCTTATCTAAAGTTCTTTTTATGTGGCGCCTGTGGTTTTAAAGCCTTTTTCTTCTATTGAGAAACTCTACTCTTGTACTTTAATGTAAAGTTTCCATTGTATGCATTTAAGGATAAAATTTTACTGTGTTTGTAATGTTGTTTTTCAGCCCTGGAAGAAAGAGGGATTTTTCCCCGGTCCCCTGGAGCCAGTACTTTGAATCCATGGAAGACGTTGTGGTTGAGAATGAAACGGGTAAAGATATATCCTTTGACAAACCGTCTGTCCTTCGGCTAATCGGTCACAGTCTGCCCCGTGTGAAAGCAGTATTCACAGGGGGGTGGATATCTGGGCGTCACGTCCAAAAGAATGCATGGATCAGCAGTAGAGTGAAGGCAGAGACCCAGACAATCACCATGGGGAGAGAGAGGAATGGTCACTCCAGAAAGTGACCGGTTCAGGTCGAGGTTTGGGTTTCAAAAGTTCCAAGGGCCTGAGGGTGCGGTAGCTGAACGGTTCCCATGTGCCTGTCCCTAGAAACCAGAGTAGGGTGATGCCCCATGGAAGATTTGGACATCCAGGTTACGCTGGGACCGGGTCTCCAGGGAAGCGAGTCCTCATGGCCTGCGGTGGCGACTGTTCCCCTTCCCAGATGCGAATGCGGGCTGAGAATCGCATATCACACATTTTTGGGAACTTTGTTCGATTCTGCTCTAGCCGACATTTGTTTCTCCCGTACCGTTGGACAAGAGTGAGCAGAGAGGATTCTAGAGACCTCTCAACAAGAGATTCTTTACATTCTGAATCGCTATTAGTCCGTGTTTCATTCAAGACGGATTTTCTTCTTGCCTGTTAACATATGTGTCCTATTGGCTAACTGCCGACTGTCTTCTGAAAAGACAGACGTGTTTTGTGATCGACATACATCTCAAGTTAAGTCCACAGCCAGCAAGGTGGTAGGAGTCTACAGGCCTAAATTCCTGCCCGTTGGACACGCTGCTTCTTGCACGTTCTCGAGCCATCGGCAGTTGTTTCAGGTCAGACATTCAGTCGATCTCGTAGTCAGCTCTCCTTTTCAGTCCTCTTTGGGTAGAGCCAGCTGGGGGACTCTGCTTCCCCGTCGTCATCATCATCATCAATCGTATTTATTGAGCACTTACTATGTGCAGAGCACTGTACTAAGCGCTTGGGAAGTACTAATTGGCAACATATAGAGACGGTCCCTACCCAACAGTGGGCTCACAGTCTAAAAGTGGGCAGCGGCCCCTCCTAGCCTGGTACTTTGGTGTCTCCCCTCCCTTCAGAGGAGCCAGTTCTGGGATTCAGCGGGCCTGGGTCCCCAGGGACCTGTGGGCCACCCTTAGGCTGCTCGTCTGCTCCTACCAGTTCCCCTCTGGCTGGTCCCGCCCTTCTACCTTGGGCCCAGCTTGTTCGGTTGTGTGTGTCTCTACCCGGGAGTTGGGGCTGTCCCCGAGCTCCTGGGGACGGGTGGATGAGGGAACCCCGCTTCTCTTGCCCCGACATGATCCATTAACAAGGTTCACACCCGGGAAACCTCCTGTACTCGGAGTAACTGCCAAGCAGGTTCTTTGGCTGGGAAAATGTTGCCAGCTTTGCAGATGTGTTGAAAGGATCCCAAGAACTGAATTCCACAATCCTGGCATAAAATCAGAAAAGAAAAGCAACGAGAGATAACACTACAAACCGAGCTAGAATTTTGTCATCCTTAACTGTTCGTACACTTTTCGAATTTACAAGAGTGGTTCCGAGGGCCCCGTCTTGCTGCTGCTGCACGGGGGAGGCCATTCTGCTCTCTCCTGGGCCGTTTTCACTGTAAGTTTCTGACAAAAGCAGGTGGGGGTTAGTGGTACCCAGGGTTTCCCTTTAAAGCCATTCACAGATGACTTCAAGCGTTGGTGAGGCTGCACGTGGTGTTCTTCTGACTCTCGGGCCTGGGCTCTATCCGCAAAGCCACGCTGATCTGTAATCCTGTTAAGTGACTGCCCCTGTGGCTTTCAGATCTCTGTTGGGAAAGGCTCCTGGTCCTTTTAGGTTCTGAGCATGCCAGCAATCCAGGTGCGGACTTGAGAACCGGGAAAGACACTGCACGAAATGAGTGATATTATGAGTTTTCTTGTCAGTGCGTTTGCCCCCGTCATGCAGTAGCAATGGTATTTTGTAAATGGTTGGAATGTGCAGAGAACCCTGTATTAGAGCACTGTGGAGGCACAATCCATCAGTGATTCAGACATAGTCCTTGAGAGCAATGAGGGGTGCATCTCAACAACATTAGGTGGTAATTTGTTGCCTCTAAGGTGTGAGTTGACGAAAGTCTTTTGTTTTGTTTCTTGTCTTTTGTTTTTTGTCGTGGGGAGCAGTCATCGGTTAATATCACCCAAACTGTATTTTAACCAGATGATTTGACTTTTCCCACATTCCAAAAGGTATTTTTATTTTGGTGGTTAGGGCGATATAATGATCAGGTTGGAAATGTTTAGGGAAAATTAACTCCCTAGAACACCATTTGTCAGTGATGGGGAACAGAAATAGGTTTTGTTGTGGGTATTACTATAACAATCACCTATTTGTACTTTAAAAAAGAATTAGGTTTGTATTAAAGCCGTGTACAACTACCATTCTGTAGGGACCCGGGGCATACCGGGGAGGAGGTTCTAGTTTAAGGAGGTAGAGAGGGAAGGGAGCCAAGAACATATCTTGTTAAACCACCTATTAGCCAGATGCTCAACCCTTCAAAATTTTTTTAAAATTTTCTCCGTGCATAATAATAACTGTGCTCTTTGTGAAGCGCAGTTGGGGTTGTTCCAGTATAAACAGATCGGATACAGACCCTGTCCTTCGTGGGGCTCGCGGTTTGAGGGAGGGAGAATGGGTGTTTTATCCCCATTTTACAGATGAGGACACTGAGGGATAGAGAAGTTGGCTGGGGGTAGGGCCAAGAATAAACCCGGGCCTCCTCGTCCCCAGGTCCGAGTTCTTTCCACTAGGCCACACTGCTTCTCGTGCATATACATAGTGTTACTCGAGTCGCCATTAGCATGGCCCCGACCACTGTACAGGACGTGGAAATGGGTGAAGTTGGGGAACAGGTGGCCGCCAGTTCAGGTTCGGCAGAAAGGAATTAGGGAAGGAGCATAGAGCCAGCAGCATTGGGTCCTCTCACGCTTCTGGAAAGCCTGGAAGGACCAAGTTTTCAGGAAGAGTTGTAATAGGGATAAGTTTCCAGATGCCAAAGGCACAGTCGTTCCCTGATGTTCGTTTTAGATTTTATTGACAGTGTGTTTTTCCCTTCTGTCTTTCTGGGCTTTGATTTGAGGCTTATAGAAAGGAGCTGGATGGTGTTGGCAAGCATGTAGGGCTAAAGTGTTACCTCTTTTGCTCAGTTAGGTGCCTCTGTGCAAACTTCTTGCCCTTATTTTCCCAACAGGTTGCCATCATCAGCAGGATTCAGTGTAGGATTGTAGCCTTGGATCTGAGGAGTCATGGTAAGTGGAGAGATGAAGCTTAAGAATCCCACCCACCTTCCACTGCCGTCATTCATTCATTCATTCAGTCGTATTTATTGAACACTTACTGTACTTATGGAGAGTACAGTACAACAATAAACAGACACATTCCCTGCCACAATGAGCTTAAATCACAAACCGACCTCTATCCTGCAAGGCCACATTCCATTAGTCGCGAATGCCTCTCTCTGATTAAGTAGTCTACTGCAGACAGATTCTTCGACATAGCAAACCTTTGAGCTCTCTAATTCTGTCCACTCAGTAAATAACTGGGATGAGAAATAATGCTAGGGCAGGTAATAATAATAATAATAATGATGGCATTTGTTAAGCACTTACTATGTGCAAAGCACTGTTCTAAGTGCTCGGGGAGATACAAGGTGATCAGATTGTCCCCCGTGGGGCTCACAGTCTAAATACCCGTTTTCCAGATGAGGTTACTGAGGCACAGAGATGTTAAGTGACTTGCCCAAAGTCACACAGCTGACAAGTAGGGGAGCTGGGATTAGAACCCGTGACCTCCGACTCCAAGCCCGGGCTCTTTCCACAGAGCCATCCTGGCAATAAGACTGATTCTGTTTGGCCCCAGGTGTCCCCCTTGTCATAAAGAGTTAGGTTGATCGAAGAAAGTGGTTGTTGGTCAGATTTTGGCAGGGGTAATGAACAGAGTGCGTCAACTACCGGCCAGACCTCCCACCCGGTCTGCCTCGCCTTGGGAGCGTGGTCAGTCTCCACCGGCGGGTTAGCGATCTGGGATACGAAGGAAATGCTGTGTCTCATCCCACGCCCTTGACGTTTCTCTTTTAGGTGAAACGAAAGTCAAGAACACCGAAGACCTGTCTGCGGAGACGATGGCCAAGTAAGTATAGCCTAGTGCTGTCACCGCCGCTCCTGCCTGGCTTCTTTGTCTCCCCGTCCACCGGAAACCCCCTCTGGCCCCTTAGGGGATCGGGCCAGGATTAGAGTAGAGATCGAAGGAGGTCTAGAAAGGTTCTCTTTCGGCTTCTGTTAATGAGAACGTCTTTCAGCATTTTCGTGTTCCTGAAATAGTGTTGTAAAAAACTCATTGAAGTGTAAGTAATCAATCGGTGGTATTTATTGAGCACTCGCTGTGTGCAGAGCGCTGTACTAAGCGCTTGGGAGAGTATTGAACAACAGAGGTGGTAGACATGTTCCTTGCCCGTAATGAGCTTACAGTCTAGTGGGAGAGACAGACAATAAAAGACATTCCAGGTAGTTACATAAGTGCTGTAGGGCTGAGGGTGGGGTGAATATAGGGTGCAAATCCAAGTGCAAAGGCGACACAGAAGAGAGAGGGAGTAGGGGAAATGAGGGCCTAGTCAGGGGCTTTTAGACTGTGAGCCCACTGTTGGGTAGGGACTGTCTCTATATGTTGCCAATTTGTACTTCCCAAGCGCTTAGTACAGTGCTCTGCACACAGTCAGCGGTCAATAAATACGATTGTTGTTGTTGGAAGGCTTCTCTGAGGAGATGTGATTTTAATAATCCAGTGCTTAGTACAGTACCCGGCACATGATAAGCACTTAAAAAATACCATAATTATTAACAAGGCTTTGAAGTTGGGCAGAGTGGTGGTCTGTTGGATACGAAGGGAGAGGAGTTCCAGGTCAGAGGTAGGTGTGGGCGAGGAGTCGGCGGTGAGATAGACGAGGTGGAGGTACAGTGAGTAGGTTGGCACCGGAGAAGCGAAGGGAGCCTGCTGGGTCGTGGTAGGAAATCCGGGAGGTAAGCTGGGAGGGCCTGATGTGTTTGAGTGGTTTAAGCCTACGGTAGTAAGGAGTTTCTGTTTGGGGTGAAGGAGGACGGGCAACCGCCGGAAGTTCTTGAGGAGTGGGGAAACCTAGACTGAACAGTTTTGTAGAAAAATGACCCAGGCAGCAGAGTGAAGGATGGACTGGAGGCAGGGAGCGTCAGCGAGGAGACTGATGCAGTGGTCAAGGTGGGAGAATTAAACTCCACTCAGTCGATCAATCAATCAGTCTCCAGCCCTGCCCAGTGAAGGGCTCTCTCTGTCTCTTTCTTCCGTGCCCACCTTCCCTTCCCCTGGTGCAGTATTCTCGTCCCGGCTCCTTGAGGGCGAGCATCATGTACTCGGTCCAGTGCTGTGCCTGCAGCCACCATTCAATCACAGTTATTGACTGCTTGAAGTAGAAAGAGGTAGAAACCAAGGAAGCGAGATGGGAGTCGTGCTTTGCTTTTGCTCTATTTTTTGCTCAAGTTTTGCTTTATCGTCCAATGTTTCTTCTTCCCGGCAGGGATATTGGGAATGTGGTTGAAGCTCTGTATGGGGATCTGCCTCCTCCAATCATGCTGATCGGGCACAGCATGGGTGGGGCTATTGCAGTCCACACCGCAGCCTCCAACCTGGTTCCGAGCTTACTGGGGCTCTGCATGATTGACGTGGTGGAAGGTACGTTTGGCCGTAGCCTCTGGTGGCCTAGCCCGGGGACTTCCCTCCGGGTGGGTTAGAGCAACTGGCCAGCGGGCCTTTGTCGGAGGAAGAAAGTCTCTTACCAGTCCAAGAAGGGGAAAGTGGGGGAATTAGAGGGTTGGGTTTTTGCTGTTTTTTAGGAAGATCCAGCCCTCACCTCTAATTAGATTAGTTACAGAAACAGCATCACAGAGGACAATATTAACGTGGACTCGACACAGCCCAGGCAGACAGTCTCATCTTGGCCCTTTGGGCCCCCCTCCCACGGCAGAGGAAGCCTCACAGGCCTTGGGATCCTGTTCGAATACATATCACTGAACAGTGTGTCAGAGAGGCAAGGCCCAAAGGACCCGATCACTATGATCGAAGGTTAAAGCTGCTCCAATACTACCCCTTCTAGGCTCCCTCTCTCTCTCCCGCTCCCTCTCCCTCGCTCTCTGCATCCCTCCCTGAGAGACAAGAAGCATCCCAGGTGACTGAGCAGTGGGAATGGGAATCCCTGCATCCGCCACTGAACCTCTGGACTCGAGGCAATTCCCTTCGCTCCCCACTTTTCCCTGCCAGCTTCCCCCTGGTTATCAGTCCGTGTTCAAGTGGGGTTCAGGAGGGATTCCGTGGGCGGGTGGGCCGCCCCTAATGTTCCAGCCTCCCTGGGAACCGCTAATGGCTCATACTGTGGTTGACTACCTAGGCACAGCCATGGATGCGCTCAACAGTATGCAGAATTTCTTACGTGGCCGCCCGAAGACCTTCAAGTCACTGGAGAATGCAATAGAGTGGAGGTAGTGTGCCAGTTTTGTAGCGTTTTCCTTACTGACCTTTGACCTGAATGTCACAGTTCAAAGCAGTATATCTACCGACTTGTCTCTTCGGTTTGGCATTCGGGGGTCGTTGCGGGGAAGGAAGTTGGGGTAGGTCTAGGTTGACTGAGATTAATGCCTGACTGTCACAAACCTGGAAACGATAGAAAACCCAGACTTTTCGAGACCCTGACGGAGACTAAATCCCCGTGGCCTCCACCCCTGCACCGAGCCAGGTGAGAATCCCTCGGTTGCTCTCCAGGGAGGCCGCTTCCAGCGAAAGAACAAATCTTTTCTCCCAGCAGTTGATCCTCTCACCTTAGACTCTCTTCCCACAAATTCGCCAAGCCCGTGTCTCTCCTGTAAAAATGAAGGGCGCGACTAGAAGTGCACAGGGGAGAAATCAAATGAGGGGAAAATGATACCGAAGGGAATGAACTGGGTTGAGAGATCACAGAGGGATAAACTTGGTTCTGTGGCTGGCCAAGTTGTTTCAAGGCCAGTGAGCTTTGGCTCTTACCCCTTTTCATACAGGGAAAAGAAAGGGGCAACTGTCAGCAAAAATAGGTTCCACTGATTGCCTGCTCACAAGATTGTAAACCCCTGACTAGATTGGAAGAACCTTGTGCTTGGGGATCGGGTCTACCAACCCTGTTGTCCTCTCATCATCATCAGTGGTATCTATAGAGCGCTTACTCCGTGCAGAGCCCTGTACCGAGCGCTTGGGAGAGTACAGTACAACAGAGTCGGTCCTTGCCCACAGACTAGAGACGAGCTTATGTTCTCCCAAGCACTTGGTACGGTGCTCTGTATACAGTAAACATGCAGTAAATACCACTGGTTGAGCGATCGATTGATGGCTCAAATAATTACAGAAAAAAAGATAGGTCTCCCTGATCTAGATTGACCAACTCGGGGCTAAGCCTGAGGGAGATATAGGAAAGGGACGTCTGCTACTGGATTCTGTCGGATCTCGTGAGGCGCATCGCTGCCTCACACCCTATCCCGTCTGCCGCTTTGTGTCACCAAACCTGGAAATCCGTGGACAATTTTAGCCATAAGGGAAGCGTAGCTCTGCGCTTGATTATCCGGTGCAAATGATTTCAAAACTTTCAGCCCGAGATTGCCGATTTCATGTTGAAATTGATCACAGTCCATGTATACCTTGCTTCCTTGTTTTTAGTGGAGGAGGCGATCGTGACTCTTGAGGGACCTCAGAGAGAATCACCAGCTAGGCTTTGGTCACTTTAGGTGACCTAGATGGAAAGCGCATCCTCCAGACTGTAAGCTCATTGTGGGCAGGGAACGTCTCTACCGAGTCAGTTATATTGTACTCTCCCAAGAACTTAGTACAGTGCTGTACACACAGTAAATGCTTAATAAATATGATTGATTGACTGACTACACGGCACAGTGAACTGTGGAGTAATGCTTTCTTGGGTTCTCTCCTCCTTTCCTCTTATTTTCCCGTACTCCCTTTCCAGTGTGAAGAGTGGTCAGATAAGAAATCTGGAATCTGCGCGAGTTTCTATGGTTGGCCAAGTAAAGCAGTAGGTTCCATTCTTTCTCTTAATCATGCTCAAACAATGAAACAGAATCCAGCAATGATCATTCATGTACAGGTATCACTACCAAAGGGGATAACTTCATCATTTGTTAAGTGGATTTTGGAAATGACCCAGTGCCCACAGCAAATTTTGTAAATAATTTTTAGGCAATTTTTACAGCAACATCAATTGTCATCAAATACAAAACTCCACGGTGGATCCGGGCCCACTCTAGGAACAAAAAACTCGGAAATGTATGAAACAGCTCAGGAATTTGGGTTCTGAGGGGCTGCCGGTGATGTCATTGGTTCTAGGCAGGCCCAGATTGTGGCCATTTGGTGATAATAAATTAAGCGCCCTCGGTGTGCTAAGCACTGGGATAAATAGAAGCTCTTCGAATCGGATGCCATCCCCGGCCCACCCCCAAGGGCCCGCAGTCTAAGAGGAAGGGAAAAATAAGTGTTTTCTCCCCCTTTGATAAATGAGGAAACAAGAAACAGAGCTGTGAAGGGACTTGTCCAAGGGCACACCGTGGGTAGGTAGCAGAGCCAGGACTAGAACCGAAGTCTTCTAACTCCCAGGCCTCTGCTGTCTGTGGTGTTAGTGGAAATATTTATTTGCCCGACGATGTTCCTGATTGTTAAAATGCTTCATAGACATTTTGGTTCATGCACGTAGCTTCTATGGTCCCTTTATTCACCCTGACCTCGGCCCCTCATGAATGTTCATGTGCACTTATGTACATATCTGTAATTTTTTTATTGTCTGTCTCCCCCTCTGGACTCTAAGCCTAGACTGTAATTCTGGCAGATTGATGGTTTTATGTTCGATGTTTGGTGAGGTTAATCCTGCACTATACTTGTTGGTTCAGATCGGGACAGGGTTTGATGTTCCCACAAGATTGAGCTGCCTCCGGTCCACTTGTAAAACTCTGGAAAATAAAATCTGTTCACCCAACTCTTTCCCAGGGGTGTGGGAAGGATGAGCTAATATTTGATGATGAAATACTGTGCAGTTACTGTGGGCTCACTGAGATGATAAATTCCTCAAGGGCAGGGTCCACAGCACATTCCCAAGCATCTGGTCCCAGGCTTTGCACATTGTTAGTGCTGTTGGTGATGGTGATAAGGAAACACTAGGTTATTTCAGTAATAGAGAGCGGTGCTTGTGTGGATGTATGCCTGCATGTTATAACATTTTTTCTGTTTACGCCAGGTGTGAGGGAACGACTAGTCCAGAAGTCTCTAAAGCCATAGAAGAAGGGATCATAGAGGAGGAGGAGGAAGATGACGAGGGGGGCGAGTCTGTCAACAAAAGGAAGAAGGAAGATGATACTGAGGTGGGCAAGCATTGCTCCGCTCTAATGAAAGGAGTGTGAAGTGGTATGATGGGTAGTGGGGGACAGCTCTTTTCTGTTTCCACAGAGGATCGGACTGCAAAGGATGGGGTTAAGCTTCAGCAGAAAGAGTTTGGGTTGACATTGGGAAGAATCTCCTGTAGGGTTGAAAGAAACCAGGCCAAGGGAGGCCCGTGGGTGGGATCGGGGAATACGTTAGTGTCCAGGTGTCGGCTTGGGCCGAGCGTGGGCCAGACTGGCAGGCGTTGGCTGAAGGAACGGACAAAAGTATTGCCGCTGCCGTTGTCAAGGTGCCCCAGGGGGAAGAAGAGCCAGGACTGTTCCACCACCTTGCTGAAGCTGCCCCCTTTCTCCTTCCCTCTTCTTCTCTCCTCCCACTCCTACCAGCCTCCGCCCCGGCCAGTACCGCTGTGCTTCAGGTAGGGGATGGGCAGATGGACAGAGTGGCCACATAAGTGCTCTTCTGCTTGCACCTTCTTCCAGGGGTGCTCTACTTTTAGAGGCTTCAGACCTTCATAGGTACTGCATTGGGCCCCCTGTTTTCTCCCCACCTTAGCAGACTGTTCTCCTAGTGTCGTTCAACCCCCCTGCCCCTTCTAAACCCTGTAATACAAAGGTCTCTGTACTGGATGGGCCCCATCTGTGGTATCTGGCAGCAAAGCTGTGGGTTGAGGGAGTTGAGGAGATTTGGGGAGCAGGTTTGAGCACAGTATGGTTGAGCAACCTCCGGGTCGGGTTCTAAATAGTGAACCCATACAGCTCTCCGGAGGAAAGAGCTTCTCCCCTTTTGCCTGACTTTAATGATTATTTGCCCCGTGCAAGGAGGCAGCTGACAATATCCATTTAGTAGGAAATAACTCTTCTTGAGCAGTTCTGTCCTCAGTTAAGCATCAAAATGTAGACTTTGGCACAGGACAGTCATACCGTATCCTGTATGACTCCCAGGTTGCACTCTTAATAAGCGTGTTGAGTGGGAACAGGTTCTCGAGGTGTTAAATCAGTGGGATTAGGGGTTAGGTTTCTCACGGTCCTTTGTTTTGCATTACCTTAAAAAGATTTTTTGACAAGTATTTTAAAGTAGCTCACACTTAAAATGGACACTGTTATGTATATTCACGCCTGGGCTGCTTTTTTCGGAACACGTGCGTTCCTGGTCCCTGTGTTTTACCTTTCTGGTGGGTCTTTCAGTCTTCCTTTAAGCCTGACTGTCTCTCGGTCTGAGTGAGCATAGGCGTTTGCTGAGAACCCTATTCTCCATCCACACACTGCCAGATTCCCCTTCTTTTCTTCCCTGCCTGGCAGGAACAATTCCAACAAATTGTTGTCAGCCACAGTGGGAAAGCAAATGCTTCATTCTGGAAGGCCCCAAATCTGCCTTCCTTTCAGCACCACAAGCAGAGTGAAGTGACGATTTGGGAAAGGAGCCCCCGCCTTTCCCAGAGCAGGTCCTCTGAGGGGTGGAAGAGTGCCGGGGGCATTTACAAGATGAAGACAGCAGCCCGGCCAAGGGGCAGGGACTGGGAGTCGGGACACTTGGGTTTGTGATCTCAGGAAGAGGGAAAACAGACATTGACTCCCCGTTTTGTAGATGAGGAAACTGAGGCCCAGGGAAGTTGTGACTTACTCAAGGTCACACAGCAGGCAAGTGGCAGAGCCAGGATTAGAACCCAGGTCCTCCGACTTCTAGGCCTGTGCTCTTTCCACTAGGCCACTGCTTCTTTTGCTCTCTTCGTTGCCCTCTGAGAATGCTCAGCAGGTCCAAGACGATATCCCATCCTGCCTCCAAAAACACCAGTGAGGAGTCCTGGGGCTCTCTTCACTTTCGTTCATTCCCTTGGTCTGGATTCATGACTCTTCCTCCGTGGCTGAAAAGCCCCTGGGACATTTTCAACGAAATACAAATGATGTTGGTCTCAAGTCCGCTGGGAGCCTTTGTGTTTCCCATGCAGACTTTTGAGATCAGGTTGGTAATTTTGAGATCAGGCTTGAGCATTAAATAATCAGTCAATCAATCAGTCAGTGGTATTTACTGAGTCCTTACTGTATGCAGAGCACTGGACAAGTACAGCATGACAGAGTTGGAAGACACGTTCTCTGCCCACTGGGATCTTATAGTCTAGAGGGGAAAATTCTGCTTTATTTGGGGAAGGGAGACTGGTCAGCTTGTTTCCTGCACAGCAGAACAAATTGTGGTTCATCATTGTCAGTTGAGAGGGGCTCGTATAGGGTTGCTGCTGTTGGAAGAGCTCTTAAAGGTCAGGCCGGTGGATCCACTAGATTGTAAGTTCCCAGAGGGCAGGACCCATGTCTATTGCGTTCTACTCTCCCAAGTGCAGAGTGCGGCGATCTGCCCCCAGGGGGGCACTTCATAAATTCGATCGATTATTTGAACTTCTCTGTGCCTCAGTTCCCTCATCTGTAAAATGGGGATTAAGACCGTGAGCTCCCCGTGGGACAACCTGATCACCTTGTAACCTCCCCAGCGCTTAGAAAAGTGCTGTGCACATAGTAAGCGCTTAATAAATGCCATCTTTATAATCCCAAAAGCATATTTGCTCGAGGTCCGGGTTGACTCTCGATGTGTGATGGAAGTTCTCCTTCTGAGTAGATCATCTGGTGCCAAAGCCAGCTTAGCGATGTTCAACAAGTCAATCAATCGTTCAGTCAATAAATCATATTTATTGAGTGTTTATTGTGTGCGAAGCACTGTACTAAGTTCCTGGGAGCGTACAATGTAACAGAGCCGGTAAACACATTCCCTGCCCACATCAAGCTTACGGTCTAGAGGTGGAGACAGAAATTAATATAAATAAATATATTACGGTTATGTACCTAAGTGCTGTGGGGCTGAGGGAGGGGTGAATAAAGGCTGCAAATTCAAGCGCAAGGGCGAGGCAGAAAGGAGTGGGAAAAGGGGAAATGATGGCTTGGTCGAGGAAGGGCTCTTGGAGGAGATGGACCTTCAATCAGGCTTTGAAGGTGGGGAGAGTCATCGTCTGTCGGATACGAAGACGGAGGACGGCGTTCCAGACCAGAGGCAGGACGTGGTCTAGCGGTCCGTGGCGAGATAGATGAGATGGCGGTACAGTGAGTAGGTTGGCATCAGAGGAGCGAAGCGTGCAGACTGGGTTGTAGTAGGAGAGTAGCAAGGTAAGGTAGGAGGGGGAAAGGTGATTGAGTGCCGAGAACTGCTGTTATTGGGTCTTAGCAGGGGTCCGGCTCGTCCAGCCAGGAGCAGCGGGATGGTGGGTTGCCCTCCTGGTCCTCCATCCTAACGTCTCTGGGAGGGCCATCCAACATCCCTAACTTTTCCACACTACAGACCGGGCACCAGACCGGAGTCTGCCTTTTTCCCCTAAGGGAACTTTTGGTTTTATCCTTTCGTGGTGCCGGACCATATTTGGAGCTGGTGTTAGCTTTCCCCCGAGTGGGGCTTCCTCCCCCCGCCAGTCATGGTATCGTTCTCCCCACTGGGCTGCTCTTGGACTCAGCCCCCATTTTCGTCTTTCCATCCCAACCCCTCTAGACCAAGAAAGACCACCCATATACTTGGAGAATCGAGCTCGCCAAAACCGAAAAGTACTGGGATGGCTGGTTCCGGGGCCTGTCCAACCTCTTCCTTAGTTGCCCGAGTCCCAAATTGCTGCTTCTGGCAGGTAAGACCACAAGTGAGACACAACTAATGGTTCTGTTTTATCGGTACATGGAACCAGCCACTAAATACGCAGCGTTTGAGAAGAGAGAGAAAAGAAGTTGGGATGGTCTGTGGGTCGTTTCATTTGGAGAAGTAAGGTAGCGGGATCGTTTTATTTCCCTGGCCCAAATCGAACCCCTGTGCACAAAGGGCGGTGGGACGCTTTCAGGTTCTCTTGAAAAGTTGGGAGGTGGCACTTCTGAACGTGAGGTGAGGGTTTAGCTGGAATCAGGACAAGTCCCTCCTTTCCCCCCAGACTTTGACTCTGTAGTCCCCAAGGTGTGGTGTGGTATTGGGGCTCATTTGGTGTGGGGCAGGGGGAGAGAGGGGCTTGGGGCTCTGCAGATCCACCCCATAGTTGGACTCAAGCCCCGGAACTACTGCCCCAGCCAATGCCTTATTGGGGACCGATGGTCCTCGTAGGCTGGGGGCGGTGGGGGTGGAGTCCTCAAAATCCTTCGGAGGTTTTACCAGGCAAGGGATGCACGTAAGCGGTGGCAGCCTTCCCCTTCGGTGCGTGTTGCGGGGGGCTGCAGCCGGATTCCACCCTCACACGTTGACTTGCTCTGTTTCAGGTGTGGATAGGCTGGATAAAGACCTAACCATTGGGCAGATGCAAGGTAAGGACTTGGTGTTGTGTCCTCGTTGTCTGTATCGAGGGATTGACCAGTCTTGGAGGAGGAAAGCTATGGAACGGGGTCGAGGGGGCTCTGGTACTTGATTGTTTGGGGGGCCCGGGTTTCCTGTGAAGTTGTCTGTCCCAGTATAGAGAGAGAATGCTTTTGGACCTCATTCCTTTGGCACATTCCACAGTCCTCTAGACTGTGAGCCCACTGTTGGGTAGGGGCCGTCTCTATATGTTGCCAACTTGTACTTCCCAAGCGCTTAGTACAGTGCTCTGCACACAGTAAGCGCTCAATAAATGCGATTGAATGAATGAATTCCACTCAGGTAGTGCTCGGCCCTTTCCTACAGCCCTAGTGCCCTCTCCAGTTGGAACCGGAGAGGGGTGGGTAGGGGATTTTCAGGGATGGGGCAAGATCCCAAGCCCCTTGGCAACCCAAAAGCCATTCAACCAGGCGTTAGGAGCTCTCTCCCGGGAAGCTGAGATGCCTACAACTGGGGCTAGTGCCACTAATTGAACGTATGGATGGAGGGAAGATTAAAAACCAACACTTCCGGCTTCTAACTGAGTGTTTAACCCAGAAAGTGATTGAACAGTGGATGGAAAAGATCAAAGAAACCCTTATCTGAAGCCCCAGGTTTGCCTTTGGCAAGCACAGGAGATGATCAGATGTGGGCGCCATATAGAGAAGCAGTGCGGCTTTGCGAAAAGAGCCCGGGCTTGAGAGTCAGAGATTGTGGGTTCTAATCCTGACTCCGCCACTTGTCAGCCGTGTGACTTTGGGCAAGTCACTTCACTTCTCTGTGCCTCAGTTATTTCATCTGTAAAACGGGGATCAAGACTGTGAGCCCCAAGTAGGACAACCTGATCACCTTGTATCTACCCCAGAATTAGAACAGTGCCTGGCACATAGTAAGCACTTAACAAACACCAACATTATTATAATTATAATTATTATTATTATTATGCCATAAGCTGTTGAAGAGGTAGTGTGGCCTAGCGAAAAGAGCACAGGTATGGGAGTCAGGAGGCCTGGGACTTGTTTTTTTGTTTGTTTGGGGTTTTTTTTTTTGCCTGTCTCCCCATTCTAAACTGTGAGCCCATTGTTGGGTCGGGGACCGTCTCTGTATGTTGCCAGTTTGTACTTCCCAAGCACTTAGTATAGTGCTCTGCACACAGTAAGCGCTCAATAAATACGATTGAATGAATGAATGAATTTGGGCTCTGCCGCTTGCTGTCTGAGACTCAGTTTCCTCATCTGTAACATAGAGACTAAAACCCCATTTTTCCTGCCCCTTAGACCGTGAGCCCCATATGGGATGGGGACTGTGACTGATATGACTGTTTTGTTTCTACCCCAGCGCCTAATACACTGCTTGGCACGTAGTAAGTGCTTAATAAATGTCATTGATTGATTGATAATAAATGCTTAACGAGTATCACTATTATCATTGTTATATTATTATCATTATTATTATTACAAGGGTATTTTGGAGGCTTTCGTGGGAGTGGCCCCTCTTGTGTCCCCGCCAGGCAAATCACTAGTAATGGGCTGGACCTCAGACTCAGACACCAGGTGTTCAGTGGTAGTTGTTATTAAGTGCTTTCTGTATACGTAGCTCTGGGGAGAAGGGAAGGAGAGGTGAAGTTCAGTGGAGTTCTTGGGCTGCAGAGAATGCCCAGGTGGCAGCCCTCCACTCCCTCCTGTAATTGCTGAAGATCCTGCCTCAACGTGCAGATCTGCTTTTATCAATCAATCAATCAGTCGTATTTATTGAGCGCTTACTGTGTGCAGAGCACTGTACTAAGCGCTTGGGAAGTACAAGTTGGCAACATATAGAGACAGTCCCTACCCAACAGTGGGCTCACAGTCTAAAAAGGGGGAGACAGAGAACAATACCAAAACATACTAACAAAATAAAATAAATAGAATAGATATGTACAAGTAAGATAAATAAATAAATAGAGTAATAAATATGTACAAACATATATACATATATACAGGTGCTGTGGGGAAGGGAACTCCGGAGCTCTGAATGGGGAGAGCACTTGTGGCCTCCAGGCCATTCTCTGTTGAAAACTGCAGAACTGCTCGTTTTTGCCTCTTGTCCTGAGCCCTTGACTCTTGGGTACAGCAGCAGGTGGTCACAAAATAAGTTCCCTTCGTACGGGTTCGTTGAGTTCGGTGGAAATTCTGTCCCCTGGCACACCACCAGTTCATCAGTTCCATGTCCAGGGCTACTTGGGGTTTCCGTGGGTTTTGGCTGGGCTGGGGGTCGGTGACTGTGCAAGTCAGCTCAGGCCCCAGACCGAGGCCCAAGGGGAATGAGGCGAAGAGCAGCCGGGCCGCAGGCGAGAGACCGTGTACGTAAGTCAGGATTGGGGGTCCGGCCCGCGTGGCTGCGCTGAGCCCCCGTGCTCTCTGCGACCAGCTGCCTCTCCGCCCTGGCACGGGAAAGGGCTAGCGGGTCCGCTAGGCTGCTCCACCTAGGTTGGCGTCAAGGAGGAGGATCGGCACCGCCCTCATCATGATTTTCCTGGCTTTCTCTGTTCTCCAGGAAAATTCCAGATGCAGGTACTCCCTCAGTGTGGCCATGCAGTGCACGAAGATGCTCCAGACAAAGTGAGTTTGAGTTGCTGGCTGGCCTTTCTGTCTGTTCCTCGTTTGGAGCTGGGAGAGGGGCGGGAGAAGGACGAGGGCTGGAGACAAGGGGATGGTTGAAGGTAATCTTTGTTGCCCGTTTCCTTCCTCTCAGATCCCCTAGCTGACTTCCAGGGACCCTCCTGCCCACTCCGTAAAGACAGAACTGGCTTGGCTCCTGAGAAGTGGCCTATTTATTACTAAATCTCTGGGAGCCCATTTGGGGAAACCAGAACCAGTTCATATCGTGCCCCTCAGGGGGCCGGGGAGCTGGGAGATATGTCGCGTATGGGTCTGCCCTGCCGTCCGAAGAGTGGGATGTCAGTTCTGGGTCCCCCTTCCTTCCCCTTCCCCTCTCCGTCCCCTTTGCCCACAGGCTGTCAGGCTGCTCCCCGGCTTGGGTGGCCACCCGCCTTGGGCTGAGGTGGAGAAGGAGGAGGCAGCAAAGCCACTCGCCCTGCCCGGATGAAGTGGGATTGACTGCTTGAGGGAGGAGGGGAAGGTTGTGGAAATGAAAGGGTTGATGGGGATCTTGCTCCTTCCGGGCCATCACTATGCTGCCCCCAGACTGGCCAGTTCTCTCCCAGTGGGCCATTGGAGGTGGCTTCCTCCAAAGGGGAGATCGTGCTCGGTCCTACCTGGTGGGAACTCCCCCCCGCTCAAAACAGTGTCCAGCCAGAAAGCCGCAGGGCTTCCTCCTGCTGCTGGAGGGGCTGGGACTGTCCCTGGGCGGGGCTCGGGGCTTGGGGCTCATGGTCCCCGCCACCCAATCTGGGCTTCTGAAACGAGCTGGCCCTGGGCCCCTCTGCACGGCAGCCATTGCCTCCGCGTTCAAGGAGTAGAGTTTTTCTGGTCCTTTCTCCCCGTTGCAGGTAGCTGAAGCCATCGCCACTTTTTTGATCCGTCACAGGTTTGCCGAGCCAATTGGAGGATTCCAATGGTAAGGATGGGGTTTCTGGCTTGTCCTGCCCTTCCTTCACCCTTAGGAAAATCTCACCCCTAAGAGTGAAATGGGACGAGGCAGGAATCGGCGTTTCCAAAACTCGGGCCCTGAACGTAGAACGCCCGATGTCCCCAAGGGTCGGGACCGTGACTTCTACTTACATTGTGTGGTCCCGCGGCCCTTGTACGGTGCCCTGCACACAGAGCCGCTCACAAAGGTGGAAGAAAGTGGTGATCTAGTGCTGCCATGTTCTGGCAGGCCCGGCGCACCAGAAACTGCAGGCTCCTGTCCCTGACCATAGGGTCAGAAATGATTTAGCCAAGTTCGTGGACAATAGATAGATCCAGGCAGGGTCATTTGAGGGAAAAGTTGGGGACCTTGGGAGGTCCATCCCAACCGTGAGGTGGATATCTAGGAAGGCTCCCAGCACCTGGTTCCTCCCTATTTCCTGGGGCCCCTATTGGCGATAGAGCTCCGGGCTGGATGGACTGTGGATCTGACTCGGTAGGTGGGGCTGGGAGTCTCATTTTCTGGGGACTTCACTTTTCAGCCTTGGTGTTTGGGTGGAGAGCACCAGTGACCTTTTCCTCAACATATCTCACGATCACTACTCTGTCCTCGGTCACCTTGACCTCGGGGCCGTCTTCGACACCGTAGGCCGCTCCCGCCTCCCGGAAACACCGTCTAAACCTTGGATTCCCCAACAGAGTTCTCTACTGGTTTTCCTCCTACCTCTCTGGCTGTTTTTCCTCAGTCTCTTTCACTGGTTCCTCTTTTTAATGTGGTATTGAAGCACTTAGTACGTCGCAGGCGTTTTACCGAGCGCTGCGGTAGATACAGACTAATCAGGTTGGATGCAGTCCACGTCCCCCATGGCGGACCGCGGTGTCCCTCGAGGTTCCCTTCTGGGGACGACCTTCCCCTTCTCCCTTTCCGGCCTCCTCCTCGTGTTGCTCATCCGACTCTCACGGACAGCTTCAGCTGTCCTCTCTCCGGAGACGACATCTTGGGGCCCAGTCAGCACTTAATGCTTGTTTTCCAGGCTGTTAGAGCGTGTTAATCTCCTTCTCTTCTCACCTGGTTTTTGGGGCTGTGTTATAATTCCGTCTGTGCCACTGGGGCGTAAGAATCTTTAAAAGATGACATTTTTGGGTCAGCCACCCAGCCCGGGACCGTGTGTCGGGCACCGGGAAGGAGCCCTGGAGGAACCGGGGCCTGGGGGCACTCCTGGACTCTCTCCCACCCTCGATGATAGGCGCGGCCGGCCAAGCGTGGCCGTCTGCGTGCCACCCTGCTGGGTGCCGGGCCCGGGGATCTAGGGCTAGGCCCCCCTCCCCCACCAAGCTTCTCAGGGGCCCAAGAGGAAGGCGGCGGTCTGTGGGAAGGATGTTCACATCACTAATGAGCGTCTTTTCTTTCTGTCTTCCTCCCGACAGCGTGTTCCCGGCTTGCTAGGGTTCCGGCACTCTTCAGCCCCCACTTCCTCTGTAAATAAAGTGCATCGGAGGGAGGCCCGCGTGGCCCGTCCGTGACCATTCCTCTCCCTAGTCTGGCAAGGAGATCTTGGCTTCAGCTCGCCGGCAGAACTAGCCTCCCCGCTCGCGTGGAATCCTGCTAGACGTCTCCCGCTGGGTGTCTGCATCTCGGTTTCCATCTGCTCTCTTAAGGAAGCGTCCGCTCCGCCTCTGCCCCGCCTCGCCCCTCTCCTAGGTCCGGAGCCACTGCTGGCCCGTTGCCCACAGGCCCGAGTCAGGACAGGCACCTTGTTATGGGATTGTTCTCTCGGAGGAAATTCGCAAAGGGCCGAGTTCTGGCTGTCGACTTTTCCATCGGCAGAAGTGAAACCAGCCTGGTCCCAGCGGCTCGCTCTTTCCGTCTCTGCTCCCGGGACGGTGAAAGACCTGCTTGGGCCGGGGCCCGGGCCCCAGCGTGAGTCCCGGAGCCCGAGGTGAGGCGTTGGTGTGGCCCGTTAGTTTCTTTCCATGGGCTGAAGGAAGGTTGCTCCTAGAACACCCAAGTCCCGTGCAGGCAGGGTGCCCTGCCTCCCCGCCCGCCCGCCCGCCCGCCCGCCGGACTCCCCACTGAGAGCAGTAGGGCAGATGCACTAGAAGACAGGATGGGTGGGTGGGTGGGTGGCGGGGTGGGAGGCGGGGTGGGAGTCAGGTTGCTCTTCTCTTCGTGTTTTTACCCTTCCAGACTGGGGTGTCGAGATGTTTTTGCCGTGCTTTTGTTCAGGTGCATTTTGGTCTGGTACCAGGTCTGAAAGAAGCAGGTTTTGGGGTGGGGTGGTGGCCAGAGGGGAGCGGAGCCTTAGATAACTGTGTTCCAAAAGGGTGGTATGGCTGGAGAGCCTGGCCTTGGCACCCAACTTCCCCTACCCCTTGCCAGTCAGCCTGAGGCTTCTGCTACGACTCTGCCAGCCACTTGTGACCTTCTCTTGGGGGCAGAGATTTCTGGGGCAGCAGATTTACTTTGTTCCGGGGTCTGGCCTGTGCAGGACACCCCATTTAGAGGTACAGGGTCATCACTACGGACAGGGATACCAATAATTCCCGGTTGCTCCACCAGCGGAGGGGCAGAGTGGCAGGGAGAAGGCCAAACCCATCATACCAAACTGCGGGCTGGGGGCCGAGGTGGGCCATCCCAAGCCCTGCCTGGGCAGTGGAAGCCTGCCTGCAGGATGGGAGAGAGAAGAGCTGGAGAGAGGAGCTTAAAAAGCTGCAGTTAATCCCCAAATGGCAAAATTGCGAGTCGACTGTGGGTGTTTAGGTGAGTCTGCCTGGCTGGGCTTGGGTGCCTCCTGCATCCCGGCCTTTGTGGACTCAGCCGCTGAGTTTCCTTTCGCCATCCAGACCCTGGAGGTGGTCACGGTCCACGATGCCCAGATGGATGGTTTTCCTCTGTCTCCACATCACGTAGCCATAGGAACTGGGCAATCGGGCCAATCCCAGAGGCCCGGGCGCCCACCTCTCCTCGTCATTAGGGAAGGGAACGGCAATGAGGGCGGGGAAGTCTGGGCTGCCCCCAAAGCCTTTTCTGTCTGTCGTAGGTGAAGCACTACAAGCAACTGTTCTGTCTGTTCTGCTGTGCAGTGGGTGCTTGGGAATCAATTGTTCGTTCCTTTGATATTTATGACCTGGTTTCAAGAGAATAAAGATTTCCCAACCCACATGAGGCCGACCGGGATCAAAGCTCAAACGTGCCGGACTCAGAACACATCGCCCAACAAGGGGTCTCTACTGTCTCCTCCAAGAAGGGAGGGAAGGGGGGAGAGAGAGAGAGGTGTGTGTGTGTGTGTGTTGGTGGGGGGTTGTTTGTGTGGATGGCAACAAGTAGGCAGTCTCAAGCTGAGAAATGCCTAACACATTTATGGAGTTGTCTTTGGGTTCGAAGATGACTCTGTCAATGGTGAGAGTATATCCATAGGTGTGTCACATTGAGAAAACCTCCTGTACATGGCACCCATCAAAATGTAGCAGGACACCCTCATCTGGCCCCTGGACATTCCAGTGGTTGCGGGATGGTGGAGGGGAAACATTGTGGGAGGGGTGGGGGTGTCCATTCGTTTGTTTTTAGCGAGCACTTACTGTGTGTAAGGCACTGTACTAAGTGCTTGGGAGAGTAGTAATAACAATAATAATGGTATTTGTTAAGCGCTTACTAAACCTCACAAGCCCTTAACCGTGGTATTATCTTTGACTCCTCTCATTCAACCCACATATTCAATCAGTCACCAAATCCTGCCAGTCCCACCTTCACAGCATTGCTAAAATCCACCCTTTCCTCACCATCCCAACTGCCACCACTTTAGGACAGTCACTCATCCTATCCTGCCTAGATGACTGCATCAGCCTCCTTGCTGACCTCCCAACCTCCTGTCTCTCCCCACTCCAGCCCATACTTCACTCTGCTGCCCGGATAATCCTTATACAAAAACGTTCATGACATTGTCACCCCCACCTCCTCAAAAAACTCCAGTGGTTGTCCCTCCACTTCGGTATCAAACAAAAACTCCTCACCCTTGGTTTTAAAGCGCTCCAGCACTCTGACCCCTCCTGTCTCACCTCGCTTGTCTTCTACAAGAGAAAGCGCTCCTCTAGTGCTAACCTCTCCGTGCCGCCATCTCGCCCATTATGCCACTAACCCCTGGCCCATGTCCCGCCTCTGACCTTGGACTTTCCAAGCGCTTAGTACAGTGCTCTGCACACAGTAAGCGCTCAATAAATACGATTGATGACCTGGAAGGTCCTCCCTCCTCTTATCTGACAGACAATTACTCTCCACCTGTTCAAAGTCTTTATTGAAGGGACATCTCCTCCAAGAGGCCTTCCCAGACCATGCCCCATTTTTCCTCATCTCCCCCTCTCTTCTGCATTGCCCTGTCTTGCTCTGTTTGCTCTCTGTCCCCCCAGCCCCATAGCACTTATTCATTCAATCATATTTACTGAACGCTTACTGTGTGCAGAGCACTGTACTAAGCGCTTGGGAATTACAAGTCGGCAACAGATACAGTCCCTACTCTACATGTTTTGTTTCACCTGCCTATACGTTTTGTTTTGTTGACTCTCCCCCTAGACTGTGAGCTCGTTGTTGGGTAGGGACCGTCTCTATATGTTGCCGACTTGTACTTCCCAAGCGCTTAGTACAGTGCCCTGCACACAGTAAGTACTCAATAAATACGATTGAACAAATGAATGAACAACGGGCTCACAATCAATCAATCGTATTTATTGAGCGCTTACTGTGTGCAGAGCACTCTACTAAGCGCTTGGGAAGTACAAGTCGGCAACATATAGAGACGGTCCCTACCCAACAGTGGGCTCATGGTCTAGAAAGGGTAGACGTATATATCTGTAATTTGATTTGTATTGATGTCTGTCTCCCCCTGGAATAATAATAATAATTATGGAATTTATTAAGCGCTTACTCTGTGCCAAGCACTTTTCTAAGCGCTGGGGTAGATACAAAGTAATCAGGGTGTCCCACGTGGGGCTCACAGTCTTCACCCCCATTTTACAGATGAGGGAACTGAGGCACAGAGAAGCACCCTCTAGACGGTGAGTTTATTGCATACAGCGTTTAATACTGTTTATTGTTATACTTTCCCAAGCACATAATACAGTGCTCGGCACACAGCAAGCGCTTAATACGATCGAATGACTACAATATAAAAACGAACAGAAGCACTGCTGCCCACGACGAGCTCAATAAATACAATTGAATTGAATCAATCAATCGTATTTATTGAGCACTTACTGTGTGCAGAGCACTGTACTAAGCGCTTGGGAAGTACAAGTTGGCAACATCTAGAGACGGTCCCTACCCAACAGTGGGCTCACAGTCTAGAAGGGGGAGACAGAGAACAAAAGCAAACATAACAAAATAAAATAAATACAATAGATATGCACAAGTAAAATACATAAATAAAGTAATATGTACAAGACTGGGAGCTCCCAGTCTTCATCCCCATGTTACAGATGAGGGAACTGAGGCCCAGAGAAGTGAAGTGGCTTGCCCAAAGTCACACAGCTGACAAGTGGTGGGGCCGGGATTTGAACCCGCGGCTTCTGACTTCAAAGCCCGGGGCTCTTTCCACTGAGCCACACTGCTTCCCGAGTTCATTCATTCATTCAATCGTATTTATTGAGCACTTACTGTGTGCAGAGCACTGGACTAAGCGCAGAGCACTGTACTAAGGGTTTGGAAAGTACAATGCAGCAATAAAGACAGGCAATCCCCTTCCAAACTGGGTTTACAGTCTAGAGGGACTAGTTACATGCCCTTCCCCCAAATAATAAGAATAATAATGATGGTATTTGTTAAGCGCTTACTAGGTGCAAAGCACTGTTCTAAGCAATGGGGAGGTTACAAGGTGATCAGGTTGTCCCACGGGGGGCTCACAGTCTTCATCCCCATTTTACGGATGAGGTAACTGCGGCCCAGAGAAGTGAAGTGACTTGCCCAAAGTCACACAGCTGACAGCTGGCGGAGCTGGGACTTGAACCCATGACCTCTGACAATCAATCAATCGTATTTATTGAGCGCTTACTGTGTGCACAGCACTGGACTAAGCGCTTGGGAAGTCCACGTTGGCAACATAGACGGTCCCTACCCAACAGTGGGCTCACAGTCTAGAAGGGGGAGACGGAGAACAAAACCAAACATACTAATAAAATAAAATAAATAGAATAGATATGTACAAGTAAAATAAATAGAGTAATAAATATGTACAGACATATCTACATATATACAGGTGCTGTGGGGAAAGGAAGGAGGTAAGGCGGGGGGGGAGGGGGAGGAAGGAAAGAAGGGGAGCCCGGCTCTTTCCACTGAGCCAAATAGCGGTTACATCTTTTAATAGCAGACCGGCACCATACTTCTGTCCATTCCTAATGTGGCGCCGACACCTTTCGATAACATGGAGGCAGCCGACAATTTTTCCTAGCCTCAAGATGGGTTTCAGAAACACGGCAAGACGGATCTCCGCCCCTCCTTTGATACGCTCCAGAAAAATGGCAATTCTGGCTTCTCGTCCCAAGAGGGCATTCGAACCCTAAAGAAATACGGCAACACACGACGTTTCCGCCCTTCCTCGGATTGGCTCTTGTGCCCATTCAGAAGACGGCGATCGTCTTCTGCAGAAACATGGCGCGACCGGCATCTATGCCCTTATTAAAAATGGTGGCTAAAGCCGTAAATAAAATGGGACAATTGGCTACAGTGCCCTTTCTCAAGATGGTGTCTACGCTCTTTCACCTGGCTAGGTCAGTAATTTTGCCCATCTTCAAGATGGCGTCCCCTTCCTTCAGAAATATGGCGGAACCGGTTCAGTGCGCCCTATCCAAAGGTGGCGGTTCTGCCCCGCCCAAACATGGCGACTCCGGGATTTCTAGCTTTCCCCCCAAATGACGAGACTTAGTAAACTCCAGCCCCTTGGACATCCAGGATGTCCAGCCTGCTCCGTCAAACCCTGCAGACTGCACCCCCTGATCCTCCCTGTCCAATTAGTCAGTCTGGGTATCATTTGAATGCTTACTGTGTGCAGAGCACTATACTAAGCTCTTGGGAAGTACAAGTTGTACATTCGTTTGTACTTATTGAGCACTCACCGCGTGCAGAGCACCGGACTGATTGCTTGGCTAGAGACAGATAGAAGCAGTCCCCACCCGACAAGGGGCTCACAGTGTAGAACTGCAGGAGGCAGGGGTCTGGATGACCCTCCCTCCTTCCCTTCTGGGCTCCCCGATAATAATAATAATAATGATGATGGCATTTATTAGGCACTTACTATGTGCAAAGCACTGTTCTAAGTATTGGGGTGGTTACAAGGTAATCAGGTTGTCCCATGTGGGGCTCAAAGTCTTAATCCCCATTTTACATATGAGGGAACTGGGGCACTGAGAAGTGAAGTGACTTGCCCAAAGTCACACAGCTGACAATTGGCGGGGCAGGGATTTGAACCCATGACCTCCAACTCCAAAGCCCGGGCTCTTTTCACTGAGCCATGCTGATCAATCCCAGCGCTTGGTACACAGTCAGCGCTTAGCAAATACCACCATGATTATTATTAATTATTAATCCCGGGCATCGCCATCCCCCCTACTCCTAAGCCCGGGCACCCCCTTGCCCCCACCCCTCCCACTCCACTTATTCGCTGCAGGTCACCTTTCCTGACCCGCCCAATGGCAGCAGGCCTCCCTCCCTCTCGCCCCATCCCTTCCTGCTCCCACAGTGTTCCCAGCAGTTTTCCTCGTCCCCACCTACCACCAGCTGAAACCGTTCCCAGCTCGCTCAGACAATAATAATAATGAAATCATTGTGGTATTTGTTAAGTGCTTCTAATATACTAAGTGCTGAAGTAGATAAAAGGTCATCAGATCCCACATGGGGCTTGTTGCCTAGGTAGGAGGAAGAACAGGGATTGAGCCCCCATTTTGCAGATTAGGGAACAAAAACACGGAAAGGGAAGTGATTTGCCTAAAGGTCACAGAGCAGACAAGTGGTGGAGCTGAGACTAGAACCCGGTTCTTCTGTCTCCCAATCTGAACTCTTTCAGTTAGTGAAGTGCCTTGCCCAATGGCACACAGTTGACAATCAATCAATCAATCGTATTTATTGAGCGCTTACTGTGTGCAGAGCACTGTATTAAGCGCTTGGGAAGTACGAGTTGGCAACAAATAGAGACAGTCCCTACCCAACAGTGGGCTCACAGTCTAAAAGGGGCGCAGGGGGCATTGGAACTTCAGTCTCCCGTCTCTCGGGTCTCCGATCTCTTTCCATTAGAATACGCTGCTTCTCAGTGGAAGCCACAACGGAATCTTCCACTTCATTCACTCAAACATATTTATTAAGGGCTTTCCACGTGCAGAGCACCGTACTCTGCACTTGGGAGAGTACCCTACAACAATAAACAGACACATTCCCTGCCGACAACAAGTCTAGAGGCAGGGAGACAGACATTAATATACATAAATAAATGACAGATATGTACGTAAGTCCTGGGGGGCTGGGAAACGGGGAAGAACAGAGGGAGCAAGTCAGAGCGACACAGAAGCGAGTGGGAGAAGAAAGGAGGGCTTAGTCTGGGAAGGCCTCTTGGAGTAAGTGTGCCTTCACTAAGAGTTTGCAGCGGAAGGACAGTAATTGTCTCTGAGGTTTGAGGAGGGAGGGCGTTCCAGGCCAGAAGGAGGACGTGGGCGAGGGGTCGCTGGCGAGACAGATGAGATGGAGGCACAGGGAGAAGGTTTAGTCACTCATTCAATCGTATTTATTGAGCTCTTACTGTGTGCAGAGCACTGTACTAAGCGCTTGGGAAGTACAAGTTGGCAACACATAGAGACGGTCCCTAGCCAACAGCGGGCTCACAGTCTAGAAGGGGGAGACAGACAACAAAACATATTAACAAAATAAAATAAATAGAATAGTAATTGTGTACAAGTAAAATAAATAGAGTAATAAATCTGTACAAACATATATACAGGTGCTGTGGGGAGGGAAAGGAGGTAGGGCCGGGGGGATGAGCGAAATGTGCAGGCTGGGTTGTAGTAGGAAAGTAGTGAGGTGAGATAGGACGGGGCGAGGTGACACACTGATCCAAACCCTTATTCTATCTCACCTTGACAACTGCTTCAACCTTCTCACTGACCTCCCCGCCTCCTGCCTCTCCCCACTCCAGTCCATACCTCACTCTGCTGCCCAGATCATTGTTCTAAAATACGCATTCAGCCCGTGTTTCCCCACTCCTCAAAGAACCTCCAGGTGTTGCCCAACCACTTCTGCATCAATCAATCAATCAGTAGCATTTATTGAACACGTACTGTGTTCAGAGCACTGTACTCTGTGTTTGGGAGAGTACGATGCAACAGAATTGGTAGACCGTCCCTAGCCACAATGAGTTTACAGGCAGCCTCAAACAGAAACTCCACATCACACCATCACTCTCCCTACCTACAAAGCCCTATTAAAACCACACCTCCTCCCAGAGGTCTTCCCTGATTAAGCCTTCACTTCCCTTATAATAAGAATAATGATGGTATTAAGCACTTACTATGTGCTAGGCACTGTACTAAGTGCTGGGGTGGATACAAGCAAATCGGGTTGGACAGCTAGGCCAGGCCCCAGAGCAGCCCCCAGCCCCCAACTCTAACCAACCCATTTCTTCCCCAGGTGCATCCCAGTGGGTTGAGGAGGCACTGGCCCTTTATGGCCCCAGAGGCTGCGGTGGGGGCGGGGGGCTTCCCAGCCCTATATAAGGCTCCAGACTCTAGCCTGCCTCAGTTTGCAAGAGGATAGGAGACAGAGCGCGGCCCGCCGTGGGCTCAGGTAAGGAGGGAGCTCTGGCTGTTCCTGCTATCCCCTCTCATTTTTTTAGGGTGGGTGTGGGACTGAAATTGCTGGGATTGCTGCTGACTATTGCATTGATGATGATGATGATGACGACAAAGAAGGGTTGGGAGAGCAATTAGGGTTGGGCTGCTGGGTTGGAGGGGTGGGGGAGGGGTTGATTCCAGGGTTTCTGAAATGACTTAAATGCACATGTTGGGCAGCATGGGAAAGCTGTTGGGTGCCTAATGGGTTGTGACATTGCCTATGATGTATATATGTTGTGCATTGCCTGGGGTGAGGAGGATTTGGGAAATTGGGGAGGGAGTGTGGGGGGCTGATTGTTTTCGTTGGTTGGGGCTGGGGGGAGGGTCTGAGGAGGAAGGGGCTGGAGGCTGAGCGCTGCCCTTGCTGGTTGGGGGGTAGTGGTTGGGGGAAGGTTTGGGGATCAGTTAGCCTTGGTCTTGGGGAAAATCTGGCCCGGTTTGGGGGTGCCGGTTGGACCTCGGGTCGAGGGTCCCGAAGGGCTGGGACAGAGGATGACTTACTGACGGAGGCATGGGGCCTGTGGGCTGAGTGTCAGGTGATGCATGCTCACTGTCTATCTGTCGGTCTATATCTGTCAGTTTGTCTACACCGCTGTTTGTCTGAACGTTGGTCTGTCTGCTCCACTCCCCTCTAATAATAATAATAATAATAATAATAATGATGATGATGGTATTTGTTAAGCGCTTACTATGTACCAAGCACTGTTCTAAGCTCTAGGGTAGATACAAGGTCATCAAGTTGTCCTATGTGGAGCCGGGAGTCAGAAAGACCTGTATTCTAATCCCAAATCTGCCACTTGTCTGCTGTGTGACCTTGAGCAAGTCACTTCACTTGTCTGTGCCTGTTACCTCATCTGTAAAATGGGGATTAAGACTGGGAGTCCCATGTGGGACATGACCTAATAACACGTCTAAAACAACACATCTAAAAACAACAACAATAATACAATATAATACCACAATAATTATAATTTATACTATAACAACTACTTAATATATTATATACTATGTTACACATATATAATGTATAATTATACAATCTATAACCTATAATTATACTATCATAATTATAATATAATCATAATCATAGATGATATATTGTATAATTATATCATATATCTATGTAATGTATAATTTGATATATTACATAGTATATGATATAATCCTACACTATATGATCTAGAATTATATTATTATATAATTATGATGTCATAATTTTAGATTATATTGTATAATTATAATAATATGTGTAAACGTTAGATAATACAACATATAATGTATTACATTCTATAATATATAATAACATTATGGAATATATAATCATAACGTCATCTATAATTATATTATATAACTATAATTTTATCCCAATCATAATAATAGTTAATGATAATAATAATCTAACAGTAATAGAATGTGTCAAGCACTGTTTTAAGCGCTGGGTTAGGTACAAGGTAATCAGGTTGGACACAGTCCAATAAGCTAGTATCTATCCTTACGCTTAATAGAGTGCTTGACGCACAGGAAACATTTAACAGAGACCGTAAACAAAGAACCCAGAACTCAAAATGATGCCCGATGCCCAGGATGTACCGGTCGAGGATGAAGAGGGGCCGCCCCTGCCGTGTCTGCATTACGGGGGTCGGTGGTCTCACCCCCGCAGGGTTGTGGGCGAGGAGCCCGTGCCTCTGGGCAGAGACCGTGTTGCTTCCTCAGGTCTGGGAGTGGGGGGTTGAGGGTGGGGGGCTGCTTCCTGTTCTATCTCTGTTCTCCCTCTTTTTTCTCTTCCAGCCCGGTGCAAGGAATTACAGACAACAAAGAAGCAGTGGGGCCTAGGGGATAGAACTTGAACCTAGAAGTCCGAAGAACCCGGATCCTAATCCCAGCTCTGCCATGTGTTTACTGCATCACCTTGGGCAAGGCTGCTCTCCGCCTCAGTTGCGTCACCTGGAAAACTGGGATTAACACCGTGAGCCCCTTGTGACACAGGGATAAACTGATAAATATGCCTATAATAATTATGACAGCGTTTGCTAACTTGTTGCCAACTTGTACTTCCCAAGCGCTTAGTACAGTGCTCTGCACACAGTAAGCGCTCAATAAATGCGATTGATTGCTAAGCGCTTACTGTGTGCCAAGTACTGTTCTAAGCACCTACCTCAGCACTTAGTACAGTGCCTGGTAAACAGTAAGCACTTAACGAATGCTGTAAAAAAAAAAAAATCATAATGCTTGTGTCCCTTCAAAGCAGTCAATGGTATTTAAGCACTTTATATGTGCAGGGCACTGAACTAAGCATGTGGGAGAGTACAATACAATGAATCCATGGTATTTATTGCATACATGCCTTAGGCCGAGTACTTGTAAACTCCTGAAGCACAGTGGTGGTCTGTGTTTCTGCTGAATCCTCCCCAAAGTTTAGCATGCAACTGCACTTGTTAAATGCCTGTAATGTAAAATTGTGCTTACTCTAGTGTTCTGGGCTCTCTGTCGCACACAGTGAGCCCCCTTAAGGGTGGACCACCACAACCTGGGACCCGTCGGACATAGTGAAACCACTGAGGGAAGGGTGGCTGGCCATGACCTGTGGTTGTCGGCCCCCTCCCCACCCGCCGCCACTGAGGGCAAGGCTGCCACAACTTTGAGTGGTCTGAAGCTGTGAGCTCGTCCAGAGCAGAGATGCTGTGATGTTGTGCCTGGGTGACACTGGGAGCCCGCCGAGGGCAGGGCCGCTGCAACGCTGGGCCCGTCGGATACTGAGTCCCCCCACCCCCCACCACGAAGGCAGGGCCACAAAAATGTTCTGCCCGTATGACACTGTGAGCCCATCCAGAGCAGAGCCACCATCACATTTTACCAGCGTGACACTGTGAGCCCTCGAAGGCAGGGCGGCCGCAACATTGGACCCGTCGGATACCATGAGTCCCCCACCGAGGGCAGGGTGGCCACAACATTGGACCCGTCGGATACCATGAGTCCCCCGCCGAGGGCAGGGTGGCTGCAACATTGGACCCGTCGGACACCGTGAGTGCCCCCCCTCCGAGGGCGGGGCCATAAAAACGTTCTACACGTGTGACACTGTGAGCCTATGCAGAGCAGAGCCACCATGATGTTGTACCTGTGTGACACTGTGAGCAGGGCCATAGCAATGTTGTGCCTGTGTAACACGGTAAACCTTTAGGGCCTGCATGCTGGGAAGAATGATTAAAAATATGGGTGGTGGCAAAATGGGGCTGGCCTTAGTCTTCCCATTTAGATCTGGGAAGAACAAATAGAAATCTGGATGCCAGAAAAGGGGGTTGGCTTGATGTCATGAACCCCAGATTAAGGTTGTCCCAGCCTGGGTCCTGGGAAGGACAACAACATGGGTGCCCTCAAAAATGGGGACTGACTTCATGTCCCAAACCTCACATTTCAGTCTTCCCACTATGGGTCTTCATGGCCCAGGCGCTGAGAAGAACAATGAAAATATGGGTGCCAGCAAAAGTGGGGAGTGGCTTCATGCCATGAACCCCAGATTTCAATGTTCCCATTTGGGTCTTTATGGCCCAGGTGCCGGAGGAACAATGAAAATGTGAGTGCCAGCGAAAGGGGGTCCTGGCTTCATGCCAAGAACCCCAGGTTTTAATGTTCCCTTTTGGGTTTTCATGGCCCAGGCTTTGGGAGGACCAATGGAAATATGGATGCCGGCAAGAAGGCGGGGACTGGCTTCATGTCAAGAACCCCAGACTTCAGTGTTCCCATTTGGGTCTTCATGGCCCAGGTGCCGGGAAGAACAATGAAAATATGGGTGCCGGCAAAAACGGGGGGACTGGCTTCATGCCTGGAACCCCAGATTTCAATGTTCCCATTTGGGTCTTCATGGCCTGGGTGCCGGGGAGAATAATGAAAAATATGGGTGCCGGCAAAGCGGGGATTGGCTTCATGCCTGGAACCCCAGATTTCAATGTTCCCATTTGGGTCTTCATGGCTCAGGCTTTGGGAAGAACACTGAAAATATGGGTGCCGGCAAAAGAGGGGGACTGGCTTCATGCCTGGAACCCCAGATTTCAATGTTCCCATTTGGGTCTTCAGGGCCTGGGTGCCGGGGAGAGTGATGGAAAAATATGGGTGCCGGTGAAGCGGGGACTGGCTTCATGCCAAACTCCTCAGATTTTTGTCTTCCCATTTGGGTCTTCGTGGCCCAGGCTTTGGAAAAAACAATGAAAATATGGGTTCCGGCAAAAGCTGTGGGGGGGACTGGCTTCAAGCCAAGAACCCCAGATTTGAGTCTTCATGGCCCAGGCACTGGGAACGACAATAAAGATAAGGGTGCCGGCAAAATGGGGGACTGGCTTCATGCTACAAACCCCAGATTTGAGTCTCCCCATTTAGGTCTTCATGGCCTGGGCACCAGGGAAAATAATTAAAAAAATTTTGGTGCCGGCAACGAGGGGTAGCGGCTTCATGCCGTGAACCCCAGATTTGAGTCTTCCCATTTGGGTCTTCATGGCCCAGGCACTGGGGAGAATAATTTTAAAAATTTGGGTGCCGGCAAAACGGGGTAGTGGCTTCATGCCACAGACCCCAGATTTTAATCTTCCCATTTGGGTCTTCATGTCCCAGGCACCGGTAACAACAATAAAGATATGGTTGCTGACAATAGGGGGAAGTGGCTTCATGCCATGAGCCCCAGATTTGACTCTTCCCCATTTAGGTCTTCATGGCCCAGGAACCGGGAACAACAATAAAGATAGGGATGCTGGCAAAAGGGGCCATTGGCTTTATGCCACAAACCCCAGATTTGAGTCTTACCATTTGGGTCTTTATGGCCTGGGCGCCAGGGATAATAATTTTAAAATTTGGGTGCCAGCAAAAGGGGGTAGTAGCTTCCTCCCATGAACCCCAGATTTGACTCTTGCCATTTAGATCTTTGTGACCCAGACAACAGGAAGAGCAATAATATCATGAGTGCTGGCCAAAGGCAAGACTATCTCCATGCCATATACCCAAGTTTTGACGGTACCCATTTGCATCATCCTGGCCCGGGTGCCAGGAAGCACACTAAAAATACTAGTCGGCAAAAGTGGTCTGGCTTCATGCCTCGGACCCATGCGCCTCTCTGACACCGTGAGCCCTGCCACGATGTTGTGCCTGTATGACGCTGTGAGCCACCGCCCCCCCCCCCCCCCCCCCCAAATCCCCCAGCACCTCACCGAGGGGCAGGGCCGCTGTGGCTGAGGACGGGCCTGTCTGAGCCCCCCGCAGGCAGGGCTGCTGTGATGTTGTGCCTATCTGACACTCTGAGCACCCACCTGGGGCAGGGCTGCCAGGGCGTTAGACCTGTCTGGCACTGCCACTGTAAGCTTATCTCTAGACTGTAAACTCACGGTGGGCAGGGAATGCGTCTGCTTATTGTTATATTGTACTCCCCCAAGTGCTTAGTACAGTGATCTGCACACAGTAAACGCCGAAAAAATACGATTGAATGAATGAATATCCACCATGGTGAGCCCCCTGGGGGCAGGGTTAGGACACCACGACTGTGTGCCTGTGTGACACTGTGAGCCCCCACCACACCACACCGAGGGGCAGGGCCACCTCCACTGACGGTGGGTTTGACATTCTGAGCTCCCTGGGGGCAGGGCTGCCATGATGTTGTGCCCATGTGACACTCTGAGTGCCTCCCCGGGGCAGGGCCACGGCAATGGTGTGCCTGTGTGACGCTGTGAGCCCCCCTCACACCGCACCGACGGGCAGGGCCACCGTGACCGACAATGGGCTTGTCTGACATTCTGTGCTCCCTAGGGGCAGGGCTGCCATGATGTTGTGCCTGTGTGACACTGAGCGCCTCCCCGGGGCAGGGCCGCAGCAATGTTGTGCCTATGTGACACTGTGACCCCCCCACACTGCATCGAGGGGCAGGCCCACCGCAACTGACAGTGGGCTTGTCTGTCACTCTGAGCTCCCTGGTGGCAGGGCTGCTATGATGTTGTGCCCATCTGACCCTCTGAGCACCTCCCTGGGGCAGGGCTGCCACAACGTTGTGCCTGTGTGACACTGTGCCCCCAACCCACCCCACACCGCACCGAGGGACAGGGCTACAGCAACCGACAATGGGCTTGTCTGTCACTCTGAGCTCCCTGGGGGCAGGGCTGCCATGATGTTGTGCCCATCTGACACTCTGAGCACCTCTCCGGGGCAGGGCTGCCGTAACTTTGTACCTGTCTGGCATTGTGAGCCCTTTGCACTGCACCAAGGGGCAGGGCTACAGCAACCGAAAATGGGCTTGTCTGTCACTCTGAGCTCCCTGGGGGCAGGGCTGCCATGATGTTGTGCCCATCTGACACTCTGAGCGCCCCCCCACCCGGGGCAGGGCCACCGTAACGTTGTGCCTGTCTGGCACTGTGAGCCCCCTGCACCGCACCGAGGCGGCAGGGCCACCACAACTGACAATGGATTTGTCAGACACTCTGAGCTCCCTGGGGGCAGGGCTGCTATGATGTTGTGCCCATCTGACACTCTGAGCGCCTCCCTGGGGCAGGGCTGCCGTAACATTGTGCCTGCCTGGCATTGTGAGCCCCCTGCACCGCACCGATGTGGCAGGGCCACCACAACTGACAATGGGCTTGTCAGACACTCTGAGCTCCCTGGGGGCAGGGCTGCTATGATGTTGTGCCCATCTGACACTCTGAGCGCCTCCCTGGGGCAGGGCTGCCGTAACATTGTGCCTGCCTGGCATTGTGAGCCCCCTGCACCGCACCGATGTGGCAGGGCCACCACAACTGACAATGGGCTTGTCAGACACTCTGAGCTCCCTGGAGGCAGGGCTGCTATGATGTTGTGCCCATCTGACACTCTGAGCGCCTCCCTGGGGCAGGGCTGCCGTAACGTTGTGCCTGCCTGGCATTGTGAGCCCCCTGTACCGCACCGATGCGGCAGGGCCACCACAACTGACAATGGGTTTGTCAGACACTCTGAGCTCCCTGGAGGCAGGGCTGCCATGATGTTGTGCCTTGTGCCCATCTGACACTCTGAGCACCCCCCGGGGCAGGGCCACCGTGACGTTGTGCCTGTCTGGCATTGTGAGCCCCCTGCACCACACCGATGTGGCAGGGCCACCACAACTGACAATGGGCTCCCAAACACTCTGAGCTCCCTGAAGGCAGGGCTGCCATGATGTTGTGCCCATCTGACACTCTGAGCGCCCCCTCCCCCGGAGCAGGGCTGCCATAACATTGTGCCTGTCTGGCATTGTGAGCCCCCTGTACCGCACCGAGGCGGCAGGGCCATCACAACTGACAATGGGTTTGTCAGACACTCTGAGCTCCCTGGGGGCAGGGCTGCCATGATGTTGTGCCCATCTGACACTCTGAGCGCCTCCCTGGGGCAGGGCCGCTGTAACGTTGTGCCTGTCTGGCATTGTGAGCCCCCTGCACCGCACTGATGCGGCAGGGCCACCACAAGTGACAATGGGCTCTCAAACACTCTGAGCTCCCTGGAGGCAGGGCTGCCATGATGTTATGCCCATCTGACACCCCGAGTGCCCCCCCGGGGCAGGGCTGCCGTAATGTTGTGCCTGTCTGGCACTGTGATTCAAGGCTGCCATGATGTTGTGCCCATCTGATGCTCTGAGCACCTCCCTGGGGCAGGGCCACCGTAACGTCGTGCCTGTCTGGCACTGTGAGCCCCCTGTACTGCACCGAGGCAGCAGGGCCATCACAACTGACAATGGGATTGTCAGACACTCTGAGCTCCCTGGGGGCAAGGCTGCCATGATGTTGTGCCCATCTGATGCTCTGAGCACCTCCCTGGGGCAGGGCCGCCGTAACGTCGTGCCTGTCTGGCATTGTGAGCTCCCTGCACCGCACCGAGGCGGCAGGGCCGCCACAACTGACAATGGGTTTGTCAGACACTCTGAGCTCCCTGGAGGCAGGGCTGCTATGATGTTGTGATCGTCTGACACTCTGAGAGGCCCCTGGGGCAGGGCTGCCATGATGTCGTACCTGTGTGACACTGCAAGTGCCCCCCTGGGGCAGGGCCACCCGATGTTGCTCCTGTCTGACCCTTGAGCCCCCACACTGCACCGAGGGGCAGGGCTGTCGTGACAGATAATGGACCTGTCTGACCCTGTGAGGCTTCAGGGTCTGCTCATTGGCCAGAATGACGGAAAAAAGGGGGCTGGCTTTATGCCACAAACCCCAGATTAGTCTTCCCATTTGGGTCTTTGTGGCCCGTTGCCTGGAAGAACAATTAAAATCTAGCTGCTGGAAAAAGGGAGAGCTGGCTTCATGCCACAAATCCCAGATTTGATTTCCCCTTTTGGGTCTTCATGGCCCAGGCTCTGGGAAGAGTGAAAAAGGTATGGGTGCTGAGAAAAGGGCACTGGCTTCATGCCACAAACCCCAGATTTGAATCTTCCCATTTGGGTCTTCATGGCCCAGGTGCAAGGCGGAACACTAAAAATATGGATGCCAGCAAAAGGGGTACTAGCTTCATGCTGCAAACCCCACATTTGAGTCTTCCCATTTAGGCCTTCATGGCCCAGGCATTGGGAAGAGTAATGACAAATATCAGTGCTGGAAAAAGGGGAAACTGGCTTCATGCCACAAACCCTATATTTGAGTCGTCCCATTTGGGTCTTCATGGCCCAGGCATTGGGAAGAAGAATAATCACATGTGTCCTGGCAAAAGGGGATACTGGCTTCATGCCACACACCCCAGATATGAGTCTTCCCGTTTAGGTCTTCATGGCCCAGGCATTGGGAAGAGTAATTACAAATATGGGTGCTGGCAAAAGAGGGTGCTGGCTTCATGCCACAACTCCAGATTTGAGTCTTCCCATTTGGGTCTTCATGACCTAGGCACTGGGAAGAGTAATTACAGATATGGGTGCTGACAAAAGGGAGTACTGGCTTCATGCCACAAACCCCAGATCTGAGTCTTCCCTTTTGGGTCTTCATGGCCCAGGTGCTGGCAAAAGGGGAATCTGGCTTCATGCCACAGATCCTATATTTGAGTGTTCCCAGTTTGTTCTTCATGGCCCACGTGCTGGGAAGAACAATAGTGACATGTATCCTGGCCAAAGCAGGTGCTGGCTTTATCCCACAAACTCTATATTTGAGTCTTCCCATTTGGGTCTTCATGGCCCAGGCACTGGGAAGAACAATAATGACATGTATCCTGGCAAAAGGGGGTACTGGCTTCATGCCACACACCCCAGATATGAGTCTTCCCATTTAGGTCTTCATGGCCCAGGCATTGGGAAGAGTAATTACAAATATGCGTGCTGGCAAAAGAGGGTACTGGCTTCATGCCACAAATCCTATATTTGAGTTTTCCCATTTGGGTCTTCATGGCCCACGCACTGGGAAGAACAATAATGACATGTATCCTGGCCAAAGCGGTTGCTGTCTGTATGTCACAAACCCCCAATTTGAGTCTTTCCATTTGGGTCTTCATGGCCCAGGCACTGGGAAGAACAATATTGACATGTATCCTGGCAAAAGGGGGTACTGGCTTCATGTCACAAAGCCCAGATTTGAGTCTTCCCATTTGGGTCTTCACAGCTCATGTGCTGGGAAGAGTAATTACAAATATGGGTGCTGGCAAAGGGGAAACTGGCTTCATGCCACAGTTTTCCCATTTGGGTCTTCATGGCCCACACACTGGGAAGAACAATAATGACATGTATCCTGGCCAAAGTGGGTGCTGGCTTTATGTCACAAACCCCCAGTTTGAGTCTTCCCATTTGGGTCTTCATGACTGTGGAGCCAGATAAAACTGAAACTATGGATTCCGGCAAAAGGAGGGGTCTGGCTTCGTGCCACTAATCCCCAGTTTGAGTTTTCCCATTTGAGTCTTCATGGACCATGCACTGGAAACAACGATGAAACTGTGGCTGCCGGCAAAGGCATAACTGGCTTCATGCCATGAACCCCAGATTTAAGTCCTCCAATTTGAGTCTTCATGACCGAGGTGCCAGGAAGAACAATTAAAAGATGGATGCCAGCTAAAGTGGGGGCTGGCTTCATGCCACAAACCCTAGATTTGAGTCTTCCCATTTGGGTCCTTGTGGCTCGGGCACCGGGAAGAACAAAGAAAATGAGTGCTGGCAAAAGAGGGTGTGCAATGCATCCCAGATTTTATTTCTCTATTGGGTCTTCACGGCCCAGGTACCAGGGGAGAGGAAAAAATGTGGATGCTGGCAAAAGGGCCTTGTCTTCATGCCACGAACCCCAGATATGAACCTTCCTATTTGGGACTTCATGACCCTGGCACTGGGAACAACAATAAAGATAGAGGGAACTGGCCTCAGGCTACAAACCCCAGATCTCAGTCTTCTCGTTTGGGTTTTCATGGCCTGGGTACCGGAGGAAAAGAATTAAAAACTTTGAGGTCCGGCAAAAGGGGGTAGTGGCTTCATGCCATGAACCCCAGATTTGAGCCTTCCAATTTGGGTCTTCATGGCCTGTGAACTGGGGAGAATAACTAAAAAATTTGGGTGCCGGCAAAAGGGGGGTCTGGCTTCATGTCACGAACTCCAGATCTGAGCAGTTTCATTTGGGTCTTTTAACGGCCGGGGCACCGGAACAAACAATAAAAATATGCCAGCAAAAGGGTGGTACTGGCTTCATGCTGCTAACCCCAGATTTCACTCCATTATTGGGTCTTCATGGCCCAGGTACCAGGGCGAGAGAGAAATATTGATTCCGGCAAGAGGGGGCGTGACTTCATGCCATGAACCCCCAATGTGAGTCTTCCCATTTGGGTCTTCCAGGCCTGGGCACTGAGAAGAACAATAAAAATGAATGGTGGCAAAAGAGGGTGTGGCTTCATGAAATGAACCCCAGATTTGACTCCCTTTTGGGTCTTCATGGCCCAGGCATTTGAAAGCTTGATAATAACATGGGTTCTGGCAAAACAGGGGACTGGTTTCATGCCATGAATCCTATATTCAAGTCTTCCCAATTGGGTCTTCATGTCCCAGGCAAAAAGGGCAACAGATAATGTGAGTGCTGGCAAAACGTGGGCTGGTTTCCCACCACGAACCCCAGATTTGAGCCTTCCCATTTGGGTCTTCATGGCCCAGGCTCAGGTAAGAACAATAATAACACGAGGGCTGGCAAAAGAGGGGCTAGCTTCATGCCATGAACCAAAAATTTGAGTTTTCCCATTTGGGTCTCTGTGGCCTCGGTGCCGGGAAGAACAATAGTAACATGAGCGCTAGCAAAATGGAGGGCTGACTTCATGCCACAAACCCTATATTTGAGTGTTCCTATTTTGGGTCTTCACGGCCAAGGCGCTGAGAAGAATAAAAATGACGGGTGCCAGCAAAGGTGGGGATTGACTTCAGGCCATGACCCTCAGACATCAGTTTTCCCATTTGGGGCTTTATGGCCCAGGCACCGGCAAAAACAATGAAATAGGAATGTCAGCGAAAGGGGGCCGGCTTCATTCGCCAAACCCCAGATATGAGTCTTCCCCTATGGGCCTTCACGGTCCGGGTGCCGGGAAGAACGATAAAAATGAGTTCCAGCAAAAGCGGGGCCGACAGTGCCACGAACCCCAGATGTAACTCTCCCAATTGGGTCTAAACGGCCTGAGTATCGGGCAGAGCGAGAAAAATTTTGGTGTCAGAATAATGAGGGACTGGCTTTAGAACCTTGGGTAATTGATTCTCTCAATTTGGGTTTTTGGGCCTGGGCTTTAGGAAGAGGGAAGACGGCTTTGGCTTTGTCACTTTGCCCTCGGTCGGACTTTACCCTCGGTATTGGGGCTCAGCCATATTTGAGGCCCAACGGGTCGAAGAGCTTCCCGCTCATTCTGATGACGATCACCGGAAGAGTTTCCACCCGCATCATTCCCACCGGTCCGCTCTACTATCTTTGCAGTGACCGGATGGACCGTATTTCTCGGACTCTGGGCCTACCGAACAGGTTAGAAGCACCATGACCTTGGGGCAGGGTGCTTTTTATCTTTTCTTAAAACTTGGGTTTGGGCAGTGTTGCTGAGCAGGAAAGATTCAGGCCTGGGCATTGGAGGACCTGGGTTCTAATCCCATCTCTTCCTCTTGCCTGCTCTGTGATCTTGGGCGAGTCACTTAACATTGCCGTACCTCAGTTTCTTAGCCTGTAACATGTTGATTCAATACCTGCACTTGGATTTGCTCCCTTTATTCACCCCTCCTTCAACCCCATAGCACTCGATTGCACTTCCGGTGCCCCGATGCTTCACCCGCTCCAGCCCGGCGAAGGAGCCACGAGGGTCTTCAGTGTCCTCTCTGACGGCCAGAACCAGCAGCCCAACATGGCATGGGGTCCGGCTTCGGGACGTACCTATCTGGGAGAAGACTTGAGGTGGTGGCAAGGACCCCGTGATACCCGTTGTTTGGCCTTGCCCAGGCTGGAGCTGCCCTGGAATCGGCGACGAGGAAGAGGGAAACACCAGAGAGACCCTTCCTCAGGAGGAACAAAGCCCCAGCTGAAGTTCATCCTGTCTTTTTCAGCCTGCACTTCAGGATGGTAGAAGTCTCAAGGGTAAGTTTTTTCCTGAGAAGCAGCGAAGCAGCGTGGCTCAGTGGAAAGAGCACGGGCTTCGGAGTCAGAGGTCATGGGTTCAAATCTCGGCTCGGCCAACTGTCAGCTGTGTGACTTTGGGCAAGTCACTTAACTTCTCTGTGACTCAGTTACCTCATCTGTAAAATGGGGCTTAAGATTGTGAGCCCCCCGTGGGACAACCTGCTCACCTTGTAACCTCCCCAGTGCTTAGAACAGTGCTTTGCACATAGTAAGCTCTTAACAAATACCATTATTATTATTATTATTATTATTATTATTATCATTATTATTCTGGGAGAGTGGCAGTCTGAGTTCTGAAGTCTTCGAAAAGGCTCCCAAAGTGCTATGACAATTATCTAGAGAAGCAGCGTGGCTCATTGGAAAGAGCCCGGGTTTGGGAGTCAGAGGTCATGGGTTCTCATCCCAGCTCCGCCACTTGTCTTCTGTGTGACCTCGGCAAGTCACTTAACTTCTCTGGGCCTCTGTTCCCTCATCAGTAAAATGGGGGTAAAGACTGAGCCCCATGTGGGACAACCTGATTCCATTGTATCTACCCCAGTGCTTAGAACAGTGCTCAGCACATAATAAGTGCTTAACAAATGCCATTTTTATTATGTAGTCCATATCTAGAATTTATTTATAGTAATGGCTGTAACCCTTTACAGACTGTGAGCTCACTGGGTGAAGGGAATGGGTCTACTAGTGTCTTGTTCTCTTTCAAGTGCTTAGTCTCCAAAGTAAGTGCTCAATAAATACCACTGATTGAATTACTCTAGATCTAACAAACTTTGGATTTCCTACCAGAGAATTAGAGAGTCTAGACCTAAGCTCTCACTTTTGGCTCGTTCTAAAGAAGTTGGTTTTTAAAAAAGGTCCAACGATTAGTTGAGCCTATGTGTCACCGCACGATCAGATTCCTCCCGCATCCCTTTATTGAACCGATCTCAGTCCACGATGGACGTTTGTGTGCAGAGCATTGTAATGAGCATGGGGGAAGGTATAATGCAGCCGATAGACACGGTCCCTGCCCAGGAGGAGTTGACAATCTTCTGTATATCGGTGGCCCTATCAGTTACCGGACAGTCTCTAAATCTCTCTCTCTCTCGCCTTTTTTGTAGATGCAGGGTTCAACCGTGACTCCCAGAATGACGGAGGAGTAACCAACAGGTCTGTGGGATTCTTCCGGCTGTGTGTCGGGCCTAGAGCGAGCGACTGTTTTCAGCAGAGGATTTGGTGTAAGAGAATGATTTTTTTCTGTAAATTCTAATCCCCTCCAGCAGACAGTTTCTTCCAGGGCGGCACGGCTGGAGGCACCCGAGCCGAGATAGGACGGGTCGGAGAAGACTTCCAGAGGAGGAGGGCTCCCCGGTGATCCGTGGCGTGAATTGTATGGGCGAGGGAATTTCGGGCCGATTCCATATCGAGGCTTTCATCTCTGTCTTGGGTCTTTGTCTAAAAAATCTGCATAGAGGTCATTTTTACCCTCTAGCTTGAGAGCGGACCCGGACATCCCCGCTTCCAGGAAGAACGAGGCAAAGAGGTGGCTGAGAGAGAAGCTCCGTGTCCGGCGATGGGGTCGTGCTACTGTGTCTGCTTCTGTTCCCGGAGGCCATCTCTGCAGCCCCATATTGCAGGGGGGGGGGCAGTAGAGGTGGCACAGTGAAGGGGAGTGGGAGGACAGGGTTGGAATAGGTGGGATTGTGGGTCTGAACTCCCTCCAGCTCTGCCACTAAGTGCCCCCTGACCCTCCTGAGGGAGAGATTGCAGGGGGGACAGTGGCCGTCACGGGGAGGGATGGGCAGGGAGGCAGGCAATGCTTGGGGACTCTTTCTCCCTGCACACCGCCACCCCTGCCCCCATGCTCTTTCCCTCCCTTGACTTCATCTCCTCTCAGTATTCCCCCACCGGCCCCCACCGAAATAAAGCCAGTGATAGATAGAGCAGTGACTCCACAATTGTGGACCGCGGGCCCGCGGCCCACCAGCTGGACCGCTTCCCTCCGGAATCCACCGGCAGCCATCCGGCAAAGCACTGGATTCACCATTCCTCGACACCCCCGGCCGTGACCACCCGAGCCTCGGTCACTGAACGTCCACCCGGGTCGTCTCTGACCGCCTTCGGGTGCCCCCCGAGATAAGCCCCGGGACCCTCTGGTCTCATACGGGGAACAATGCATAAAAATCTCTTAACCCCAGCCTCAGGCCTGTCTGTGGTCTCTTGTTCGTGGATTGGGTCTGTGCCGTCCTAAGGGGTGGAGTCTGCCGACGGGCAGGACAGAGGCTCCTTTCATAACCAACATTTTTGCAGGTCAGTGAACGGTTCTACGGCATTCTTCCTTATAGCTGTCCAAGGGCTCTGCAGAGCAGGTAGGCCCGAACCCTAACCCCTTGAAGAAGCAGTGGGGCCTAGGGGATAGAATGAGGGCCTGGATTCTGATCCCAGCTCTGCCCCTCGGCTACTGTGTAATCTTGGGCAAATCACCTCACTTCTCATCAGTTACCTCATCAGTGAAATGAGGATTAAGACAGTGAGCCCCATGTGGGAGAGGTACCCCGCCCACCCTGATCAGCTTGTATCTACCCCAGCGTGTACTTACTACGGTATATATATACATATGTAATGGCATTTGTTAAGTGCTTACTATGTGGAAAGCACTGTTCAAAGCACTGGGGGGGATACAACGTGATCAGGTTGTCCCACGTGGGGCTCACAGTCCATCCCCATTTTACAGATGAGGTAACTGAGGCTCAGGGAAGTTAAGTGACTTGCCCAAGGTCACACAGCAGACATGTGGCAGAGCTGGGATTCGAACCCATGACCTCTGACTCCAAAACCCGTGCTCTTTCCACTGACCCACAGTACTTGACCCATAGTAAACACTTAAATATCAGCCATATAGATGTACACAGAGAATGTGGTTCCGGACCCCAAGACCATCCATCGGTTGTCCATCCACCCCGGTATCCTGCAGAAACTCCTCCCCTCTGAGTGCTCGCCTGGCTTCGTGTCATGAACCTCATATTTGAGTCTTCACCTTTCGCTCTTCACGGCCCAGTCACGGGGGCGAACAATAAGCAGCGTGGCTCAGTGGAAAGAGCCCGGGCTTGGGAGGCAGAGGTCATGGGTTCTAATCCCAACTCTGCCTCTCATCATCTGTGTGACTTTGGGCAGTCACTTTAATTCTCTGTGCCTCAGTTACCTCATCTGTAAATGGGGATTAAGACTGTGAGCCCCACTTGGGACAACCTGATCATCTTGTATCCTCCCCAGCGCTTAGAACAGTGCTATGCACATAATAACTGCTTAACAAATGCCATCATTGTTATTGATAAATACAGGGGGACATAGCCCGAAGGAGGGGGGTCTGTCTTTGGGCCCTCTGATCCAGCCCTGGAAAAATGAAACACACAATTGCATTCATTCATTCATTCAATTGTATTTATTGAGCGCTTACTGTGTGCAGAGCACTGTACTAAGCGCTTGGGAAGTACAAGTCGGCAACATATAGAGACGGTCCCTACCCAACAGCGGGCTCACAGTCTAGAAGGGGGAGACAGAGAACAAAACAAAACATATTAACAAAATAAAATAAGTAGAATAAATATGTACAAGTAAAATAGAGTAATAAGTACATACAAACATATATACATATATACAGGTGCTGTGGGGAAGGAGAGGAGGGGGAGGAGAGGAAGAGGAAGGAGGTGGCTCAGTCTGGGAAGGCCTCTTGGAGGCCTTTGTTAAGCATTTACTATGTGCAAAGCACTGTTCTAAGCACTGGGGGGGGGTTACAAGGTGATCAGGTTGTCCCACGGGGGCTCACAGTCTTAATCCCCATTTGACAGATGAGGGCACTGAGGCCCAGAGAAGTGAAGTGACTTGCCCAAAGTCACCCAGCTGACAAGTGGCGGAGCTGGGATTTGAATCCCTGACCTCTGACTCCAAAGCCCGGGCTCGTTCCACTGAGCCACGCTGCTTCTCAGGGGTGCGGGAAGGGGCCCGGGGCGGGGGGCTCCTGGTCCCCCGCCCCGAGGCTTTCTACGAAAGCTAGAGCTTGAATGCATAAACATACAAAAACTGTGGCTTTAATGCAGAAAACATACACAAACTGTGAACACTGCAACCCAGGTGTTTAGTATGGTGTTAAATAGCTCAGGTGTAAATACAAGGTGTAAATTCCAAGCACTCAGTACAGTGCCCTGCACACAGTTGGCATTCAATAAATAAAACTGCCCGACCGCTCTAGGCTCAGGAAACGCTCAATCGATATGATCGGTCGATCAGAGCTGGAGGAGGCCGAAAGATCCCGGGCCCAAGAGTCAGAGTCCGTGGGTTCTCACCCCCACTCTGCCACGTAATAATCATAATTGCATTTGTTAAGCACTTACTATGTCCCAGGCATTGTGGTAGATGCAAGGTTGGGCACAGTCCCTGTCCCACAAAGGGCTCACTGTCCTAATCCCCATTCTCCGGAGGAGGGAACTGAGGCCCAGAGAAGTGAAGTGACTTGCTCAAGGTCACACTGCAGACAAGTGGCAGAGCAGTTATTAGAACCCAGGTCCTTCTGAATCCCCGGCCCGTGTTCTATCCACTAAACCCTCTGCTGGGTGACCTTGAGCAGATCACTTTCCTTCTCTGTGCCTCACTTTTCTCCTCTGTAAAATGGGGATTAGGATGGTGAGGCCCACGTGGGACAGAGACTGTGCCCGGCCCGATTACCTCGTATGTACCCCGGTGCTCAGAACAATCAATCAATCAATCAATCAATCAATCGTATTTATTGAGCGCTTACTATGTGCAGAGCACTGTACTAAGCGCTTGGGAAGTACAAATTGGCATCACATAGAGACAGTCCCTACCCAACAGTGGGCTCACAGTCTAAAAGGGGGAGACAGAGAACAGAACCAAACATACCAACAAAATAAGTAGGATAGAAATGTACAAGTAAAATAAATAAATAAATAAATAAATAGAGTAATAATATGTACAACCATATATACATATATACAGGTGCTTTGGGGAAGGGAAGGAGGTAAGACGGGGGGATGGAGAGGGGGACGAGGGGGAGAGGAAAGAAGGGGCTCAGTCTGGGAAGGCCTCCTGGAGGAGGTGAGCTCTCAGCAGGGCCTTGAAGGGAGGAAGAGAGCTAGCTTGGCGGATGGGCAGAGGGAGGGCATTCCAGGCCCGGGGGATGACGTGGGCCGGGGGTCGATGGCGGGACAGGCGAGAGCGAGGTACAGTGAGGAGATTAGTGGTGGAGGAGCGGAGGGGGCGGGCTGGGCTGGAGAAGGAGAGAAGGGAGGTGAGGTAGGAGGGGGCGAGGTGATGGACAGCCTTGAAGCCCAGGGGGAGGAGTTTCTGCCTGATGCGCAGATTGATCGGTAGCCATTGGAGGTTTTTGAGGAGGGGAGTAATATGTACAGAGCGTTTCTGGACAAAGATAATCCGGGCAGCAGCATGAAGTATGGATTGAAGTGGAGAGAGGCACGAGGATGGGAGATCAGAGAGAAGGCTGGTGCAGTAGTCCGGACGGGATAGGATGAGAGCTTGAATGAGCAGGGTAGCGGTTTGGATGGAGAGGAAAGGGCGGATCTTGGCAATGTTGCGGAGCTGAGACCGGCAGGTTTTGGTGATGGCTTGGATGTGAGGGGTGAATGAGAGAGCGGAGTCGAGGATGACACCAAGGTTGCGGGCTTGTGAGACGGGAAGGATGGTAGTGCCGTCAACAGAGATGGGAAAGTCAGGGAGAGGACAAGGTTTGGGAGGGAAGACAAGGAGCTCAGTCTTCGACATGTTGAGCTTTAGGTGGCGGGCGGACATCCAGATGGAGATGTCCTGAAGGCAGGAGGAGATGCGAGCCTGGAGGGAGGGGGGAGAGAGCAGGGGCAGAGATGGAGATCTGGGTGTCATCAGCGTAGAGATGATAGTTGAAGCCGTGGGAGCGAATGAGGTCACCAAGGGAGTGAGTGTATATTGAGAACAGAAGGGGACCAAGCACTGAACCTTGGGGAACTCCCACAGTAAGAGGATGGGAGTGGGAGGAGGAGCCTGCAAAAGAGACTGAGAAAGAACGACCGGAGAGATAAGAGGAGAACCAGGAGAGGACGGAGTCTGTGAAGCCAAGGTCAGATAACGTGTTGAGGAGAAGGGGGTCTCTCAGTGCCTGGCACATAGTAAGTGCTTCACAGATGCCACAGTTATTATCATTATTCTCTCTCTGAGGATCCAGAGAAAGGGGGTCCGTCTCCCCGGATGGCAGGGGGCCCCTCCCCCTCCAGGGCGGCCGGCCGGGCAGAGCCGTGGGGGCGGAGGGCTTTGTCGTCAGCTCCCCGAGATCCCTCCCACCCCCCTACCCCCTGCTTCTCAGGAGGGGCCAAATCCAGCCAAAATGTCAGTGGAAAAGGGAATAATGGCATTGTCAAACCCCCGATAACGAGATCAAATGTGGGGCGGCTAGCCCGCTGTGACCACGGCTTTCCAGAAAGTGCGTTCACTTGGGGGGGTTCCGGGGTGACTCTTGGGGCCCGCCCCGCCCTAGCCCCCCTCCTCCATGGAGGCCTCTGTGCTTTCCTTCCAGGAGGCTCCCGCCCCCTCCATCCCCAGCTCAGGTGTTCCCACTCCAGCCCGGGAGATGAGCAAATCTTGGCCAGTCCGGCCCCTGCTTACCCCCCCCCCCCCCCCGCCAATCAGCTGCTCCCAATTAAGCTCCCTGACCCATATAAGTCTCCAGCGAGGTGGCAACCTTTACTGGGCTGTTTCTGCAGGTTCTGTTGAATGTCTACTTTCCTTGCTGGCGATGGCTGAGTGAGGGTCATTTGTGGGGGTTTCTCTGTTCTTTTTTTTTTTGCGGGGGAGGCAGGGGCTACTGTTCTGGGGGAATGGGTAATTATAGCTGTGGTGGTTGCGTGGGGAGGGGTCTGGCCCTGGCTGGGGCTTTGAGGATCAGGTGATTCATTTATTTCTATTGTGTGGCTGCAATAATTCATTCTGACTGATTTTCTCTGTTAATTTTCAGATATTTTGCTGACCCAGGGCCTGAGGGTTACTTGACTGTTTCTAACCAACCCCTGCAGTTAAGTAATTTAAATACTGTGTTTTTTCTTTCTTAGTTTTTCCTCTTTTTGCATCCAGTATGGATCGTGATAAGGGTTTTTCTGCCCTTTCCTCTCCTGAAGCTCATTCCAGCAACTAACCGCCCCCCCCCCATACCTATAATTTACTCTCTTATCAATACAGAGACCAGCTGTTTCTTAGAGAAGCAGTACTGTGTAGAGGATAGAACATAAGCCTGAGAGTCAGAAGGACCTGGGTTCTAATCTCAACTCTACTGTGGGTGTACTGTGTGACCTTGGGTAAGTTTACTTCACTTCTCTGGTCATCAAAGATCTTATCTGTGAAAGGGAAATCAATCACTTGTATTTATTGAGAACTTAGTGTGTGCAGAGCACTGTATTAAGCGCTTGAGAAGTACAAGTTAGTAACATATAGAGACAGTCCCTACCCAACAGTGGGCTCACAGTCTAAAAGGGGGAGACAGAGAACAAAACCAAACATACTAATAAATAGAATAGATATGTACAAGTAAAATACATAGAGTAATAAATATGTACAAACATATACATATATACAGGTGCTGTGGGGAAGGGAAGGAGGTAAGATGGGATGGAGAGGATGAGGAAATGGAGATAGTAAACTCCCCAAGGGGCAGGTATTGCGTTTAACCTCACTTGCTCGTTTCCAACGTGGAGTTGAATGTGTACCATTTTCAAGGCAGTCGTTCTCTCTTCCTGTCCTCCTTCCTTCCTCCTGTACTCCAACTCTATGTGCTTTTACTCTTCCAATGCCAACCTTCTCACTGTATCTTTATTTTATTCTCTTTATTCAGCTAGCTAGAACCCAGACCCTATATTGCATTCCATTTAAAAATCTATTTTCCTACTAAAATGCAATCTGCTTTGCTGCTTTAAACTTTTTCCCCAATCATCGGTATTTTTATTTACTTCAGAAGCCCTTTTATTCTCTGTCTTCCACTGCCCATCTGTTTGCCCCAATCTGAAACCAGGAAAGAAGTCCTGCACCCTCAATTCTTGGCTATGCACAGGTTAGGGGTGGGGTTGACCAATGGCAGACTCTGACTAGGTATTATTATCTCCACAGAGGCTGCCTGATGCATTTTCTGGCCTTGAGGATCATCTGTCTGGCACTTGGATTAAGAGGGCAACTTTAAGACCTGCCCTGCCCTGCCCTGTCCTGGAGGTGGAGCTGTAGGCTGTATTGCTATCTCCAAGGGAAGGTTTTGGGACTTTTTTTTTTTCCTTTTTTTGCATCTGTGAAAGGGGTTAAGATTAGCTGAGTTGTGGGACAGAGCAGTGAGCCAAAGGAGGCCACTGTGGACACAGAGGCTGCTTCTAGAAAAAAAGATCGGGGCTCTGTGCAGGGAACTGGCTTTGTTTGACTCGACTGTGAGTCTGAGAAGACCTGGGGCCCTTAATTCTATAGACGGGTCTGATCTCTGGGTGCTCACAGTCCTGTCTGCAGAGTCACTCTATAATCCTCAATCTCCCTCAAAAGAACTCTTCTGTGTCTAGCAGTTGCTTCTGGGGGTGGGAGGGGTAGAGATGGGGGGGGGGATACTTCTAGGAGAGAGGCAGGGAAGTTCACTTTCTACTTCATTCTCTAGTGAGAAATACTTGTCATGAGACAAATTTGAGGTAAAGTGAATGAGTTGCATGGAGGCTGGGAAGCTGAAATTGCAGGCATTTGTGCTATTAAATTCATTTTTCCAATATACAGAAGTGTGGGGTATCTTTAGAGTCAAGAATATCAACCCTATAGGTCTGAAACTTTTTTGGTGGTGAGGAATCTTTGAGGGAGAGAGGGATCCAGTGCAGGAGTAGGGTAGAACATAGTGAACAATTCTTTCATTCTATCTGCTTTATGCATCTGCAGTGCCCCCCAAAGTGACCTTTCCATATCTGTCGGGTTGTTTACGAGGAAGCGAGGGGTCAGTGTCAAGATAGGGTGTGTGTGTTCCACCCCATTCTTCTCTGGAGCCCTATAGCCTCCTCCGTGAGTTGGAGTAGGGAGCACAGAAAGCAGAAATGGTCCTGGCTACTGTAGGTTTTTCCCTCAGCCCCATTTATTCAGCAGGTGCCCTGGAGACCTCCTGTTATCTATATGGAGGCCTTAGCTAGCCTAGGGGTGGGGGAAGGAAGAGTGAGGAATCCAGGCTGCCTGTGGGTGTCCCCTCTCACATCTTCATCGATAGGTTGATGAGTGGGGGTGGAGTAATGCGTCCTTTAGAGAACCTGAATTGTTTGCATTTCTTCCCACTTCCTTCTCAGCCTCCAGGAGCACCAACAGATCTCTTACCTTCTTGCTTTCATGCTTCAGAGGGAAGCTGGTGCGAATTGGGCACTAGGACCATCTCCTAGCAGGTGAGAAGGAATTCAACTCTGCTGTCCCTTGCTCAGCAACCGTGGTTCCCCTCCGTCATTGACTTACTTGCCTATTGCCTTCATCATGGATTCCAGACCTAACTGAAGCCGTAAATCCTCAGTTTTCCCTACTCCTTCCTTGTCACTGAGGTAGCTATCAGTGCTTAATACAGTGCTTTGCACTTGGGAAGTGTTTAATAAAAACTATTACTACTACCCAGGAATCTGATACCCGAAGCCATTGGATTTTTCCCATCCCCAAATATTCCTCATGTATTCCACATCGATCCTCACTGTTCCCAAATAAGTCACACTTGCCCGACTCAGATTAGTCTCTTGAAGCTTTTGATTACCCATGCTTCACTCACATCCTCTCTTCTTCCCTTTCCGATGATCATTTCCAAGCTCACCTGCTGTGCCAAACTATGACCTCCACTGCCTTCTAACATGCCCACAGTTTCTTCATCTTACCTCTCCCCCCTCCCCCCACCACCTCCGCCTCCCAAAAGCTCTCTAGCCCGGGCTTACACTGTCTTCCTACAAGTCCCACAGCCTTAATTACTGGCAGAGGCCAGGTTGGGATGATTGAAGGCAGATATTTACTAGGTCTTATTCTCTTAACAGTGGATGTCCAATATATTTCCCAGCTTCAAGGACCATCCCTCTGCCATTTTGGACCATGTTAAATCTCAGACCTGCCCTGTCACCGATGGAGCCATTGCTACCTCAAAGGGAAGGGTTTTTGTTTTTGAGAGTGTGTGTGTGTGTGTGTGTGTGTGTGTGTGTGTGTGTGTATGAATGAAAGGGATTATGCTTAAGTGAGTTGGGAGAGAGCTGTGAGCAAGAGGTGGGCACTGTGGATACTGAAGCTGTTTCTGGAAATGGGTGCTGGGGTTGTGTGCAGGGCACTGATTCTGTTCAGACTTGACTGTGGGTCTGGGAAGACCCGGGGCCCTTAATTCTATAGACGGGTCTGATCTCTGGGTGCTCACAGTCCCGTCTGCAGAGTCACTCTGTACATCCTCAATCTCCCATGAAGGGACTCTTCTGTGTTGGACAGTTGCTTCAGGGGAGGAGAGGTGGGAGGTGGTTCTGTCAGGAAAGGCAGGGAAGGTTGCAGTCACCTTTATCCTGTTTTGAGAAACTGAGTTATGGGGACTTTAGATCGACGTCAGGGGTGAGAGACAGAATGAGATGCTGTGAGTGAACTGGAAAGGTGAAAATGCAGGTATTGTCTTAGAAATTGACTTTACAATACCCAGAAGTTAAGGTTATTTGAATTCAGGAATACCAGGCCTACAGGTCTGAGACCTGGGGAAGAGAGGGGTCCAGTAGAAGAGTAGAGTCAAAAATAATCAACAGTCTCCTTCATTGGAGCTGCCTTGCCCATCTGTGACTCTCACAGAAGGAACCTATCCATATCTGAAGGGTTGTTGCATTTGGTGTGGAAGGCAAATTTGTGTGTGTGTGTGTGTGTGTGATGTAGCTCTTTACATACCCCTGTTAAGACAGCAGTTGCCCTGGAGCTTTCTTGCCCTTTTATATGCAAGTCTTCCCTGCCTTGGGAGTGTGGAGATGGAGGGGGAGAGGAGAAGCCCAGGTGAATGTCCTCTGATGCCTTTTGAATAATAGCTTTTTTTTGGGGTAGTGGAGGAATGTCTGAGAAACTGCATTGTGTGTGCACTTAAACTTTTTTCCCCTTCCTTTTCAGCCCCCAGGAGCACCATTAGACCACCTCCTTTCCTGCACTGATCCCACAGACTGCTGTTGAGGGAAATCCGGGCACTAGGACTACCTTGACCACTTCAGAGGTGAGAAGTAATTCACTTTTGCTTTCTCCCCCTGCTCAGCAACCATAGTATATCTCCTTCACGGACTCCCATTCCATTCCTATTGCTTTCACTCTCTGGTATAGAATTAAATCCCCAGTCCTTCCTACTCCTTGTCAGTGAAGTAACTGCCAGTGGTCTGCAATGAGGAAGTGTTAAATACTATTATCACTATCAGACTCCAGTGACAGCTGAAGCCACTGGATTTGCCCTGTCCCCAAACCTTCCTCACCTACTGCACATCATATTCACTCTTTTTCAAGCTTTCACAGCTGCCTGAATTCTAAATCATTCCCCTCCAAACTGACTAGTTATGCAACCCCCTGAGCTAGCTCTCTTCCTCTCTTCAAGGCCCTACTGAGAGCTCACTTCCTCCAGGAGGCCTTCCCAGACTGAGCCCCCTCCTTCCTCTCCCCCTCCTCCCCCTCTCCATCCCCCCACCTTACCTCCTTCCCTTCCCCATAGCACCTGTATATATGTATATATGTCTGTACATATTTATTACTCTATTTTACCTGTATGTACCTATTCTATTTTATTTTCTCTGTCTCCCCCTTCTAGACTGTGAGCCCACTGTTGGGTAGGGACTGTCTCTATATGTTGCCAACTTGTACTTCCCAAGCGCTTAGTACAGTGCTCTGCACACAGTAAGTGCTCAATACAATTGATGATGATGATTACCCTTAACACCCCTCCTAAAGCCTTGAATCCCCTTTCTCGCCCACCCCCCCCATCCTTCCTGTTCATTTTCAACCACTTGCTGTGTTGAATTAATTCATTTCTCAGTGCTTTCAAACATGCCCTCAGTTCCCCAATCTTAAAAAAATAAAAAAACCCAAAATAAATGTAAACTTCCACTCCAGGTCTACATTGTCTTCCTAGAAGTCCCTCAGTCTCAAAGCCTGGCAGTGCAAAGGTGGGGGCTGGGTTGCTGAAGAGACTTTTTTTTTTTTTAACTTACTCTCTACAGCAGATGTTGCACACTTCCCAGCCTCAAGGACCATCTCTTTGCTGTTTGATTGACTAGCTCTTAATTTCTCTATAGCAGATGCCCAGCGCATTTCCCAGCCTCATGGACTATCCCTCTGCGGTTTGGACCATCGGGTCAAGTATCAGACTTGCCCTGCTGTTGAGATGGAGCTGTTGGCTGTGCTGTCACCTCAAAGGGAAGGTCTGTGTGTTTGTTTATTTATTTATTTATTTTTTGGTCCCGTGTGTGTTTGAATGGATAGGGTTAGTTGGACTGGGGGGGAGAGAGAGCAGTGAGGAAGAGGAGTCCACTGTTCACCCAGAAGCTTGTTCTGGATATGGGGGTTGGGGCTCTGTGCACGGAACTGGTTCTGTTTGACTCGACTGTGGGTCTGAGAAGACCCGGGGGCCCTTAATTCTATAGATGGGTCTAATCTCTGGGTGCTCACAGTCCCGTCTCCAGAATCACTCTGGACATCCCCGGCCCCTGTGAAGGGACTCTTCTGCATCACAAGGTTGTTTTTGGGGACGAGAGGAGGGAGATGTTTTGTGAGAAGAGAGGCAGGGAAGGTCATTGTCCACTTGATCTTCTGGGAAACTGAATTATGGGGAGTTGATTGTGAGATGAATGTCAGTGGTGAGAGAGAGCATGAGTAGGTTTCCTAGAGGCCAGAGAGCTGAAAATGCAGGCATGGTGGTAGAA